>NC_083226.1:151683723-152324556 GCF_032191835.1 Heteronotia binoei | reverse complement strand
AAGTGCCTTTTCTCCCCAAAAGTCAAGTCATGTTGCAACAGGTCCATACATAAGACCATTTCATTCCCAGATTCACTTAACATTAACCGGCCTAAAATAATTTCAGAGACAGGCAGGAGTGGAATTCTAGCAGGAGCTCCTTTGCATATTAGACCACACCCCCCTGATGTAGCCAATCCTCCAAGAGCGTACAAGGCTCTTTTATGTAAGCTCTTGGAGGATTGGCTACATCAGGGTGTGTGGCCTAATATGCAAAGGAGCTCCTGCTAGAATTCCACCCTTGGGACAGGTTACTGTCAATGTTCCCTCTAAGCTGTGGGGTCTTGTGAGCAAAAATTCTACTTCATGAGCTACAGGCATTAAAGTTGTGAGGTACTGCATAAAGTAGTTTGCTCTGGGGCCATTTTTCCTGAGCTAAGACAAAAATGTGTGAGCTGGAGGCTAAAAATTTATGAGCTAGCTAACTTAGCTTAGAGGGAACATTGGTTACTGCCCTTTTAATCCTGTCTGAAGGCCTTCTTGAGGAAGGAAGTGCCATAGTCTTCTAGAGGGTGTCTAAAAAGTGTTTGTGCAGGTTCCAGCCAACCTAATCTTAAGCTAAGACTGGCCTCCTTAGGACGACACCATGTATGGACCACAAGACCTGGGCATCAGTGATACAGGTGGAGGTGGTCCTTTTGATAGTTGGGATCCAAGCCATGTAAGACTTCAAAGGTCAACCCACATTTTATTTGAGACTGTATAACTTCAACCTATCACATGCAAAGCTCCGGATCTACCATGGAGCTAAGACCCCTCCTTTCAAAACCTTTTAACACTTGTAAGACCCCTTATGAAAGCATCTGAATGTTGTCGTTTTTGTCTGTCTCTTGTGTAAGTCATTGAATGGATCCCATTTGTCTTTTCTGCCTCTCTTTGGCAGGGAAAAGGGGGGAAGGCAGTATTTTCTAGCACAGCAGAACACAGCTGTCTTCAATGGCTGGGAGTGGGACAACTGTGGATAATGTTTTTGATCTATTAAGCACATTTCCTTTTTTGTCAAACTGTGTAAATTTCAACACATTGCCGACAATTCCCACCCCCTTCTTTAATTAATACATCCCTAATTTTGTTAACTTGGAATGGAGTGCTGGCATGTGTATTGTGAGTTTGTGTACATTTTCCCAGGCTTATTTGGTGCCACAGGGAGTCATTAAAGGCCTTTGCAATATTGTATGCCATTATTAGACACCCTTCCCCCATAAATAGCTCCCCGAGGCACCAAAAAGAATGTGGGAAAATGTAAATGCAAACAGCTACAAATACCTGCAACACAGACAATAAGACTATAGGACACCCTCCACCCACCATGTTCTCTTTCAAAGCGCAGAGACTTTTATAGATGTTACTGAGGATTTACCAAATATCCTCCAAAGAAGCATCATGGTGCTATGGCTCGGTGCTAGAGCATCTCCTTAGCATGCAGAAGGTTTGTGATTCAGTCTCCAGCATCTCCTCTTGAAAAGTTCAGGGGGCAGGATTCATTTGTTTTACATGCTTATATCCCGCCATATCTCCACAAACTCAGTTATGACTAACAAAAACAGCCTTGTATTGAAACCAGTTCACAAGGAAAACACGTGGTTAAAAATCAATACACACAGTCAGAATCACAGCCAAAAAGTATGTGTGTGTTATGTGCCATTAAGTCACTCCCAGCTTATGGTGACTGCAATATAGTGGGTTCTTAGGCATGGAAGAGGGGAGGTGGTAGTAATAACAAGCTCTTTATTGAGGACAACATGGTATGTGGCTGCACTAACTGAACTGGTGAACGGGGCCTGCTGGGCCAACTATATACAACGCTGGGTTCCAACGCTAGCACATAATTGGGTCATTCAAACCAGCAGGGGGCCCATGATTGGAGCAAGGCAGTTGGGATTTGGATCCTACTGGCCATTGTTCCCAAGTCCCCAAGCTCAGTTCTGTAGGCTCCAATGAGCCAGGCAGGCAACCCATTTGGTAACACATAGATTCACATACATAACAGTGACCCTGTGACTCCAAATCCTCCTATCATTAACAGCTTGCTCAGGTCTTGCAAACAGAGGGCTGTGACTTCCTTGATTAAGTCAATCCATCTCACATTGGGTCTTCCTGTTTTACTGCTACCTTTGATTTTACTAGCATTATTGTCTTTTCCAGTGGCCCTTGTCTTCCCATCATGTGACTAAAGTACGATAGCGTCAGTTTAGTCATTTTAGCCTCTAGGGAGAGTTCAGGCTAAATTTGATCTAGAACTCACTTATTTCTCTTTTTGGCAATCCACAAATCCTTAAAACTCTCCTCTAACATCACGTTTCCTGGCCCATGTAGAGTAATGGGTGTGGTATGAATGATCATGATCTTAGTTGCCAGTGACACATCCTTACACTTAAGCAGGGGTCATTTTGTAGAAAAATAGGTGGTGGAGCTCATCCAGGGATTGTTATGCAGCTGCACCTACTATTCAATGGACAAAGTAGGTAGGTAGGTAGGAGGAGGGGGAACCCTCAGAAAGTTCAGGACCTGCGTTCCTGTGAGCTCCTGCTGAATTCAAAGCCTGCACTTTTCTGCCTCCTTCATGGCTGCTCTTCCCATTGTCAGTCTCCTTCTGATTTCCTGGTTGCAGTCTCCCTTTGGGTTGATGATGGAGCCAAGGAACAGAAAATCTATAACCATTTCAGTTTTTTCATCAGTAGCCTTAAAGCTGTGTATTCCCCCTGCATCCTCTACCAAATGCTGTCTGGAACAGACCATAAAATCACAGAATCATAGGATCACAAAGTTAGAAGGGGCCATCTGAGGCAGGGGATCTCAGACCTTTCCTGGCCACTAGCACTAAATCTATCAGTTGAAGAGAATGCCAAGGAAAAATGGCACAGCATGGTCGGTGTCCCCAGCCTCATGAGATTGCTACCAGTATGACCCGGAAATGATATCATCATGCCAGGTGACATTGTGGCAGTCACCCAAAACTCTATGGTTAAATCATAGAGTAGGGTTGCCAACTCCAGGTTAGGAAATTCCTGAAGATTTTGGAGAGGAGTCTAGAGAGGACTGGGTTTGAGAAGGGGAAGGATCTCAGCAAAAGTCCTTTGCGAAGCAGCTATTTTCCCCAGGGAAACATTTCTGTAGCCAGGAGATCAACTGTAATTCCAGATCTCCTGACCCCACCTGGAAGCTGACAAACCTTGTTTTGGGTGAATGCTACTGCATCAGTTCTGGCACAATGCTATCACTTCCAGGTTGTGTCAGAAGTGATATCATTGTGCCAGGTATACTGATTGTACCCCTGCAAAATGGAAGTTCCTGCCTCCCCCAATTCCTGTTGGCTGCTGTGTCATGCCTAGCAACACTATTTCAGAAAACGGTGACTTAATCGTTGCCAAATAGACATTCTTAGGTGAAAGTACCACTAAGAGAAGGCTGTCTGAGTAGTATAACTGATGCATGGGAGTATACCAAGAGATGCAATTTAAGAGGCATGAATGTACTAAGGCACAAATGGATTTAAAGCTAGTAACCACTACTTTTACTTGGGCCTAGATGCAGACAGACAACCAATGCAGTTGATGCTACACTGCCAAAGCAACTGATCCCAGACATAATTCTTGTTGCTGCATTTTGCATAATTTCTGAGATGCCTTCAAAGGCAGCTTCACGTAGAGTGCACTGCAGTAGACCAAGTAGGAGGTTATTATATGATGAGGCAGATCTCTATCTAAGAACCTGAAGAGCTGCTTCCAGTCAGGGAAGACAGTACTGAACTTGGTAGGCCAATGGTCTGATTCAGTATAAAACAGCTTCAGAAATTCATGTGTTGCGTTGTATCATTCAGATAACATTCTTACATGAGGCAAATTATAGTTTCTGGCAATTCAAAATTTGAATTTTACGGCTTATGTGACTGTAAGTGGGCAAGGAAGGGATATCTGTCTTGAATCAACCTATATCTTCCTCATAAAATCTAGTAAAAGAAATACCAGACGTGATCTAATCAAACCCAGCATTCAACTGCCATGTGCCAGTGTTCTGGTTGCCTCTTGCAATGAGTGCATGGAAACAATGAATGTAATGATGGGGCATCGTGTCTTCCTTTTTCTTACTGGGAAACTCATGGAGGAAATGCAGGTCAGGGGAAATGATACATTTCTCTTAATGTCTATTTGGCCTTGTTTCTGGGCATTTTCATTTTATTGAGTGGCAAGAGTTCAATGCACTATTCTCTCATTGGTCACAGATGGGCCCAAGATGTGCAGATACTTCATCCTGTAGATAAATCGAAAATCTGCTTGTAGAAATTATAATGATGTGGTGCTAGACTAGAGCCTTGATCAAATAGCCAAGTTCCAGGTATCTGGGACTGAACTGTAAATTAAGACCACCACACACACAAAATGGAAAGTATTTCCTGAGACGCTGAAAGTGCCCTGTTGTTTCTGCTTGCTGAGGGGTCAGAGATTTCTTCCAACCCCTAAGGAAGCAGAAGCAACAGGGAGCTTAACTTTCAGTCCTGGGCACTGAAAGTGCCCCGTTGTTTCTGCTTGCTGAGGGGTTAGAGAATTCTTCCAGCCCCTAAGCAAGCAGAAGCAACTGTGTATGATCACGTCCCCTAAGCAAGCAGAAGCAATGGTGTATGATGACGGCAGAATGGAGAAGGATGCAGCTGAGGCACTGGAGGCTGGTTAGGGGCCCCAAGTCAGGGGGCCCTGCCTAGCAGTCTGGGGGCTGTGCCCCCACAGGCCCCCTCATAGCTACGGGCCTGGAAGTGGGGAATCAAACCCAGTTCTCCCAGATAAGAGTCCACGCACTTAACCACTACACCAAACATGGCTGAAAAAGCAAAATGTGACAACCGAACTTTAGATATGACAAAGAAGAGCAAGTCACACACACTTCTTATTCCTGCTGTATAATGTAATGTCTGAAGATGTTCTTAAACAGCAGGGGATAGAAGGAAGGGGATTCAAGTGAACACAATCCCAGAGAAAAGCTATAATCAATCCGGCACTGGTGCAGACATGACTGTTACAGGGCACATTGTAATCTTGATTCCTTCATCCAGGACAGCAGGGGATAAAACAGGACATTCATCCGTGTAGAGAACTGTATACTGTGGCCTAGTTTGCCAAGCACAGTTGAGATTTGCAGAAGGGCCTCAATCCATATTTAAAATTGTATGCTATACTGCTATATTTAATATAGCCTTATTGTGGATTCTCTCAATTACATTGCTAACCGCAAAGTGTGTGTTTGCAGTCACATTGAATTAGAGCTGAACTGAATCATGGCAAGAGCCCAATATCCAGAGGCATCCTGACATTGTGTGGCAAAATCTGATTTTCTATGCTTGCTGGTACCTTCCAATATTATACTACCTGTATCCCTCTCCAGGGCTATTTGTCTATCCTCCTCAGTCACTGTCTTCCACTAGCTGGTGAAGACTTTTCTGTTTCTTCTGGTGTACCTGAACTGATGCCCCCCTGTTTGTTTTTCTTTATATTATATCTTTATATCTATACCTATGTGTACTGTTTCTAAAAGGTGTATTTTAAAATATCTTCTTGTTTGCCCCTTTGAAAGCCCTAATTGGGTGGAAAGATGGCATACCAATGTTTTAAATACATACCGGTAAATAAAATTCTCTTGTTTATTGTATATGTTACCCAAATAGGCAGTCTCCTAATTAGTTGGAGGAATTAGCTTAATGAAGAAGAAGAGAAACAGAGATTGGATTTATACCCCGCTGGAGTCTCAAAGTGGCTTACAATCTTCTTTCTATTCCCTTCCCCACAACACACACCCTATGATGTAAGTGGGGCTGAGAGAGCACTCCAAGAACTGCTCTTGAACAGAATAGCTCTGAGAGAACTGACCCAAGGTCATACCAGCAGGTACATATGGAGAAGTGGGGAATCAAACCTGATGGTGTCAGGAGTTGTGGCCTAATATGCAAATGAGTTCCTGCTGGGCTTTGTCTACAAAAAATCCCTGTGTGAAACAATAGTACCACCAGGGGTGTGTGGCTTAATATGCAAATGAGTCCCTGCTGGGCTTTTTAAAAACAAAAAAAATCCTTGGCAACATATATCACACATATTCTCGATACAAAATGGATCCTTTGGCTCAGTACTGTAAGATGACTGGAAATAAAGATGGCTGGATGGAGGCCAGCTCCCCCAAATAGGAAATGGCAGTGAATTTTCATCAGTCCATTTTTTAAACCCTCAGTTGAAACCTAAATGACTGTAACAAATTGATATTGTGTGAATTTGTGTCCCAAAACACTGTACTGATGCTTTCCTGCCCAGCTGTGGTACAGAAATCCAGATGTGAAATAACTCTGCTGGCCAGTTAGGAAATTAGTTAGGGCTTTTTTTTTTTTTTAGCATACTTCCTCCAGGTGAGCAACACATCCTCTGAGGTTTTGCATATATTTACATGAATTTGAGATACATGTTGATTTCTACTAAATGAAGCATAAACCTTTTTAATAGGTGGTATATGATCTTGCTTTGTATGGGGCTCTCTGGCTTCACTAACACTGTGGGAGATTTTCTGTTTTTTACTCTCATGTGATTCAATTTTGCATGTTCAATGAAGATCAAAATACAAACAAATTTCTAAATTATAGGATTGATTCTTAATTTGACTTGTGACACTGTTCAAGTGTTTAGAAAGATTTTATCTGTTGTGTCCTGCATTTTGGTCCCTGAATTTCCAACACAATGTGACTACATGCGCTGAGGTGAACCGTGGGAAACCGCAGGTCACCTGACTGTAAAGGACTGATGTTGACTGCCAATTAAGATCTGGGGCGTGAACCGGGCAGGATTGGACCGGGCAGGGGAGTGGGTTGTTCCGGTTGATTGCATATAAGTGGGGACCTGGCCCCGCCATGTTGTCTTGTAATGTGTTCTACAATAAAGTATGTTTGCTGTTGAACGTCTCCGAACCCAGTACATTACATTATCAGTGATTTTTTTTTTAAAAAAACAACAACACTTATTTGGAAGCACATATTATTTAAATAATAGGATTATCTTCCAAATAAATGTGTTAAAATCTAGATGCCAGTCCTATGGTTTACCATATTCAGTAAGGGACTTTCATCATGTCACCATCTTTATAGATGTTTGCAATAGCATTATTTATGATATAATCCTGGATCTGGGCAAGATGTGCAAACCTAAAAGTCTATTTTATGAGAATGTGGGGAGTCTGGTGGTGATAATGTGTAGGTTGGTCCCAAGAAATCAAGTGTGACAAAACTTTGTAAATCAAGTTCACTAGGATTGCCACTTAACAGGTTCTGGCAGGTGATCTCCCAGCAACGCTCCCTGTTTCTCGCCCTCACTCAGTGGAACTGGGAGTAATGGGGGGAGCAGTACTGGGACATCACTTCTCACTTCAGAAGAGGAGGGAAAGCCCAACAGTCTAGGGATTTTCAACTATCTACAGCTGAAAAGGTAGAGATTTGCAAATTCATAGAACATCATGATGTCACTTCTTGTTCCAAAACAGGAAGTGATGTCCTGCAGTCTCTTCCCACCCCATGCCCCTGGAGATTGGCGGGCAACTCTGATCTTCACAAACCAGAATGAGACATCAGGATACTATGCTGCTTCACATATTTGTATTATGTCTCATGGCTATCACAACTATCCAGAACAAGTTAAAATGCTGCCTTATTATCCCTGAAGGCTGATCGTGTTGAGATTTAGCAGGACTTGATTATGAAACTAGTGGATGCAACAGGAGCAACTCATCATACCTTATTTGGCTTTATAAGGTGGGGGTGAGTGATCTATCCCCACATATAGATATTTATGGCACATTTTGTTTTGAGAGTGGGAGAGTTCCATCTTGGGAAAGTGAGCTGAGTATTCAGACTAGGGATTTGAGGCCTTTGATGAGGATGCCGTGTTTGGTCTACATCTGCCTGTGGTGGGTTGCACACACTACAGCTAGTACATTCATGGCAATCCTTATGCTCTGCTGGTTTTGTTTGACTGGTTATTTTGTAAAAAAAATTCCTCAGAGATGAGAGGGCAACGTGCACACTGTACATTGCAAATTCCATAAATATTTTTCTTATTCACCAGTCGCACAGAATTAGGCATGCACAGTAGCAGAAATGGGTCATGCAGCATCAAAAGAAACTCTAGGTACAATCTGAAAATAAATGCAAAGAAGAAATCTCAGTCATTTCAATGAATTTAAGCACTTGCTTAACTTTCCCACTAGAATCCAGAGGATGGATCATACCGTTCTGTTGAAATTAAATGCTATGGTTTATGTAACTCCTTCTCTGAAATTGGGCTGTTCATCTTTGCTGTCAACTCCCACAACTTGTTTACAGATTTGAAAAAAAACGGCACCCTGCTTTTGAATTGAAACAAAAAATTACCAAGGCTGCCAACAAGTGCAAAAACATCAACTGACGAAACAGTTAAGTCCAAATCAGTTTCAATTTGAAATCCCAAGGTGTTAAAATCACAGAGGAAGGAGGTTCAAAAACAATCACCCTGCCCCCAGAATGTACAAAAGCTTTCCTTATACAGTCAAGTTTCTATTGCTCATCTAAATGTGAACAGTGATAGGGATGATTTATTTTATTTTGTTCATTTACTTACAGTCTGTCTTTCTCACTGAGATTTCAGGCAGATTACAAAATTAGGGGAGAACACAATAACCCGCCCCCCCCCCCATAAAAGATGTACCATAAACAATGCAACAACTGGATGGTAACAATTATAAAATAATGCAGTATGGACAAGATATTACAGTAAACAGTGCAATGAACTATAATCTCTTGAGTTGATGAAAATGTCCTTCTGACCAATTCAGTTTACTGCAGCCTTTTCTCCTTTGTAAAAATGTCCTGCTGGAGAGAAAGTATTCCTCATATTAGTATCATTGTAACAAGTCCCTATCATACATCCCACCTCTTCAGTGGTGAAGAGATACATGCAATGTTCCAGACATCTTATATAAGATACCAGGAAAGCAGATGCGGCCAGGGCTTTTCTTTGTAGCAGGAACTCATTTGCATATTAGGTCACACCCCTCTGATATAGCCAGTCCTCCTGGAGCTTATAGTAGGCCCTGCATTAAAAGCCCTGTGAGCTCCTGGAGGATTGGCTACATCAAGAGTGTGTAGCCTGATATGCAAAGAAGCTCCTGCTACAAAAAAAAGCCCTGGATGTGGTAGAAGAGGAAGCTTGAAATAATCTAGCCCTCCTAGACCATTTAAGGCTTTAAAGGTAAATGGCAGCACGATGAGCCCAGGAATAAGAACATAAGAGAAGCCATGTTGGATCAGGCCAATGGCCCATCCAGTCCAACACTCTGTGCCACACAGTGGCAAAAAAAAAAGTGAGGTGCCATCAGGAAGTTCATCAGTGGGGCCAGGACACTAGAAGCTTTCCCACTGTTGCCCCCCCCCCCAAGCACCAAGAATACAGAACATCACTGCCCCAAACAGAGAGTTCCAACAATATGCTGTGGCTAATAGCCACTGATGGACCTCTGCTTCATATATTTATCCAATCCCCTCTTGAAGTTGTCTATGCTTGTACCCAACCATCACCTCCTGCGGCAGTGAATAGATAGGCTAGCAAGGCAAGTGAAACAAAACTGCAGTAATATACCTATCAGAGCCTCCATTTTTCCTCTGCTTACTGGTTGCTGAGGTTGCACACACTACAGTTAGTAGTGGTAGGGATCTTTATGCTCTGCTTATGTGCTTCCAAGAGACATCTGATTGACCATGTGGAAAACAGACTGGTCTGACCCAGTAAAGGTTTTCTACAAAAAAATATTCTTATGGCCACTCCAGTTTTTCTTGCATGAAACTTTTCTTCTCAATAAAGTGGAAATATGCACACTTCATGTGTGAAGTTGAGATGTTGAGAACTATTTGGAAGCTGCTGAAAGGCCCAACAGTGGCAAAAAGATCACAAAAGGTTGCTTTTGTCTATGAAAAAGAGCTCAGAGTTGAGTTGGGGATGAAGTAGGGAAGAGCCTATTAACTGAGCTGAATACTGTTAGGGTTGAGTAGATTTTCCTTTGCTTGAAGGTATTTAGAGCTACATTAGATCTTTGTTTTTTTGGGGTATTTTTGTATTTTTTTTGTGTCTGCGTGCATGCACACACACACCTGGAAATCATGGTGACCTCTGCTGACCGACCCCTACTGGGGACATGGAGGGTATTCAGAGAGGGGGCTGAATAAAGCCAGTTTCTGCACCCATTTCTGGTATTCCAAGGAGGTCTCTCATCCAAGTACTTGCCAGAGTCGACCTTGTTTAGCTTCCAAAATCTGATGAGATCAGGCTTGCCTGAGCTATCTGGGTCAGGACTAAATGTTTGTTTTTTTAAAGAGTTGGGTCCGTGTTCTCCAGACTTTGTTCCCCTGACCCAACCTGCAGCCACACAGTGGCTGTAGGGAATGACTATTAAAAAAATAAAGCAGAGCTCATTTGGGCTCAGAAAGGGGCTGATGGGGGAGGAAGGGCTTCTGCCTCTCCCCCAGAAGTTTTCTGCACTAACACAATACTGGATGGAGAGTTATTTTCCTGTTTTTGCTACCTCTTGGGTACAGAATACCACACCTGGGGAAAGCAAAAATGGGGAAATAGCTTTGCCCAGTGCTGTTTTGTACAGAAAACTGTTGGGGGTGGGGAGGAGCTACATGGAACCCAACTTGGATCCAGGGAACTCAGACCCAACTCTTTTTTAAAAAAACCAAGCATCTAGTTTGACCCTTAGCCTTGGTGCAGCCAGTAGCTTTTCTATCAGTGGAGCAAATAGAGATCCTGCTGGCTTGATTGCTAACAGCGCCTGAATACCGTCTGGGCAGAGATCATTTTATCCTCTGATCACTGGTACTTAGCCTGAGCAAATGGCCAGCTTTTAAACTGGTTCCTCAGCTATCTTATTAATACTAGTTTGATCTACAGCAAATACCAGATGATGTCATCTACTTTTATTCCATGAAAAGCTTCAGGTGCCCATTTCTACACTTTAAGCCTCTTTTAAAGGAACAGGACATTCTTCTCCTGGCCTAGGTGGCAACTCAGTGACTGACAAAAAATGACAAATCAGTAGAATTTGGGTCAAATCAAGTCTGAACTCTCCCTAGAAGCTAAAATGATTAAATTGAGGCTATTGTACTTTGGTCATATTGGAAACAAGCAAGATTCACTGGAAAAGACAATAATGCTAGGAAATGTGAAGGCAACAGGGAAAGAGGAAGATCCACCACAGGATGGATTGAGTCAGTAAAAAGAGCCATGATTTCCAAGACCAGAGTGAGGCTGTTAACAACAGGACATTTGGAGGTCCTTCATATAAATGGAAAGTGAATTGATGGCACTTCACACATGCATGTAAATGAATTATGTAACTTGCCCAAGCCCAGGGATCACCAGGGCTCCCAGAATTTTATCCTGCTGGTCTCATCCTCTTGGTAACCATGAAGGAAGGAAGCACTTGGTGGTTTCCAAGCAACAGTCTGACATTTGTTTAACACATCCTGTTCCAGGTTAGAAAGCTTGCGGATGGTTGCTTGATACATATATACCCTAGGTCACTTTCCTTCACCTGGAACTAGAGTGGGTCAAGGGAGTTCTTTGTAGTCAGAGCAGAATGGATAGAAAAGAAGATGCAATCTAACTTTTGATCATGTTTCTGTAGCATGTTTGATGTGATTCCTGGTTCTCGCAGGAATTTGAATTACTAGTAGTGGGGTAGGAGATGGAATAGGGAGAAAACTGGACTGGTTCTGAAATGAATTATTTGTGTATATGGTAACAAGAAAACATGGGCACTCCACTGCATGGCCATTCATGTTGTTTAACTTGTATGATTTGAGATTCCATCTTCAGGGAAAACAAGAACATGCTGAAGCCAAGGTTAGGACACAGTGTTTCCAGTGCACCCACACCCCAATACATACCTCACCCATCAAAATGATGGGCATTTTGCTGTTAGTTAATAGTGAGAGGTCTGGATGTTTGATGCATCTGGTTCAAAATCCTCTATGAGTCAAAACAGGTCCAAGAGAACAGAGCACCGTGGGAAAGTATTGAGGAGATGGATGAAGCATTTAAGAGGGATAAACACTGAAATGTAGAGGTAAATGGTAAATGTTGCACAACACAGCTGTAAATGTAAAGGAAAGATATGGAAGCAATCTGGACAAGTGATTATCTATCTATCTATCTATCTATCTATCTATCTATCTATCTATCTATCTATCTATCTATCTATCTATCTATCTATCATCTATCTATCTATCTATCTATCTATCTATCTATCTATCTATCTATCTATCTATCTATCTATCATCATCTATCAATCTATCATCCATCATCATCATCATCTCTCTGAATAATGATTCCTTCCAGATTATTCAATGGATTATGGCAGAAATGTGAGTCTAATTGGGAAGCAGCTCCAGCAGTATATGTGACTGTAAATCAATATTAGAGATTGCAGTGATGTATATTATGCATAGGACTATTCTATTAGCATCAATGGTATAAAACTGGTTTTCAAAATGTTTTTTCTCCAGGGAACCTGAAAAGGCAATGGCTCAGTGAAAGATAATTGAAGAACATAAAAAGAGTCCTCTGTGATCAGACCAGTGGTCCATCTAGTCCAGCAGCCTATTTCATACAGTCACCAACCAGTTACCCCTGGAGGGCCAATGAACAGGGCACAGAGGCCAAGGCCCTTCCCTAATGTTGCCTCCTAGGACTGGGAACCTTTGCTCACCATGCCTAGTAGCTATTGATGGATTTATATGAACCTGTCTAATCCCCTTTTAAAGCCATCAGTGCTGGTGGTCATCACTACATCCACTGGCAGCAAATTCCATAATTTAATTACTCAGTGAGTAAAGAAGTGTCTCATTTTGTCTATTCTGAACCTACTACCCATTAACTTCATTCAGTGCCCCAGAGTTCTAGTATTATGGAGAGGGACAGAAAATTCCCTCTATCCACTTTTTCTACTCCATGCATAATTTTATAACCCTCTGTATGTCCCTCCTCATCTGTCTTTTCCCCCTAAATTAAAAAGTCCCAGGCTCATCAGCTTTTTGATCATCTTCGTTGCCCTCTTCTGTACTTTCCCCTTTTCAATATCCTTTTTGAGATATGGCAACCAGAACTGTACACAGATCCCAGATGCAATGTCGCAAGGGAATTATAACACTGGCTGTTTCTTAGTCCATTTCCTATAATCCCTGGCATAGAGTTTCTCCACCCCGCAGCTTCTGCACACTGAGTCAACATTTTCATTGAACATTTAAGTTCTAACCGGAAGATTTTTTCCCCAGCCTTGGTCTCAGCCAGTTCAAAGCCTATTAGCATATATTTGTCAGGATTTTTTGTTCCTATGTGCATCACCTTACACCTATCAACATTAAACTACATTTGCTTCATTGTTGCCCATCAATTTAGATGGCTTCTCCAGTAATTCTTCATAATCCACTTCAATTTTCACCATCCTAAATGACTGGGTACAACCTGTAATCTTGGCCAGTACATGGTCCCCAGTTTCAAATGATTTATGGACAAACTATAGAAATGGCTGAACATTAATCCTTGTGGGGGGCCCCTCCGTGTACTTCCCTCTATTCAAGAAATGTGCATACAGAAAGTCCCACATGAAGTCCTTGAAATCTTCAGTTTAAAAGAACAGATAGTAAGGATCAGCAAAAAGATCAGTGAAAGACCTCAGCCTGAGATCCTGGAAAGCTGCTACCACTCTGAGAAGACAATACTGAACTTGATTGACCAGTGGTCTGAATCAGTGTAAGGCAGCTTTGTGTGTTCAGCCTTTTCCACATAACTCTTGTGCATCACAGAGGTCATCTTCTTGGGTGGACACTGAACTACTATTTTCAAGTCTGGTTTGGCCCTGAGGAATCCCTGATAAACTTTCCAGGAACTCCTGAGTTCTCTGAGATTCAGTTTTAAAACTGGTGGCTCAAAACTCTGCCATGTGTCAATGTGTCACAGTAATGCAGTGCTTTTGCTATATTTGGTCACATACACATCAGATCCAAATGATGCTAGCAAAATATTACATTGTGATTTGTGTATGCATGAGTGTCAAAGCCTTTTGTATGTTAACTCCCCCCCTCCCCCAATCTCTCCTGACAACTACTTAAAAGCAAACCTTTGGACAGTTGCCTGTTCAACAGCCTGTTTCTTTCCCCAGAGCAAGCTGGAATTGTGGATACTTAGGGTCACTGTGAAGTGCATGAAGCAAGTGCAGATCTGGGACAGGAAGAAGTATTGGCCAGGGTGAATGTGAAATGAAGAAAATGTGCACGTTGATGTGCCTGTATGTGAAAGATATGTTTGTGAGAGAGCAAGCAGGAAGAGAGAGAAACAGGGGCTAGTACTGGGTGACTTTGTACTCCTACATCCATCGCAAAGAAACAATCTGGCAAAGTACATTGACACCTTTCCTTATCAGATTTCTTTTGAGTGAGTGAATTCTCTGCTAGAATGATATTGCGAATCTCTGAAGTGGTATTATCATTTTTAACACCTTGAAGACACTTGGATAGTCTTTTGCTGAGCTGATAAAAATGCCCATTAGGTTTGTTAACTGCACATTTTCGTCAGAAACATATATACCTTGGCAGATCCTTCCTTTCCCCCTTTAATAATCACACCCATGAATCAATTATCAAAGGTAATTATAGTCTGCCTCCTAACACACATTTTTGAAGTGCTAGCACAAAAGCCAGGTGGTACCAGTATGACTAGTGGTGAGAGTGGTGGGTGACCCAGGCTCAGATCTTCACTCTGCCAAGAAACGTACTGGGTGACCTTAGAGTAGTCATTCTCTCTCAGACTAAGCCACTTTGCAGTACAGGGTAGGCAAAAACACCCCCGAACCAGGCCAATTGTCCGAGGGCGAAAAATTCCTACCTGGCCCCTATAAACAGGCGACCAGCCTTTGCCTGTACTGCTTGAAGGGCGGGCGGGCGGAGAGCGAATTTCAACTGCGTACTAGGGGGTGGTGGCTACAAACATAGCCAGCTTCAAGAGGGGGTTAGATAAAAATATGGAGCAGAGGTCGATCAGCGGCTATTAGCCACACTGTGTATATATAGATGTATTATTTTGTATAAATTTTTTGGCCACTGTGTGACACAACGTTGGACTGGATGGGCCATTGGCCTGATCCAACATGGCTTCTCTTATGTTCTTATGTTCAATAAGAAAAAGTCCAGCAGCAAAGGGGTAGAAAAAGTCCAGCAGCAACTTATTTGCATATTAAGCCACATCCCTTACAATCACCATTGTTTCACACAGGGCTTTTGTAGGGAAAAGCGCAGCAGGAACTCATTTGCATATTAGACCACACCCACTGACATCACCATTTTCCCACACAGGGTTTTTAAAAGAAAAGGCTCAGCAGGGAGTCATTTGCATATTAGGCATATTAGTCATTTGCATATTAGGCCATACCCCCTGACACCAAGCCAGCCAGAACTGCATTCCTGCATGTTCCTACTCAAAAAAAGTACTAAATCCCACCCATTCTCTAAGGAGCTCAGGGTGAAGTATCTGTATCTCCCTTCCTCTTATCCTCAAAACAACCCTCTCTGGTTCTCACCACCCTGAACAATTTAGTGTCATCTGCAAGCTTGGCCACTTCACTACTTACTCTCAACTCCAAATCATTTATGAACAAGTTAAAGAGCATGGGACCCAGTACTGAACCCTGCGGCACTCCACTGCTTACCGTCCTCCACTGCGAAGACTGCCCATTTATACTCACTCTCTGCTTCCTATTAATTAGCCAATTTTTGATCCACAAGAGGACCTGTCCTTTTACTGCATGACTCTCGAGCTTACTAAGGAGCCTTTGATGAGGAACTTTATCAAAAGCTTTCTGGAAGTCAAGGTAAACAATATCTATCGGGTCTCCTTTGTCTACATGTTTGTTCACCCCCTCAAAGAAATGTAACAGGTTAGTGAGGCAAGATCTTCCCTTACAGAACCCATGTTGAGTCTTTTGCAATAACCCGTGTTCATCAATATGACTACTCATTCTGTCCTTGATAATGGTTTCTACCAACTTTCCCAGTATTGAAGTCAGACTGACTGGCCTGTAGTTTCCCGGATCTCCTCTGGAACCCTTTTTAAAGATGGGGACCTTCCAGTCCTCAGGAACAGAGGCAGATTTCAATGAAAGATTACATATTTTTTCAGGAGATCCACAAGTTCAACTTTGAGTTCTTTCAGAACTCTTGGATGTATGCTATCCGGACCTGGTGACTTAGTTTTTAATTCGTCTGTCAGTTGTAAGACCTCCTCTCTTGTCACCTCAATCTGACTCAGGTCTCTCAACACCCCTTCCAATATAAGTGGTTCTGTATATTGATATACAGGCAGACTACTATACAGGGCATGAAACACAACATATTTAAAAGCAACACATTATAAATAATAATCAATTAAAAAAGAAACTGAGACCAACAATAGCAAAATCAGAGACCAGCCATTCAATACCAAATGAACAGAAAGACAAAAGCAGTATCAGAAATCAGTCTTTTTAACTACCACCAAATGTCCAATTTGTTGGTTTTAAAGGTGCTGCTGGACTCAAACTTAGTTTTAATAATAATAATAATAATAATTTTTAATTTATATCCTGCCCTCCCTGCCGAAAGGCTCAGGGCTGCTTACATGGCATAAAATGCAGACATTACAATAATACAATAATAAAAATACACTAATTACATAGCAATGATATATTACTCAATTAAATGTACTATAACATTAAAACCATCTAATTAAAACCATCAAATTTAAAACCAACAAATTAATTCAGTGCTACATTCTCAATGTTACTCATCTTGACACAATTTTACATGATGATGGTACAATAAATTCCACATTAAGAAAAAGCCAGCTGAAAGAGGGTAGCCTTGCAGGCCCTGCAGAACTCGTTAAGGTTCCGCAAGGCCTGCACCTCTTCTGGTAATTGGTTCCACCAGTGGGGAGCTGTGATCGAAAAGGCCCTTTCTCTCGTAACTTTCAGTTTGGCCTCCTTCGGCTCAGGGATTGTAAATAGGTTTTGCGAGCCAGATCTCTGGGGAACATATGGGGAGAGACGGTCCCTAGGGTAGGCAGGTCCTTGGCCATATAGGGCTTTAAAGGTAATAACCAGCACCTTGTAACGAATCCAGTACACAATTGGCAGCCAGTGCAGTTCCCGTAGCCTCGGCTGTATGTGCTCCCACTTAGGGAGTCCCAATAACAGTCTGGCTGCCGCGTTCTGCACTAGCTGCAGTTTCTGGGTTCGGCACGGGACAGCCTCATGTAGAGGGCATTACAGTAGTCTAACCTCGAGGTGACCATTGCATGGATCACTGTTGCCAGATCGTCATGCTCTAGGAAGGGAGCCAACTGCCTCGCCCACCTAAGATGAAAAAAGGCGGATTTAGCAGTAGCTGCTATCTGGACCTCCATTGACAAAGAAGGTTCCAGTAGCACCCCCAAGCTCTTGATCTTGCGCCATTTCCAATAGCGCGCCATCAAAAACTGGTAGGGGGATTTCCTTCCCAGGCCTCCGTGGCTCAGGCAAAGGACCTCTGTCTTCATTGGATTCAACTTCAACCTACTCAGCCTGAGTCAACCTGCCACAGCTTGCAGCACTAGGTCCAGATTTTCTGGGACACCTCCAGGCTGGCCGTCCATCAGTAGATAGAGCTGGGTGTCATCAGCATACTGGTGACAACCCAGACCATACCTCCGGGCAATCTGGGCAAGGGGGCGCATGTAGATGTTGTTAACTCACATCTGTTTGTTAACTGTTTTATTTGTATGCTAATTAGCTACTGTTCATAGGTCTTAGGTGTAGTTGTTAAGACTGCAGACTCTAATCTGGGAGGACCAGGTTTGATTCCCAACTCCTCCATATGCAGCTAGCTGGATCAGCCACAGTTCTCTCAGAGCTGTTCTCTCAAGAGCAATAATCAAAACAGCTCTCTCAGTTACAGGGTGTCTGTTGTGGGGAGGGGAAGGGAGAGGGGACTGTAAGATGCTTTAAGATTGTGAGTGAAGGGCAGGGTATAAATCCAATCTCCTCCTCCTCCTGAGAGACAGCCAGTTTGGTGTAGTGGTTAAGTGTATGGACTCTTATCTGGGAGAACCAGGTTTGATTCCCCACTCCTCCACGTGCAGCTGCTGGAATGGCCTTAGGTCAGCCATAACTTTTGCAGAGCTGACCTTGAAAGGGCAGCTTCTGTGAGAGATCTCTCAGCTCCACCCACTTCACAGGGTGTCTATTGTGGGGAAAGAGGAAAGACAAAGGAGATTGTAAGCCACTTGGAGACTCTGAGATTTGGAGTGGAGGATGGGATATAAATCCAATATCATCATCATCAATCACCTTCTTCTTCTTCCTTTTGCCAGCCCTAAAGACACATTCAAAACTCAAAAACTGATTTCAAATGGCCCAAAATGTAATTCTTTCAGACCAGGACAACTCAATTAAAAGTAAAAATGAACATTATAATTATCAGCAAATGAGAATTCATATAATGAGCCTGTTTTGCTTTCAGACATTGCAATATCCCTAACCCATGGGCCAGGAGTTGGCCCTTGTAGGGCATTGTGCTCTGCTGCTAACAATCTGTTGGTAATCCCTGGCCTCAAAGAAGCCTGGATGTCCTCAACTAGAGCCATGGCTTTTTCCGTCCTGGCCCCTACCTGGTGGCACTCTCTGCCAGACAACGACTGATTTCGCACTCAGCTTGCCCTGCTCTCCTGTTCGTCTTCTCTGTGCGGCATTCGTTGGATTTCCCACCATCTGCACTGGAGCTACAGGAAGCCTCGCGGCTTCCACGCAGCAAATGGGTACTGCTAAAAACCAGTTTCCATTTGCTGTGTGAAAGCCACAATGCTTTCTGTAACTCTGGCGCAGATAGTGGGAAATCCGACAGACGCTGCACAGAGAAGACGAATGGGAGAGCGGGGCAAGCCGAGTGCGAAATCGGTCAAAATCTGGGCCCTCAGGATCTTTTGCAATTCTGCAGAGCCTGTAAGGCATGTTCCACCAGGCTTTCAACTTAGGACAGAGGTGTTTGGCACCTTTTTCTTTTGCCTTCTCCCCCCACCCGAAGTTTCTTCCCTCCCCCATCCTGTAAACTCTGACAGTCTGGTGAGAATGAGTGTAAATTAGCAGGATGCCACCAGGGTTGGAATTCTTACTGTTTTATTGTTTTAAAATTAACTAATTTTTAAATGTTGTTTGCCTTTTACCTGATGTACATTGCTCAGAGCCCAGCCTTGGCTGGGATGGGGTGATTAATAATGATGATGATAAAAAATTGAAGACACGGTAGTCAGATCGTGATGCCCCTTTAAAGTAAAAAGCTCCATGATCTTCCACACTGTTTTCTTGTAAAGAAAAGGCGAGGGAGCATCTTCTTTTCCCCACCTGGAATCTCTCTTAAAACTCAGTAAATTAAGTTATATGTTTCCTGTTGCACATTTCTTTTTACCAATTTTTTGATACAGAGAAAGAAGCCAATAAACTTCCCTTCTTTGGCTCTGAACGCTCTGTAGCATTCAACACAAGGGATGTACATTTTCTTTTCCACTCCATATTTTTCTGCAGTTTGTGTTGTCATGTGCTATATACAGTATGACACAGTATTTACTTCACGGTGCATGGGAACTTGGTGCGGCTTCTGTGCTCCAAGAATTTGAAAAATAAATCATTGACGAGTCTGAAAGTTTCATTCCCACCTTTCATTTTCATTCCTGGTGTTTGGGTGCTGCGTTCTACTTTGCCAAGAGCTCTCTGAGGGTGTGCAGTGTGATGCATTAAATGTGGAGCGTGATTAAATTAAGATGTTCAGTGCCCTCAGCCAACCTTGCACCAAGCTGTGCTTCGATTAATAGACAAGTGAGGGAATTCCTAACTAATGAAGAACAGAGTGGGAAAGGGAACCAAAGTCTGAGGATGTTAGGGTCGCTCCCATGTTATGATTGTCAACCCTGCCAAAATATTTCTGTATTTCCCACTTGTAAATGCAACTGGATGCTCAAAAGGAACTATAAATGTGTTTATCGGCTAAGATGCTCAACACACCCACACCCTCCTTGCGAGATGTTATTTCCCTCCAGTCTTAGTCCATTGGCACTGGCTCCTAGTTTGTTTCTGAGCCCAACCAAAGCTGCTGGCACTGATCTTTAAGGCCTTATATGGACTGAAGACCTTAAGGACTGTTCACTTCCATATGAACCTACTCAACCACTGTGGCCAACTTCAGAAGTTCTGCTTTGGGTGTCCCTGCCATCTGAGGATAGATGGGAACCCAGGAATGGGCTTTCTCAGTCATGGTATCAGAATTATGGGATTCCTTCTCTCAGGAGATTTGTTTGTCCCTCTGTCACCGTCTTTTGCCAATGGAAGAAGACTTTTCTGCTTTGTTTGGTGTTCTGTCAGTGACCCTCCTTCCCATTTATGTGTGTGTGTTTATGTATTTGCAGTTTGCTGAATTGCTCGATTGCTTCATATATAAGCATTTTAAAATTTGTTTTAGTGTTTTGACTGATCACCACTTTGGGGACGGCTGGGACTCCGCACGGTTGCCTTTCCAACTGCTCCTGTTCTACCTCTCTTATTCAATAAAGAACCATTTAGCGCATCACACTTTTTCTGACTGTGGAGGGTGTGGTAGTTGTTATTATTACATAGTTTATTTATACACCATTTCTCAACCAAGAAGTCCCCAAGGTGATTTCCACAAGAAAGTTTGAAAGAAAGAGAAATAGTAAAATACTTTATAATTTCAAGTTAAAATGCAGTAAAAATCAATGAAATACAGGATCTCCCCCCCTTCTCACAAAATTATCACTCCTCCTGCCATACCATTTCTCATTGATCCAATGTAAACCATGGTATGATTCAGATCTGGAGGGTTATGTTTATTGATTTTCTAAGTATTTTCCCTCAGTTTTCCTCCTTACCCCACCCCCCCAAAAAACCATTATACTTTTTCGGAGTGAGTCACTTACTGACCTTTGGAGAAAAAAATGCTGTAAATTGTTTTCAGCCCAGAAAGACAGAGTGAGAAATAGATTTAATAAATGCATTCAGCAAAGTTATTGTACTATGTAACCTTTCCCCTTTTGCAATAGGGCCAGTTTGGTGTAGTGGTTAAGTGTGTGGACTCTTATCTGGGAGAACCGGGTTTGATTCCCCACTCCTCCACTTGCACCTGCTAGCATGGCCTTGGGTCAGCCATAGCTCTGGCAGAGGTTGTCCTTGAAAGGGCAGCTGCTGTGAGAGCCCTCTCCAGCCCCACCCACCTCACAGGGTGTCTGTTGTGGGGGAGGAAGGTAAAGGAGATTGTGAGCCGCTCTGAGACTCTTCGGAGTGGAGGGCGGGATATAAATCCAATATCTTCTTCTTCTTCTTCTTCTTCTTCTTTTATCAGGTCATTTATTTCCTCCTACTCCAGTGTGATTGGCCATTTTGTGATAGCTTTAATTCTTTGAAACTACTGGCACTGAGATGCATAGAGCAGATAATTTTAGAACTTGACTGTGAAGCAATCTGTTGGGACTATACTTTTTGCCATGGATGGAGAATTTCTATGGAACAATAGCTGTGCAAATATGCCACCTTGGATCCTCTTCTAGATTTAATTTGCCATCACAAATGCTTCCAATTGTTCATTTGAAGACTCATGATCAACCAGGAACTGGCCTTTGATGATTCCTATTGTAATGATTTGCAAACCATGGCAACCAAATTTGTTGTAAACAAGAAGAGATTGGATTTATACCCTGCCCTTCATCAGAGTCTCAGAGTGGCTTACAATCACCTTCCCTTCCTCTTCCCACAACAAATACCCTGTGCAGAAGGTGGGGCTAAGAGAGCTCTTCAAAGACTGCTCTTGAGAGAACAGTTCTGAGAGAACTGTGACTGACCCAAGATCACCCAACTGCGGCATGTGTAGGAGAAGTGGGGCATCAAACCTGATGCTCTAGATTAGAGTCTGCCACTCTTAACCACTACATCAAAATGGCAAAGAAGACACCAAATGGGTCATTTGAATTGACTCCATTAAGGGATCACATGTAGTTTAGCATTTAAATGGTTTCTTGATTGCCTTCTGTTCTTAAGTATATGGCATCCTACGACAATAAGTTTTGAAACAGTTTAATGCTATTAGTTTCAGAGCAATTGAGCACAGTAACACACAAATGAGGTGAAGTGGATTAAAACCTGATCAAAGTATTTTGGGAAAGAGATTAATGGATTATTGTTCATAACTGTTGAAGCAGAAGAAAGAGAGAGAAGATTCCTTTGGACAGCTAGATTCTGAATGCGAGTGAGTGAATTTTGACACATGCAATACAAATTACCGAGCGGTACTTATTTTATGCGTGTTTTATCTGGATTCGGATGCTGGCCAGGTAACCTGCTGACTCAAACACAACCATTTCACAGCAAAATTCTATCCCTAAATTTATTCCTGCAGAGCAGAGTGGATTGATGTTCACTAGCATAATCAATCTTCTGCTGTTTAGCACTCATTCTGCTAGCTGGGGGAGTAAGTAGGGAGCCAATTTTTTGTCAAGCAGTTCAGCTGTTTGTAAGCAACTTGAGCCTATTGGCGGGTTCCTTTTCACATATTCAAACAGTGCAAATACGCTGCAATCCACAGTACATCCATCATACACATTCCCAAACAGCCCAATGGTAGTCTTAGTTCTCCCCCTTCCATAGAACTGTCACTGCTGCATGCCAATTTTTTCTCTGTTGCCATCTTGGTACTTTACGTTTTTTCTGATGTTTTAACTTTAAATTTATTGACTGTAAGTTTTATATGTTGTTACCTGCCCTGAGCTCTTTCTTGGGGAGGGTAGGTTATAAATAGAAAATAATACATTAATAAAAAAATAGGTAGTCAGTCATTTAAATGAAGAGTGAGCAAATCTGTTACCAAGGGATTTTTGATAAATATTGTGTGTGTGTTTTGTTTTAAAAAGTTTTGCTCTGTTTACATCCATTTTATCTTTTGGGGGGGATATTTTTGTATTGTGTGTTTGTATGTGTGCACTTGGAAGTCATGGTGAGTGAATCTGCTGAGTGATTCCTACTGGGGGTCTGGAGGATATTCAGAGAAGTGGCTGAAAAAAGCCTGCCTCCACCATCCAACTGCTGGTATTCCAAAGAGGTCTCCCATCCAAGTACCAGCCAGAGCTAGGGTTGCCAAGTCCAATTCAAGAAATATCTGGGGACTTTGGGGGTGGAGCCAGGAGACGTTGGGGATGGAGCCAAGATCATGGCTGTGACAAGCATAATTGAACTCCAAAGGGAATTCGGGCCATCACATTTAAAGGGACAGCACACCTTTTCAATTCCTTCCTTCCATAGGAAATAATGAAAGATAGGGGCACCTTCTTTCGGGGCTCATAGAATTGGACCTCCTGGTCCAATCTTTTTGAAACTTGGGGGTCATTTTGGGAAGAGGCACTAGATGCTATACTGAAAATTTGGTGCCTCTACCCCAAAAAACAGCCCCCCCACAGAGCCCCAGATACCCGCAGATCAATTCTCCATGATTTTCTATTGGAATAAATCTCCATAGGGAATAATAGAGTTCCCAGCAGACATTTCACTCCCCTCCCCCCGATTTCTGATGACCCTGAAGCGGGGGGAGGGTCCCAAACTGGGGGATCCCTTGCCCCCACCTGGGGATTGGCAACCCAGAGTGGACCCTGCTTAGGTTTCAAGTCAGGCTTGCCTGGGCTAACGACGTCAGGGCATGTTTGCATCTACTTTAAATTGGTTCTTTGTGCATGCACACTTCCTCACAGCTTTATGGGAGTTGTAGGGCTCCTCTCCACATCCTTTTATCACCTCACCTGCCCATCAATGAACTTGTGTTACTGATGGGAATGCTTCAGACTTTGGCTGTGATGCCAGCATCAGTCCCGGCCTAGTGGTGCTGGTTTAGCAAGAGAGCATGGTGAGCTGGCCTGACAGATGGATGCACCAGCTTACAACTAAGGGGTGTGAAGGAAAGGCATGGTAATTGCCCCCATTATTGCCAGCCTCCTGAAAGCCCAGCTAGAGAGTGATCTAAGAGTGGTTACCATGCATGTGAAATGAGTGCGGTGGATGTGGGCCAGCAGCCACAGCTGGCACTAATTGGCAATGTTGGCTGTCTCCACAGAAGAGCCAACCAAGCAGACTAGATGGATCTCTCATCCGTACAGGTGGTCTATGTAGTTTGAGATGAGAAACTTGGCAAAGGAGTGTCCAAGTCACTAAAATGACTACATTCATATACGTGTTGCTGACAGCCCATCACAGATTCAAAGTCTGGTACAAAACAACCATGGGAACTGTACCCTCAAAATTTGCAAAGCACTAAGGCCTGTTGAGAACCACAACCACCAATTGCCTCAAATATTTTATTTCCATTTGGTTGAAGTTGTTTTAGTTAATACAGGAATGATAAAGCACAATTATTAAGACCATGGACTTTTTTGTAGAAAACCCCCAGCAGGAACTCATAAGAACATAAGAGAAGCCATGTTGGATCAGGCCAATGGCCCATCCTGTCCAGCACTCTGTGTCACACATTGGCCAAATATGTATATGTTTGGTGTAGTGAGAGCCAGTTTGGTGTAGTGGTTAAGTGTGCGGACTCTTATCTGGGAGAACCAGGTTTGATTCCCCACTCCTCCACTTGCACCTGCTAGCATGGCCTTGGGTCAGCCATAGCTCTGGCAGAGGTTTTCCTTGAAAGGGCAGCTGCTGTGAGAGCCCTCTCCAGCCCCACCCACCTCACAGGGTGTCTGTTGTGGGGGAGGAAGGTAAAGGAGATTGTGAGCCGCTCTGAGACTCTTTGGAGTGGAGGGCAGGATATAAATCCAATATCTTCTTCTTCTATCTTCTTCTATATGTATACACACACACACACACACACACTGATAGCCACTGATGGACCTCTGCTCCATATTTTTATCTAACCCCCTCTTGAAGCTGGCTATGCTTGTAGCCACCACCACCTCCTGTGGCAGTGAATTCCACATGTTAATCACCCTTTGGGTGAAGAAGTACTTCCTTCTATCCGTTTTAACCTGACTGCTCAGCAATTTCATTGAACGCCCACGAGTTTGCATATTAGGCCACAGTCCCTGATTCCAAGCCCCTGATGTCATGCCAACAGTGTTCCTGTGTGTTCCTGCTCAAATAAAGCCCTGATTAAGACCATCCAGGATGAAACAGGATGCAATGCACAATATGATCATTTGGAGGTGTTTGAAAAGGATAACTATTTTTACTATTACTATTTTACCCAACATGAGATGGATTGACTCCTTTTAGGAAGCCACAGCCTTCAATCTTCAAGACCTGAGAATGGCTGCTAATAACAGGGCATTAATTCATAAGGTCATTATAAGTTGGAAGTGACTTGATGGCACTAAACACACACACAACTGTCAACCTGGAAAGAACATTTGACTGAATGATGTAAAAGGCATAAGAAGAGACCTGCTGGATCAGACCAATAATCCATCTAGTCCAGCATCCTGTCTCACACAGTGAGCAACCAGTTCCTGTGGACTGTGAAGAGTTCTGAGATGAACATGCTATATAACTGAGATGAATTTCAGATAAATTGGTGGTTTATCAGTTGAGTCTGAATAAATTTTACTCAGCACTGAATTATTTTACTCAGCACTGAAGTGATAAATGTCGAGCTATTTTTAATCTTTCCTCTTAATTCATTGTGCTTTGGTTTTTAAAAAAATTGCCTCTGTTTATCGTTTATTAAAATTTGCTGAGTTTTTGTATGGAACTATACTGAACTTTGCAGTTTGCACGAGGAACTTTCTTTTTAACTGCTTTTATGCTTGTTCTTGAGGGGAATGATGCTGAGGTGACAAGAAAGGGAGAAACCAAGCTAAAGCTTCAAAGAACAATGACTGGTCCTGGTCAGACTGACCTAAACTCTTTAGCTCAGGGGTATCAAACTCATTTGTTATGAGGGCCAGATCTGACATAAATGAGACCTTGTCGGGTCGGGCCATGTGTGTCATAAAATGTAATGTCAGGTAGTAGACATATAAATTTAGTACTCATTGGTCTTCAAGGTGTTTTCTTTGTATCTCTCCTGTGCAATCCAGGGAACTGGGCAAAGGAAACTCTGGCTCTTTCCTTCCTTCCCCAGGGGACCAGGACGGGGAGGAGTCTCAGCCAACAGAAAGGAGAGAGGATTGGTTCAGTAGCTCTGTTGTGCAATTGAGAGATACTATATCCTCTGCCCTCCTCAGCCAATGGAGAAAATAGAGGCTTTGATCTGTAACTCCTGTGCAATTGAGCAAGCCTAGCAAAGCAAGCTGTGATGCAGAAGAAAGCAAGAGAGAGGGAGAAAGGTGACCCTTTCCCAAAGAGGGTCAAAAATTGCTCATATGGGAAGACTTTTGTTGCCACTATTAAAATGGGAAGATGTTTGTTGCCACTACAAAAAACAGAGATCAATTTCTGCTTTGCTCCATTATAGCATGATGATTTGGACTCATGTATTTTCTTTTGCAAATGAGAGGCTTGAAAAATCAAACTTCTCATGCACTCAAGGGAATTGTGCCATTTTGAACTGTATCTGGAAAACACAAACGTGGAAATATTCCCCTTTTTAAAGGCTGTATGGCACGATTTCCTTTGAAATAATTAAAGCCTTTTATTTACCAAACAGCGTACACCATGTTGAAAGTAAAACTTCCCCCTGTTTTCTAAAGGTCTGGTCCAGTTAATCTTTCAGGAGTGTTGAAAACTGGGCTTTAATTAGCAATTTCATTAGTTAACCCCAGTCACTCATCCCCAGGGTTTATCTGATACCGCGTCAGTCCAGGCACTTTGAGACATCAGAGAAAGGCCGTCTTGTCGGCTGTGTCAGTTGAGAGGACTTCTATGGAAGAAAAGGAGAAGGTGGGGGGTGGGGAGAGGAAAAAGAGGACTCGGAAAATAGAGAGCATTAAATGGAACATGATACAAACCCGAAGGAATTATCTCACCAAAGTAACCGAGAAAAAGAGTGGGTTCCTCTTCTGTTTCCCTCTAATCCTCTGTGGTATGTCACCCCACTGTAATAAAAAAAGGAAGTCAATGGTTCCTTACAGTGTGAAAAATAGGGCTTGGAATGAGGGAAGATCCCTTGCCAAGGAAGTGCTGACGGAGCTGAAATTAAAACGTGAGCTTTCCCTGAAGCTGCGCTTCACAGCTAGGGCTGGTTCAGGCCAACATGGGCACTATGCCAAAGCATTCATTAAGCACTTCTCCCACCAGCTGCAGTGCCCAAGGAACAATGCACACGCCTTCTTTCATCTCATCCACTCCAAATTCTTTTGCGGTCTGGGAGGAAAGTGGTGCCTGGACATTCACACACACCCCGGCTTCACCCCTGCTTGTTATTTTGCCTATTTCTTTTTTGAATCACAGAGAAGATGTCGGTGCTTTGCAGGTGTTAACCTCAACAGCTGGTCCTGCAGGGGATTGTTTTCCTTTGCCCCTGCTGGATGGACTTGCTCCTGCCTTGTTCAACCGGGATGCCAGTTTTGGAAGTTGGTTGGCATGGAAGTGGTTTGTTAGCAAACAGGAGCAAGATTCACCATCGCTTGCTGTAGATAAAAATCCATTTAAGGTTCAATGCTAAAAAAAAGAAAAGAAGAAGCGTACTATTTCAAGAGCTTTCGTTGTGATTATTTTGCACCAGTATTATTGACATGCCCTGACTTGGGTAGCCTAGGTTAGGCCGATCTTGTCGGCTTTTGAAAGCTAAGCAGGATCTGCTGTAGTTAGTAATTGGATGGGAGACCATCAAGGAATACCAGGATGTTTACACAGAGGCAGGCAATGGCAAAACACCTGAATGTCTCTTGCCTTGAAAACCCTACAGAGTTGCCATAAACTGGCTGCCACTTGATGGCAAAAAGCCCAAACAAAGAAAAAACGATACGGGATAGAGGTACCTTTGGGATACAATACGTATGAGTGCATAGGCCCAAGCAACATCTTGTAGCAATAGTACATTCAATATATAAAACCTGTGAGTTTGCTGGAAATATACAGGGTTGGATCCTGCTGAAAACTGCCATTAACAGAAAGGGAGGTGATTTTTTTGCTGATTTCCATGACTCCCACTGGAGACCTCATTTTCTCCCTTCATACTAGGCCTGTTCACGTGTTACATTGAATACATGTATATTTTGCATGTAAATCTCTCCCCGATGTTGTTCAACATCTACATGCACCCCCTTACCCAGATTGCCCAGAGGTTTGGGCTGGGGTGCCATCAGAATGCAGATGACACCAAGCTCTATCTGTTGCTGGGTGGCCAGTCCGAGTCCTCCCCAGAAGATCTGACCATGGCCTTACAAGCTGTGGCAGGGTGGCTCAGGCTGAGTCAACTGAAATTGAATCTGATGAAGTCGGAGGTCCTGTATCTAAGTTGTGGCAGTCCGGGAGCAGAGGTCTCACTACCAGCCTTTGATGGAGTGCCACTTACATTGGTGCCAAAGGTTGAAAGCTTAGGGGTGCTCCTGGATCCCTCTTTAACAATGGAGACCCAGGTAGCAGCAACTGCTAGAACAGCCTTTTTACCACCTTCGGCTGATAAGGCAGTTGGTCCCATTTCTTGAACGCAATGACTTGGCAACAGTGATCCATGCTATGGTCACCTCGAGACTGGATTACTGTAATGGCCTCTACATGGGGCTGCCCTTGTCTCAAACCCAGAAGCTTCAACTAGTGCAGAATGCTGCAGCCAGGCTGTTAATTGTGCTTCCCTTACAGGAGCACATTCAACCTGTGCTGAAAGAACTGCACTGGTTACTTATTGCATACCAGATTTGTTTCAAGGTGCTGGTTCTCCCCTTTAAAGCCCTATATGGCCAGAGACCTGCATACCTTCAGGACTGCCTTTCCCCACATGTTCCCTGGAGAGCGCTTTGGTCAGGGTCACAAAACCTGCTTTTGATCCGCAGCCTCAAAGAGGCTAGGCTCACGATGACCAGATTCTGTTGTAGCTCCATGCTGGTGGAATGAGCTTCCTGAGGTGGTTAGGGCCCTGTGAGAGCTTCCACAGTTCCACAGGGTCTGCAAGATGGTGTTCTTCCACCAAGCATTTGCTAATTAAGATCGGACACTGAATTATCCAGACCACCTCAAAGCACAATCATGACCTTAAGATTTGTTTTTTATATAGAACACCTTGCAGGAACAGCTGAATAGCAAAATTTGACACAGAACGAATAGGCAGCTATCTGCCATCATTAAACACACCATCACTTAAGATCAATATAGCACCTGAAACTGTTTTATGTTTTTATATATTAATGTATTTTACATGTTATATTTACAGAATATATTGATTACTGGTTTTTATGACATTTTATGAATATGTAAGCTGCCCTGAGCCTGCTTCATTGGGGAGGGCAGAATATAAACTGAATGAATGAATAAATACATCTCTTTGCAAGAAAGAACCACCACATGTTTTCTTTACAGTTGCAATTAAGGACTAGTATCTAGATAAATGTGTGGTTTCAATGACACATTCAGCCGTATATATGCTGAATGTAATGTGAGAATCACTCAACATACCTATAAAGAAAAATCAAGTGTGGGCAGCACATGGATTGCACATGTGTTCACTGTAACTTGTGAACAGGGCTACTATTCCCTGGGGGTCCTTTGTCCCACAGAAAAAGCTCACCTGTAATCCTGTAATCCTGAGAGATCTTCAGCCCCGAGCTGAAGGTTAGCAATCCTAGCCTCTTTTGTCACTTGAGATTTGTTATAAGATTGAGTCCATTGGTTCTCTTGACCCATAGTCATGAAGGCTTTGGAGCCAAAGACCCATGAGTGGAGCATGGTTCAGTTGCTCTTTGCTCCTATTGTCATTTACTGCAGCTCCCTGAGACTCCAACCTCAAACTATTCTGGATGATGAAAAGGATTCTTGGAAATAACATGGGAAGGGGACTGCAGTGGGAGGGGGAAATTACCTCCCCCCTTGCCCAAGGAGTGATCTCCAGCACTGTATCAGATGTGAGGCAGGTTACTTCTTTCGCATGCTCATTGCCACAATCCAAGGCTTTTTTTGTAGAAAAAGCCCAGCAGGAACTCATTTGCCTATTAGGCCAAACCCTCTGACATCTCTATTGTTTCACATAGGGCTTTTTGTAGAAAAAGCCCAGCAGGAACTCATTTGCAAATGAGGCCACACACCCCGATGCTAAGCCAGCCGGAACTGCAGTCCCATGCATTCCTGATCAAAAAAAGCCCTCCCACAATCACATTTTAAGCTCTCCCTACAGCAACGAATCCTTCCTCAGGCATCCTGAGGCCTAGTTCTGAGGTTGCAGCTTTGGCAGCTCTCTGTACATCTATACAAAGGGAGCAAAAATGTGAATGTTTGTACAAGAAGACCAAAATCAATACAAGTTTAATGTAGACCATGGAAGCTGCCAGGATAAGGACAAATCCTAACAGCATGAGGCAGATTAAAGTGTACTTAACAAATATTTTGGTAAGCTTTGGAGTTTTATTATATGATGCTGGTGACATTACAGCCAACGATTCAGCTGTAGGTTTTAATGATCTAGATAGCCTAGTCTTCCTTGCCTAGGCAGCCAGCTTCTCCTTTTGACTAAACATTCACCACATCCTTGCTTCCTTCCTTGGCTTCACCTTGCTTCCTCCCCCCCTCGCCCCAAGAGAGAGAGCGCCAGTTTGGTGCAGTGGTTAAGTACATGGACTCCTATCTGAGAGAACTGGGTTTGATTCCCCACTCCTCCACATTCAACTACTGGAGTAACTTTGGGTCAGTCATAACTGGGGAATTTAATACGTTGATGTATTTTTTAAAAATGTCAGATTTTTCTGCAAACCTGGGGAAGGGTTCCCAAATTTGCAGAAACATCTGTTGACAGTCCTTGTGGCCCTGATTCATGGATTTAGATATCTGCAGATAGGGGCCACATTTGAGAAATAGATATATAGATAAATAGGTTTCAATCCCCAAATTCCTTTGAAGAGCTACAAGACAATTTCTCCAAATAGCAGTTCCCCAGGCCATTTCAAGTTCAGAAAATGATGCAGTGGGAAGGACTGAGCCTGTAGCTTTCACATGCCATGTTCCCAATCTAAACTGAGAATTAAGTTTCAGCACAGAACTCCCAGTGTACATTTGGCTGATAGGACCCTGGGTGGACCTGGAAATGGTGCAACATAGTTAGGCAGTTAAGAAGGGGAAGGGGCACAGTTGGATGAGAAGTCCGAGATCCAGTCTCTGGCTGATATTTCAATTTAAAAAGATCAGGTAGGAGGTAATGTGACAGGCCTCTTCGTGAAGCTCTAGAGAATATTTGCCAGCCAGAGTACGCAATATAGACCTCAACAGATTTATGATATTAAAGAAGCATCATGTTTTAGTCTCCCTTTCTTATGTTTCTCTCTTCTGGTTCTTTAGAATTTTCTAGAACTGCTCCTTACTCAATCTCACAGCCCTTTGTTTCTTTCTCAGCATACACAGCATTAAGCGAGTTCTTGAAAACCAGCATTCAACACATTTTCCCCATAGATTTCTCTTTCCCCATAGATTACTCTTTCTCTCCTCTGCTTATGTTAACATCTCTCTTTTTTCCCCTTCCAGTCAAATTAACAATTCATTTTCCTCCCCAAAACTACACTGTCAGCAGGGCTTTTTTTGTTGAAAAAGCCCAGCAGGAACTCATTTGCATATTAGGCCACACCCCCTGACATCACCATTGTTTCACACTGTGGCTTTTTTTGTAGAAAAAGTCCAGCAGGAATAATTTGCATATTAAGCCACACCCCTGACAACTGCATTCCTGTGTGTTCCTGCTCAAAAAAAGCCCTGACGGTCAACAATGTATTGCTGACAGTTTCAATTTAGCTTAGAGAATCTGTGAACATTCTGTGACATTACAGAAAGTCTACCAATAATCCTTCATCATGGGTTAATGCCAGCTCACATTTTTATAGGATCATATAAGAGATTATTGCTACAACCATAAGACCATTTTCCTGGGAGCAAGCCCAAATGAAAAAAAAAAGAACTTACTGCTAAGGATTGGTCTCTAAATTCTAATTCTTTTACGCTTGTAGGACTGAGATGTCCGGCAATGGATTGTTTGTTCAATTTATTTCTCCTTGCATCACCATGTTTGCTTTTTTTAAAAAAAGTATTATATATATTTTGCATGTTGTTTTGTCAGCTAGAACCCACTATCTCTTCTCATTGAAAAGAAGGCAGTTTTGGATATGTAAACATACATTTCTTGAAGATGAACCCATCGGTTGGGGTGCTGATGAGAAAGAGGCTCCATGGGGGATAGACTGACAAACCGGTGCCAAGAAGATATTTTATGCTTGCTCAAGCAATTCTGATGAGTTGATATCTGAAATGTTTATGCTTTTATTCACATAGATAGCATAGTTTTAAAAAATCTGTTTCCAAACAACAGATAATTTGAGCAGGACATTTAGTTTATGATGTAATCCGGATTGCACTCAAGGATTCCCAGGGTCTGATTCTGTTTCTCTTGTATTTGTTTTTAATTTTAAATGTCTTTAAAAATGCGTACAGAACCTAGCAGCTGTCACATATGTAAATAACAAAGCAAAATCATGGGAGTATTTTTCACACCCATTTAAAAAAACAATTATGTATTCTGAGGAAAGAACTATTATTAATTTATGTTACATTTTTATCTCACCCTTTCTTGGAGTGGAACTCACAGTGGTTATAGGATTATCTCTCTTCCCCTTTTAAATTCACAACAAACCTGTGAGGTAGGTCAGGATGAGAGACAATGATTGCCCCAAGGACTGAGCCATTCAGCTTTTTGGACTGTCTGAAGAATATCTATCTATCTATCTATCTATCTATCTATCTATCTATCTATCTATCTATCTATCTATCTATCTATCTATCTATCTATCTATCTATCTATCTATCTATCTATCTATCTATCTATCTATCTATCTATCTATCTATCTATCTATCTATCTATCTATCTATCTACCTACCTACCTACCTACCTACCTACCTACCTACCTACCTACCTACCTACCTACCTACCTACCTACCTACCTATCTATCTATCTATCTATCTATCTATCTATCTATCTATCTATCTATCTATCTATCTATCTATCTATCTATCTATCTATCTATCTATCTATCTATCTATCTCTTGCTTCTTAAGTCCAATTTCTCTCTCCAGCCTACTGAGCTTTCCTTCTTGAGACTCCAAGGAAGAAGCTTTCTCTTTTTCTCAGCCCAGTCCCAGGGAGATCTTAGCCAATGAACAACTGGGGAATGCCAATCCCTAGGGAGGAGCTGGCAGCTGGCAGAGATCAGCTCCCCTGGAGAAAATGGCTGCTTTGAAGGGTGGACTCTATGGCATTGTATCATGCCAAAGCCCCTCCCCTCCCTAAACCCTGCCCTCTCCTGGATCCATCCCCAAAGTCTCCAGGAATTTTTCAACACAGACCTGGCAACCCTAGTGGGGGAGGATATGGGATTTTAAATGAGCCACTTGTGAGCCACTTGTGGGAAGAGCGGGATATAAATCTTAAATAAATAAATAAATAAAATAAGGTTTGTGTAGCACTGTGACAATATGGAGGAAAAAATGGTTACATTGCAGTTCCTAGGAAGAGCCAGGAATTAGGCATACATAAGATTGCGAGCCTCCAGTTTGCTAACAACATAAACCCAAAGGGTTCCTATGACCTAAATTACTAGAATAATAAACATGCATTTATTACAAGAAAGATAAGCCAATACTACAATCCTTAATACTCCTACCGGCCGCATCACCTCCCCTTGGAGTCTGGGGGCTGTACTGACCTTCAGACAGAGGCCAGCACGTGGCACTGCCTTGCAACTTTCAGACCCAGTAAGTGGGTATGGCTGTAATTGACCCTTGCAGTGGTGCCTAGGCTTGGGTGCCTAGGTCCATCCCTGGTCCAAGGGAGGCCAGACTGGGCTCTACACGGGCCAGGGCCTTCTCAGTGGCATTCCACCAATGCTGTGGAATGCTCTCCCTGAGGCCATAAGAGCCCTGCGGGATCCCTCCCAATTCTGAAAGGCTTGTAAAACCGAACTTTTAAAGCCTATAACAACTAGGGGAGAAGGCTGCAGTTTTATGCTGCTGGGCAATTCCACCATAAATTGTATATTTAGTACCAATATTGCATATAGCACCAATACTTTGTTTTAAATTGTAAATTGTTTACGTCTTATTGTTTTATACCTGAAATTGAGATGTTGGTTTTATCATGATTGTTAGCCACCCTGAGTCCAATTGGAATGGGCGGAATATAAATCGAAAGTAAATAAATAAATAATATGTAGCCATTCAAACTCAGTCCAATAATAAAATACCCAGTTCGTAGTAATCATGTAGATTCCAGTAGAGTCAATGTATGCAGTCATGTTCCAATGTCATCCAATCCCATGAAAAAATGTACATGCAACAGGACAGCTGGTATTCTACTTTTGTTTCATAAATTTCTTCAAGCATGGGATTATAATTTTATTTCATAACATCAATGAAGACATAATTTCAACTCCAAAGGGATCTGTTGAGGCTGGGTGAGTGGGTGTCAACGTGGCAGATGCGGTTCAATGTGGCCAAGTGCAAAGTAATGCACATTGGGGCCAAGAATCCCAGCTACAAATACAAGTTGATGGGGTGTGAACTGGCAGAGACTGACCAAGAGAGAGATCTTGGGGTCGTGGTAGACAACTCACTGAAAATGTCAAGACAGTGTGCGTTTGCAATAAAAAAGGCCAACGCCATGCTGGGAATTATTAGGAAGGGAATTGAAAACAAATCAGCCAGTATCATAATGACCCTGTATAAATCGATGGTGCGGTCTCATTTGGAGTACTGTGTGCAGTTCTGGTCGCCGCACCTCAAAAAGGATATTATAGCATTGGAGAAAGTGCAGAAAAGGGCAACTAGAATGATTAAAGGGTTGGAACACTTTCCCTATGAAGAAAGGTTGAAACGCTTGGGACTCTTTAGCTTGGAGAAACGTCGACTGCGGGGTGACATGATAGAGGTTTACAAGATAATGCATGGGATGGAGAAAGTAGAGAAAGAAGTACTTTTCTCCCTTTCTCACAATACAAGAACTCGTGGGCATTTGATGAAATTGCTGAGCAGCCAGGTTAAAACGGATAAAAGGAAGTACTTCTTCACCCAAAGGGTGATTAACATGTGGAATTCACTGCCACAGGAGGTGGTGGCGGCCACAAGCATAGCCACCTTTAAGAGGGGTTTAGATAAAAATATGGAGCAGAGGTCCATCAGTGGCTATTAGCCAAAGTGTGTGTGTATGTATAAAATTTTTTGCCACTGTGTGACACAGAGTGTTGGACTGGATGGGCCATTGGCCTGATCCAACATGGCTTCTCTTATGTTCTTATGTTCTTAACACATAAGCTTATGAAGGACAAATTGTCTCCTGGCTTTCTTTTTTATAGGCAAATGCTCAGATGGCTCAAAATTGGCACCTGGAGATCTTCTGCTATTACAATTCATCTCCAGACACCCAAGACTAGTTCCCATGGAAACAATGGCTACTTTAGATGGGGGGGGGGCTCTATGGTATTATACCTTGTTGAGATCCCTCCCAAGGCTCGACCCTCCAAATCTCCCAGTATTTCCCAACCCAGAGTTGGTAGGCCTAGGAAAGAGAAAGACTCACTTTCTGTTTCTCCTCAGTTGGGTCTGGGCAGAGTATGAGAGGGCCCAGGCCAAGGAAGCTCTGTATAGAAGTTGTTCAAATAGAACTGTACATTTGTTCAAAGACAGAATCTTTCTTTGAAGGCAGAAACCACTACCATGCGCTCTCTATGGATGCTGAATGAGCAGGGTGCAGAAAATGTGTGAGCAGGGCACCAGCCTCAGCAAAAAACATTGGCCTGTAGCTCCCACATCCCAGGGTTAGCAGATATGGTTATGGTGTTAATTTCTTACACCTCGCCTATCAGCTTTTAGGAATGAAACTCTTCCTTTGTCATTCTTTATCTCCATCCTTCTGTACAGAGTATAGTGAACTAGATATTTAAGACATCTAAGAGACACTCAAATCGTTTGCCTTAATGCAATTTCCTATGTCTACTGTTTAGATTAATATACTCCTCTTCATTTCCTGGCAAGAGTTGAGCCGTTCTCTCTCTATCTGTAGTCAACTATCCAGTATATCTATTCTATCAGTCGCACAGTTCATTATTAGTAGCTGATTCCATTTCCCCTCAGCTGAAAGTTATGGTGATTAGAACCGATAAAACAGTGGTATACTTAAAAGCCATGTAAGTGAAGTGATATAATTTTTAACAGATGTAAAATATCTAGTTACTCTTGGCAGGATTTCCCCATAATGTTAATGGCCCTTGCACCAGTTCGACAATTATTGTGAGCTGTGTTGTTGTATGGAAATGCTGTAAGTGATCTGTTGATAAAGGACAATGCAACTATGTCCTTCCAACCAAACCACTCAGAGCTGACTTGTGAGCTGCATCTGGTTGTAGAGGTGGTGGGAACCTGGTGGGGAATGATAATGTGAAGTCAACAAGATGGAAAGGGTCCTATGGGATTGCAAGGGGTAGATAATGTTGCTTTGAAAATAAGAGTACAAATCATCAGACCTCATAATCTGAAGAGCTGCTGGTTAGGAATAGGATGCAAGTTGGACTGAATGGCTGCAAGTGCTGGATAAGGAGCCCTTTGTGGCACAGAGTAGACTGGCAAGGGTGTCATATGGTGCACATCTATTCCAATGACATTTGCAAAGGAGAAATTCTTCTTGGTGATTGGTCATTGTAATTATGGATACTGCAGTTTCACATTTACTAGAATCTGCAAGATTCAAGTTCTTGGTGAAGAAGGGGAGGGCAAGTAAAGGGATACAAGCTTATTGCATTGCTTACTGTATGTTCTATACAGTTCTTATTGTATGACAAAAGACAGACAATAGATAAATATATTTTGCTGAAGGCTATATTATGAAATCTGAGATTTGGAAGAAATTCTTAAATGCTAAGGAAGCCAAATTAAGGGCAAGATGCTACTGCACATTATATTAGGTATGTGGAATTTCAGTAATACATTTATAAGTGTTCAAAAAGTCTCTCTGGCATGTAATTTTTTTTTGAAAATATCAAGTATATTGAATAGAGTGAAGGTGTATTGTCACCTGGGAATAGGAGAGGGAACATTGTCTATAAGAGGGCAAAAGGAAAGGAGGGAAGACCCCCTAGGAAGAGTAAACTGTATAAGCCAAAAACTACCTTATGCCCTAAAGGGCTCCTTGAGGCTGAGTGGTAAGCTGCAGTACTGCAGTCCAAGTTCTGCTCACGACCTGAGTTTGATCCTGGCGGAAGCTGGGTTCAAATAACTGGCTTATGGTTAACTCAGCCTTCCATCCTTCTGAGGTTGGCAAAATGAGTACCCAGCTTGCTGGGGGTAAAGTGTAAATGACAAATCACCCCATAAAAAGTCTGCCATGAAAATGTTTTGAAAGCAATGTCACCCCAGAGTCGGAAACGACTGGTACTTGCACAGGGGGATTACCTTTACCTTTTAACCTTATGCCCTAATTCTGGGCAGAACTTCCAAGGCAGTATCTGCAAATATCTTTAAAATTATTTATGTTTAAGATTTTGAAATATTTCGAAAATGACCATGTATACCTAGTGCTAGTGTGGGATTTACTGAGGCTTGGTTTCTAATCAGCAGAAGTAACCATTCCCGTGGATGGTCTCTTTGCATGTGTAGAGAAGAATCAGCAATTCAAATTCATTTGAGGCCATGAATCTTCTAAGTGCATTTCCCCCTCTTCTCATGGAAGAGTAGTAGGAATCTCATGTGATTTGAAGTTCTGGCATTATACTGGGTGAATATCTTGAACCTTTGGTCAACTGACTGAAGGTAAGCAAAGTGAAGCTTAATCCAGACAAAAAGGAGATGATGATTAGAAAGGCAGAAAATTTGGCTGGTGTTGATCAACCAGTCATACATGAGGTTAAACTTTCTGCAGTTAAGAACTTGAGGGTGCTCCTGGACCTGGCCTCGTTAATGGATAAACAGAATCGTAGAATCATAGAGTTGGAAGAGGCCATACAGGCCATCTAGTCCAACCCACTGCCCAATGTAGGATGAGCCTAGAACATCCCTAACAAGTGTTTGTCTAGCTGCTGCTTAAAGACTGCTAGCGAGGAAAAGCTCACCGCCTCCCTAGGTAGCCAGTTCCACTGCTGAACAACTCTTATGCTAAAAAAGTTTTTCCTAATATCCAGCTGGTGCCTTCCCAACTTTAATTTTAACCTATTCTTGTGTGCCCTATCCTCTGCTGCCAACAGGAACAGTTCCCTGCCCTCTTCTAAGGGTACAGCTGAAATAAAGTGAGTTCAGCTAGCTCTGAATCAACCAAGAACTCTTTATGGCAAGAAGAAACAGTCACAAACGACCTAGGCAACTCACTCGATATATACACTGTGGCTGAGCCTTCTTTAGTTGGCTGCAATCCTTCCTTTTGGGTCACTCCAGAATTCTTCATTTGCATCTCTTTCTTACAAGTTTTTACATGCCTAGCATCCTGATTGGCCAGTTCTTCTAGGATTCAGGATCATGGTTTGGGAATGCCTGTCTCAAGCTTGTTACACTGCATCATGGTTGTTGTAGTTTTAAGAACACCTAAATAGTTTAAGCATATTCACACAAGATTCACAAGCATATTCACAAGCATATTTACCCAGGTTTTCTAAGAATGTGTGGAACACTTCCTGTTGCACCGCACCATGGGTTCTGTTCATGGATTTCTGAGCATATTTATGCAGGAAGTTCTTCTTGCATTTATGCTTCTATGCATTTATTTCTTGCATTTATGAAGGCATTGCACCTGTTCACATTTGTGTAGAAGCAATAGCGCACAAACTGTCGGTGACCATCATTGAAATTCTAAGCCCCACTGAGTTCACTTCAGTAGGATTCTAAGTTGACCTACTTAGGATTGCACTGCATATAGCTTAGTTAGATGTTGATTGACTTGATTGTGATGATGGCACAACTACAACTGCCACAAGCATGGGAATTCCAGCAAAAATGTACAAATTGGCACATATTGGTTGCAATCCTAAGGTCAGTTTTCTGAATGGAAACTCCATTAAATAATATGGAACACGTTTCTGAGAAGATCTTACAGCTGCTCTGATAAACACCTACTTCTTCTATGAAATGCTTTCCATGAAATATTTCCATAAAATGCGTCATTGCAATGTGTGCACCACACATTCAATCAAAGTGTGATTTTCTTAACTCCCCATTTGTAATTTGTATGCCCTTTTCTATCTGGGACAGCAAAAAAACTCCACTGTTATAATAAGAAAACTAGCTGTGCTGTGAGTTTATAGGGAGTCAAACACTACCTCATTTACAAATACTAAAAATACTCACAAGCTGGGGGAAAAACGGTTTTTAGGAGTGCAAAGCAGCAAAGATGGATCATAAAGCAGTCCTAATATGCGACACATCTGAATAGAAAGCTTGAGCTGCTGCCAACAGTTACTTCTGGAGCCTCCTGGGAAGTAAGTGCCACGACAAGAAAATGAGATGTCCTCCATTTTTACATCTATGGGAATACAATTTGAGATCAGTTATCTCGCAGGAGGTCAAGGGGAATGGTACAGTGTAAGCCAAAGGAACTAATTCTTCACTCCCCCACCACATTCTCCCCCATTATCACAAATGAGTAAAAATGTGTCCTGTGCGCCAGGTTTTCAGCTTGACCTCCTTATCTGCAAGTAAACATTGCTGTGGGTGAAATCCTTGCCCTACAGAAGTCAATGGGAATTTTGCCATTAGCATTAAAAGGAGCCAAGAATTTCGATTTCCTCCTATGTCCCCCGCCAGACAAAAATCATGGAAGAGCTTAATAGATTTTAACAGACCTACTGAGAAGTGATACAGTGGCAAAGCAGTGAATGTTTATCCCTCTGTGTCAAAAATAAATGTTTTTAAATATCAGAACCATAGAGTCCGAGTTGGAAGGGTTTTTTGAGGTCAACTGGTCATATCCCCTGCCCAGTGCAAGAAACCCAAAGCCAGAGCATTCCTAACAGGTGGCTGCCCAGTGAGACAGAGCTGTTATATCCTATGGGTAGTTAGTTGCTGTATGAAATGGCTCTTATCAATCTTAAATTTTCCACTGGGTTTAATCTCACTTTTTTGTGCAATGGAGAACTAGTCCTTGTGTGCAACAGGATTCCCAAACTGAGGTGCTTAACACTTCCTACACTCAAATGGAAGGAATGCTAAAAGTTGTGAAAGTTGCATTGTGTGTACATGTGGCCATACATTTGAATAAATGGGGTGGAAGAAGGAGGTGGAGAAGGAGGTTGGATTTATACCCTGCCCTTCACAATCTCCTTCCGTTCCTCTCCCCACAACAGACACCCTGTGAGGTAAGTGGGGCTGAGAGAACATGTCTGAGAGAACTGTGTCACCCAGCTGGCTGAATGTGGAGGAGTAAGAAATCAAACCAAGTTCTCCAGATAAGAGTCCACCAATCTTAACCACTACACCATTGTTGTATCCAGCCAGGTCTGTTCACTAAATATCCTCCAACACATTTCTCCCCAATCAAGACCCAAAGTAGCTTACAACCATTCTTCCATTCTCCATTTTAACCCCACAACAATACCAAGAGGTAAGTTTGGCTGAGTAACTGGCTCAAGGTCACCCAGAAAGCTTCCATGCAGAATGGGGACCTGAACCTGAATCTTCCAGATCATAAATTCAACATTCTAACAACACCATGCTGGGTCATACCTCAGCCAAAGCAACTGTCATGGATAGTGGCAGGGCTTTTTTTGTAGCAGGAACTCCTTTGCATATTAGCCACACTCCACTGATGTAGCCAATCCTCTAGGAGCTTACATGGTTCTTAGTACAGGGCCTACTGTAAGTTCCAGGAGGATTGGCTACATCAGGGAGGTGTGGCCTAATATGCAAAGGAGTTCCTGCTACAACCCCCCCCCCTGGAAAATCTTAAAATTAAAGACTGTTGCATTACAGAAGAAAAATGGCTTTCAGCCATGTGATGGCACAGTGTCACTGCTGGAGATGCTGTTTCAGTGTCACAAGCTGAACAATGCTGCAACGTACAACAGTGATCTGGTGCTAGCAATATCCACCATTGCTGGATGACATGTAGCTGTACTTTTAAGAATTGTTTTTTACTGAACATTAAGGTGTTTTACTCCCTTATGCATCCAACATTCAAGAATGAACATAGTAAGACAAAGGAAAATTAGAGAAACATACAATAAAAGATTGGTACCTTTTTATGTTGAAGATGGATAATGATCAACTTGCTGTGTGGTCCACCATCAAGAGATTTGAAAGGAGCATTTTCCTATTCTGGCACAGTTAAATAAAAAGGAATGGGATGAGAAAGAGCAAAGGAAGAGCAGAGAAGAGAAAGGAGGGAAAGAATGGTCAATACATAACAATACATAACAAATGTGGCTGATTACTCCCTGGGACAGGGATTTTTCAGCAGTGTGACCAAAACTAGGGATGCATGAATAAGTGCAAGTGGAGGAGTGGGGAATCAAACCTGGTTCTCCCAGATAAGAGTCCGCACACTTAACCACTACACCAAATGAGGCCGCACCATTGATTTATACAGGGGCATTATGATACTGGCAGATTTGTTTTCAATTCCCTTCCTAATAATTCCCAGCATAGTGTTGGCCTTTCTTATTGCAGTTGCACACTGTCTTGACATTTTCAGTACAGGCTTATAGTACTGTAAGTACAATCAGCATATTTCATGCATCATATGTTGTCATGCAGATTGATAGGAGTTCAAGTTCTCCTCCCCTCAAAGATCTATCATTGGGTAGCACTCAAGTAAACCAAAAAGAGGAGCCACAGAAAAGTATCAATACACAATACAAAAATATCTGTAGCAAAGATGCTAATTATCAAAATGAAGAATATCTAAAATGATATGAATATCTTATAGCTACTGTATAATGTCATCAGAATAATGAGTAATAACAAACAACAATCAGACAATATGTTCTGATTGGGACCTATTACTAAGGAATGTTGTTGTGTCATCGATACATATTGGTGGCTATTATTTAGCTTCTGCCTTTTTCATTTCCATTGGGATCAACTACTAAGAATGTGAACTACCTGTATTGAGACTTTACCTATTATTCTTACACTTTTCACTGAGAGATTTGTTTGCCTGGGAGTGTTTCTTGAGAACATATTGTCGAATTGATGTGTGTGTATTATTACTCGTGATTCTGGTGATATTATATAGTACCTATAAGATATTCACATCGTCTTGTGGATTCTTCATTTTGATCATTGGCATATTTACCGCAGATATTTTAGTACTGTTTATTTTGTACTGTCTCCATATGTTGTCTACGCCTTGATGGCAGTTTACACATACACATTCCATATACCCCTGAATTTGTCTCACGATTTCCTTTGAACAAAGGTTACCCATTGCTTACATGACAAATATCTCAGGTTCCATAAAGCAGTTATAGAGGAATATTGGCTTTCCTGGCAGTAGCAGCATTGCATGCAGCTGCTGTGTAGCACATAAACGGATGATAAGAGGGTGGGTGGAAACCCATTTGAATCAGCTTACATATGCAGTGTGGGAATCCGCGTCCTTGTAGAATTCATTAAATGGGTTCGAAATTGAGGCCTCTTTTCCTAACAAATTTAAGGTGGTACAAAAAGTCAATCTGTCCAACCCCCAATTATAATTTTCTCAACTTCTGAATCATTGTCACCATTTCATACAGCATATCCACTGGCTTAATTGTGCCTGTTTTCTCATTCAAAAGCACAGGCTTTGAAGCATGATAATTCAAATCTGAATCACTGTTGCATACCGCATGCACAATTAAACCACTACTTTTATTTTTGGCAGGTCAGTCCCAAACCATTTGCAAATACATGGTTTTATCTGCAACAGAAAACACATAGTTTCTTCTCCATGAGCAAACAAAGCATGGATATACATGCCTCATCCCAACATATTGCATATGTCTTACTTCTGATACTTTTACTTCAGAAATCTTTTCTAAACGTTTCTGCATTGAACTGAATAGGAATATTTGTGAGCAAAGAAGTCACAAAAGGCACGCTATCTATGTATAAGCCTCCCACATTTTTCTCTTTGGTACCATAATCCACAAGAAATACGCAACAAATATATCTTTTAGCTGTGTTCCATTCATTCCTTTGTTTATCAAAGAGGAGGTTTCCATAATTTGCAAAATAAAAACTATGCAGCAAAAAAAGAAACAAAAATCTCCCCGCTAATACTCAGCTGTACTGTTTTAGAAAAGTGAGTCATAATATTTCAATAAAAAGGTTCTTTGCTTTGTGTGCTCCAAAGCACTAAGGGTATCTTTACAAGGGGTGTGGAGGGGAAAGAGTAGTAGTTGACAATTCAAAGACATACCTTATCTGAATAGTGTTATTGTAAAGAGAATAGAGTGGTAGACAAAGGATGGGAACTGCAGAAACGGGAATCGGATATCACCAGTCCAGGGCAAGAATGGCTAATAGAATGTGGGGCAAAAGGCTCAAAGCATGAGTGACAGCTCAAAGACAAGATGGGATTTCATACCTTCCCCAAACATTGCTTCTGTGCTTCCTTCAAAGAAACTTTCAAATCCCAGCTGGGCTCCTTAATGAAATAATAAAGCACATCCTCCCTGGAAGATGAAAGTGGGAAAAAAGAAGGTAGTGGCCTATATCTATTTTTCCCCCCAAACACAAAAAGACCCACCTGAAATTAGAGGTCTTTTGAGCACATAAAGAACGCTCAGGGATGTGTTGAGTGTACCTGTTTATATATATTTAAGAGATCCATGCTGTAGGCTTATGGCCATCTATACTTTAGGATGGAGGAACCATAGGAAAGGAGCCTTTGCCATGTAAAACAGGTTATGCGTGAATTAATTTGGATTCAGGGCAGGTAATAGTATTTGCACAATGGCAACCTCCTGGTCAAGGAGGTGTGATCCAATGAGCACAGCTGAAGACTACATGGGCATGTTTTCCCATTCACTTCAGTGGAGAAGATTTTTACATGCGGTGACTCCATGCAGAGCTCATCCAGGACCGTGGAGAAGGACCCAGCAGTTCTTCTCAGTGGCATTTTACTAAATAAAACAAACAGCAGCTAGCAAGCCATCTATAAGCAGAACGAAACTGAAGAAAAGTAGACTAGCAAATAAAAAATTGTTAACCCAAAATGTTAACCAAAAGCATGGCAGAATTAAATAAGACTTTGTCTGGGACCTAAACGCCATCCATGAAGGCTCTAAAGATTGGGTGTTTCTGGAGAGAATTCCAAACGGATGGCAACCAACAAGTTGTGAATCATGGCACCATAAAATGCATGCCCAGGGATGTGGGGTTCAGAGAATGAATGCAGAAGATCTCAGTGATTCCGCAAGTTCCTTTGAATGAAGAATAGGTTCTGAATACCCAGAGCCCAGACCTTTCAGGGTTTTGTAGGTTAACTCCAGTCCCCAGCACTTTGATTTGCACTTGGCAGGCAGTGTAAATCCTGAAATATATGTTTCCTAAGGCATGTCCCCTTCAAACTAATTTTATTCATTCTTTCTTGCATTTGTAACCTGTTTTACTCCCCAGTGGAGATCTAAAGTGGCTTACAACACAAAAATGAAGTTCAGCAGCACAGAAGAAAGACGCTGAAGAAGGGAGGGGTGGGGGTGGGGGCGAAGACTTCTAAATGCAGAGCAGATATTCCTCTCTCTCTTTCTCTTTGCCAAGAGATCTTCCTGCTGGCTTCAAGTATGACTCTCAGTGCAAGAACTGAAGGCCAAGAGTCCTTTGGCTTTGACTCTTTATCTCATGTTCAAAGAATCATGCCTCTGGCCACACCCAGACTTTAAGTACCTGCAACAAGAGAAAAGGGGAGGCTGCCAGCCATCTCTCATGATTTCCCTTCCTGCTAAATGTTTGGATCTGTTGAATATTTCCAAGGTGGCCTTCAGAGGCAGTTTCATGGAAAGTTTGTTGCAAAAATCCAACCTAGATGCACTGAAATAATGGCTGTGGAAATAATTGTGGCAAGGTAGCCATTCATTAATTGTACCTCTGATTGTGAATGCCATGTTGTATCTTGGCTTGGAACAGGGACGGTGGCTCAGTGGTAGAGTATCTGCTTGGTAAGCAGAAAGCCCCAGGTTCAATCCCCGGCATCTCCAACAAAAAAGGGTCCAGGTAAGTAGGTGTGAAAAACCTCCACTTGAGACCCTGGAGAGCCGCTGCCAGTCTGAGTAGACAATACTGACTTTGATGGACTGAGGCGGGTCTGATTCAGTATAAGGCAGCTTCATATGTTCATTATATGTTCAACAGGAGTGGACAGTGACAGCAGCCACAGTTGCTATGTGGTGGTCAAACTGCAGGAGAAATGCCAGAATTTAAGGGGGGGAGGGGAGTGTAACTGCAGCCTATCTCTCATACAGCATGGGAACAGATGGAAGCAACCTTGGCAACCCATGCAAAAAACGCAGCACGTGCAACACTGTCCATGTGTTCTTAGGGAAAACTAAACTGTACAATTGCTTGAATTTCTATATTAACATTAGCAATGACCTTTAGGGCAGTAAGGAAAATATCAAAACATAATAAAACCCAACTCCCAGGCAATCCCTTTCGCATAAAAGAAACTGGAAAATACTGAGTGCCCAGGGCTTCTATTAGTACCATCCATTTTGTTAGCATTTTTCCAATTTATCTTGCGTTACTAACCCCTCGGAGTACTATGCCTATTGTAAATATTTAAGCATTACTGTTGACATAAAGATAATACTGACAAATTGAGTTAACATTTCTGGTGAGGATTACTGACCATGTGCAGTGCCGAGCAACTTTTAACACCCACACCAAGCCCCTCGGCTCACGCCAAGCTCTGTTTAGTCTACCATATGGCAGCGCTCCTCAAATGAATTTTTAGCAGTGATTTACACAAAACATGAAACAATCTTTCTTCGATCAATTAATTGTTTGACTTTCTTAATACATTTCCATTTTAACTAGATTAGGTCTGCATCAAAGGCAAGGTAATGGGTGAACAATGTCAATGACCTCGTGAGCTGGGGGGAGGGGGAGGCAGGGGACGTGTTCACGCAGACCTGACCAACCTGTGACTCACCAAGCTGAGCATGGCCCACCAGCCATGCACACAGACCACCAGGGGGTTGATAAATTTCCTGCTTATGTTGTCAGGTTGGGATGCTATAACAAAAGGTCTCTCCAGCATTTGGCAGGACATACTTCATGACTGGTGAGAACAGTACTTGGCTTGGTAGGTCACAAGTCATACAGACTTGTATTGGTGCATGGATTGGGTGCCATTTCTCCAGCTTCATATAAATATGCTGGTAGTCTCAGTTTCCAGATGTTAATGCATTCAGTTTCCAGTTGTTAATGCATTCTCCTAACACATGCAATGACTGTGTGGTTTCCCTACACATTGTCACTCTTTTGTTTCATATAAGGCTGCAGGGAATATACGTGTGTAGAATGGCATCAAGTTTCAGCTGATTTATAGTGATCCCAGCAAGGAGTTTTCAAGACAAGAGATGGTTTGCCATTGCCTTCCTCTGCAGAGTCTTCCTTGATGCTCTCCCTCCCAAGTACTGACCCTGCTTAGCTTCCAAGATCTGGTGAGATCAGACTATACCATACTACCTTCTTTTCCACTCTTTATTTATATTTGCTTCCAAAGTGGTCTGTTTGATTTAGGGTTGCCAAGTCCAATTCAAGAAATATCTGGGGACTTTGGGGGAGGAGCCAGGAGACTTTGGGGGCGGAGCCAGGAGACATTGGGGTGGAGCCAGGAACAAGGGTGTGACAAGCACTCCAAGGGAGTTCTGGCCATCACATTTAAAGGGGCAGCACACCTTTTCAAATGCCTTTCTTCCATAGGAAATAATGGATAGGGGCACCATCTTTTGAGGCTCATAGAATTGGAGCCCCTGGTCCAATCGTTTTGAAACTTGGGGGACATTTTGGGGAGAGGCACCAGATGCTATACTAAAAATTTGGTGCCTCTACCTCAAAAAATAGTGCCCCCAGAGCCCCCAATACCCACTGATCAATTCCCCATTATTCCCTATGGGAATCGTTTCCATAGGGAATAATGGAGCGCCCAGTAAACATTTCACTCCCCCCTCACATTTTCTAAAGCGGGGGAAGGGCCTCCAAACTAGGGAATCCCCTGCCCCCTCCCACTCTCTCACACACAAATACTTACTGGGTCTTGTTCCTGCAGAACTTTACTTGCTCTGAAAACAAAAGCAAAAGAAAGGGAGGGACCGTTCTCTGAGGAAACTGTTACTGATCCTTTCCCATGAAGCCCTTCCTGTTTCCTGCTTCCTGCTCAGCCTTAAAGGCACACATTTTAAAAACTGCAGGTTTCTAAACCTGCAGGAGCTCTAAAACTACAGGATGACTGTGGGGGCGGGGCTTCCCCCGCCAGCCAGCTGGTTGGGGGCGGGGAGAAGCCTGTCAAAACGGGGGATCCCCCGCTGGGACTTGGGGATTGGGAAGCCTAGTTTGATTCAAATTGTGAATGTGTGAGAGAATCCAACTCATAAAGTGTCTTTATTGTTTTGATTCTACTTAGAATTTATTTGTTCCTTTAACTGGTCCTTCTTTTCAGGGTCATTGACCTTGGTTTTTTCCCCTTTTATCTCACTGTTCTTGATTTCATTGGCACACATGTTTGCCTAGCTTTCCTAGGTTATGGGATGGACTCACTCTCACCATAGACCTTCGAGCACCACTACCACCAGTAGAGACTTTAAAAGGCCTCCACCTATGACATCATGGAGGAGGGACATGTGTAGACAGGCTGGTTTCTGCCTCTCTCTAAGAGCAACCAATGAGAGCAGATGGAAAGTTGACAGAAAAACAGTGGTTGAGAAATAACAGTTAGAAGAGGTTAGTAGGTGAGAAGTTGACAACTTAAGGACTGAGGTAAAAATGTTTTTTTCTGACTGAGGGAAACTGTACAGGAGAGCTGCTTGGAACAGGCTGAAAATATTAAACTTTAGAGAATAGCAAGATTTTCAAAGCATAATCTTTCAAGAATCAAAACTCCTTTCCTCAGATATGAGTAGGAATGGAGATCTCTGAGTCTGTATCTGTCAGAAGGTGGGAGAGGTTATAAAGAAGATGCAAAAGTACAATATGTATTGTAATCAGCTTGAATAAAGCAGAAAAGTAGCATCTGCAGTGAGGTAGGAATCCTGTGCCTCTTTTCAGCCCCTGAGGTCCATTGTTCTGAATTTGTGAATGAACTCAAGTTCAGAAATTTCATGTTGTAATTTCTCCTTGAAGTTTGACGACTTGCCACTCTTAAGTCAGCAATGGAATGACCTGGAGAACTAAAATGTTCCCCCACTGGTTTTTGAGTGTTGCGGTTTTTAATGTCAGATTTATGTCCATTTATTCTTTTGGATAGAGACTGACCTGTTTGTCTGAGGAAGAGAGTCAAAGGGCATTGCTGAGATTTGATGGCATATATAACACTGGAAGATAAAGTGAAATAAGAATCCTGTGTCCCTATTTAGCTCTGCGGGGGCCATTGTTCTGGACTTCTGAATGAACTCATGCTGAACCTGAGTTCATTTTTAATGTTCTTTTAAAATTTGGCTTACAAATGAAACATTGTTCTGTATGTTACTGGTTGATTTGAAAAAAAAAGGCAAGTTTTAAATGAACTTCTGGACATGATCTACAATGATGAGTCAAAGAAAGACTTTCAGTTTTGTGAAATTTACAAAAAACTGCATTATTATTCATGGTCATTTAGGTGAAGACAGCAGCTAGAAACTGATTTGCTGTTACTTGAAGGTCATGGCAGCATCAAACATGAGTTAAGATTCCAGTTATTTCCTCTTTCTCAATACTCTGACTAACAATGGAAACAACAACCAAGACCTGGTTTGTGATATGTTTTAAGGCTGATGAATATTTTGCCCATGAAAGGATAGAAGCTGGTGATCTTTGCAAATATTTCAGAACATTTTTAATATCTCTGATAGAAAAGATGTTCACCATTATGTTTGAGAAGGTGAGAGGAAGGAAGATTCAAAGCAACCGGCACAATAGTGGATAAGACCATAAGAGAAGCTATGTTGGAGCAGGTCAGTGGCCATCCAGTTCAACATTTTGTATCACAGAGTGGCCAAAAACCAGGTGCCATCAGGAGATCCACCAGTGGGGCCAGGACACTAGAAGCCCTTCGACTGTTGCCTCCCTCAAGCGCCAAGAATAGAGAGCATCACTAGTCCCAGACAGAGAGTTCCATTTATACCTTGTGACAGATAGCCACTAATGGAAATGTGCTCCATATGTTTATCTAATCCCCTCATGAATCTGTCTATGTTTGTAGCTGCCACCACCTCCCGTGGCAGTGAATTCCATGTGTTAATCACTCTTTGGGTGAAGAAGTACTTCCTTTTATCCGTTCTAACCTGACTGCTCAGCAATTTCGAGTGTCTATGAGTTCTTGTATTGTGAGAAAGGGAGAATCTTTCTCTACCTTCTCTGTCCCATGCATCATCTTGTAAACCTCTATCAACCTCAGTTGTCATTTCTCCAAGCTAAAGAGTCCCAAGTGCTTTAACCTTTCTTCATAGGGAAAGTGTTCCAACTCTTTAATCATTTTAGTTGCCCTTTTCTACACTTTTTCCAGTGCTATAAAACCTTTTATGAGGTGTGGTAACTGAAATTGTACACAGTATTCCAAATGAGGCTGCATCATTGATTTATACAGGGGCATTATGATACTGGCTGATTTGTTTTCAATTCCTTTCCTAATAATCCCCAGCATAGCCTTGGCCTTTTTAAAAAATTGCATTGGCACACTGTCTCGACATTTTCAGTGAGTTATCTGCCATGACTTCAAGATTTCTCTCTTGGTCAATCTCTGCCAGTTCACACACCATCAACTTGTATTTAGTTAGGATTTTTGGCCCCAATGTGCATTACTTTATGCTTGGCACATTGAACCTTATGAGCCATGTTGATGCCCACTCGCCCAGCCTCAATAGATCCCTTTGGATTGTCTCACAATCCTCTCTGGTTCTCACCACCCTGAACAATTTAGTGTCATCCGCAAATCTAGTCACTTCATTATTTACTCCCAACTCCAAATCATTAATGAACAAGTTAAAGCGCATGGGACCCAGGGCTGAGCCCTGCAGTACCCCACTGCTTACCACTCTCCACTGTGAAAAGTGCCCATTTATATTCACAGTCTGTTTCCTGTTACTTAGCTAGTTTTTGATCCACGAGAGGACTTGTCCATTTATCCCATGACTCTTGAGCTTGTTCATATGCAGCCTTTGATGAGGAACTTTATCAAAAGCTTTCTGGAAGCCAAGGTAAGCAGCATCTATTGGGTCCTCCTCGTCTACATGAACTTCCCTCAAAGAACACTAACAGGTTAGTGAGACAAGATCTTCCCATATAGAACCCATGCTGAGTCTTCCTCAGTAGCTTTTGTTCATCCATGTGCCTACTAATTCTCTCTTTAGTAATGGTTTTCACCAATATACCTGGTATTGATGTCAGACTGACTGGTCTGTAATTTCCCGGATCTCATCTGGAACCCTTTTTAAAGATGATGTAACTAAGGCTGTGACCAAATTAAGACATCTCAGTTAATAGAATGGATTTGTCAATCAACTGATTAATTCCTGGATTCTGAAGACAGCTGCATATGAATAAGTGTTCAGATTTAAAAAGAAAAAAACATACTGGGGGTTGAGATAATGCATGCATATCATTTGGCTGGCTTTGATCCAGTAGAGGATTTCTGAGAACTGAAGCAATTTTTGCCAGTTCCCTTTCTGCTGCAGATCTCTGACTTCTGCTTCATGCTGGGAATCCTCTGATTCTCAGGAGAAGCATTTCAAGGGGCATTTTGGGCTGCAGCAAAAGGGGGCAGGTTGGAAAATTGTGCTCTACAGATGAAAATTATAACTGTGGAAACTACCAATGGATGTAAGCCACTGTCTTAAAAGAGGTATAAGAACATAAGAGAAGCCATGTTGGATCAGGCCAATGGCCCATCCAGTCCAACACTCTGTGTCACACAGTGGCCAATATATGTGTTCGTGTGTGTATACACACACACACATATACTGTGGCTAATAGCCACTGATGGACCTCTGCTCCATATTTTTATCCAATTCCCTCTTAAAGCTGGCTATGATCGTAGCCGCCACTACCTCCTGTGGCAGTGAATTCCACATGTTAATCACCCTTTGGGTGAAGAAGTACCTCCTTTTATCCATTTTAACCTGACTGCTCAGCAATTTCATTGAATGCCCACGAATTCTTGTATTGTGAGAAAGGCAGAAAAGTACTTCTTTCTCTACTTTCTCCATCCCATGCATAATCTTGTAAACCTCTATCATGTCACCCCGCAGTCGACGTTTCTCCAAGCAAAAGAGCCCCAAGCGTTTTAACCTTTCTTCATAGGGAAAGTGTTCCAAACCTTTAATCATTCTAGTTGCCCTTTTCTGCACTTTTTCCAATGCTATAATATCCTTTTTGAGGTGCGGTGACCAGAATTGCACACAGTATTCCAAATGAGACTGCACCATCGATTTATACAGGGGCATTATGATACTGGCTGATTTGTTTTCAGTTCCCTTCCTAATAATTCCCAGCATGGCGTTGGCCTTTTTTATTGCAATTGCACACTGTCTTGACATTTTCAGTGAGTTATCTACCACAACCCCAAGATCTCTCTCTTGGTCAGACTCTGCCAGTTCACACCCCATCAACTTGTATTTGTAGCTGGGATTTTTGGCCCCAGTGTGCATTACTTTGCACTTGGCCACATTGAACCTCATCTGCCAATTCTATAAAAGCAGAATAGGGAGATTCAACATCCATGGTTTTTGTAAATTCTTAAAACAAACAGGAATTTTAAAAAAAAAAATAATGAAAAGAAATAATGTGGTAGTAATACCTGAAGCAGTGTGGTATAGTTGCTAGCTCTAGGACTGGGGTGACCTATGTAGCTCTGAAACTGACTGGGTGACCTTGGTCTAATGGCATACACTGAGTCTGACTCTTAACTAAGAACATAGTAACATTAGAAGAACCCTGCTGGATCAGAGCAGTGGTCCATGTAATCCAGCATCCTGTCTCACACAATGGCCAACCATGTATTTTGGAGGGTCAGCAACAGGGCACAGAGTTCTAAGTCTTCCTCTAATGGTGCCACCTGGCACTGGTTCTCAGAGGTTTTACTGCCTCTGAACATGGAGGCTCTCTTTAGTTACCATTAGTAGCTGCTGGTAGACCTATCCTCAAATAATCTGTCTAGTTCCCTTTTAAAGCCATTTATGCCTGTGGCTATCACAACTCCATCTTGCAAGGAAATCCACAGTTTAATCACTTGTTGAGTAAAAACATATTTCGTTTTAGCCATCCTGAATCTACTATCTATCAATTTTTATTGGCTACCCTCAAGTTCTAGTATTTCAGGAGAAGGAGAAAATGTTCCCTCTGTTTCCTACCTCTAAATCTCTATCACGTCCCCCCTTTGTCAGATCTTTTCCAAATGGAAAAGCTCCAGACTTTTCAGCCTTTCCTCATAGGAAAGGTGCTCTATTCCCTTAATCACCATAGTTGCCTTGTACTGTACTGTACTTTTCCAGTTCTGCAATGTCCTTTTTGAGATAACTTCCTGGTTCTGATATTAAAGGTAAAGGCAGTCCCCTGTGCAAGCACCAGTCATTTCTGACTCTGGAGTGATGTTGCTTTCACAACATTTTCATGGCAGACTTTTTACAGGGTAGTTTGCCATTTCCTTCCCCAGTCATCTACACTCCCCCCCACCAGCAAGCTGGGTACTCATTTTACCAACCGTGGAAGTATGGAAGGCTGAGTCAACCTTGAGCCGGCTACTGGTTCTGATATTACTGCTCCCAATAACATAGGAATCAAGAATCCTATAGGGATAGGCTAGAGAGGAGGGAGTACTCCCTAGTATGGTGTGGTCATTCAAATGTCGGACTATATGGGAGAATCATGTTTGAATCTTCACTCTGACATCAGGGATGGAACTTTGTGGCCCTCTTCAGTGCCAAAGCCATGGGAAATCTACTTACTGGCTTTGTATGAACCTGGTGAAATACAGTCTGCTGGTGGGATCTCTACTCGCTTCTTAAATCTTCGTTCGCGAAGCCAAGCCGAGAGAGAGAGAGAGAGAGAGAGAGAGGGGATCATATGGAAAAAAGTGGTCTGAACTTTCAAACACTAAGACTAGGGCCAGAAGCACCCTCAGACTTCATAGTTGATTGGACACTACAGTCTGTATCCCACCTATTGTGTACTAATTGGTGCCTCCTAGAACACAGGCATTCTGCATCAGCATCATTTCCAGTATGTCTGGATTCAATTACATCATATTCTCTTCTTGATTATTCAGCTGGATTCTGATTCAGAGATGGCTCCTTCTGGTGTATGGTTAGAGGTGGGTGTCATCAGCACAATGACAAAGCCTAGTTCCAGTGCTACGGATGATCTCACTCAAAGGCTTCATTTAGAAATTAAATAGCACACGTGACAGAACCAAAGCTTCCAGGAACCCATATAATGATGCCAAGGCAATGGCTCCTGGCTCAGTACTTCACTGTGTCCTTTTAGACAACTGATCTATATTTAATACCCCCCTTATCAAATTTGATTGCCCTGCTATATTTGTGGTTGATACATTTCCAAACTTAGTCATTATGTGAAGTCATAAGGAACAGCTCATTTCCCAGTCCAGTTTTGTAGAATATTTACCTAATCTACCATACTAATGTTATTGTTTTAAGATGTTCTCACATAATGATCCTTTAAGACTTATTCATCTTCCTGTAATTTCATGTGGTGTTGCAAAAATGGGTAGGATAATTTTTGGTGTCCTTTACAGCAATGAATGCAACTGAGGAACAAAATAGTTTTTCAACTGGAATTATCTAGCAGATGTTTTAATTATACTTTATGAGAACATTTTATGCTGAAAAGTAGGAAGATGCTGATTCTGATATGCTCCTTTGAGGGGGGAAAGGAAAACTCTAGTATGAGCAAAGATGTGTTCACTGATGCCATGGCCCAATAACAGGTTTATTAATATGTGGGGTGATTTTAAAAATACTCTATTAGTCTCCCCCTCTTGGATGCACACCTTATTGTAGTGAGGGGGTTTGAATGTGTCAGCAAAGCTGACAGCAATACCATCAAATTGAGAAAAATTGCTGTCTGACCCCAAAGTGACAATCGACATTTCTCAAAGGGCCATTAGAACTAAGCACTGATGCAATCCTTCCTGCCATCCTTCTCATGATCAGCCTAATTCACAGAACCAGCATTGCTGTCAGATGGCCATCTAGCCTTGTTTAAAAACCTCCGCGGAAGGAGAGCCCACCATCTCCCCTGTTCCACTGAGGAACCTCTCTGTCAGGAAGTTCTTCCTAATGTTTAGACAGAAACTCTTCTGATTTAATTTCAACCTGTTGGTTCTGGTTTGACCTCCTGGGGCAACAGAAAACAATTCTGTACCATCCTCTATATGACAGCCCTTCAAGTACTTGAAGATGGTGATCATATCACCTCTCAGTCATCATCTCTCCAGGCTAAACATACCTAGTTCCTTCACTCTTTCCTCGTAGGATGGTCTCCAGACCCCTCATCATTTTCATTGCCCTCCTCTGGACACATTCCAGCTTGTCTATATCCTTCTTAAATAGTAGTGCCCAAAACTGAACACAATACTCTAGGTGAGGTCTAGCCGGAGAAGAGTAAAGCAATGCCATCACTTCATATGATCTGGATATTAATAATAATAATAATAAATTTATTTTTATATCCCGCCCTCCCCCGCCAAAGGCAGGCTCAGGGCAGCTGTACATATTATACTTCTGTACATACTGCCCAAAATCACATTTGCCTTTTTAGCCACCGCATCACACTGCTGACTTCAGTGTATGATCCACTAAGACCCCTAGGTCCTTTTTGTACAAGCTACTGCCAAGACAAGTCTTTTCCATTCTATAATTAAGCATTTGATTTTTCTTACCCTGGTTAGTACTGCACAGAAGGTGGCAATGGTTAACCACTTCTGATACTCTCTTACCTCAAAAAGGCTATGAGACAATTTGAAACCAAACAAGATATAGTACTGGAAGAGAAAGAAGTACTTTTCTCCCTTTCTCACAATACGAGAACTCATGGACACTCAATGAAATTGCTGAGCAGTCAGATTAGAGTGGATAAAAGGAACTACTTCTTCACTCAAAGGGTGATTAACATTTGGAAGTCACTGTCACAGGAGGTGGTGGCAGATACAAGCATAGACAGATTCAAAGAGGATTGGATAAACATATGGAACAGAGGTCCATCAGTCGCTATTAGCCATAGCATATTGATGGAACTCTCTGTCTGGGGCAGTGAGGCTCTGGGTTCTTGGTGCTGCGGGAGGCAACAGTGCAAGGGCTTCTAGTGTCTGGCCCCACTGATGGACCTCCTGATGGCACTTGGGTTTTTTGGCCACTGTGTGACACAGAATGTTGGACTGGATGGGCCATTGGCCTGATCCAACATGGCTTCACTTATGTTCTTAACCTCCAGGCTGGATAGCACTCAATCAGATACTGGGGAAGAGCTGAGAGCAACTATGAATAGCACTGTTCTTAATGACACAATTGGACTACAGCAGAAAGAATGTTTAGTTGTTGATGTGAGTAGATGCAAAAGGAAAGTCCAAAGTTGTTCCACCTGACCAAGGCTGTTAACCATAAGACATTTTGGAGGTCAATGATTCATAGGATCAGTCGCCATAAGGCTGGGATACTATTATTATAGGCTGCCAGTGGTTCGTTTTTATTGCCTATGTTTTAATGCTAAGATGGGCTTTTTTAATGCTGGATTTTAATTAATATTTTTTAATGTTTCATTTTTCTTATTTGGTAAGCCATCTTGGGAAGGTTTACCTTCCTGGAGAGGAGGTGTAACATTTTCCTAAATCAATAAATCAATAAATACTACATTAATTGCAAGCTGCTAAGAGTACACGTGAAGTGAGTGACATAAAAAAATATCTCTCTCACCACAGGCATCCAAATACAGCTCTATTGTTTTGGTGATACAGTTGTAAATGGACTTAAAAGTTTTTTAAAAACCCAGCTTTGGTTTCATGGTTTCTGAGAGCCACTTAATAGGGAATGCAGACAGTTCTTAGATAATTTTCCTTTTCCCTTGGGTGTCCCATACAAACTGGAGTGGTAAATGAAACTGACTCTCCTATACTGTTAGAATCCTGACAAAGGGAAAAGATGGGTGCTCATCCTGTTTTCCTTTTCAGTGGCTAATATGGGGCAGAGGAAAGTTTCTTTTAATGAAGGTACATGAGAACTCCTCTTCCTTCCCTACAATGCACTAATCCGATTGTGGGACCTGCTGCCTTAAATGGCTCTTTTTAAAATTGGCAGGAGAATCTTATTACGGATTGAACAGTTTCTTGTCAGTTTGGGGATTCTTTAACTGGAAATGCCAGAGAAACAGAGTTATTGTGGTACAGTTGCTGGAAGTCTGACAAAGGCTGGGGAGATATGAGTTCTCTGCCAAAGAAGCTCACTGTATGACTTTAGACTAGTGCACATTTAGACTAGTTGTTGTCTCTCAGCCTGTCCTACCTGACAAGATTTTTGTTAGAGGGAAGAGAAGCACACATATCACCCTGAGCTTCTCAGAGGTAGGTTAGATTAAAAATTCAAGTCAATAAATACGCCTGGGGTCTTCTTCCCACATGTGTGCCATATGCGGCCATCTGCCTAGAAACCAAAGACTCCTTAAAACAAGAGCATGGACTATGGCCATTAAATTTTGGTTGCTCATGCCTTTTAGAACAGATGATGGTATCTTATTGCTCACTTGTTAATGGAGTCTCAGTCCTCTGCGTGGCTGTGCCACACAGAGGACCAAATCAATTCAATTGGGATTAATATTGGAGATCTATTTCTATATACCGAAAAATCAGCTTTCTTATTGATTAGACAAAGGTTGGCTGATATTGAATTGCAGGTTCTCGAAAGCCTTGCTAAAGGCAGATGTTCACCCTTGAGTTTGGGGTTTTTATCTCCTGGGTATAGGGCAGAATATCTCACCTGCCTAATGGCCCCTTGGCAACGTAGAGCCTATTCGCATGCTAGGTTCAAAGTGCTACCATCTGCAATACTTCTTGGAAGATTTCATAAAACTCCCTATGCTAACAGACTGTGCACTTGTGCATGTTCAGAGATAGACACTTTAGAACATGTGTTCTTAAACTGTACTTTTTACTCTGACCTGCACTTCATACTCATTGATCCCTGTTTGAGTGAGCAAACAGCGAAGCCCGACAAATATAAAATTGTCTTGTTGTTGTCAATTGGTAATTGAACCAATTGGTAATTGAAACGGTTGCAAATTTTTTATATCTAGCATCAAGGAGGCGCTTAATGTATTTGCAAATTGCCATTTGATGGATGGATTGGTTCCCTGTTATGTTTGATATTGTATTATTTCTGCGTGCTTGCTAAGCTCTACCACTGTTCCATGGCCACCTCTGATTAGATGAACCCAAAACTGAACATTGTAATCTCATGAACCAATTTTACAAAATCTATTTTACTTTGAAAAATGGCACATATAGACTATTTAGGGCTGTAAGCTATTCTGGGCTGCAGTCTCCCCCACCCCCAAGTTCAGGCAAGTGTGTGCATTCCTCTCCTCTTTGGACTGTCTCTGTGTGCAGAACCTTTTCCCTTCCCATAAATGGACTGTCCGTTTCAGCCTGTTTACTTTTTAAATAGAACTTAATGGATCCTGTGAAGAAACAGCTTTGATATTCTACATAAAGTTTAACTAATGCACATGAAATACATAAATAAGTGTTCTAAATGGAACAGTAAATGTAAGACCTAAGATTTGTTAATGTTCTGAGGTAAAAGGCTTGATTAAGTTATTACATTTGTTCTTTTCTTTGTTATAGAGTTGAACCTGGCCTTTTCACTCAATCATTTCCAGTTCTCCATATTAGAACTCCCATCCCACAAGGATTATAACTGTGCAGGTCCCATGATCCACAGCATAACCTTTTTCGTAGCTCCTTCTCCCTTTCTGAACCGCAGAAAACATGGCTGGATTGAACACATAGTCTTTACCTTTTCCGCTTTATTCAACACAGAAAACACTGGGATAATGACTTCCCTTCCCTCATTCAACTGGGATGTAAATCTCTTACCAAAGGGGTAAGGCTGGATCCGCCTTCTTTCATCTTAAGAGGGCGAGGCAGTTGGCTCCCTTCCTGGAGCGCACCGACCTAGCAACTGTGATCCACGCAACGGTCACTTCGAGATTAGACTACTGCAATGCCCTCTACATGGGGCTGCCCTTGTACCGAACACGGAGACTTCAGGTAGTCCAGAACGCGGCGGCCAGGCTGCTGGAGGGACTACCACGGTGGGAACCTGCGCGGCCTGGGCTGCGGAATCTGCATAGGCTGCCGGTTGTATACCGTGTTCGCTATAAGGTGCTGGTTATCACCTTTAAAGCCCTATATGGCCGAGGACCTGCCTACCTAAAGGACCGCCTCTCCCCATATGTGCCCCAGAGAGCACTGAGATCTAGTTCTCAGAACTTACTAACAATCCCTGGGCCAAGAGAAGTTAGGTTGAAGGCTACTAGGGAGCAGGCCTTCTCGGTGATAGCCCCTCGCTGGTGGAACGACCTTCCAGAGATGGTGCGAGCCCTGTGGGACCTGAACCAATTCCGCAGGGCTTGCAAAACATTTCTTTTCCAGCTGGCTTTCGAGATAGAACCTGATTAATCCAACGAGCGGACATCTAGCCATCTTGTGTACATTATGATTACAGTATTTTAGCACCTATTTTATATATTTTATCTATTTAAATAATTTATTTGTAATTGATATATTTAAAATTGCTTCTGTTGTTTTATATGAATCATGGGACTCCCATATCTGTTAGCCGCCCTGAGCCCGCCTGGCGGGGAGGGCGGGATATAAAAATAAAATATTATTATTATTATTATTCTTAGAACTTTCATAAAAATGAGATAAAGCATTCCACCTAAAAAATAGTTCTTGCTTAAATAACCAAAAAAGTCACTCCAACATTGTGTGAGGGTACAGCGAATGACTACTGAAAAGTGGAACCACTATGCACTATCCACTGTGCCAGGACTATTGGCTAATTTTTCTATTGGATGAAATCTCTGTCAGTTAGATTATCTTCTTATGTAGCTCCCTATTGCCCTGTGCCATGCAAATTTGAAAAACAAGTACTAGGACACTAGAATAACAGTCATTTCAAAGAATAACAAAATGTCACTATTTTTAGCAATTTGGTTCTGTATTTTAAATAATGGAGAGAATTTGGTTCAGACTTTCACTAGTGTTCTAGCAAAATCATAAATCTAGTTCAGTCTGCATAACCAAACTATGTCTTGTTTCAGATTTCCCAGGATTAGATAGGATTCCTTTCCACCCATTCACTGATAACCTCTCTGTTTCTGGGCACAATTCAAATGTCTGTGTCTCCCTTTCTCACAATCCAAGTACTCATGGGTACTTAAAGGTTAATGAGGTTAACTTTTTAACTCTTTTTAACTAAAGAGGTTAACTCTTTAGCTTGGAGATATGATGACTGAGGGGTGACCTGATAGAAGTTTACAAAATTATGCACAGTATAGAGAAGGTAGAGAAAGAAGTACTTTTCTCCCTTTCTCATAATAAAATAATTCATGGGCACTCAATGAAATTAGTCAGCAGTAGGCTTAGAACAGATAAAAGGAAGTACTTCTTCACTCAAAGTAGGGTTGCCAACTCTGGGCTGGGAAATACCTGGAAGTTTGGGGGGTGGAGCCTGAGTAGGGCAGGGTTTGGGGCAGGGCTGGCCCTAGACTGTCTGGTACCCTAGGCTGGGTTAACTTCTGGCACATAGTGCCCCCAGAAGGCCAGCATACTAGGTAATCACCTAGTTTGCCTAGTGGCAGGGCCAGCCCTGGTTTGGGAGGGGAAAGTTCAATGTGCTATAATGCCATAGTGTCCACCTTCCAAAGTGGCCATTTTCTCTGGGCAAACGGATCACACCTGGGTTTTGGCCACTGTGTGACACAGAATGTGGGATTGGATGGACAACTGGCCTGATCCAACATGGCTTCTCTTGTGTTCTTATGTCTCATCTAATATTCTAAACAGCTTTTGGCCAGGATAACTAAATGACCATCTCCTCCCATACTACCCAGGTTTCCTCTCAAGCCCTGCTTTCTGTACACTTGCCTTCAAAGGTGAGGTGGGTGGTGACTGCACATAGGGAATTTTCTGTGGTATCACCTTGCCTTTGGAACACTCTCCCCCTTGAGGTTCACCTGGTACCTTCTTTACTTTCATTTAGGTGCCAGGCCAAAACACATCTTTTTATCTAAGCTTTTAATTAGACGGACTTATCTTACCAGTTTTGTGATGGTCTGCTTCTGTTTTAGGAATCGTTTTTAATACTGCCTTTATGTAATGGCCTGCTTTTAATGGCTTGTTTTGGTTTTTAATAGAAAGCTGCCTCAAGCATGATTCTGAACTGTCCTAAATAAATAAATAAATACACCTGCTGTTTGCATAGCAAATGTGATTTTTTTTGAAAACTTCTCTCTCCTCTCTCTGCATTCACCTTGTCTCTTTCTCAGCACATGTTTTGCAGTTTAATTACTCAAGACTGCTGATGAAAGAGATGGTCAAATATTTGAGAAAAATCTTTTTGCAGTTTGCCTGTGTAGTCAGTCATTTATTTCCCCCTCTATGTTGTTTTGCACATTTAAAATGCCTAGCATGGCAATACATAAACATAGCATAATATCATAGGGATCCCCAAAATAATTTATTTATTAAAACATTTATATCTGCTTATCTCCACAGCAGCTTATATACAATTAAAATAGGGGTGTCAAACATGAGGCTTTGGGGCCAAATCAGGCCCGTGGAGGGCTGCTATCAGGCCCCCGAACTACTGGCTATCATCTGCTTTCTCCCTCTCTCTTGCTTCCTTCTGCATCACAGCTTGTTTTGCCAAACTTGCTCAATTGCACAGGAGCTATGAATTTTCTCCACTGGCTGAGGCTTCTCCCTTGGGGAGGAAGGGGGGAGGGAGAACTTACTTTGCCAGGCTCTTTCAGTTGCACAGCAGAGCTACTGAGCCAAGCCTGTCTTCTTTCTATTGGCTGAGGCTCCTCCCTCTCCTAGTCCCTTGGGGAAGGAAGGAAAGATCCAGAGCTTTCTTTGCTCAGGTTCCTTGGATTGCACAGGAGAGATTCAAAGAGAGCACCTTTAGGACCAATGAGTGCTAATGTTTTAAGCAAGTTTTATTTTAAGCTTTTAAAAAATCTTTGTATTTGTCTGCGTCCTTTATAAAGTTTATATCTCGGCTACCTGGCATTACATTTAATGACACACATGGTCCGGCCTGACAAGGTCTTGTTTATGTTAGATCCGACCATCATAACAAATGATTTTGATGCTTCTGAATTAAAATATCAAACAACAATAAAAGTCCACATTCGCTCCAAGCTTAATAAAGGCAACTAAAGCCTAACAAAGTGTCTCTAGCCTGGTGGTGGAAGAGGGTCATCAAGTTGCAGTTGACATGGCAACTCTATAGGGCAAGAGAGGAGCTGAGGTAGATGGCCACTGCCTGCCTCTGTGTAGCAATCCTGAGCTTATTTATTTATTTGATTTAGTTATACCCACCTCTCTCCACAATGGGGACCCAAAGCAGCTTATTCTCCTGTCCTCCATTTCATCCTCATAACAAACCCATGAGGTAGGTTAGCCTGAGAGAATGTGACTATCCCAAGATCATCCAGCAAGCTTCCATGGGGATTTGAACCTGGGTCTTCCAGATCCTAGTCCATCACTCTTAACTCCTGTACTACCCTGGCTCACTTCCTTGGTGGTCTCCCATCCAAGTACTACCCATTGCCCACCCTGTTTAGCTTCTGAGATATCACAAGATCAGGCTAGCCTGGACCATCCAGGTTAGGGTGCCTACAGCCTACACTTCAAAGGATGCTCTGGTGAATAAAAGTCCTTACAGTGTCTCCTACAAGCTTCCAAGGGCAGGACTTCCCTTACCTCTTCAGGGATCCAGGTCAATAAAGTGGGATTAATCACCCAAATTGTATGGGCCCGTGTCCATCCCAGGAACAACCAGAGAGAGCAATCTGAAGACAGTAGATGGTGCACAAGGTCATTTGGGAAGAGGCTGTCTTTTAGATAAATTCAGTCCATTTCTCAATACCCAGAGACCTAGCTCCTTGACTCCCAATGTATGTTTTTCAAATTGAAAGCCAGTATTTCTTTCCTCAACAAAAAAGCACTTATTTGTCTACTACCCCAATTATCAAACCCACATATACATATACATCTTCCATCACTGTCTTCCCACCCCCCACCCCGTAGTCATAGAGATATTGTTGCTTCAGAAATGTTATCCTCTGTTTCTGTTCCAGTTAATTGGGATGTTCCAAAACCAGTGTGTCAATGAACTTAGTAGGTCTTCCCCAAAGTTGCTGTGTGAGGGATGCAACAAATGCCGTGTTACTTATTCTTTGAACTGATGAACTGACTGTGAGGGTAGGCTATCTGTAACAGTCCGGAGAGCCTGGAGCTTAGTGGCAGAGTACAAGTTTGGCATCAACAAGCTTGTCTTGGAAAAGACAATATTGGGATTTGTTGGTTTCACTAAGTAAAGGCCAGATTCTTATATTCCTGCTAAAGTATCTTACCATAATACGACAACAGTCTCCTGGCAAAAGACCACAATATACAACCCCGGGTCATCTTAAATGCTAATGGACAGCTATTTCCAGTCACTGCGGCTAAGGCGGTTTTCTAATGATTTTGCCCTGAATAAACAAGGCGAGGTAATCTTTGCAACACATCTTGGCCCAACATCAAGGTTTACTGTAGTAAGCTTCCACAGTGAACGTAAAGAAAATTGTGGTCAACAAACTATTTAGAGTCTAATGTTTTTTTCAGATTTTATAACAACATCTACTAAATGGAACAAACCTATCCTCTTTACTGTCTTTCTCTAGCCCGGCTGCCTCCTCTTATCTCTGCGTTCATCTCATTCAGGACATTAATGTCCCTAACCGGCACACAAGCAGAGACTCAAAACCAAAAAAGAAACAACAACAACCACCCTGATGCAAGGAAAATATGTACTATATTTCCCCCAAGTTTCTTCTGCCATTAACAAAAGAGGGGGGGAACGATTGAGGTTACAAGAAGCATAAACCTGGTATTTATGTAGTAAACATCACTGGGATGGAAGGAAGCTAATTGAGTTTCCACAAGGAAGTTGGAGCGAGACTCCTGGATTTTTTTTTTAAACCCGCTCCCCCCATGGTTTTGTGATTTCTACTTAATATGAAAAAGAAATGATGGAAGGCCAGGGGGAATCTTATTTGGTTTGGAATTGTATTATGAAATTTAATAGCTTATATCTTGAGAAGCATGAGGTTGGATCTTGATGGCTTAAAATAGTGTTAGGTGGGTAGACATGTTGGTCTGCAGTAGAATTGCTAGATTTAAGTCCAGTAGTACTGCAAAGACCAACTAGATTCCCAGGGTATAAGCTTTCAAGAGTCAAAGCTCCCTTCATAAGGGATCTGAAGAAATCTTTCTTTAAAAGTGCGCACCATGAGAGTACCACCACAAAAAAGATGAAGAAACAAAGCATCGACTTAAGACCAGGGCTTTTTTTGAGCAGGAATGCACAGGAACGCAGTGCCAGGGGGTGTGGCTTAAAATGCAAATAGGTTACTGCTGGGATTTTTCTACAAAAAAAAAAATCCCTGCTTAAAACTTCAGAGTACTGTATAGCAGAGTCTACTTAATCTTCAGTACCAGGTGAAAATATCTCTCCAGGCTTTTGCTTTCCTTTGATTTTGCAATACTGACTTTCCTTTAAACCATGTTAAGGTTTGTGTTTTTACTGATTTTTATGGTTGGTGTTTTTTAGTTTGATTTTTTTAGTTTTGTTTTTATAATATTTGTTATATTTAAATATGTTGATTTTAATTATAAGTAAGAAGCTCCCTTGAGAGTATCAATTGCTGAAAGCATAGGGCATAAATAGTAAAATAAATAAGAAGGAAAATGGGAGCAAAGGACAGCTTTGAAATAATCCAACAGTGTAACAACACGAACACCAACAAAACAGTGCCCCAAGTGAGAGGTGCTTTTCAACATTCATGAAAATAACCATTACAAGAGTTAAGTAAATTTGGCTATGCGGACTGCATAATTCCCGTTACATTTGTGGCTTTTAAAATTAAGCCTATAGCAAAGAAATGAGGCCAAAAGTGCTCTATGAGATTATTTGTTTGATGAGTAATTATGAACAATGAGGATTTTAAAATTTCTGTGTCTTAGAAGTTAAGCCAACAAGACCAGACTTTAAAGCTATCTGCTAAGGTCAATTGTGATAAGCTGTTATTCTTTCTCTTTGCCTAGCGTAGCTTGTTCAATTTTATAAACTTTGCAGCTTTAAGTTATACTGTATGTTGTGAAATATGTGTTAGATAGCAAAGGGTTGTTACTTAAAATGAGTGTTAATATTTCAAATAAGTGCTGGAAATGCAGATAGCAGATTGGTACCTTTTTACATGTGGTGGGAATATAATGTTGCCAAGAGATTTTGATATAATATACAAATTGAAATATGTAGAAATAATAGGTGTAGAAGTATGCTGTCTATCAGTTTTTGATTGGGGGTATACGATAGACCAACTTCCAAAAAATCAGTGATATTTAATATCACTTTTGGTATGGCCAAATTCATCTTGGCCAGATTCATCTTGGTACAGAATGGCAAACAGACTATGCTTCCAAAGACAAAAATCTGGGCATGTAAATTGTGGCATAATATGTTAATAGACAAGATTTCTGTAATGAAAATAGACTTTTCAAAGAAGATTCAAGTGCAAAATATGTTTATATAGTGCAGGGTTCCTTTTGCCAAATACTGGAATCAAAATGTTCAATCTGAGGATGTTAAGGAAGAATTGTTAAACTGGATCTAAGTTTATGTGGGTTTTATTTATTTAATTTATTACTTATTTATGTATTTAAAATATTTATTTATTTATTTTAAACACCTCTATCCTGACTTCCCTATTTGGACTCAAGGCAGCTAACAGTACAGAAACCAAGTTGAGGACAAAATTATAAAAGTCCAATTAACCAAGTGAAGCAGAATAAAATACACAAGTTACAAATTTAAATGCAATTGAAATTAAAAACACACAGAAGCTGATACTGGGGTGTTTAAGTAATTACCATGGGTTGTAACAGACATCATTATTCTGTGACTGGATTTTATTTACTGGGATTCAAAAGAATTCATATATTTGAACTTCTTTATGATTAATTAAAGAACTTGTTGCTGCAAAGAAAATCGGAGCTGGGATTTCTAAGAAGTTTTGGGTATAAAAAAGGCTCCATTTAATAACTATAACTGTTTTGATTTATCTTATAGCTAAATATATCAACTTATAAATAAAATATTATTCAGTTCTATTATAAACGCATATAGATTGTTTTCATTGATTTTGCCTCTGAAATTGATGACAGGAGCAGCAACACTACAGGAGTAAAAAAAACCCCACTGCTTGCAAGGTGACCCAGGGATTCTAAACCAGGCTTTGGGATAGCACTTATCAGATGATGGTGGTGAGCACTCTCTTGCTTTTGGCTGCAGCCCTCTCATTTTTTTCTGGACAACACAAGAAAAATGGTGGTTGGGAGGAACAGAGTCACATGCATTGTGATATCACTTCCAGTGAAAACCTGGCGGTGACGCCACAACCCCCCTGCAGTCCTTCAGGAAGGTCCTGCTGTTTGCAAGAGCCATGATGGAGATCCTAACTGCACAGTTGTCCGAGTCTATAAAGTGTTTAAACAACTCTGGAGTGATATTGTGTGTTATTACAAAGCCCTACATATTCTCCAGAGATGGCTGACCTACCTGACTTGGCCTTTTATCAATGAATGTAATTTCATTTACTACATGTTGACCGTCCCCCCGCCCCCCATTTTCCATAAAACTGTTTCACGATCAGGTGGTTTCTAATCACTTAATTACAGTGTGAGTAAAGAGTTACCAATTTTTGGAGATCTGAAAAAGCTTGATTTGGAGGTGGGGTAAATATTAAATACCCATTCACAATATGGTTAGAGACTGTGAAAGAACCAACAGATACAGATGTTAAGTTTTTAAACAGCCTTTACATGTTAAATGGTTGTATGATCAGAGCAGGCCCGGCTCTGGGGCACATAGTGCCCACATAGTGCCCCAGGCGGACTGACTGCCCACTGTGCCCTCCACAAGGGCATCCCTGTAGCCCCCCCCCATGGCACCGCAACATGGCGCTGCGTTCTGCACCCCCCCTCCCCATGCGCTTACAGGAGCAACGTGATCCTCCTGCTTCCGTGCTTTGGTGCTTTCTGCTGCTTGCTATTAAGAGAATGGGTGCCAAAGCGCAGAAGCAGGAGGATCGCGTAGCTCCTCCGCACCCCCCTGCGCTCTGCACCCCCCTGTGGCACTCCACCCCCAAAGTCTCCTGGCTCCACCCCCAAAGTCCCCAGATATTTCTTGAATTGGATTTGGCAACCCTACCTGGATATCACCAAAAGGATCTATTTAATTAGCCAGATTTCCTTTCAATTAGGGAAAGGGACTACAGAGGGTATGGAGAGCCAACATCATGCAGATGTTCTGTGAAGGCAGGAAGGGTTGTTTTAAGAAGACAGCATGGGTGGAACTGGCTGAGGGTAGCTGTAGAGGAGGAATGAATATCATGGGCAGGGCTATAATAAGGGCAGAGAGATTGGGAAGAAGGGCATGGCCACTGAGCTTTGAACACAAGTCACATTGCCAATAGCCTGGAGAAATGAATGTCCTGCCACTTCACTAGAGACTTAATGTGTGGAAATGGTCAGCTGAAGCTTTTCATGGCAGGCGTTAAATAACATCACCTGGTAAATAACATTCCATTAAGCCTCTGTTAAAAGGACAAGACATCCCCCCTCCCTTTTCTGCTGTTGGCACCCCTAAAGACAAGGTGTGTGAATAGCCCGAAAAAAAGCTGGATTTGTCTGAATGAAATAAATAATAGCAAATTCCAAGAATGCTGGACAAGCATCAGCAACAAGGTGGGCCACTTTCACCAAACACCCAAGGCTCCATGGCTGAACAATTCCTCAATCCATATTTTTACTGTATATTCCAGGCTATTCTTCTTCACAAATTCTCTTTCATTTCCGTGTTCAGATTTTGGACACTTGTTTTTTTTCTTTCTCTCTTCCTCCCTTTTGCTGGAGCTCTTCACTTTAGTAATCTAGAAAACCCTAGAATGCTGAAAATGTTAGTCATTTCTTGGGAAAAATTCTGAATGATGGTTGTACTTACGGTTTCTGAAATGTTTATGTTCACTGCATCTGTATTGTTTATTGCTGTTGTTGACACTAACACTATACGGTCCAGATGACAGAGTAAAATATGCAGCTGAGGGTAGGTTGCATAGTGTAAACTGAACTTCCAGATGTATTTCTCACTAATCAAAGACAGAAGATCTCCTTGGATTCCCAGGCTGGAGAAGCCAAGGTTAATAGACGCATTTCATGCAATTTGTACAGGTCCAAGTTGAGAAATCGGACAGTTAGTGAAGCTTTACAGTGGTTTGTGTCACTTTGGGTGCCACAACCAGATATCAATTTCTACCTATCACATTTTGTCGTGCCTTCCGAAGACCTGAATGTGGCATAAGTTGTTCATTTCCCATTTTATCCTCACAACAACACTGCAAGGTAGGTTAAGCTGAGTAAGCATGACAGCCAATCCAATCCAAATACCTTTATTGGCATTAGGCTTCCCAATCCACAGGTTCCAGCGGGGGATCCCCCAGTTTTACAGGCTTCCCCCACGTCCCACAGTCACCATGTACCTCTAGAGCTCCAGCAGATTTAGAAACCTGCAAACGTCCATTTTTAAAATGTGTGCCTTTAAAGTTGAGCAGGAAGCAGGAAACAGGAAGCACTTCATGGAGAAGGATCAGCAGCAGTTTAATCAGAGCACAGACCCTCCATTTCTTTTGCTTTCGCTTATCAGAGCAAGTAAAGTTGTGGAGAAACCAGACCCAGTAAGTGTGTGTGTGTGAGAGAGAGAGGGGGCAGGGGATCCCCCAGTTTGGAGGCCCTCCCCCTGCTTTACGATTCCCATAGGGAATAATGGAGAATTGATCCATAGGTATCTGGGGCTCTGGGGGGGGGAATGTTCTTTGAAGTAGAGGCACCAAATTTGCAACATAGCATCTGATCCCTTTCCTCAAAACACCCTCCAGGTTTCAAAAGGATTGGACCAGGGGGGCCAATTCTACGGGCCCCCCATAAGGTGCCCCTATCCTTCATTATTTCTAATGGAGGGAAGGCATTGAAAAGGTGTGCAGTACCTTTCAATGTGATGACCAGAACTCCCTTTCAATTGTACTTATTCCAACCTTGCTCATGGCTCCACCCCCAATGCCTCCTGGCCTCACCCCTAAAGTCTCCTGGCTCCACCTCCAAAGTCCCCAGATATTTCTTGAATTGGACTTGGCAACCCTAATAGGCATAGAAATAAAAAGTACAGGATGGCAAATTTACATAGAGTTTCAGTTATAAAAACCAGTCAAACATCAAGAAGGGGAGCTAGTCTTTTGCTCCCAGATTGTTATGGCAGCCAAAAGATACTTTGCAACTAGACTTGTGATATGGGAATGTCAGATAGCAGAAAGAAAACTAACATCACCTCAGATAATCCATAAAGGTTAGACAGGGGTGCGGTCACACGTACCATTGGTGACGACACAGCTCCGTCTGGCTGACGGATTAAATGTGTTGGTTCAGACATGCACATCTGGCAATCGAGTGTCATCTGGGGTCATTCCGACTTGCTGCAGATCAGTGCCGCGTTAACTTGACAGCACATAAAGTCCGGCCCTTTTTCAAAACAGCGGCACAAGATTGGCTTTTTGTTGTTTGGACAGCTCACGCGCGATACTGCCTCTCACCTTTTTTTTTTAAAAAAAGCCCCAGCAGACATGCGCATTGCCAGATCATCCGGGAATCTGAGGTGACGCTTCTGCTTCTCCAATCAACACAGGATTGGAGGCGGGGGGAAACATCCCACTATTCAGAACAGGAAAAAATTATTTTTTTTCAATGTGGAGGATTTCAAGATATCATTGTCACTGCCAATTTTTAGGAAAATAATTCCTGGCAGTTCCGTGGTTTGGATCGGCAACGTTAATTCTGGAAACTTTCGCCCTTCCCCCCTGCCTCTGAAGAAAGTTTTGATTTCCCAGCTCCAAACAGTTGGGCGCATGTTCAATGGACCCCCTCCCCTCCCAGAAATCACCATCTGATTACGCATGCTCCAAGAAATGAGCGTGATAGTATTGGATGTCTGATCACGCACAACAGAATGAATCGCATTCTTGGATGCTCGTCTGAATTGTCCTGCATCGAATCAATATTCAGCAGTTCAGATTTGAGCGCTACACACACGCTTTTAATGGTACGTGTGACTGCACCCCAGGATAGGTTTGAATATACAGTTCTGCACTTCCACATGACAGCCCCACGGTCATCCAACAAACTTCTTGGCATAGTGGGGATTTGAACTCATGGGTTTCAGATCCTAGTCTGACATGTCGCACTTGTCTTCCAGATTGTTTGTCTAATTACCTAAGCAAAGGCTCATAATTTAAATGCATGATGTTATTGCCAAGTAATTTCCAAAATGAGCTGCAAGAGTACTTTTAGCAGGTCACAAGATGAACATATTTATAGAGTTGACAGCTCTAGGTTGGGAAATTCTTTGAGATTGGGTATAATGCCATACAGTTCACCAACCAAAGGCGAGCTGATCTCTGTCACCTTGAAACAGTTGAAATACCAGATCTCCAGCTACTACCTGGGGTTTGGCAACAATTAATTAACAAGGAACCTAAAACTCCATCTGCAGAGGAAGCGGCATGCTGTATCTCTGCATGAGTTGCTGCTCTAATCATTCACATTCCAGTTAAACTTCTCTGGGAGTTTATTGCATTGTAATCCTAGGCCTAAAGTTTAAGAATAAAAGAATAACCCTGTAGGCCTCAAGGAAATAGGGTTGACAATCCCAGGTGGGGGCAGAGGATCCCAAATTTGGAGGCCTTCCTCTGCTTCAGGGTCATCAGAAAGTGGGATGGGTGGGGAGGGAAATGCCTGCTGGGCATTCCATTATTCCCTATGGAGACTGATTCCCATAGGGTATAATGGAGAATTGATCTGCAGGTATCCAAGGCTCTGGGGGGCTGGGTTTTTTTTAGATAGAGGCACCAAATTTACAGTATAGCATCCAGTGCCTCCCCCCAAAATGCCCTCCCAGTTTCAAAAAGATTGGACCAGGGGGTCCAAAGAAGGTGCCCCTACCCTTCATTATTTCCAATGGACAGAAGGCATTTAAAAGGTGTGCAGTCTGATTGGGGAAGGCAATGGCAAACGACCTCGTAAAAAGTCTGCCGTGAAAATGTCGTGATGCGCCAGTCACCCCAGAGTCAGAAATGACTGGTGCTTGCACAGGGGACTACCTTTACCTTTTAAAGTCCCTTTAAATGTGGTGGCCAGAACTCCTTTTGGAGTTCAATTATGTTTGTCACACCCTTGCTCCACCCCAAAGTCTCCAGCTATTTCTTTAATTGGACTTGACAACCCTACAAGGAAATCTCTGAAGTTTGTGTAAAGTTCACAATGAGCCTACATATCCCAGGCACTTTCTGAGCCTAGAATTGCCAGCCTCCAGGTGGTGGCCGGAAATCTCCTGGGATTCCAACTGATTTCCAGGTGACAGAGTTGTTGACACTAACCAGGAAAAAAGGGCTTCTTTGGAAGGTGGATTCTATGGCATTGTACTCTGCTGAAGTCCCCCTGTCTCCAAACCACCCTCTCCTCAGGCTCCAACCCCTAAATCTCCAGGTGTTTCCCAATCTGGAGTTGGCAACACTGTCTGAGACTTCTGATTGGACTGGGGTGAAAATGGAGGAAAAGGAAGGCCTAGGGCTGCCAAGTTCCTGCTGGGGTGGGGGATTCCCCACTGGTGGGCCCCAAGATGCCAGCAGGGAGGAGGCCGCCGGAGGGATCCCCACCCCCCAAGAGTCCCATTGCCACATGGTGTGTGCCAGGCCCGGAAGTGACATATTGCACCAGGCACATAGTGTGGGGACACTCTAGGAAGTCATGGGAAACTCTATGGTTTCACATGGGGATGCTCTAGCAGTTTTTTGGGGAAACTCTTCATTTGCATATTAGGCCACACCCCTGGATGCCAAGCCAGCTGAAACTGTGTTCCTGTGTATTCCTACTTTTAAAAAGTCCTGATTCTAACTGAGGCGAACGAATACAAGTGTTCGTCAGGGTGTGTAAGAGATTAAGGAGCTCAGTGGCAAGGTCTGTTACATCTTATGAGCCAACACTTGTGCCAGTGAATGTGAATACATTATCAGTGTGTGAATTCAGTGTGTAAATACACTATCCAGTGGTACAGCATTGCTTCGTGTACAGAAGATTTCATTCAGGCAAATGGTTATCTCTTTCTGAGAACCTTATTTTTTTAATGTGGAAACAGCTGTATGCACATATATATGCACATGTGTACACCTCTGCAAGCATGTGTTCCAGTAAATGCACATAGGTGGTGATGGAGCTTGTCACAGTGATAATAATCCCTTGAGCTATTTTACCCAATTAACTTAGAAATCTGAAAAGGGCTATTGGGACATTTAATTGTGTGAACTGACCTTAAATGACAGAGCATCACTTTGCATACAGAAAATTCCAGATTCCATCCCCATTTACTGGCAAGTGATGTTAAAGACCTCAAACTGAGACTCTGGAGAGCTGCTGCCAGTGAAAATGGACATAGTCACCTTGGAAGACCAATGGCCTTACCCAGAAGGAGGCAGCTTCACGTGTTCTAGTCAAATGCTACAATGGATATAGATTCATTTTTTTCTTTTTAGCATGCACTCCCTGCTTAAATGGCAGGAGACTGCAATAGCAAAGTGAGTTTTAAGTACATTTCGGTCTGTAAAATCTCCCCATTCTGGACCTCATTTTTGTTTTTGTTTTTTTTCAGACACTGAGCTGAACACACTGCACTGCAAAATATACTAACTCTTTTTTTTTAAAAAAAGAAAAAGATTATTTATGAAATTATCTTTTCCACTTCTGTATACTAAACATTATATTTTAATATTCAATTGATTTCCCCCTAATTAGTGAATTTTAGGTGCTGTGTTTCCTCCTCTAATTCTATTTCTAATCATAGTTAATGTATATATATAGGACTTCCATGGTTTTTTAAAAATTCTTTTTTATGAGAGACTATTCTAATATGGGCTTGAATGTGTCAAGTTTGGTAGTACTACAGTCACTTCGCTTGTGATGTAATGCATATTTTTAAATAAACCATGTTGTTTTTCCAGTAAGTTACAAATGTGGTTTATGCAGAAATAAACCACAGCCTTAATTAACTACAAATGTAGAATCACATGTGTTTTTTGTTTGGTCTCCATCATCATCATTATTACACTGTTGATGAACTTTTTGGAGGAATAAAAATATGCAGGCCCACAAATTACAGAGGTGCTTTGGACAGATGAAAAGAATAAACGTGCACCCTCATTTGGGAAAGGCTTTTGGTGTGCAGAGAAAAAGCACCAGACACTTGAGTGCAATGCATCCATTGGTTGCCTGGGGGAGAAAAGAGAAGCATAACATAAACAGTCTCCCTCCAAGGCTGTGAAAAGGCTGCTAAGTGTTCATGCACCTGCCAAACAGTAAAACATACAGATCCTCTTGTGTTGCTGGATCAGGACCCTGGCCTGCTACATTTGAGATTCTAGTTGTTATGTTTTTTATTTAAAATATTTATATACCTGCTGTTCTCCAGGATTTGAGGTGGATAACAATAGCAAAGCAATTGGCTTAAACAGTAAGTATTAAAACAACTTACTGTTTAAGCCAATTGCTTTGCTATTGTTATCCACCTCAAATCCTGGAGAACAGCAGGTATATAAATATTTTAAATAAAAAACATAACAACTAGAATCTCAAATTTAGCAGAAAGACAGCATCTCAAATGTAGCAGAAATACAGAAGGCAAAAGAAGAAGGGGACGGCAAAAGATGAGTTGGCTGGACAGCATTACTGATGTAACTAACACGAATTTGAGCAGACTTTGGAGGATTGTGGAAGACAGGAGGGCCTGGCGTGATTTGGTCCATGGGGTCGCAGAGTCGGAATCGACTGTGCGACTGAACAGCAACATTAAAATAACAGATATAAAAATATAATAAAAGCCAAGTGTCATGGGTGCTGGGGACCCTGCAGAAGAAGCTGAGCCTGCAGAAGAAACTGTGCCCCTGCCACCTGCACCAGTGCCCCTGCCTCCTGCTGGAGAAGATCCAAGCCCCCCTGCCTCGCCCTCTCGGGTGGCTCGTGTGCGTGACCGCCTCCGGCAGGACCTCAGGGATCGGAGGAGGGCGGCACGCTCACGAGCAAGACGCTCCCTGAGCCCTGAGTTTTGAAAAGATTCTGGCCCTTCTGGAGTGAGGATGCTTGAGTCTCAGCAGGGTCCTGGCTGCCTCTCTGAGCCAGCAATTAGCCCAAATGGGCAACAGCCAGCAGAGGGCTATATAGCTGTGGGCTTTGGGAGGAGGCTTTGTGGAAGCAACTAGTCACTCACCTGACGCTCTAGCATCCACGGTGGCGTTTGACTTTGGCTTCTGGACTCCCTGACTTTGGCTTCTGAACCTCTGACCTGTGATACCTGGACTGTGATTCGGTTTTGGCGCCTTGGACCCTCTTTGCTCACCAGCTACAGACCTTGGACTGCCCCTGGACTTTGCCTGATCCGGCCTCAGCCCGTGACACCAAACCTAAAATACCTGATGTCTCCCACCAGCAGTGTATTCCCCTCTTGCCTACCCCCCCCCCCAAAAAAAAGCCTTTTTGAATCTGTGTCTTACAGATTGACTGGAAAGCAAGGAGGGCAGAATCTCCTTGACCTCTTCCAGGAGGTTGGTTTGTAGTCATGGGGTAGTCATTGAAAAACCGGATCCCACACAGAGGCAGAACATGCCTTAAGACCACAGACCTCGCTCGGAAGAATGGAGCTTCTGCACAGGAAGATGAAGGGAGTTTGTAGGCCCCAGGTTATGAAAGGCTTTAATACCTTGAATTGGACCTAGAAACTGATAGGCAGCCAGTGAAGGGACCTCAGAAAAGGAGTGACACAGTCTTGTCATCTATCCGCTGATAATAAACAGGATGATGCATTTTGCATAGATGGTGGTGGTATGCATTTGGATAGACCTGAGCTGAAATCTATCCAAAATGACCCCAAGCACCTCTGAAAGATAGTAAGTACCAGTACTTTGAGGCAAGTTTGGTATAGTGGTTAAGAGACGCGTAGAAAGCCAGTTTAGTGTAGCGGTTACGAGTAGTGTAGAGAGCCAGCTTGATGCAGTGGTTAAGAGTGTGGACTCTAATCTGGGAGAACTGGGTTTGATTCCCCACTCCTTCACATGCATCTGCTGAGTGACCTTGGGTCAGTTACAGTTCTCTCAGAGCTGTTCTGACAAGAGCTCTCTCAGCCCCACCCAGCTCACAGGGTGTCTGTTGTGGGGAGAGGAAGGGAAAAGAGATTGTAAGCCACTTTGAGACTCTGAGTGAAGGGCGGGGTATAAATCCAACGTCCTCCTCCTCCTCCTCTACCAGGGAATGAATCTAAGGTTGCCAGGTAGCCCCTAAAACAAGGCCTAAATTGCTGTGATGCAGGGACATCACTTCTGGAATACAGTGAAAGTTATGTAATTTCCTTTCTGGTGATGCAGGCCAAGGCCTATTTTACCTGCTGGTGAGTCCCCTGGCAGCTAGCTGATTGGTGCTAGGAGGAGAGATCCTGGAATAGGGAATCCCCTGCCCTGGTGGGAGGCCTGGCAAATATTTTTGGACTTCACTAATAATGGACCAAGTGCTAAAGAAGAGGTTATATTGCTTGACTTACAATGTGTAGCTTGTATAGGTTTATTGATTTAAGAGCCTAAAATCAGCCACTGCAATCCATGAATTTCCTTTTCCCTGTTATGGGTCATAATCTATGGGATGCAATCAAGATGAGACTGTACCACTTGTAATGCTTAGGCATGAGTAACCATTTGGATCTGCCTTAAGATGGATCATCTGAGGAGGCTGTTGCCTTTGTGTGCTAAGCTCCTTTGAGTTCCATCGTTTATTGTTTGCTGTGAGGAGCAGAGCCTTTTTAGTGGTGGACCCTGGAATGGGCAGTTGGAAGACAGACTGCCTACCTGTCTTGTATTGCCCTGGTGCTTATTTCTGCATGTGTTACGCTTGGCAGAAGTACAGATCTGCACTGCCAGTTTGGGATTTCTGCATTATTAGCATACTGTGGGCAAGCATGTGGAACTTTTCCTGAACTTGCGTTGCAATGGCAGGTAGGTAGCTACATGTTTCCAGTGTGCCTTGTGGAAAATACCCTACCCAGAGAAAACCAACCATTTAGGGAGTAGGGTTCGATCCAGGTTTTTCCCTGCAATGCTCCGTTTCCATGTGTAGAGAGGTATTTCATGGTGAAGCATTCAAAGATACAAATCCAAACTCTGCAGACTGCACTTGTGCAGTTTAAAAAAGTCTTCACCAGTTGATTCTGCTAGATGCATAAAGTGAACTACAGAGGGGACTTGTTTAGATCAGAATGGGCAGAAGGAAAGGGGCTGTTGATTCCACATATATACAGCAGCATTAGTGTTGCCGGGTCTCTCAGAGCAGCTGATGGTGGATGTGGGGGGTGGGGTAGACTTACCAGGAGCAGGGAGGAACACTGGAAATTCATGTGACATGCCTACATGACCTGGAAGTGACATAGGCACATTGAAAGGACAATGCTCTGGGTTTTGGGCAAGCTCTATTTTATTTATTTATTTATTTATTTATTTATTCATGATTTATATCCCGCCCTTCCCATAGAATTCTACCATAGAGTTTTGCCCCCAAAACAGAGCATCACCCTCTGACATCCCCAACGTGCTTATGTCATTTCTGTGTCATCATATCAGATTAATTTCTAGCATTCCTTCCATGGTGTGTGTGTGTAGGGGGGGAGTAATTCCCACCACCAGCCATTTGGCTGGCAGTGGAGAGATGGGGACTGAAAGCAGGAGACCCCCACTCCCACTGTGGGGTCTGGCATATCAACCCCACCTAGAGGTTGGCAGCCTTAGGCATAAAGGAAGTGAGTAAACATAGTTGTTCTATGCAGAGGATTGTTTGATTAGGACACAGAGATTTCCATGTATTCGTGATGTACATGGGCTGGATTATGTGTCAGCTTCTCAGCAGCTATCCCCACTGAATGTCCAAGCTATTTTTTTTTAAAAAAACTCCTCCATGCTTAAAAGAGCCATTGAAAGGCAAACAGATTGAAAACCTTACATGAGCTATTGCTCACATCCAGGGCTGGATCTAGGAGGGGGAGCAGAAGGGGTGCTTCCCCTGGGCGCCACCGGACGAGGGGTGCCAAATTGGGTATGGAGTCCATTCTATTCTATGGGCCCATAAGATAGAATGGGCCCATAAGGGGGTGTCATTTTTTAATTTTGCCCCCCTCAACATGAAAATCCAGTCCTGCTCACAGCTTGCATGCCTGAATCACAGTCCTTCATTCCACATAGAAAAAAGTGAGAGGTTCTATCCTTATACAAAAGATGTAGAATTTCTAGATGAAAGTAGGATTGCTTGCACATCTAATCATAATTTATAATAGAATAGGTCATAGATTGTATTAGAATTAGGTAAAGATGATAGAAATCGGGTGGAATTCTAGCAGGAGCTCCTTTGCATATTAAGCCACACCACCTTGATGTAGCCAATCCTCCAAGAGCTCACAAGGCTCTTTTTTGTAAGCTCTTGGAGCATTGGCTACATCAGGGTGTGTGACCTAATATACAAAGGAGCTCCTGCTAGAATTCTACTCCTGATAGAAATACTATATATTGTTTGTATGTATCTTTCTGTTTATTCTTTTCCTTTTCCTTTCCCCTCTAAATTAATAAATACTATTATACCCAGAAAAAAGTGAGAGTCCTGTAGCTCCTTAAAGAATAACAAAATTAGCAACAAGGTATCTGAAGAAGTGAGCAGTGAATTAGGAAAGCTCATCCCTTGCCACGAATTTGGTTAGTCTTTAAGGTGTTACTAGATTCTTGCTCATTTCTAGTGCTACAGACAGACTAACACAGCTATCCATCTTGATTCATTCCACGTGCTGAGGGCATTATGGTAGACTGATTTATTTAGTTTTAGGGGTTTTTAATCTCCTCATTTGGGTTCTGTGTTTGTTTTTAGCTCCACAGCTTTGACACGACGGTTGCTAGCAGTGATGGAGGCTGGGCTGTGAGTCCTTTGAAGTTATATATTGTGAGGTTTTGGTGTAATTTGTATTACTTGACTTTGTAAATAAGCTTTCTGCTGCTCCAGAGCTACACATCTTCTGAATTCAATTACCCATCTTCCTTTTCTTTAATTTATATCCTTCACTCATCTACAAACCACAGGGTGTACACACAATATAGGAGGAAATCCAACAGAAAGAGGCCTAAAGTGATATCCTCTTAGTCACCACTGTGCTTCTGCCATTCTCAAAAGGAAAGAGAATGGAGAGAGAACAAATTATTGGTTTGGAATATCTTTCCGTAGGAAAACGCCACAGTTTCAGTTGTCACTAAAGCCAGCTGTTTACAAACTCACAATTTGTCAACGGTTAACATTTGGGTCACATGCTGAAGGATGCGCTGTTTCATTGGCTGACTTGCGATGGTGCAATTTCTGGATATTTTGGTTGTGGTTTGCTGACAAAGAAGTAAACAAGTTAAATGAAAAGAAGGCAGAAAGAATTAGAGCCAATTAAATACTTGTGAATGAGCTGTGGGGTTCTCAGGGGCTGGGCAGGCATATTTGGATATTCAGATAATGAGATCAGAATTGCCAGTTGCAAAAGTTTAATGGCAAAAAACCTTCAGTCTCCACAACACTTTCTTAAAAGTTAACAAATGCTTTGTAGTACTGATGAGACGATCTCAAAGATGAAGTTTGCAGTGCAGTTATTTGGTTACATTGATTGCAGTAATGGTTTTAGTTTCAAATTTTGTACTCTTGGTATAAAGTAGGTAAGCAGATTATTTGCTTTTTAGCCAAGTGGGGAAGACTTGTAAGGACATCAGGGGCAGCTGTTTATTTAAATTTTAATGTGCTAGGCTACCTTCTCTGCAAGCAGGGCTCAGGGTGGCTTACATCAAGGGCAAATACAATATGATAGGATTCAAACAGCATTATTTTAATAATGCTTATTTACTTAAAACAAACATAAGAAATATTATTATGTATAGTTTGCCTTTCTCACTGAAACACAAAGGCAACTTACATAGTGCAGATCAATGCAATCAGTAGGATGAGACTTTTAACTGATGGAATAGGGCTAGGAGTACAGAAATCTGAAACCAAGCATAAATTTCAGACATGATATGTTAAACAATGCAGAAAACAGTATTACATAAGTAGAATCATTGCAATGAGAATAAAATAATACATAGAACCAACATATAATATCACTCCACTGGGCAAAGTTTAATTTTTAATTAAAATATTTATACCCCACCTTTCCTTTTGGCTCAGGTTTGAACTTCTCTTCCAGTTTTAGGATCCTTCTTCCAGCTTAAGTGGCTCTTCTGTTGGAGGAAGAACCACTTACATTGGAGAAAGGATACTTAGAAGATGGTTGGATTGTTACATTCAGCAACTCTGGTGAGTAAATTATCCCAGTGAGGTCACAAAAGTGTGGGCTTTCAAACTTTGTCTAGTTGGGCTACTTTATGAGTGTGTGTGCACCCTTAAAAAATAAACATGCTTGGAAATGCTTTCAAAGCCTGATAAGGGAACTTGTGAAGTATTTGTTACAATTCCACAGGGTCTGCAAGGCAGAGATGTTCTATCAAGCATTCAGTTGGGGACAGCAATGGTTTCTTACAGTAAGCAGTTTATCGGCTGCTTTCTCACCTCACCCCCCATGCTAATGTTGTGATGCTCTAGGTTTTGGGCAAGACTCTAAGGTTTTGAGCCCAGATTTACCACAGCTTTTTGCCAAAAACCTAGAGCATCACTGTGTAACACAAGTGGCATGATGATATCACTTCTGGGTGACATCATCATACCATGTTTCAGGGCATTTGCAGGAAGAGAGGAGCCCCAAAAGTGGGGTAACCCCCACCCAGATCAGGAGACTGACAACCCTTCTCCTCCTCCACAGCATAATGGGCACAGCCTCAAAGTGGCTGCTACAAGAGATGGAGCCAGCTGCAAAAGGGCTGCTATAATTTACATTTAGTCACACAGTGAAGATTTTTGTTCTGTGATGGCAGCTGCTATGAATGCAATGGTTTTTTTTTTTAAATGCACAACCAATCAATTGCATAAAGAACATGAAGAGCAGCTTCTGATTGGCCCAGTGTGAGGAATGTGGGGCATTTAACCCTTTCAGAGATATCAGTTAACCTGTATAAATCCTTGAGATCTCTGTTGGAAATAAGATTTCTGCACACAGAGCTCCCCAAATCAGAAACACATTGTGAGACCCTAAGAAAAGTGACATTATTGCATGTGTCAGGATTATTAGAATGTCCTTGTAATGTATTTAAGTTGCTTTTTGCAGTTATGGCACATAACTGATTGAAAAGAGACATTCTAAAACTAAAGAAGGAACAGTTCCTTAAAATAAAGAACAGCTGGAAAACTTAGACTGAAGCATTAAATATATATATTCATACAAGTTATGGAATCATATCAATTAATGCATCTACAAATATTGTACTATGAATATTACTTTTAATTTCTAAATTACAAATTTTAAATTACATAGACCCTGCACTTGTGTTATACATTCTCTTTATAACCACTTTCTTCAATTCAGCATGAAGAAATCTGAATAGATCATTATAGTGTCTCCTCAACTCCTAGTCAGAATTAGACGCTTCTTAGCACTTCATTGTTAATCTTGTCTGAAGGGTAGTAGTCATTCCAAAATGTACCAAAAGGGAATCAGCTACTTAAAAATTTCACCATCAATCGGTTCTTTCTTTCCCACATATGCTTACAGGTCAGGAGTTTTTCCATTATTCCTACACACCATAACCTATGTAGCCAGTCTCTCTCCCCCCCACCCCCACGTGAAGCTCTTTGTTTCCATCGCTGAGCTATCAGTATTCTTGCTGCTGTGGTCAAAATAAAAAACACATTGTGAGACTGCAAGAAAATGATGTTACTGTGTGTCAGAACAGTAACAATGTGTTATTAGAATATGTTGTCCTTGTAATGTATTCAAGTTGCTTTTTGCAATTATAATTGCATCTCTGATTGAAAAAGGGAGACTTTAACACGAAAAGAAGGAACAGCTTCTTGAAATAAGGAACAGCTGGAAAGCCTGGAGTAAGGCCTTTGACACTGGCAGCGCAATCCTATGCAGGGATGCCCCACTGATTTCGTGGTGCTTTCACACACACACACACGCATACACACACTGAATAATGCACTTCTGATCCACTTACAATGCACTTTAGCAATCATTTGCAAGCGGATCTTGCCATTTCCTGCTGCTGTAATACCCAGTTGCAAAATGCATTGAAAATGGATGGAAAGCCCATTATTCAGCTTGTGCCAAAGATCCTTAGGCTTCAATAGACTTAGTAACTCTGCATCGTTTTAGTAACTCTACATAGACTTAGTAAATTTGCATTGCGGATCACCACCTTATCCTGCGCTTAAATCTTGTTTTAGTAATGGCTTGCTGCCCACTGGCACTTTCCAACCTCTCATTCCTATGCTGCGGTTTTATCCTTATATTTTATAGTTCCCAACCTGATCCATTACTGCATGCTCTATATTTATTTACGAGGAAGGAAGGTTGCATGGGATAGCCTGATCTATCTTTCAAAGGTGGAATATAAGACTACTAAATGAAATAAATAAATAAATCTCATCAGATCTTGGAAGCTAAGCAGGATGGTCACTTAGAAGGGAGACCTCCAAGGAAGACTCTGCAGTGGAAGGCAATGGCAAACCACCTCTGCTTCTCACTTGCCGTAAAAGCCCCTTGCTGAGGTCGCCATAAATTGACTACAACTTGATGGCTGTTTACACATGTTAAAGTCCACCCCATCGCAAAGATGCTGGTTTGAAACAAGAGTTAGGAGGACAGCAACAAAAAGCCATTAGTAGGTGGGAATCTTTAATGAAAAGGCAACTCAAAAAGGCAACCAGGAATTCAATCCCCAATCCTATGGGGGAGGAGGTGCAGCTAAAAGAAAAATAGTACCACTTAACAATGGCACACATTTCCTCCTCACCATTACAGAGCACCTGGGTATTGCTCAAGAAAAAAAATCTATCTTTTGCTCTCCTTCCAGCCTATGCAAACCTCTCTGCACTAGACCTTTTAATCCTGATTGAGCCCTGTTCCCAAACTGACATTCTACACTTGAATCATGGAATCAGAAACCAACTCTATCCGTTTATGATTTTATGATTCTAGTGTAGAAAATCAGTTTGGGGACAGGGCTCAACCAGGATGAAAGGTCTAGTGCAGAATTACATATATCATCTTTCCATCCTGCCCAGTGTTCTATCCAATCCAAATGCTCTTTTAACCCCACTAAAATCTGCTTGCATTAACTTGTTCTCTGACCTTGGCTCACCTCTAGTTTCCTTCCACTGTGAGCCAGTGTGGCAACTACTCTGGGACCCAAGAGACCTGAGTTCAAATCCCTATCCTGTCTTGAGTCTTGTAGCACCCTAGAGACCAACAAGAGTTTCAGAGCTTAAGTCTTGTTGGTCTTCAAGATGCTACTGGACTGTTTCACTGCAAACCAACACAGCTACCCTCTGAAACTATTCTGCCATGAATTTCTCTGCGTGATCATGGGCCAATCACTGCTCAGGCTAGTTTATCTTGTTGTAAAGATAAAATAACAAGGGGGGGGGGGACCATTTAGGCTGGTCTGAGTTCCTTAGAGGAAGGACAGAATACAGACAGACTTGATAGATTCTTATAAACTGTAGCAGAAGAAAGAACAGCTAGCAGTCTGTTGATAATGGATGCAATAATAGCCAAGCCACGTTACAATCCAACAAAAAGTACTAGGGACTTGGCTCCAGAGTAGCACATTAAAAAAAGTATTTACATAATTATAGTGATTTATTTCACAATACTGACATCAAACATTGAATACTAAGCAAGAAACCAATTAAAGGAATATATAATGACTATATAATGAAATATCAGTTCAAATAATTACGAAATAAATTGGTGATTGAAAAATTCAACTTCACAGTAATTTACTGAGACATTTTCGTAGTAATCAGTGTTTTCTTCATCAAGGCCAAACTTTCACGTTTCAATTGCAGCACATCAATTGCTTAACAATGTTCTAAACAGCACTTGAAAGTCACAGGATAATTTTTCTGCCCTGTACCACCTGACTACCCTCCTCCATCTCTGATTGGCCAGTGCTGGAAATGTTGTCACCATACAAACAACAAACCATGAATTTGTAAGTTGTCTCCTCTCTGAACTTTTCTATGAAACTCCCCTCCTTTTTCTGTACTTTTTAAATTATCTCAAGCTTTTATGATGACCTCAGTTGTATACTCATCAAAACTCTGTGTCTGGTTCATTCCGCCCCCCCCCCCCCTTTCTGGTAAAATTTAGATCAGGAATTGAATATTTTCCAGTTCTTAAAAGATCTCTCTCTCTCTCTCACACACACACACATGCATACCACACACACAAATACCATACCACACACACATGCGTTTTTAATTTGGGAGAACTTTAACAATGTAAAAGATGACATGAGTTCTATGAGCTAATTTTATTCTGTCTCTTTGTGGAGCACAGCTACTTTGGGACCAACAAAGTTTTTATATTGTGACAGCAGATAGTCAGTCAGGGATATAGGGCAGGCTAAATGCCATTCTTCATCCTGATAGGCTGCTTTGAGAATGGGCTGGTTCAGACAATGTATAGCCATATAAGGCTGTATATTGTATATAAGACTTATATTGTATTCTTGGTGCTTGCGGGGCCACAGTGGGAGGGCTTCTGGAGTTCTGGCCCCACTGGTTGACCTCCAGGTGACACTTGGGTTTTGGCCATTGTGTGACAGAGTGTTGGACTGGATGGCTTCTCAACATGGCTTCTCTTATGTTCTTAAAGAAGAAAAGGATGGATTCAGCTACGGGATATTCTTGGGCCCAGCCTTGTGGATGGAGAAGCAAGTCAATGACAGAGATCCTGTCCTTTCCTTCTAATTATTTCTACCTCAAAAATTGTGCCCCCTTTTGAATATGGCTGATGTATTCATGCTGATTTGTGCTACAGTAATCTTGACATTAGATTACTACAATGCACTGTGTGTGGAACTGCTCTTGAAGAAAACTCAGAAACTTCATTGTGCATAGAATGTGGCTGCCAGGTTGCTCATGTGGGATGAGAAATTCTGCCATATATTGCTGAGCTCCTGAAACATCTATGTTAGTCTATCACCTGAGTCCAGTGCTTTTAAACCTCCTAAGGGTCTAGAAACAACATACCTGTTGGATTGCCTTTCCTGGTATGGGTGTACAAGAATGCAACACTCATCACAACTGGGGCTGCTCACAGCCTGTACTTAGACTTCTCAGTGGTAGCCCCTGTCTTTTGGAATATGCTGCCTAGAGTGTTATTTCCAGATATCTTCTGGGAAAGAATGTAAAGCCTGAACTATCCTCTGACTGAGCCTACTTTGCAAGATCTAGGTATTGTATACCCCACCCCCTGCTACCTATTCAGCTAAACTCTATTATTTCTCTTGTATGCTTGAAAATTATTTGACTGGGATGTAACTATTTGAAAATCATTTCCTTTAATAATAAAATCCATTAATTAACCAAAGGATTTTCAGTGGTCTATCTCCGTAAACATTGACAGAGATCCTGCTTTACCTTCACCTCTCATAGCCTGCCATTTTGAGCTAAGAAATATTAATATTCCCCAATAAAAAGCTGGTTGAGGGTGTAACAACTGGCCTGATCCAACATGGCTTCTCTTATGTTCTTAGTAGTTAGAGAAGCTCCAGTAGAATAGTCTCATCCCTGTTGACCACTGAGATCAAGGAATCAACCCTGTATAACCCTGTACAAGTACCAAGAATACATATAAGGACATAATAAATGAGGCCTAATTTACTAAAAAAAAGTATTTCACACATGTACCAGACTCAGCCTTCTGTTAGGAACCAAGTTTGATACTGTTTAAATCCTGTCTCCAGCAGTCTAGAATATCTGCTGAAGACCAAGAAAATAACTCTTAGGTTACATCTTTCCCTTTCCCAAAATTTTCAATAAAGTGAAAAAATTTGAACAGTTATACAGGGTTGATTCCTTGATCTCAGTGGTCAACAGGGATGAGACTATTCTACTGGAGCTTCTCTGGCTACTAAGAACATAAGAGAAGCCATGTTGGATCAGGCCAGTGGCCCATCCAGTCCAACACTCTGTGTCACACAATGGCCAAAACCCAGGTGTCACCTGGAGGTCTACCAGTGGGGCCAAAACTCCAGAAGCCCTCCCTCTGTGGCTCCCAAGCACCAAGAATACAAAGAAAGCATCACTGTCCCAGACATAGGGCGTTTTCGCACTTACCTTTTACTGGCGCGACCACCCTCCTCACGCCGGCGGATCTGCAGGGATTTCGCACCAGAAGCGCCGGCGCAGCCAAAAGAGCCGGCAACTTCCGTCGCGGAGCCAGCTCAAACGTTTTCCTGCTTCTTGGCGGTTTCCGTTTGAGCTGGCTCCGCGACGGAAGTTGCCGGCTCTTTTGGCTGCGCCGGCGCTTCTGGTGCGAAATCCCTGCAGATCCGCCGGCGTGAGGAGGGTGGTCGCGCCAGTAAAAGGTAAGTGCGAAAACGCCCATAGTGTTCCATCTGTACCTTGTGGCTAAAAGCCACTGATGGACCTCAGTTCCATATGTTTATCCAATCCCCTCTTGAAGCTGTCTACGTTTGCAGCTGCCACCACTTCCTGTGACAGTGAATTCCACATGTTAATTACTTTTTGGGTAAAGAAGTACTTCCTTTGATCTAAGCCTACTGTTCATTAATCTAAACGTAAAGGTGAGATAGTCTCCTGTGCAAGTACTGAGTTGTTACTGACCCATGGGGTAACATCACATCATGACGTTTTCATGGCAGACTTTTTACGGGGTGGTTTGCCATTGCCTTCCTCAGTCATCTACACTTTACCTCCAGCAAGCTCATTTTACCAACCTTGAAAGGATGGGAGGCTGAGCCAACCTTGAGCCATCTATCTGAACCCAGCTTCCACTGGGATCAAACTCAGATTGTGAGCAGTGCTTGGACTGTAGTACTGCAGCTTTACCACTCTGCACCATGGGGCTCCTGTGATTTTAAGCCTACTGCTCATTAATTTCATTGAGTTTCCATGAGTTCTTGTATTGTGAGAAAGGGAGAAAAGTACTTCTTTCTCAACCTTCTTTATCACATGCATAATTAACTGCTGTCTGCAGGTCCATTCTCACAAGACATCCCCTGAGTCTCTTTGATCTCCAAGGTGAAGTTGTTACTGCTATGGCTAGCATCATCTCAGATAGCTCTGGAAGTATGGGGGGGGGGGCAGCAAGCTGAGGAGGACCATGAGGAGAATCAGCTGTATAAGAATCCACCTCTGGTGTCCTAATTTTCCAAGAATCCACCTCTGGTTTCCTAATTCGCTAGTAGGGAGTTTAGGCTGTCTAGATCAAGGGTGTCCAAACTCATTTGTTATGAGAGCCGGATGTGACATAAATGAGACCTTGTTGGGCCTGGCCATGTCGGACTGGGCTGTGTGTGTTCCTATTTAAGATTAGGTAGCAAAGATAGAAACTTTATAAAGGACACACAAAAAAACAATTAAAGATTTTTTTAAAAAATTAAATTAAAACATGCTTAAAGCATTAGCACCCATTGGGCTTAAAGGTGCTTTTTTTGTATTTCTCCTATGGGATCTGGGGAACTGAGCAAAGGTAGCTCTAACTCTTTCCTTCCTTCCCCAGGGGACCAGGAAGGGAGGAGTCTCAGCCAATAAAAGGAAGAGAGGCTTGGTTCAGTAGCTCTGCTGTGTGATTGAGAGAGCCTGGCAAAGCAAGCTATCCCTCCCCCCCCCCCAAGGGAGGAGCCTCAGCCAATGGAGAAAACAGAGGTTTTGCTCTATAGCTCCTGAGCAAGCCTTGCAAAGCAAGCTGTGATGCAGAAGGGAACAAAAGAGAGGGAGAAGGAAGCAGATGACAGCCAGTTGCTCAGGGCCCTGAGAGGAGCCCTCTGGGGGCTTGATTCGGCCCCCGGACCACATATTTGACACCCCTAGTCTAGGTAGTCTTATAAGAGCATATGAAATTTTTTGACTGTAGTCTGAATAAAAGCTATAATTATTCCATCTACCCAAGACTGTATAGGAATGTGGCCCAGTTTGTGATAACAGCAACCTTGTCAACCACTTGGAATTTCCAGAAAAGTTCTTGACCCACATAGGATGCTCTGGCCTCAAGCCCTGCATGGAATGACTACAGTCAGTATTATTTCTTATGGCTTCTTGTTTCTGAATGACTCAGATGTATACATTTCTCCCAGATTATTCTAACCACTACATCATACTGGCACTGAAGACATCTGTTTTATTTCATTGGGTGTTGAGAAGAAATCCTTTGAATTCTTCACTGATGAATAAAATAGTGTAGAAATCTGTCGATATTGAACATACAAAGCTTTTCAATACTTGTGGATACAGTTGCCATTTCTGTACGCCTCCCATCACCAATAGCATAGCTCCCATATAGGGTTGTCAGCCTGAAGCTGGTAACTACTGGAAAACTCACTGGTTGGTGGGGACTCTCTCCAAGGTGTGTGTGGGCTCTCCATTGATAGCCTGACATTGCTGGTAATGCAGTTTAACCATAAAGTTCTGTAAAATGCTAGCACATTGCCCCTATGCATTGATGTTACTTCTGGGTTGTGCCAGAAGTGATGTCCCTGTGTTGCTGGGACCTGCAATTTCCCCTAATTTCCCCCGTGCTAGCCCACCAAGTGGTGCCAGAGGAAGAGGGCAGCCAGTCGGAGATCCAGAAGATCTGGCAGTCTTGTACCCATAAGAAGACCAGAATTTGGTGCCTTCTTTAATCACTGCCTTTAAAATGCTGTTAATATTTACTGTACTCCTATATTCTCTTAGCGGCCCTGTGGCGCAGAGTGGTAAAGCAGCAGTACTGTGGTCTGAACTCTCTGCTCATGTCCTGAGTTCGATTCTGGCAGAAGCTGGATTCAGGTAGCCGACCCAAGGTTGACTCAGCCTTCCATCTTCTGAGGTTGGTAAAATGAGTACCCAGCTTGCTGGGGGGAAAGTGTAAAAGTAAAAGCCTCCCATCTTCTGAGGTTGGTAAAATGAGTACCCAACTTGCTGGGGGGAAAGTGTAGTTGACTGGGGAAGGCAATGGCAAACCACCCCGTAAAAAGTCTGCTGTGAAAACGTTGTGAAAGCAACGTCACCCCAGAGTTGGAAACAACTGGTGCTTGCACAGGGGTCCTTTCCTTTCCTTTCCTATATTCTCTTATTGCAAGCTAATATGGAGTCCTCTTGTTGGCTGAAAAGAAAGTATACCAGGGTGGCCAACGGTAGCTCTCCAGATGTTTTTTGCCTACCATCAGCCCCAGTCAGCGTGGCCAATGGCTGGAGCTGATGGGAGTTGTAGGCAAAAAAACATCTGGAGAGCTACCATTGCCCCCCCTAAAGTATACAAATTAACAAATCAATGGATTGATAGGTAAATAGATTAAAAATAAGAAAATCTAATAGTATGCAAAGATCATTACCTACTTTTAAACCAGCATGTTGAGGATACTTTCTGAGTTAACACTCCATCAACTATTGCATTCACAGGGGAGGGCAAAAGGACTGACAAGGTTCTTTTAATGTTCTTAGCTTCAGTTTAATTTAAATTGCAGAATGTGTAGCATGTTCAGCATGAGCTCACGTACTCGTTGGATTTAGATCAAAAAGCCTTCAGTTCAAGACCAATTTCTTCTCATTAGGTGACATTGCATCATAGGGTGAAATTCATTGGGTGACATTGCATCCATTGTTTTCTTTCAGCTTCATAAAGCAGAGGTGAAGAAAAACTGGATCCTCCCATGTACACTGCTATGAACCTCTGATCGGTTGGGGAGGATACAAATATAATATGTTACTTGATGTAATGGTTAGAGCAAGATGGTGCCTCTGGGTGCCATGATGCCCAGCAGTGTGTTTCCTAGTGCCAAAGCAAAGACTCAGCTCCAGCTTTCCATCACTTCAGAAGAGTTCTGGAGGTATCATGCTTGTGAAATAGGAAGCACTCATTTGGAAACTTCTTCCTCCATCATAGAATTATGCTTGACTTTGAACCTCCTAACATTCTGTGGAACCTCCCAACGTTTTGTGATTGGACTAGGGTTGCCAGGTCTCCTCACCCATCCAGTAAGGGGATTTGGGAGGGCATAGTGGGGGTGGGCATGAATGTCATGAGATGTCCCCAATGTGATAATATCACCTGGATGAATGAGGGCCTACCAGCCAATAGGAAATAATGCAAAGCTATGTCCCACACAAATTTGAATGAAGTTCACTCATGGCTTGTAGACTTGACTGATTCTCCATTGAAGAAGTTCTAAATGAGTCCGAATTATGTATGTTTAATACTTTCTATATATGCACATGTATGTGTTTGCACAGGGGAAACGACTGGTGTTTGCACAGGGGACCTACTTTTACCTTTTTTATGTTATAATAGAGGAATTTTGAGTATAAATACAATTAGGGGGAGCTTTGTGCACAGCATTTTTTGTTTGTTATTTCAGATTGTGTGGTGCTGTGAACCTCTGTTGTTTAACCCTAGATTGGACCCATCCCTTCTGGCAACAATTTTGTTATGTTGCTCATTATCTGACCTCAAAATTTCAAACGTGTCAACAATCTCTCTCTCCCTATCACCTTCCTATTTAATGATAAGTCTTCCTGTGTGAGGAAATGAAATCACAACAAACATACTACAATATAGTTACAATAAAACACTAAAACCCACAAAGCCCTAAAAAGATCTTATTCTAATTCTTACTCTATAGATCTTCTTAAATAAGAGTGTGGCAGGTATTACCCTGACCCCAAAGTAATGATTCTCCCACAAGGTGTTGACCCTTTTAGTATCACTGTAGGCCAGGGGTGGCCAAACTGCGGCTTGGGAGCCACATATGGCTCTTTCACGCATATTGTGTGGCTCTTGAAGCCCCCACTGCTCAGTTAGCTGGCTTGGAGAAGACATTTGTCTCTTTAAATCACTTCTCCAAGCCAAGCCAGCTGGTGACTTGGAGAATGCATTTAAAATTAAAGTTGCTTTCTTTCCCTCTACCCCCATCTATATGCCTTCCTTCCTGTCTTGTGGCTCTCAAACACCTGACATTCATGTCTTGCAGCTCTCAAATATCTAATGTTTATTCTAGCCAGTTAAGTGAGCAGACTCTTATCTTGGAGAATTGGGTTTGATTCCCCCCTCCTCCACTTGCAGCTGCTGGAATGGCCTTGGGTCAGCCATAGCTTTTGTAGGAGTTGTCATTGAAAGGGCAGCTACTGCAAGAGCTCTCTCAGCCCCACCTACCTCACAGGGTGTCTGTTGTGTGGGGAGGTAGGCAAAGGAGATTGTGACTGCTCTGAGACTCTGAGATTCAGAGTATAGGGTGGGATATAAATTCAGTATCATCATCTTCTTCCTCTTCTTCTTTGCTCCTATGTTAAGTAAGTTTGACCATTCCTGCTGTAGGCTATGGGGAGAGGGTTCCTTCTGAAAGTGAGCTACCTATTACCAGGACAAGGTAGCATCAAATGTTTTCAACCTATGGGGGAAGTGTGGGTTTTGAAAAAAAGTTGGATATCTGGGCAGTCCTCTGGCAGAACTGCTGACTGACAACAATGGTGGCTGATTCTATAAAACTGGTTTTTCCCAAGCCCTTAAATATTGATGCTAATGGTTTTAAAATGTGATTTTATCATGTACATATGAACATATGAAGCTGCCTTATACTGAATCAGACCCATGGTCCATCAAACTCAGTATTGTCTACTCAGACTGGCAGCGGCTCTCCAGGGTCTCAAGCTGAGGTTTTTCACACCTATTTGCCTGGGCCCTTTTTAGTTGGAGATGCCGGGGATTGAACCTGGGACCTTCAGCTTCCCAAGCAGATTCTCTACCACTGAGCCACAGTCCCTCCCCTATGTTTGTTTTATGTTTTAGTTTCTTAGTTGCCTTGGCAGTCTTTGTGAGCACAGAATCATAGAGTTGTAAGGGACCTCCAGGGTCATGTAGTCCAACCCTCTGCACAATGCAGGAACTTTACAAATACCTCCCCCCCCCATCCCCAGTGATTCTGCTCCATGCCCAGAAGATGGCAAAAAACCCTCCAGGATCCTTGGCCAAACTGGCCTGGAGAAAAATTGCTTCCTAACTCCAAAGTGGGAATCAGAAAGGTGGAATAGAGATTTTGTAAAACAAACTATAAATAAATACTATGGCACTGTAAGTCAAAATGCCCTCGAAATGAGGTTGGGGAATTGTCAGGTGGGCACCTGGCTTAATAATTTTTTTTTTTACCTGTGTATACAGGATTCCATGTCCAGAAATTAATGCTTAAAAATATTAGGGACGCTAATTAAGTAAAACAATTAAAATTTATTCCAGATATAGGCTTACATTCAAGATAAAATACTCATAGAATCATACATACAGTCCTAAGAAAAATAGAGAGAGAGATAGGGAAACACATGGGTAGATGAACATGGTGATATTTACCAATCGTAGTCTTCAAGAAGGCTCCAATGGCAACGATAGAGGATGGGGGAAATGGACCCCAAACTGATCAGGAATCGGGGATGGATCTAGACAGCGGAATTGGGATACTGCTAGAAGCACACCTGTGGGTAGCTAGTCCTCTCTTGAGCCCTTAGGGGATGGGAGATACGAGGGAGGAGGAAGGCAGTCAGTTGATGCATGACCTCACAAAAAGAGGAGGCTTTGCAGTGACCATAAAGGCTGGACTACTACGATAGCCAATAGGAAGTCCATTGGTGTCACCTAATTGGGTGCCCATTCTTGACCAATGGACTTGCTTGGATCCTGGATACCTGAGTGAACTTTAAGGTTGAAATGGACCAGGGTGAGGCTCCAAAATGACAGTTGGGGAGAAGAATAGGAGAGATTACTAGGTGGGGAGATGCTTAAGACTATTAAATTTATCTAAAAGGGTGACAATAGAGAGTCAAATCATTGCCTAGGTACCACCCGGTTTACACAAAGGAACTTGGCTCAGGCTGAAGATGGTCTTCCTCTTCTTCTGTCTTCTTCTTGGCATCAGTCTTTGTCTTGGGTTCTGTTGGACAAAGACAGTGGCGGTTGGACGATTAGCCACTCCTGGGGTGGGTAGATTGCTTGCAGGCACAGGTGACTTCTGGCGAGTACGCGAGCTGTCCGCTTTGCTGGAATGGAGTCAGGCCTGGTAGGAAGATGGCTGCGTGTGGTGTTAGCCCTCCACAGTGGATTCTATGGTCAGTGCTTCAAAACCGTTCACCTGGATAGCTCCTGGTGGCGCAGTCTCCTCCGCTTCATGGCCAGGATGGACGTCCTACAGAATGATGGGAAGCCATCCGTTCTCCTGTTGGGCACTCTTGTACCGGTCTTGAGCGCCTTCGTAGTATAATGGCTGCTAGTACTGCATAAGTCCCTTTTTGCCCCTGGATAGGTTTACCCACACTCTCTGGCCAGATGTGTGTGAGTCACTTCTCCAGGTGCTCTGGCAACCCAGTTTGTGATTACGATGTTCTGTAAGGGGTTTTTCCTCACAGCACTGGCTGCTGCTCTATCAGGGGTCCACAGAAGTCTGCTCCTAAATATTTAGGCTTACTCTGTGATCATTTTTATTCTTTCTCCTTGTTTACTCCTGGCTTGCTCTGTCCAGTTACTGGAGCAGAAGACTTATTGGCCTATCTCCTCACTCTCTCTTTTTTGGACAGGCCCAGAGAAAGAGTTGGCTGCTAGAATATTAGAAGCAAGCATCAAATAGTTCCTTCATCAGAACAAACAAACAGAGACTGATTATTTGGGTGTCAATATGTCTTAGGTGGAAGGAGGCCAAATTCTGAAGCTGTGTTCCCATTCGTAATTAGATAATAAATGTGAGTGCTTGGTCCAAGGTATCATCCTTTTGTTTATGAGCATTAAATTAATTAAGGAGGCCAACTAGAGTTAGGCAATCCTCATGCTTCTAAACCAAGAAACTTGATAAACATTCTTTTCAAAGCAAATTATGGATGGATCAGAAGGTCATTTTATTGGTTGAACTAGCTAAAATAATAGCACCCTTCCATACGTCAAATCTGAAAGAAGGTTAATCAGAGAGCTGTAATGGTACTAAGCTGCAGGGCTCACTTTGTAGCAGGAGTTCCTTTGCATATTAAGCCACATACCCCTGATGTAGCCAATACTCCAAGAGTTTACAAAAAAGAGGCCTGTAAGCTCTTGGAGGATTGGCTGCATCAGGGGTATGTGGCCTAATATGCAAAGGAGCTCCTGCTACAAAGTGAGCCCTGCTAAGCTGCATCTATGCCTGAGTACCAATGCAAAAATTGATCCAAACAGGGTACACTGGACTGGCTCTTAGGTTACCTCCTGAACTGCAGAGCAAGTTTTGACACCTTTGTGCATCTTGGTTGTGTCAGGGGCTAATTCTAGGCTTGCTAGGTCCCCCATGGCCACCAGTGGAGGTTGGGGGTAAAGTTGCCAGATCCAAGTTGAGAAATTGGAGCTTTTGGGACTGAGCCTGGGGAGGACAGGGACTTCAGTGGGGTACAATGCCACAGAGTCTACCCTCCAAAGCATCCATGTACTTCTGGGATCTTTATAGTCTGGAGATGTAATTCTGGGGGATCCCCAGGTCCCACCAGGAGGCTATCCCTAGCTGATTCATATCCTGCCAGATCCACAGAGCTGCAGTCTCCCTGAGGGTGGATGCTGACTTGAGGTATCTGTCCATATCACATGATTGTATTAATGAAATAGTACTTGAGGAAGGATGGATATTCATTAATTATAGCCTGCCCGTTTTTTGCAACTCAAATTGGGACCCAAGGTGGGTGAAAAAAAATTTAAAAGCAGTAATTTCCTACACAAACTAATAAAACAACAAAATAAAACCCACATCCAGCAAGATAATCCACAAAACCACAACCATGCCTTCATATAATCACTGCTTTTCTTCTTGTCCACCAGCTTTTTTCTAGACCTCTCAAGGGCCCCAAATGGTCTCTTCATAAATTGTGAAGTATAAGCAGATTAGGAGCTCTTCTGGGAGGCATAGTGGCCACTAGCAAAAAGCTCTCTTATGTGTGCTGGCTGTTGTAGCTGGCTGGAATAATGAAGCTGCCTACATGAGTCCATGTAAAAAGATGTGGATCTGGGAACCACAGTTCTTTCTCTTTCTTTCTTTCTTTCTTTCTTTCTTTCTTTCTTTCTTTCTTTCTTTCTTTCTTTCTTTCTTTCTTTCTTTCTTTCTTTCTTTCTTTCTTTCTTTCTTTCTTTCTTTCTTTCTTTCTTTCTTTCTTTCTTTCTTTCTTTCTTTCTTTCTTTCTTTCCCATAATGGGCTCAGGGCAGATTCCAACATGTCAAATAATTAAAACCAACAATACAACAATCAATAAATAGACAGTCAAACAATTAAAACATATGAAGAAGTTAAAACAGTTAAGTAGGTAAGTCTTAGCCTTTGGAATCTTGCAGTTGATGAATCAATAACCCCACCCCCCCATCTACTCATATGGTTGGTAGATGAGGTGGCAATTGATGGGAGGTGGCAATTGATGGGAGTTATAAGGTGGTGGGTTCATGCAAAATAGGCAGCATGGTGACATTGTGATATCACTTTGGGGGCAAACCTGAAAGTGATGTCATCAGTTTATTGGTGTGATGCGTTTGGATTCGACCTAAATGCTATTGTTTTACCATACAGTTTTGGCAGGTGATATAGTATAGTGATGATGTGCTACTATCCAGGGGTGGAATTCTAGCAGGAGCTCCTTTGCATATTAGGCCCCATTCCCCTGATGTAGCCAATCCTCCAAGAGCTCACAAGGCTCTTTTTTGTAAGCTTTTGGAGGATTGGCTACATCGGGGGGTAGGGCCTAATATGCAAAGGAGCTCCTGCTAGAATTCCACCTGTGCTGTTATCACTTTCAGGTTACATTGGAAGGGGTGTCACAATATTGCTGCAACTCCTGTCCTCCCACTCTTTCCTCCCAGCTGTTCTACCATCTGGCAGAAAATATCCAGGCTCCTGGCTACCCTATCTTTTACAACACAAGCTCCTTCCCCTCCCCGCTCCCCTTGGATTAAACATGAAGACATTCTTAGTTCTTGGGGTGCAAGAGAAGAAGAATTTCCTGCCTACAGGGAAGTCAAGCTTTATTTTTTTGGTGAGTCATTGTAGTGATCTCGCCTACTAACTAGATTGGGTAAGGAATGAGCTGTGATTCAAGCCAAGACTCAACAGGCAATCTTTTCTAAAGAACGGTAATTTTATTTTGTCTCACATCTCAAGTGATTGAATGATTCAGTTAATGCATGACAATATTCAACTGATGTATACAGTGTTAGCTGACTGGAAGGAGTCAAGGCCACCAGTAGGCAGAGAGATAGAATGGGTAGCTTCCTACAGATGGGTGTTTTGGGCTCCCAGGAATCTTTTAACCATTTGATTAGTTTATTTATCATTAAACATAGCTTGGAAACTTACATCTATTCATATTCCAAAGTGATTCATGGGAGCCATTAACTCTGTGCATAGCTGAAGAGGAAGTCTTCAGCCAACAAACAGAAATGGTGGACACAGAAAGCTGTCTTGTACTGTGTCCATCCATATTGTTTTCTCTGACTGGCAGCAAATCTCTACACTCTCAGCAAAGAAAGATCTTTCCCAGCATCTGCTGTGTGAAGCCTCTCAACCAGAATGACCAAAGTATGTGCTGGTGGTCTCCCAAGGGCTTTTTTTGTAGCAGGAACTCTTTTCATATTAGGCCACACACCCCTGATGTAGCTAATCCTCCAAGAGTTTACAGGGCCTACTGTGAGCTCCAGGATTGGCTACATCAGAGGTGTGTGGCCTAATATGCAAAGGAGTTCCTGCTACAAAAAAAAGCCCTGGACAAAATTAATATTGTTTCACTTTGCCACTTTTACCTCCTCTTTATGATGGTGGAAAGTGCCATCAACTCTTCTTTGTAGCTCCACATTATTTCAGTAATGTGAGAAGCCATGTTAGGACATATAATTTAACATGCTCAACTTGATTTGTCTGTTTGGATGCCATTTTAGCCCATTTTCAGAAAATGTTTTCTAGCTTTGCTTTATTTTGCTGCTGACCTTGAATATCATTTAAATTCTCTGTTGCTTTTGGATCTGATTACTAATGTTTTGAAGATGCTGGCTGTCAGATTGTTGGCTTACTAGCCTTCACCATGTTCTTCTATAGCAAAATAATAACAGGTTAAGAAAAGAAAACTCCAACAGCCCTTTTGTCAGGAAAGAGTGGGAGGAAGGGTGGGGGGGAACCAACCATTGTCACACAAAATAGTAACAATGGTTGAAACTACTGATTCAATTATAAAATGGAATGCTTAAGGGAAACATAAGAACAAATTAGTGTAAAGTGAACAAGAGGAGAACAGAAATAATTGTAATCTGGCATTCCAGATTGCATTAAAGGCCAATGGAAGTTGCTTAAAAGAGGCATATTTTAAAATAAAAGGCTTTGGTCCAAAGAACATGTGAAGTTCATTTATGCCTAGTGCTTATTTTGACCACCACCATCTCATTAAGTTGCCAGGCAAAAGTCTCTACCAGCAATACTAATTAAGATTGCCAGGCCAAACTAGGCTAAAGATGGGAAGACTGGGGGTGGGGTGAGGTTCCCAGACCCCCGATCCAGGCAAGGATCCCCCAGTTTTTGAGATTCTGCCTGCCACAGGCCAGGTGGCCAGTAGGGAAAGCCCCATCCCCAGAGACTCATATGGCGATGTCCCTGATGCGATGACATTACATAAAAGTGACATCATTGTGTCAGTGACATGGTTGGTGATGCTCTGCTTTTTGAGAAAAACTCTATGGTCTGAGCCCAATTTTAACAATAGAATCCCCCCCTCCAAAAAGCTCCCCAACATCAGCAACATCACAATGATGTCACTTCTTCACAATGTCATCGTGTTGGGGACATCCCCACCCATGTCTGGATCACTCCCCAAATCCCCACCAGCACAGTGATCATGCCTGGCAACTTTCCTGGGGGGGGGGCAGCGATCTGGTGGGGAGGTACTAATGCAGGCATGATGAAGTCACTTCCAGCAGAAACCCAGAAGTGATAACTGGTAGCTCTAGGAATTGCCTGAAACTCAGCTGCTGTGTCAGTTGCATCCATTTTTGGTTTGATCAGATTTGCCACAGTGATCCTTGACATCCAGATTGGACAGCTGCAATGTGCTTGACTTGTAATAAGTTTCATAGAGTTTCCAATGATTCTTGGAGCTACCTGCCATCACTTCTGAGTTTTTAGCAGAAGCGTCACAGTGCCACATGTGCCACTGTTTTAAAGAATTTTTCTCCTGCCACTGCTATGGGAGCAGAGGCAGTGGCAGGAATGTTATTTTTAAAACACACACCGGCACATGTGGCACATGTGGTAAAAACTCAGAATTTTATGCTGTAGTTGTCAAGCATGCGGTTTCAATGATGAGTTGAAGTTGATACAAAACTACGTTTATTGATAAGCCGATACTTTCAGTGTAACAGATTTTTGAGAGTAATGCTGCAAATACATTGATACAATACTTTAAAGGCTTACTTCAAAAGGATTCCAAAAGGTGGGGGCGAGGGATAGCTCTCACACATAAACTATCATAAATGTTTACATTCTCATGGCGTTATCAGGACTCCATCCTTGCTTTCCCTAGATGTGTCACACTCCCTAACAGGAATGTATGGGAAGGTGCTGATTACTTCTTCTCAAATTAGTTTCGTTTCTCTCTACTTCTACTTTGCAAGCAATAAAGCAGGAAGGGGGAAGGGAAAGAATAACAGAGCTAACATACCTTGGTCCTCCAAGATACTTCACAGACCAGTGTTATGGAGGACCCTAAAGCAATCAATTATCAATGGAATTTTACCATGCTTGACATAATGCCCCCCTTAACATCAGCGTTGGAGTTTTTGAGGGAATGCTTTATAAAACTTGTCTATCAAATCAGGGGCTAAAACATCGTTTTCTGCTACCCATTCATTTTCGCTGGCCGGGAAATGTTTCCATTTAATCAAATAATACAACACTCCACGTTTTACTTTGGCATCTAAAATTTCTTGTACTTCATGATGACTCTGATTCCCAATCTGGATAGGTTGTGGAGCTGGCGGTCGAGGGTGCCAAGGAGTACCACCCGGGTCTCTTTGCAAAAGACTGCAATGAAAGACAGGGTGTATTTTACTAAACATCTTGGGCAACTCCAATTCTACCATCACTTTATTGATTACCCTCTTGATCTTAAAAGGACCCAAAAATCTGTAAGCCAGCTTCTTTGAAGGCTGATTCAGTGGAAGGTTTTTTGTTGACACAAACACAGAATCCCCCACTTGGAAATCCCAAATGGGCACATGGGATTTATCATATTGCTTTTTATAAGCTTCCTTGGCCAATTCCAGATTCTCTTGGATCCCCTTCCAGCTGCCCTCCAATTTGCCCCACCATTGCTTGAAAGAGGTGGGGTCTTGGGTTCACTCTCCCCCCGGCAACAATGGGACAGGCTTGCCTTCATACCCATTTACAATCTGAAATGGGGAAGCTTTGGTTGAGCTATGCACACTGTTGTAACCATACTCTGCAAATGGCAAGAGGTCCACCCAATTAAACTGTTGGTGGTTCCCATAACACCGTAAATACTGTTCTAAAAGTGCGTTCATCCGTTCCGTCTGTCCGTCCGTCTGTGGATGGTAAGCTGAGCTCAACCCCTGTTCTATACCCATCAGTTTGCAAAACTCCCGCCAGAAGTTGGCAACGAACTGTGGGCCTCTGTCACTAATGATCTTATTGGGGAAGGAGTGGAGTTTCACAATATGGTGGAAAAACAAATAAGCTAGTCTCTTAGCGGTTGGCAGTTGCGCACAAGGAATGAAGTGTGCCTATTTGGAAAAGGTGTCCACTACTACCAGAATTACGGTTTTCCCTTGCGAGGCTGGTAGTTCGACTATGAAATCCATTGATACTACAGACCAAGGATGTGTGGCTGTTTCTAAAGGTTTCAATAACCCCGGGGGCTTTCCTTCCCTTTTCTTAGCCATTAAGCAAATAGGCAAGAAACCACGAATTCAGAAACGTCCTTTTTCATGGATGGCTACCAGAACTGCCTATTAATCAGATGCAGGTCTTCACATACCCAAAGTGCCCAGCTAACTTGTTGGAATGGCAAAATTGCAGTACCTCTGAGCGGAGGCTCTTAGGAACATAAAGTTTGCCATCTTTATACCAGAACCCATCCTCCCCCTTCTGCACTTCACCTGGTCGGTCCTCCCCTTCCTTTTCGGTCTCTGTGGCCAGTCATTCCCCCTCCCCACTTCTCTGTTTACAGATTCCGCCTTGTTTTGGATCGGGTGGTTACCATGGTGGTTACTTGAGAGGGAGAAATCAAGGAATCCACTACCTCCTCTTTTTGGCTATTGTGCTGAGGGAGGCGCGAAAGGGCATCTGCCAAGAAATTTTTTGTCCCCGGGATGTGCCTTAGTACAAAATCGAATTTGGAAAAGAACCCTGCCCACCTAATTTGCTTTTCATTGAGTTAACGACGGCCTGTGAGCGCCTCTAGATTTTTGTGATCGGTCCAAATTTCAAATGGCAGTTTGGTGCCTTCCAGCCATGACCTCCATGTTTTTAAGGCATAAGTCACAGCAAAAGCCTCTTTATCCCACACTGACCAATTTCTCTGCTCCTGGGAAAACTTTTTAGAAATATAGGCGCGGGGCTTTAGCCTTCCCTCCTCATCTCTTTGCATGAGGATGGCTTCGACAGCGACGTCAGAAGCATCACATTGCACAATGAAAGGCTTCAATTCATCTGGGTGGCTTAAGACTGGCTCACTTGTGAACAGCCTTTTGAGCCTATTGAATGCTTCCTGACATTTCGGCGTCCAATTTAGCTTTGCTCCCAGTTTTTTGGAGTCTGGACCCCTCCCCTTTGTTTTCAGTAACTCTGTGAGGGGCAACATTATTTGGGCGAACCCTGGTATGAGGGTTCGGTAAAAAATTGCGAACTCGAGGAACGATTGGAGCTGTCTACGTGTCCTTAGGGGAGCCCAATCTAGTACCGCTTGAACCTTACTTGGGTCCATAGCCAACCCCTGCCCTGATATTCTGAAACCCAAATAGTCGAGTTCAGTCTTGTGGAACTCACATTTTGACAACTTAGCATACAACTTATGCTTCAACAGTGTACTGAGGACCTCCCTCACCAATTTCACATGCGATTGGAGATCTTGTGAATAAAAAAATTATGTCATCCAGGTACACCACCACCCCCTTAAACAAATATTCTCTCAGCCCTTCATTGATAAAGTTCATGAATACTCCCAGCGCTCCTTGTAACCCAAATGACATCACTAGGTACTCAAATTGTCCCATTGGTGTATTGAATGCTGTTTTCCATTCATCCCCCTCTTTGATGCACACCCTGAAGTACGCATCCCTCAAGTCCAGCTTAGTAAAGATCTTCCTCTCCGACACAGTACTGAGTAAGTCCTTGATGAGGGGTATTGGATAAGCATTGGAGGTGGAAATCCCATTAATTCCCCGAAAATCAGTACAAAGTCTGAGTGAGCCGTCCTTCTTTTTCCTAAAGAGGACGGGGGCTACATGGGGGCTGTGGTGGGTCGGATAAAGCCTCTCTTCAGGTTCTTATCTAGGAACTCCCTCAGTTCCACCTTTTCAGCCCACCCCATTGAGTACAGCTTGGCCTTAGGCAGGGTCTGCCCCGGGATCAGTTCAATGGCACAGTCCGTGTCCCTATGGGGCGGAAGTTCATTGGCTCCCTGTTCACTGAACACCCCCCTTAAGTCTCAATAAGCCTTAGGGATCGTCTGGACTTCCTCCATTGTCAAGCAAACCTTTTCATTTCGGGGCGGCGGACTGGGGCCCCACTCCTTATTCCAATGATGAACTCGACACCTCATATCATTGAATTCTATCGTCTGATCTCCCCAGCGAATGTCTGGCTCATGTTTGGCTAGCTACCCTACTCCCAAAACCACATTGTAAGAGGATGGTGGGGCTATTACAAAAGCCTCCTGGTCCCAGTGGTCTTTAATGCCCACCGGTACTAATTGAGTCTCTAATACGCATGGCTCCCCCCTCATTACTGACCCATCCATCTGCTCAAACTGGATGGGATGTGGCAAAGCTGTCGTGGGAAGCCCCAATGCGTCCACCAGCTTAGGGGTGATTATGTCTCTCGTGCACCCCGAGTCAATCAAAGCTGTCACCTGCACGAACCTCTTGAGTCTGCTGTTTAACAGAATTACTGGCACAAAATATAGCGACCCCGTTACTCTCACCCTGAGTGGTGCCAGTTCATCGGCGACCTACTGACTGGCACCATTTAGAGCAGGTCGTTCTCGTTTCCCGCCACCTCATCCTCTCAGGACATCTCACTCAGCTCATCGATGATGATGGTGTCCTCGTCAGGCACCAAGCTCACGGCTGCGCTGCTCTTCACCGCATCCTCAGGGCGGCTGGCCTGCTTCTTTGGAGTCGGAGTGCTTGTCTTGGAGGTGCTGGATGTTGGTCTAGGGGGGTTCGGGCAGCTACTGGCCAGGTGGTTCGGGTCCCCACACCGAAAGCACTTGCAGGTTGCCGGGGGCTTTCTAGTTCCTCCCCCCCCACCTGGGTCTTCTTCACCTCCGTCTTCACCCCTGGTTTCGGGTCATGGCTCGACTTGCCGCTCTGCTGCTGGCGTTGCATGGCCACTCTCTTCATGTTGGTTTCCACTTCCCCCGCCAGCTGTATCCACCCCACCAGGGTGGTTGACCTTGCTTGCTGTAGGGCTCGATCCAGGACACTAGCGTTCAGCCCGTGGGTGAAATGCTCGATCTTCATCAGCTCACTCCACCCCCTCACTTTGGCCACGTTGGTGCGGAACTCAGACGCATACTCACGGATTGACTTAGAGCCTTGTTGTATGTCCCTCAGGGCGGCCAATGCGCGGGTCTCCTGTAGGGGGTCCTCATACTGGGCCAGTAAGGCTTGTAGGAAAGTGGCCACATCATCCAGTTCCGGGCTCATGGCCTCGTACAGACTCATGTACCATCTTTTAGCGGCCCCCTTCAGCTTCGATCCCAGATAGTCCACACAGCTAAATTCATCAGGGAAGGTGTTCCCCCAATAATGCATGTAACTATTAGCCTGGATCATGAAATACTCCACCTCCTCAGGGTCCCCGTCAAAGGTGGCTTCCAACTACCTTCCTCGGCCCCCTTCTTGAGGGGCTGGGGGTGCCCCCGGCTGCACCCGTGGCGATATTGTCGAGGGTCTAGCTGCAGGTGGTCGTGGGGCTCTTCTCGGGTCAGTCGTCCTCAGAATCCGGTCAACTTGCCTGTTGAACTCTCTGGCCATCATGGTGGTCATCGCTTGCATCTCATCCTGCAACCCCTTGGCGACCTCTTTGACTTCTTTTTGTACCATCAATCGGAATTTTGTACCATCAATTGGAATCTTGGGCCCATTATCTCGTGGGTCCCAACTGCTTCCACCTCGGCCAGAGGTGGGTTGGCTTCCACGCCGGTCACTGCTGCGCTCCCCTCCTCTCCAGGCTCGGCCACCTCGCCCTCTTTGTTGGCCATCTTCACCTGGCTCTTGATGGTAGAGACCATCAAGTCTATGGGATGTAGCTGCCCTGCCCAATCTCATCAGATCTCAGAAGCTACGCAGGGCTGACCCTGGCAAGTACTTAGATGGGAGAACTCTAAGGAATATCAGGGCTGAGATGCAGAGGCAGGCCTACAAGTCACCTCTTTGAAAAATGTCCTAGCTCCAGTAAGGGTTGCCAGAAGTCACCATAACTTCCAGACGTGCAAGCTTGTGCACGCTTGTGCATGCACACACATTTTTTTTAAAGACTAGGGAATGCAGCTTAGAGCACTATGTGAAAATGTTGTCACATCATCTGCAAATTCCACCTTCCCCAGGCACTGCCCTCCATATCTTCTGGCATTTGGCAAAGGACTGTAGGGAAAAAAGTGATAAATTATTATTTTGTTGACAGCTAAATGACAGCAGTGAGAAAAGTGCAGTTGGTTCTTTTTAGCCAGTTTAGTGTAGTTGCTAAGTTCACAGACTCTTATCTGGGAGAACCAGGTTTGATTCCCCACTCCTCCATAAGCAGCTGCTGGAGTGACCTTGGGTCAGTCACAGTTTTTTCAGAGCTGTTCTTTCAAGAGCAGTTATCTCAGAGCTCTCTCAGTTCCACCTCCCTCACAGGGTGTTTGTTGTGGGGAGGGGAAGGGAAAGAAGATTGTCAGCCACTCTTTGGGGAGTGGAGGGAAGAGTAAAAATCCAATCATCTCCTCCTCCTCCTCCTCCCCCTGTGTTAGTGAGTGGACTAGGGTTAGTGAGTGGACTAGGGTTAGTGAGTGGACTAGGGTAGCTAGGCACTGGCAACTGACAGTAGATGGAGGAGGTGGGGGCTTCGAAAATTTTTTTTGGGGGGGCAAGCTATGCCCTGGAGTGATGACATCACTTCTGATGTGAACTGGAAATGATATCATCATGATAGGGTGACTCTGCAGCATTTGCCCAAAGTTGGTGTGATGATGTCACTTCTAAATTATGCTGGAAGCAGTGTTATCACACTCAGGATGCCGATCATGATCCCCCCTTTTGTCCAGATGTTTTTTCCCACCACCCACCTGAGCAGCAGCAGCCCCCAGTGAGAAACTAACAACCTTAGAGTGGACAGATCAAACACGGCATAGAAATTCAGCAGTAGGCAATTTTGTCTCATTTTCATGCCTGCCACTTCAGCTTTGTGTGTCATTTGAAAAGAGGAATGGAAACAGACTTGCCAAATGGGACAACTGTCTTGTCCCTTTAAAAGAAACTTAATTTGTGTTAATGGGAAGCTGAAGCTTTTCATGGCATGGAGATAAATAACATCACCTGGTAAATAACATCTCATTAAAAGCACAGGACATTTCCCCCCCCCCTTCATTTAGTTGGCCCCCTTAACTGGAAAAGGGAATTATTATGACTTTTCATTATGTCTGAATGTGGGGGAGATGGTCCATCGCAGCGGGTGGATATTTGAGTGAGTGCAGAAAGCATTTATCGGCTTTAGTGTCAGTCAGGAACCGCTGCTGTGTTTTGAGCCTGAAATAGTTGTTTACTAGGAAAGAAGAATTAAAAGCCCGGAAGGTTAAAAAAAAAAAGAAGAAGTCCAGAAGCAGCTGTACTGATTCCTTTCCTGCAAGTAGCACTTACAACTCACTGGTATTGCGCATCTCACCATATCTGCTCCACCCCACTGTCCTTTGCAACCAACAGTTCACTGAACACTGGGGCTGGGGTGATGGCATCTGAGAGACCCCCAATGGGGAAGGGGAGCAGAAAGTGGTTGGATTATCCTCTGAGGTTTATACTGGGGATTTGATCAAATCTTGGGTTGGAATTCAAGTTCTTCCTGTGCAGGAAGTGTTGGATCCGGTTAAATACGCATGCTCTAGTTTCGGGCTTCTAATGAAACCTGCCAAGACTGATTGGAAAAGCAACAGTTCAAGAGGAGGTTGAGAAACTAATTCTGACCAGGATGTCCTGTTTTACTGGTTTGACTGCACTGATTGAAACCGTCTGTGAAACAGCCTTTGCGTGATAGGCCCAGACACAAATTAATCGGCCGACAGTTTGCTGACCTACTAAACACAAAACACAACAGCCCAGTAACTGCAAACAGACACAGTTACTTTATTGCTCATTTTAAAACCTCCCTCCCTAGAAGCATTTAGGATGCAGAGTTTTCATGTTGAATATAGAACTCTCTTCTAGATGCATATACCCATTTCAAGGTTATGAGTTATGGGAGGCCTCTAATTCCTTAAACAAAGGATAAGAACATAATTTCACTGCAAGATGGCTTTGCTGATCTAATCTGGCACCGTCTTTCCAGTAACCGCATGGTATACTGACTCAAGGGTGGGCTTAGTGTTTCTGTGGCTGGGGAGGCTAACCTCCAGGTAGGGTTGCCAGATCTGTGTTGGGAAGTATCTGGAGACTTTGGGGGTGGATATGGGAGAGGGCATGGTGTGGCGAGGGGAGAGGCCTCAGCATGGTACAATGCCATAGAATCCACCCTTCTCAGCAGCCATTTTCTCCAGGGGAGCTGATTTCTGCCAGCTGGAGATCAGTTGTGAAAGTGGGAAGGTCTCCAGGCCCCACCTGAAGGCTCTCAACCCTACCTCCATGTGGGGCTTGAAGCTCTCCTGGAACAGCAGCTGATCTCCAGCTGACATTTGCCCTGGAGAAAATGGCTGCTTTGGAGGGTAGGCTGCATGGCATTATACTCTATTGCAGGGGTGGCCAACGGTAGCTCTCCAGACGTTTTTTGCCTACAACTCCCATCAGCCTCAGCCAGCATGGCCAATTGGGAACCTCCCAGGTGGGGGAACCCCTGCCCGGACCGGGGGCTTGGCAGCCCTAGCAGGTGGTAAGTCACCTTGAGCCAAGAGGGAATTTAGGGTATAAATATTGTAGTAAATAAACTTAGAATAAAGTAGCTTCTTGTGTGTTTAATACTTAATATGACTTCAGATGTCATTATTATAACTAATCTCATTAGCTACGTGGCATTGTCTTGAAGCCTGATTAGAGAAAGAACAAGAAACAGTTCCTTCCTGTGGCCTATTGTCAGTTTAAAAAGAAGGATGAACAATGGTGTCTGGAAGCAGTGGCAGTGTAGGTAAATGGCAGGTGTGGCCTCTATTCAGAATTGCTGAAACCCTCATTCCCAATTCATAGTCTATGAAAAGGGTGATCACTTTGGTGGACAATCTGCAGTAGGAGATGGATAGGGGGAGTGCAACCCTGTTGATCTTCCTGGGCTGCGGTCAGACTGGCAGGTTGGTGCAATTTGGGCATGTTGCTAATTACCACATCACATTTTGTAATGGAGAATTTTGATCCAACTCCCACCCTGATCCAGCCTCACTGTGTGCTTCTTCTGTGGTTGACTGTTCAGATTAGTGCTGTTCATTCAACCACAGAGTGTGTAAACTGGCCTTTTTATTTTATTTTAAAAAGCTGACATTTTTGAAAATATTTCTTGGGTGCACATGTGCACCCATGCACATATGCACTACCGTATAAAAAGCGGATTGCAAAACTGGAATTAAAAGCTCGCACTTCTGAACCAGAGGAGTTCAGACATCTGGAAATGTGGGATGAAGCGCAGACATCTGTAAGCACCAGACTTTATGTGGTGGCTGTTTACTTCACATCCAACCTGTCATATGATGGGGTGAGTACAACTAGGGAATGGGCACCAGATGTGGCTGTGTGAATAAACCCATTAAATCCATAAGGGGACAGCAACTATATTGGACCAAACTGCCTGTCTGACTGCAGGCCTGGACTTCTCAGAAGCTTCTGATACCATTAATCTATACCACCTTTACGGCCTGGGACCTGCATATCTTCGGGACTACCTCTCCCCATATGAGCCCCCCCTGGGCTCTGTGATCAGCTGCACAACAACTTCTTGTAATCCCTGGGGCTAGGGACGCCTGACTGGTTTCAACGAGGGCCAGGGCCTTTTTGGTCCAGGCCCCCACCTGGTAGAATGAGCTGCCACTGGAGATCCGGACCCTGCAGGACTTACCTAAGTTCCGCAGGGCCTGTAAGATGGAGCTCTTCTGCCAGACTTTTAATTGATCCAATGGGTGTTCCCTGAAGTCACTGCTTCCCCCAGTGCCTTTCTAGCTAGGTGCATAAGTTATGCTGAACACTACTAACCTATATGAAGTTTTATCACTGGTAGCCAGTGACACGGATCCTGGTTTTTGATCTAATCTGATAATCCGGTAATTATGATATTGTTTTGTTTGGATGTGGTTTATTTAATGTTGTTGTAAAGTGTTTAATGTTGTAAGCCGCCCTGAACCCACTTGCGGGATAGGGCAGGGTACAAATTGAAAAATTAAATTAAATTAAATTAATCACGGTATCCTCCTGGGCTGTCTTTTGGGGTTAGGACTCAGGCACTATTCTGTGGTGCTTTCAGGCAGGACTACCTGGAAGTTAATTTTTCAGCAGTGATGCCGGGGGTCTGCTCACAGCCCCTTTTCATCTGCCCACTGTTTTTCTCTTTTGTTGGATCATGGTTTGCAACTCTGGTGTCCTGGCAGCTATGGTTTTTACAAACCAAAATTTGCCCGTGATTGCAAAATACTGACAAAGAACTCATGGAATGTGTAAGGAGGGGAAAGGGAAGAAGGAACGTGCAAGATTGTGCCACATTTCCTATTTTCCAAAGTGTGGTTTGCAGGATAAGAACGTAAGTGAAGCCGTGTTGGATCAGGCCCATCTAGTCCAACACTCTGTGTTGCACACTGGCCAAAACCCAGGTGCCATCAGGAGGTCCACCAGCAGGGCCAAAACTCCAGAAGCCCTCCCACTGTTGCTCCTGATACACCAAGAGCATACAGAGAATACAGAGACTGGGAATGTTATGTCTGAATCTTGCTAGCATTTATCATCTATAACAGCATGCCACTGCTCCAAGGCTTACATGTTTGTCAATCCATTCAAGCAACCTAAGAAACAATGTTTTTTTCATTATCCTTGTGTGTGTGTGTGTGTTTTTTAAAGTTATGTATAAAGCTACATAATCTGATATTTATGAAGGGGAGGGTGTGTCTTGAATGCCACATTTCCATGATCTATAAACAGTATCAATCTTTTAGAATCAATTTTACTTTTTGTGAACTATTAGGGCACCTAATCCACCCCCCATCCAACTGGAAAAAAATAGATTCGAATCATAAAAACCAAAAAGATGTCAGCGCTCCAAGATGTGCCAAATCCTGTTTTTATTAGTTATATGAGCACTAGACAGGGAAGCAAATCAAAATTGTTTTCAGGTTTCAAGTATTAATCTCATTGTCAAATAGCCTATTCAATTTATTACTTCTCCTTCCAATTTCTAAATTCCAAATTCAACTGGCCTAATGGTTTCCATATTGACGCTCGTCTCACAGCATGAATAAAGGATGGAGTTTCCCATGAAAAGTACAGACGGAGAAGGCTAAGAACAACGTCCATCAGTTTATCACCAAACTTCTGGCATATGAGAAAGCATGTTATTCAATCTTCACATTTTTTGGTATGTATTCCTACTGCCTCCATGCTACATCTATCTAAGGTTATTTTAGTATTGCAGCAAGAGTGATTTGAGAGGGCTGAAATACACACTGGGAGACCTGAAGTGGCTCTATCTACACAAGCCTTTGGTAATATTGTGTGCAAAGCCATGAACCAGGTGTTTCAGAAGACATCTGTTTCTTTATTCTATGGGTTACAGCATATGGTAAAGCTGCCATGGGAAAGCTGCCAAAATGTGGCAAATGATGTCTACCTGGCTAAAAATGTTAGAAACTGTTACCATGTGAATCTGTTGACCCCTGCAGGAGGTGACCTTATTATAGAATAGGAGGTGGAGACTAGCATCTAATAACTGATGGACATGTACTTCTAAATATTATGGGTTGGCAATATTTAATAGCATCCGCAGGGGTGTCAAATATGCAGCCCAGGAGCCAAATCAGGCCCTCAGAGGGCTCCGTTCAGTCCCCCTGAGCAACTGGCTGTCATCTCCTTCCTTCTCCCTCTCTCTTGCTTCCTTCTGCATAACAGCTTGCTTTGCAAGGCTTGCTCAATCACACAGGAGCTACAGAGCAAAGTCTCTATTTTCTCCATTGGCTGAGGCTTCTTCCTTGGGGAGGAAGTGGGAAGGGAGAGCTTGCTTTGCCAGGCTCTCTCAATTGCACAGCACAGCTACTGAGCCAAGCCACTCTTCCTTCTATTGGCTGAGGCTCCTTCCCCTTTTGGTCCCCTGGAGAAGGAAGTAAAGAGCCAGAGCTTCCTTTGCCCAATTCCCTGGATCACATGGGAGAGATACAAAGAAAGCACCTTTAAGACCAATAAGTGCTAATGTTTTAAGCAGGTTTTAAGTTTTTTTTTTAATCTTTAATTGTGTTTGTTTCCTTTATAAAGTCTATCTCTCTCCTATCTGGGATTACATTTTATGACACACATGGCTTAGCCCAACAAGGTCTCATTTATGTCAAATCTGGCTCTCATAACAAATAAGTTTGATCCACAGGGATTTTTTTTGAGCAGGAACACACAGAAGCACAGTTTCGGTTGATTTGGTGTTGGGGGTGTGGCCTAATATGCAAAGGCATTTCTGCTGGGTTTTTTCCTCAGAGTTTTTTAATAACAGGAACTCCTTTGTCTATTATGCCACACACTCTTGATGGAGCCAATCCTCCAAGAGCTTACAGTAGGCCCTGCAAGAAGAGCCCTGTGGGCTCTTGGAGGCTAATCAGAGGAGTGTGACCTAACATGCAAAGGAGTTCCTGCTACAAACCCCCTGCTTTTTCTACAAAAAACCCCCTAAACAAACACCCTGAACATCCATGTTGTAAATGCCATGCATGCTTCTGCCCTAAAATACAAGTCAGGATGCAGCCAGAAATGTAATTCACAATATAGGTTACTGTATTTACTCAGGGCACAACTAAATGTTAGATGGATCCCTAAATGTTATTTCCCCCCAAGACTTTTATTAATGGGCATAACTGTAACTTGTATGTGAATTTAAGATATCTTCTCTCTCTTTTTTTTTTTGATGGTTAAAATAATTAGCTCTGCATTTGTGTGAGTTCAGTAGTCATCTTGGTAACTGACTAACTGGTCAAACTGAACACTAGAACACTTGAAGCTGTTGTATTCTGAGTCAGACCATTAATCGATCAAGGTCAATATTGCCTATGCTTATTTCATGACCTTTTAAAACTGAGGATACCAGGGAACCTTCTGCATACAAAGCAGGAGCTCTACCACTGAGGCTGCCTCACAATATGAAGAAATGTGGGACATGTATCTATTTTTTAAGGCTATTGTTTCCCTATGACTTGTAGCTGATTTGTCTGTTTGAAGTTTATACATGAATGATGAGCAATACTAACACCATTTTGATTGTAAAGCTGCTGCAGTTAACATTAGGCCTGCTGACACGGAACTAGACTAAAGGGCATGTGGGAATAGCAGGGGCCTGCAGATGGAAACACGCTGGAAAAACTGAAGCCATTGTTCTGAAGTAGCTATCTTGAAAGACACAGTAGACCACAGTGACTTCTGCAAGCAAAGCAGAGGGTTAGGTTAGAGAACAATGGGAGTTTGTGAAAAGTCTAAAGCAAGGGTTAGAACCCGGATAAATGATGCTCCTGTTACTGTGGTGTCAAAATTGTAATATCCATGCTGGAAAGGAATTGTTTATTGCATGCTGTAAAATCTAATGCCATGGTGATCTGGACAAATCGTTTGGCTGTTTTGCTAGCATTCCTTTTATTCTGAATAAATTTTGCTCCTGCTGTTTTAAATGAAACCTCGCCTGTGTGTTTCATTGGAATGGGTTGTGCAAGAACCCATATTTGGATTACAGACAGGGCTGGATTAAGCCCTGTGGAGACCCATAGGCAGTCAAAATCTTGGGGGCCCCCTCGCAAATTATCTGAGTTGGAACGGCTGCCCTGCTGTCTGAGGCCCCTGCTGCAGCCTGCTGACACCTCAAAAGTCCCTTTGACAAAGCTGCGGGGGAGAGGTAGAGAGAGGCAAACTGCGGGGGAGAGGTAGAGAGAGGCAAACAGTGGCTCAGCTGCTGGCTGTGTGTGTAGACTGGGAGGGCTGCAAGCAGGGGGAAAACGGAGGGGAGGAGAAGCTGGCCCAGGCCTCCTAAAGGCATGAGGGCCCACAGGCAGTGCCTGCTTGGACTAATTGTTAATCTGGCCCTGATTATAGAAGTAATTAGTGACTCATGAAAGCTCATCCCTTGTCATAAATTTTGTTAGTCTTTAAGGTGCTCCTGGACTCTTGCTCTTAGGGCTATAAACAGATTAACATGGCTACCTGCCTTAATCTTATACTGTTAGTCATAGGTCCATCCAGTGAGTTTTGACCACCCAGATCAGCACTAGCTCTCTAATATTTCTGCATGAGGAATGCTTAAGTAACTGAGAATTAGAAAAATGGCCAGATTTCATAGATGTGAGGCAAAAACTCACACAAAGATCCCATGGTTCGATAGATTTTCAAGCAAAGTACCATGTACCTGCATGGAAACTGGAAAAAAAAAATCAGGTTTACTGTAAGAGCTGTAAGAACTTTTAAGTCTGTTGCAAAGTGTGAATGGAAGAAGGGATGTAAGATAGTAATGAGAGAGAGGATATAGGTGGAAACCAGAAGTGTGGAATAAAAATTGTGGTGTAAAAAGAGAGGGGGCAGCCAGCCTGTTTGGGTATCTAAATATGCTGGCCTTGTTTATCCTATATTCTGCTTCCATAAAATGCTTTGACACATATTTTATAAAATGTCCGTGTGTCCACATTGATTATTCATTTAACAATGGTGCAGAATGGTAAAGCTGCAGTACTGCAGTCCTAAGCTCTGCTCACAACCTGAATTTGATCCTGGCAGAAGTTGGGTTCAGGTAGCTGGCTTGAGGTTGACTCAGCCTTCCATCTTTTCGAGGTCCGTAAAATGAGTACCTAGCTTGATGGGGGGGAAAGTGTAGATGACTGGGGAAGGCAATGGCAAGAAAAGGAAGGAAAGGTCCCCTGTGCAAGCACCAGTCATTTCTGACTCTGGGGTGACGTTGCTTTCACATTTTCACGGCAGACTTTTTACGGGTACTTTGCCATTGCCTTCCCCAGTCATCTACACTTCCCCCCCAGCAAGCTGGGTACTCATTTTACTGACCTCAGAAGGATGGAAGGCTGAGTCAACCTTGAGCCGGCTACCTGAAAACCCAGCTTCCACCGGGGATCGAACTCAGGTCATTAGAAGAGCTTAAAGTCTGCTGTGAAAACGTGAAAGCAACGTCACCCCAGAGTTGGAAACGACTGGTGACTGCACAGGGGACTACCTTAACTTTTAGTTTATTACATTAATGACTGGGACTTGGATAGAACAAGCACTTCAAGCATTTTCTATGTCTTGCAGCAAACATCTTGACCTTCTTTAAGCAGACTAATTCACAGTCCAGGGAAACCAAAGATCTTTAGTTTAAACCCATTTAAAAGCCCTTTTAAATCAATGGGACTATAAACAGGTAGATCTAGTCGTCTGTCTTGGTTCGTGGCTTGCGGCTTATTGCTGGCTTCATGTATATGGAACCAAATAGAAGGACAGGGGAAAACAGTGAGACGTCTGAGTTTTTGCCAAACCTCTCTCTTCATTTATAGATAGGTCAATCATTTCTTTGTTCCAAAAAGTGCCTGCTGTACTTCAGAGAAAGGGAATTTTAACCAGAATACTTTTCTAAAATTTGGATCCAAATACTTCTTTATATATCTGAAAGTTATAGTGCCAGTATTATTTGCTTTCTTTGATTATGTGTGTAGCCTGGAACAGCAGGGAAAACATTGCAGTTACAATGGATTGAGAGCTCTGTCACCTTTCATGTTCTTTCTGTATTCCTGAAAAATGAATTCTGGAAACTATTTCAGAATTTGGCACAAATACTAAAGAATCCCCCGCATATTTGTGAGGAATGTTTTTCTACTTACCTCCAAACATTTGATGAGGATAGTGTCTTGAGCACGTATTTGCTGATTTTCTTTGCAATGTTTCTTTCCATGTGCACAACCATTTTCCTTTCTGGTGCAAAATTCCATTCCATGTATATCTATTTTAAGGATATATGACTGAGTTTTATATGCTATAAAAATGAAACAAGAAACAGAAGGGGGGAGAAAGAGAATACAATCCTTATCATGGGTCAATAACCAGTCATGTGAGTGTTTGTGGGAGAAGGGAAGTACAAAGGCATTGTGGCTTGGCGGCTAAAAACATAAGAGAAGCCATGTTGGATCAGGCCAATGGCCCATCCAGTCCAACACTCTGTGTAGCCACCACCACCTCCTGTGGCAGGCTACCTTTACTTCGGAGCAACTGAATGTAGATATGTAGGAACAGAAAGTTTAGGATCATTGTGTTTTTTTTCTGTGTTCATATCAACATAGCGACTCCAAATTCATGATGGCAAAAATAATTGGAAAATCTAATCTGCCAGCTGCGTTTTGTTTAGAATGCCCCCCTCATTTTTTTTAAAAAAAAACTTTCCTGTTTTTCTCCATTAAAATGTTCTTATGGACAATTTATGAACTCTGCTCTGAACCTGGATTAAGTGTATCTCCCCACAAGATAACCAGGTTTCATGGTTCTAGACTGAGAAGGGGGCAAAGTTTTCAGATGAGTATGAACTCTGGCATTTCTCTCTGGAAACAATTTTTTTAAAGGCCTATCATATGCTCTCTTTTGGTTAGCTACCCTTCTTTTTCTTTCCAAAGTTTGGCTTTCATCGTTTTAGATACTTTAGTTCCAAGAGAACTGGCAGCTGTGTTAATCTTGAACAAAAGGACAGCAAACCATGTGATGGCACAAATCACAGCAGTGAAAAGAGAGATCACACACCTACTCCCCCCCCCCCCCCAATCACTTAAGCATGATAGAAGCAACAATAATCCACCCAGAGTCAATAACAGTTTTCAGTGAGCAAGCCAGATAGGTGGGAGTTTGCATCTCTACCGAATGAATTTGCCTGATACTGAATCAGTCCATCTAGCTCAATATTGTGTACTCTGACCAGCAGCAACTTTCTGGGGCCTCCAACAGAAAAAATGCTTCCCCAGCCCTTGCTGCTTAAGATAGGGTTGCCATTTCCTCTCTGGCCCCCAGTGGGGTGTGGAGGGAGGTAAGGTTGCCAGATCCAGGTTGGGAAACTCTTAGAGATTTGGAAGTGGAGCCTGGGGAGAACAGGGACCTCAGTAGGCTACAATGCCATACAGAACACTCTCTGAAACATCCATTTTCTCCAGGAGAACTAATCTCTGTCATTTTGAGATGAACTATAAGCCCGGGGAAAATCCAGGTTGCACCTGGAGCCTGGCATCTCTCCTTGAGAGCCTTTAAATGATAAACTAGGGACAGAATTTGGTACCTCCTACATGAAAAACCTGTGCTCCCACCCTTTTACTTTCAGAGGGCATGCGCTGATTTTCTTTAACAAGCAATTCTCTTGTCCTAAAAATTATTAGAGTTATCATCAGGATCTCTTCAAAAAGCAAACTAGAAATGGTGTCCCCCCCCCCCTAGTAGAAGTAGCTGTCTCATAATATTTTTTTTTTTAAATCTAAGGTAAGGTGAATCTGGACTTCATGTCAAGCAGCGCTAATATGGGCTACTGCTCTATAACTTTAGTCAAAAGTTTTGCATGGGGAGGGTGGGTGGGTTTGGTAGCAGGAACTCCTTTGCATATTAGGTTACACTCCCCTGATGTAGCCAATCCTCCAAGAGCTTACTGGGCTCTTCTTACAGGGTGAAGCTCTTGGAGGATTGGCTACATCAGGGGTGTGTGGCCCAATATGCAAAGGAGTTCCTACTACAACAATAGCCTTGCTGTTTTGTTAGAAATCCCACCACAAGGAGTTAACTGGTAGTTATGCAGCCAGTCTCCCTGAGAGCCAAGATTAGGAATCAGAACGCCCAAAATTCTGGCGTGCATCTTTGTCAAGACCACCCAGGTTCTGTTGGTAGCTCGCTCTAATGCAGGCTGACTGACCTTTTGGCGAATGATGCAAGGCATGTCATTCGAGTGAAATATTTTTTGGATTATGCAGCTCTGGGATTTTTTTCCTATGATGCGTTGAGGTAACATGGGGAGGAGCTGTTTGCAATTGTCTCTTCTGGGGCAGTTTACTTTATTTATTATGTTTCTTGTTTATTACTTTTTCTGTGCCGAGATGCTGCGGCAAAGGAAATGCAGACAAATAGCATTAGGCTGACATGAATAAGGATACTATGGCCAATAGAAGCAGTGCAGATTTTTAAAGAGCTGCTTTCTGCTCAGCAGTTCATATAAGTTGCTTATCAGTACTAGACGTCAATAGGTTTGTAAGATTAAAGGCCTGATCCCATGGGAGCTGGGACAGCATCTCAGAAGATGGTTTGTGATTATCTCTGCTTATCAGTAATGGTCAAACCCTGGATGATACCCACGGTTGACACTGTTCACAGTTGATGAAATGTCGATTAGGACAAGGCTTACCAACATTCTATTCTGCTTCCTCATGGAGCCTTGGTCCATTGTTTTGTGACCAAACAGAAGAGGGGTTTTTTTAGACTGTCCACATGACTTTGTTCGCCCAGACATGCTATGGTCATCATTACTGATCTTCTCTATGCTCTTCTCTAGGGCGTTCCCCCCCCCCCATTTAGCAGGAACGCACAGGAACACAGTTCCGGCTGGCTTGATGTCAGAGGCTGTGGCCTAATATGCAAATGAGTTTCTGCAGGGCTTTTTCTACACCCCCCCCCCCGTGCAAAACAATGGTGACACCAGGGTGTGTGGCCTAATATGAAAATGAGACCCTGCTGGCTTTTTCCACCAAAAAAGCCCTGCTCATCTCCTAATCTGCTTAATGAGGATTCTTCTGGGAAGTCAAAGCCGGTTTCCCTGTTGCATTTGAAACAGGTTGGTTTACTGATCAAGAGGGCCTTCTGTTAGTTGTCCCTGGTTCTCTAGCCCTTTCCTTTCATAAATGCCTGGCTGGATTAGAGTAATGTGCTCTTCATTGGGTTGCCCTTGAAGACAACTGCAGCCAGTTTGGGACTGGGGTGTGCAAAAAAAAAAAAATGTTAATTTGGGGCCAAGGGTTTTTTTTCAGGGCATGATTTTTGTTGAAATTTTGTTGAAATTTTACGAGTATCGATACCATTCCAGGACCCATTACAGGAACAGTTTTCCAGTTTGGGAATTTCAGCACATGAAAGTCAAGCCCTTTGAAGGAAACACAGCCTGATATCAAAATAAATGTTTTGGTGCCCCATCACTGAGAGAGGAAGCAGGAGGGAAAGAGTAGAAGCATGCTATTGTTTTCAGTGGGTGGTGGATTTCGTCTCTGGAGTCCATTGAAAACAGCATCGCTTTAACATCTAAAGGGCTCATCCATGACAGAGCAGCTAAAGAGTGTTGAAAATAATGGGCACTAGGCCCAGTCTCCAGCATTTGGAGAACTTTCATGACTTCTGCTGAGCCAGAAGAGAAACCAGATGAACTGGAGGAAGCAACAAGAATGCTTCCAGTCAGGGGGACCAGGGAAACTCCAGCTCCGTGGGTTTTCCCTCAGGCCCAGAGCTCCTGTCACATTAAGGCCATGCCTCAAGAGCCTGTAGTCGAGAGCACCCTACCAACACATATAGGAGATGTTCTAGATCCAATGACAGCTGTCTCCTGGCAATGCTGGGCCAAATACAGAACCATCAGCCCTTGTATCGAAGCAGCACAACAGAGATACAGGGCCAGGCTTGTACCTCGTGCTCCACCTCTTAAGGCACTCTTGTGGACTAGATCCTTTGCAGGATTCTGTCCCCAATTAATTCCTGGCAAGATGAGCCCAAGTGCTCTGTTCAGAGCAGGTGGGTCTGTTTTGTTGTCAGTTTATTTAAGCTTTGCTGATCAACCACTTTGCAAGGCTCTTGCTTTCCAGACTACCAAGGGATATCCTGCTTGTACAAAGATTCTGGACCTATGAAGGCCCCTTTCTTAGCCACTGGAGTCAGAAGGTGGCGAGGTCCACTGTCCATTATTTTTAATGAATGGTAGACTTGGCTGCTGGATTCCAGAAACCAGGTTGATTCCATACTCAGAATAGTGGCTAAAGTGTAAAGGGCCAATATTTTGAATATGGCAGCCAGCATGATTATGGGAAAGAGAGCCTGTAGCTAGGCTGGCTGCATCCTCCAATATATCTCTTTAAAGATATATAATTTTATATAATTTGCTTCAATGAGCAGGAGACCTATGGAGTTTGGTGGCCAGGTCTTCCTATTGAAAACGATTGCCTTTTAAAGTTCCAAGCAGGGCTATTTCACCATGGACCAGCCTGGCTGCCATGGACAGGTTAACTTCCTTTCTCTCCCTTGCTCCGTAAAACCTGAAATACTTGCAAAATTCTGGGAGACAAATCATCATTATTACTGAAATTTAAAGGGAGTTTTTTGCTCATTTGGGTGTCCCCAAGCTGACCCAAAACAGCTATTTTTGGGTTTAATTTCCCTCAAGGACACCTGAATACCTATTCCTAGTTCAGAAAGTGGCAACAAAGAACTACTGTGGTTAAGAGATTTGGACTGTCTAGGAGACCTGGGTTTGAATCCTCACTTGTGCCATGGAAGCCTGCTGGATGACCTTGGGCCAGTCACATCCTCTCAGCCTAACCTACTTCACAGGGTTGTTGAGGATAAATAGACGAAAAGAGGCTAATGTAAGCTTTGGGTCCCCATTGGGAAGAAAGTTGGGGTACAAATTAATTACATAAATAAATAAGCTCAACTATTGTCAAGGGCTAGTAGATGGGCACATATCATATTTTGCCCATTTTAAAATTTGAGTTCATTTCAAGGTGCTAGTTATGACCTTCAAAGGAGAAGAAGAGTTGGTTTTTATACCCTGCTCTTCACTACCTGAAGGAGTCTTGGAGTGGCTTATAATGGCCTTCCCTCCCTTTCCCTACAGCAGGTACCTTGTGAGGTAGGTGGGGCTGAGAGAGCTCTGAGAGAACTGTGACTGGCCCTAGGTCACCCAGCTGGCTGCATGCAAAGGAGAGTGGAATCATTGAATCAAACCTGGTTCTCCAGATTAGAGTCTGCTCCTCTTTATTATTATTCCACACTGGCTCTTCACAGCATAGAATTCACATATTGAGAGCCAGTTTGGTGTAGTGGTTAAGTGTGCGGACTTTTATCTGGGAGAACCGGGTTTGATTCTCCACTCCTCCTTGCAGCTTCTGGAATGGCCTTGAGTCAGCCATAGCTCTGGCAGAGGTTGTCCTTGAAAGGGCAGCTGCTGGGAGAGCCCTCTCAGCCCCACCCACTTCACAGGGTGTCTGTTGTGGGGGAGGAAGGTAAAGGAGATTGTGAGCTGCTCTGAGACTCTTTGGAGGGTGGGATATAAATCCAATATCTTCTTCTAAAGGACCATCTCCTGCCATATGTCTCTATATACCAAATATCGTCTTCAGGCTGCCAGCTATTGGCTGTTTCCCCACTTAAGGCAGCTTGCCTGACACTGGAACAGCTTCCCTGAGGAAGTGAGGGAAACACCATTATTAGAAATATTTGAGAGGCATGATGAGGTGGTGCCATTTTATTCCCCAGGCTTTTAATGCCATACAAACTACAGTTATTTTTTTTTGCAGAGTAGGGGTGGACAGATTTGAGGTTTTATTCCACTGGTTTCAGGTAGGAACAATTTTATTGTAATATCTAAGCTGCTAGGAGCCCCAAGGAAAGATAGGAAATGTAATTATTTAATTAAAGGTGTGAATTTCTGAACCTCTCCATCTGCATTGTTGCCATTTCCCCGTCTTATCACCTTGCACCCTCCAAAACTGGTAGCTGTTGTGAGGCTATAACATGATGGTAATACAGCCACTGCCATTTTACTTTTTGTAAAGCTGGAAAAAAGTCCTCTGGCAGCACAGGAAGGGATGGAAGTGGTAGGCATGAAGGGATACCATGCAAAGCATGAGATACACCCCTGTGCGGATGGCTGCATTGGTACTACAGGTGCTTTGGCACTCCCCTCCCCCCTATTTTGTCCTGGCCCCTCCACAATTAGAAGTTCTTAGCACCATCTGGAAATGTCTTAACCATGAATTATTTTACTAATCTGAATTGGTTTATTAAGCTATGAATGTGTTTTATTGTTATTCCATTTCTTGAGCCTTCTGTATACAGGGGAGGGTGATCTACAAGTTTAATTTATAAATAAATATATAAAATTGTAGCAATGAATGCTCAATGGGGGATTGTCCATCTAAGCAGTTGCCAGCAGTTTACCTGCTCTGTGAGGTAGGTGGGGCTGGGATTGCTCTCTGAGAATAGCTCTCTCTCAAGAGAACTGTAGCTGACCCAAAGTCACCCAGCAGCTGCACGTGGAGGAGTGGGGAATCAAACCCAGTTCAACAGATTAGAGTCCCCCACTCTTAACCGCTATACCAAACTGGTTCTCAAACTAGTCGTCATCAGTGCTGGCATGATGTCACCTCTAGAGACTGCAGTATGAAGAAAACTCACAAGTGATGTAAACCTTCTCTAGGAATCACTGAAAATGTAATGGTTTTCACCACAGAGTTTCTATCAGTCCCCAGGGAAGTGTGATGTCACCTCCAGGGTTTTCCCAGAAGTTGCATCATTCTGTTGGGTTGGTGGTCATTTTAATTTTTTCTCCTCACTGCCCCTCCAAGTGGTGTCAGGGGGAAAAAGAGAGGGGATAGTGGGGAATCCCCTATCCCAGCAGGGGGACCCTCCTCAGGTTCTATCTCCCCCCCTTAAAAAAAAATCTCCAACCCAGAGCTGGCAACTCTTTGAGAAAGTCATATTCAAATTATGGAAATTCATTATGTTAGCAAGATTTTTTGGTATATCTAAGTCTATCTCAAATGGAATACCAATACCTGGATGGCCCAAGCTAGATCTCAGAAGCTAAGCAGGGTAGGTCCTGATTAGTATTTGGATGGGAGACCACCAAGAAAGTTCAGGGTAGCTATGCAGAAGAAAGCAATGACAAGCCATCTCTGTTGGTTTCTTGCCTTGAAAACTCTATGGAGTTGCTGTAAATCAGCTGCAACTTGATGACACTTCACACACACAAAACATAGATAGGAAAAAGAAAGGGAGAAAGTCTCTCCTCTGTGCTTGCTCATTATTTGCATTGAGTTTTTAATGCAAAGGAGCACTGAAAGCGATAACCTACCACCTGCTGTTTGAAGTAGTAGTCCATTATTATATTATCTCCTCATTTCTTTTGCAGGTGTGAACCAGCTGCTTTGATCCAACAGGAAAAGTTGTTGCTGATGACAACAAAGGTTTAAGGTTTGGTTTCTGCTGTCTCAGAATATCAGGCCCCAAAGTTACTTGAACCTCTGATCTGATTACAGGTTCAAGGGGTGAATCAGACAGTGGAGTAAGTAAAAAAATATCAACAGCTTCTGCCAAAATCAGAAGATCTCTGCTTATTTCTCTTTCATCCTATAAATGGCCACCATCCAAAGAAGAGTTAAGCCAATGGACATCACTGAATTTAAATGCATCAAATTCAGATTTGGAACATGGCCCATGTAAACTATATTTTATTAAGCACCTATAAATGAAGCTGCAGGAACATTATCTCTGTTGGGTAGAGTTCACAAGTTCCAAAGAGAAACACAGTGACCTTCATCCTGTCGAGTCATCTGGGAGACATCCATTGGCCATGCTTATCCGTTCCCTGATAATATGCAGATTAGCCTGGCTGCCTATGCAGAGGGAAGGGCTGTGGCTTGGTGGGCGAGCATCTGCTTTGCATGTAGAAAGTCCTGAGTTCAATGCCCAACATCTGCAGTTAAAAAAGATAAAGGAGTTGATGATGTGAGAGCCCTCTACTTGAACCACTGGAGAGCTGCTGCCACCCAGAGTAGACAATACTGATCTTAACAGAACAGTGGTCTGTTCTGAGCACTTCCTTTGCCTGCAGAAGGTCTCATCTTCCGTCCCCAGGTCCATCAGGTCAGGCAACACTGTGGCAACATTGTCAATGGATGTAGGATTTCCCATTGATTCCTCCCATGCTTCCACTAGCTGGGTTCAAGGGAAACACTAGGCAAGGTAATACCAACATTACTGGGCCTTGATTTGACTGACTTCTGGTCTCTAATAGCTCTTGAAGACTGTCACATCAGGAACTTTCCTAGAAGCTTAAAAGTTCTGAATAGTCTTCACTGACTACTAGTTCATTTGCAAGCACAGATTAAAGTGCTGGCTTTGACCCCAGAGCAGTAGACAGTCTGGAACAGGGGCATTTGAAGGAGAGACTGGTTCCATATGAACCTGTCTGACTGCTGAGATTACAACCCTCATTCCATGTAGGTGTTGTCTGTGCAGGTCCCACAATCGCCAGCATAGCCTTCTTTAGTAGTCAAGTTGTCTGCGCAAGTCCCACAGTCTCTAGCATAGCCTTCTTTTTTAGCCACAGAAAAGCAGGCTAGATCCAACTCCTACCCCGTCAAGGTACTTGTGAGAGTTAACATGGAGTTAGGAACCTTACGTGCTCTGTCCAGAGCTGCTTGGAAGAAAGTGTGCTGAAAGTGTGATGGATTGATTTGTGATGCAGTGGAGTCTTTCTCCCAAGAGCTTAGTCCTTTTGGCTAGAAGAGATGTACACAGGTTTCTCATTAGCAGTGAAAGCTTGTGGTTAGCTGGAATCCAGAATGTCTTAAGCACCGGACATTTGTAAGTTGATGTTTGCTGCACAGAGAGAAATAAAAACAGAAGTACTCAGTGTTAATTGCCCTAGTAGCAGCACGCTCTACAGTAGAATGAAGTGGGGTAGGGGGGAGGTGAAGGATGCACCAATATGATTAAATAGAGTAAACAGGCATGGGATGTATTAGTCATGGAAAAAATTTCTGGCATCCAGAATTTGAAGAGACAGATCCTGGTTGGCTCATTGCATTGATATGCTTGACTTTTCACTTGCATATACAGAGTTAGAGCATCATTTCGGGGCAAGACCCAACAACTGCGTCCAAACTGTTTGTACCACTGAGAGGAATAATATGAATCTGTAAACAGGACTTCCAAAGGGCTCTTAAATGATGGCCATGCTGTGTGCCAAAGGATGCCTCTCATTCCAAGGATGTGGAAAGATATTATTTTGCAGATTGCTTGGCGCATAGGAGAACAGGTGGAGAACAGACCATGGAGAGTTCATAGAAGGGGGTGCCAATAGGAGGGAGCCGATTGAAAGGAATCTTCAGCTGTGTTTGAAGGTTCGCTGTCAGAAGAAGGGATTGGAGCTCAACGAGTAAAAGGCATGGGTACTCAAGCCAAGATTTCCCACCCATGCCTACCTTCCCAGCTATGGTCACAAGACACATTGAGATGCTCTTTGGTAAACACCCATTAACTTCAAAGGGACTTCTGGAGGAGATGTTCTCATGGATCATGACCATAACATGTGTTTCTTGCTGCCTGATTAGTTTAGAATCATCACTCCACCCAGTCTCTACTATTTCCTTGCCAAGTTGTGTGTTATAATATCTTCAGAATTAAAGTTTGGTGGAATTTTCACTACCGGGAGACAGTCCTTTTGATGTGACTTCGCGCATGCACGCACGCGTACAAGCAGAGGAGAGGGAAGGAGAGTCCAGTGCGAGTGAAAAACATGGCTTTTTAGATTGGAAATTTCATGCTCTTCTGAGTTTTTGAGAAGTTTAAAAACCTGTTCTATGCATAGCGGTTTATAAACAAGATGCACAATGCTTACATGATACAGGGCAGCAGATGTGTTCTATAAACAAGTTTAACACTTTGGAAGATGGCAAACTACTTTATACAACATGGGGAAAACATCAGCCTCTGCCGAATCAAGCCAGTGGAACAAATTAATGTCATGCGGTCCAGAGGCTGACATAAACGGCTTGATCCCAATTTTAGCTCCTAAGAAGTTCCAATCTGGTAACAGCTCTTTGTCAGCTTCCAATGGATTATTCCTGCATTTCAGAAATATACGGGCTTTAAATAGATGACCTAACACCACTAAACAAAAATGAATTTTTAAAAACACTAATTTAGATGAGCATCCCATTGCATGTCAGGGCCCTGTTCTTAGGGTTGTTGACTCTGGCTTGGGAAATTCCTGAAGATTTCAGGGTAGTTTTTGAAGAAGGAAGAGTTTGGGGAGGGAGGGAGCTTAGTAGGAAGTGATGTCAGTCTAAGACTTCCATTTTTCATAGACTCCACATTCCAAAGCTGCAATTTCTCCTGGGAAACTGTAGTCAAGAGATCAGTTGTAATTCCAAGAGAACTCCAGGCCCTACCTTGAGGTTAGTAATCGATAAGACTACAGCAGTAATGGAAAGGAAATCCCACCATTTTGTTCCTCTGGCTTGATATCCACTTTGCATGCTAGATATCAGCATTCTGCTATCAGACAGCACCACCTGCATGAATGCCATGTTTGTTTGTTTATTTCTTTAGAAAATGTGTATTCTGCTTTCCAGAGCCTGCTTGGGGAAACTTAAAACTAAAACACTAAAACCATGACAAGAACACAAAAATAATAAAAAGTCCACCCAATAAAACAAGTAAAGCTAAATTCAAGGGTGAGATATGCCAGATAGTGTCCCCTGATTTTTGTAATGTAGGAATGCAGAATGCATCAGTATACAGTCACTGCCAGTCCAGACAGATGAGTCATATCAGACTGGAATAGGTACAAGCTATGGTCCCTGAACACTGGTGGTATGCTGCATGAGATATATTGTTATGTCATAAAAAAATCCATTAGTATGTCCCTTGGATTGAATGGAAATACAAATGTGTTCCATTAGTGTTGCTAGGCCTTTGCTCGCAACCCCTGGGGGATTTCTGGAATGATGTCTGGGAAAGGTTGTGTCTGACCTGAACATGATATCACTTTCTAGTGATGTTCTAGGAATTCCCTCAAATCTCTGCGGTAAATATCATAGAGACTGGGGGGATTCCAAGAGTGTAGTCCCAAAGTAACATCATTTCCAGATGAGACAACCCCTCTTTTCACCCGCTACAAACATCAGTGGCAACAGGAATGCAAACTAGAAGCAGGTACTTGATAAGTCTATGAACCCAAAGCAAGAGCTGCGCTCCAGCATCTTCTACAACACTGCAAGGAATCTTCCAGCACACATCTTAGGTTTCTGTGTTGCAAGTTGCAACCAACCCATCTATGGAATTCCTGTTGTATTGATGCTTCCTTCACAAGTGTGTAGTCTGATGATACATGAAGTATGCATTAAATTGTTTTTTCTCCTGAGGCAATACTTAAATTTTGCAATCACTCACACCTTTCTTTAGCTCTTTGCCTTCTACTGATGATGTAGACCTACTCTGAACTGTGTGGACAATTTGTTGGTTGGTGTTGTGCAGAGTTCATCCTTCTATGCTTCCTTCTCTTGTTACATGTGCTGGGTGATTTCCAGAAAGCAGCAAATTATAGTCTGTGGTATGCCACTTCTATTTTTCCCCACCAGTGAAAAGGGAATTATATTTCCTTTGAGGTGTAGAACTTTTTATATACAGTGGCCATGGAAAAAAACTGTAGCGGTACACATATTTCACTGCAAGTTTTGGATTAATTATCTCATGGGAAAACAAACAGCAAAATAAATGTACATATTTACACCTAAGGAAAGAGAACACAAACTTAAAAAAACACACACACATGTATACATGCTAACACATACACACATATATATGCTAAAACACATTTTTTTTTTACTTTTCAGTAATATAAATTAATAGGACAGTTGTCCTAGGATCACACTGTGAAATAAAATAAAAGTTTTCCAAATCCCAATAGGGATTTCAGTGCAGGTTCCACCTAGACCTATCTGAAGAAAGTCTGTATGTGGGTGGGATCCAACCAGCTCTTCCACTGAAGCAAAAAGAAGGTGGGGACTCCTTCAAGCACTCCAAGTGTCTGTGTTAGGGATCATGGGGACTTCATGGGCAAAGTCATGTTTGTTGTTTGTTTATTTGCTTCATTTGTGTCCAGCGTTCCTCCCCAGTGGGATAAGGCAAGTCAAAGCAGCTTACATCATTCTCCTCTCCGGCATTTTATCCTCACAACAACGCTGCAATGTATGTTAAACTGAGTACTGTCATGCATATATCTCTTGCAAGTCTGGCCTTTGGAGTATTCTAAAAACTTAACAGAATAATATCTGTATCCATCATTTGTCAACTGTGGTGTCCAATGACCTGGATCTGGCAGCCCTGCCACCTATTCCCTGGTGATGGCCTGGGAAGACCTGGCATCCCTAAGCTAGCCTCACTCTGCCTAATAGCAGAAATAGCCCTGTCCTGTACATAAAAATATATGAGCAATATGGTCAGGAAGATGTTTTGTTTTGAACAATCTCTATAGAATTATCTGAGTTTTCATTTCCTTCCTCCCTCCCTCCCTCTGTCAAACATCTAATGTTCATAACTTGCAGCTCTCAAACATCTGCAATTTATTCTATGTGGCTCTTAAATTAAGCAAGTTTGGCCACCCCAGTCCAAATCAAGTGAAGTGACAGTATCACTATACTCTGCTCTGGTCAGACCTCACTTTTGATGAATTTTGGGCACGACAATTTAAGAAGGATATAGACAAGTTGGAACATGTCCAGAGGAGGGCAACAGAGGTGGTGAGGGGTCTGGAGACCAAGTCCTATGAAGAAAGGTTGAAGGAGCTGGGTATGTTTAGCCTGGAGCCTCGTCCTCCAGACATCAATTCCTAGGGCAACCAGATACTGGGGCCGCATCAATGCTGGGAGAAGGTGCACCAGAGGTCCTAGTCTTGATTTGTCCTGTCTCTAGTACAGGGACCCCCAGTTTTGTTGAGTCTGTAAGCACTTTTGGAAATTTTAGAATGGAGGATGGGCACCACCAGGAAATGGCTGCTATAGGTGACAATCACACAATGGCCACCATGAGCTGCTGGGATCAATCACAAAATGTTGGGATGGCTGCAAGCCAAGCAATTTCCTGTGATGGAGATAGCTGTTTCTGAATGGGTGCTCCCTGCAGTTACAAAACTGATACCTCCTGGCTTGTCTCGAAACACTTTCTATTTCAGTGAGTTGGAAGAATGTGAGGGCTGGCTTTTGCTTTGGGCAGAGAGGTGCTTTGCTGAAGAAGCGAATGGGGACCTCATGGTGAGTACCATGTTGGGGATTACTGCTTTTAGGGGAAAAGAGGATTCTCTTTACATTAATAACTTACTTTTTTCAGTCATGAGTGAGTGGTTATGACAAATCCTATTTATGCCAACCATAACAATCATCTATCATTTGTAAAATCAATCCGTGAAGATCAGTGTCTGTGGGAAAAAGAAGTGCAGCTTGATTATGAATAGACTGACACATTGATTATCATAGAATAGCAGTTGTCTTTGGGATCTATTTTGAATGCTTCCCCCCCCCCCCCAATCTTTACAATAAATTTGACTAATCCCTTCCAATCTGCCTGGCTAGGCAACAAAGTCCTATCACCACATTGGGCATTATGATGAACCAGCCATAGCCTCAATTAGATTGGCGCTGGTGATGGATTGCATCGAGGCTCTTGAAGTAACCTAGGCAGATATATGTTGACAAGACAACCTACTTTCCCTACGAAAAAGGTCACTTGTGCTGAGTAATTGAAGGTCATGCTTAGGTCATGGTTGTGTTAGGAAATGTGAAATTACAAGCATTCATTGGAATACTTCCTTCTTTGTTTTTGTGCATGGGGAAGGACTGAAAAGTCCATCTGTATGATGTTTATAGAACATCACAAACATGGGCAACTGAAGTATTTTTTCATTCATTTTTTTTTAAAGGAGAAGGATTGTTATTTTATACTTTTGATTTACTCATCTTCCATCCCTGGGGAACACGAGCTAAGCTTTGGTTGGGTATACTCCTTCTCTAGCACAGAAAAAAGCATCTCCATTGCACACAAACTGGCTATTTCCATCGATTCCCCCTTTCCACCGTAGACCCCCTATGTCATTCCTCGACATCCCGCCTCCCCCAGGAGCAGCATTTCATGAAGATCAGTGGGCTGCAGAGGGAGGCAGGAGACAGGAAACTTCCATTCTGCATTGGTAAATTTAGCATGGATCCATCCCGTGATCTAGAGACAGTGGGTGGTGCAATGCAAAAACGGTCAGTGATCAAAAGTCAGGCGCAAGCAGAACTTATTGACTGTCCTGAGTTTTTCAGAGTTTGAGCCCAGTGGCAGAAGAAGATCTGAAGAGAGCTTAAATCCAGAATTAAACTTCGTTGGTCTTAAAGATCCCACTGGACTCCAGCTTTGTTGTGTTGCTATGCACCTGAACTTGAAGTTTTCAGGTTGGATTCAAGATAATAACTACTGCTTGGATCTTATGAACAAGTTCCACGTGTGTTGGATAATCTCTGCCATGAAGTGTGCTTTCCTTTCTTTGAAAACTTCAATTTGCACAAAAAAATCATTGAAAAACATTGGTCTTGTGTAAGCAGAAGTTTCAGAGGAACAGGAAGTGAGCTGCACAATACAGAATCCAAGCCATAAATAATGAATTTGAAGTTCAAGCACTTAATAATATCTAAAAGCATATCTGTACTGTATACACAGTGGTGAACCTAGGTTCATATTGTGTAATGTGTGAAAGGGTCTAATTTTGTGGAATGTAGAACAAATGTTTTAAATGAATGTTTTTAAAAATGCAACATTATGAAGCAAAATTACTTGGGCATGCAGAGTTCTTTTCCTTTGCAAAATCAGTAGAAGGAAAAGGGGTGGCTGTGCTCATCTTTTGGATTTGTGCTCAGTGTCCTTTCTAGAACTGTCAAATGCCTTTTCCATTATCCCTGCTTTGCAGGAAAAAAAATGTAAGGGCCTGTTGAATGAGGCTGGCCCCTGACCTAGATAGCCCAGACTAGCTAGATTTCATCAGATCTCGGAAGCTAAGTAGGGTTAGCCCTGGCTAGTTTTTGGATGGGAGACTAATCAAGGAAGTCCAGGGTTGCTGTGCAGAAGCAGGCAATGGCAGACCACTTCAGAATGTCATCTCCTGCCTTAAAAACTCTCTGGGAGTGCTGTAAGTCAGCTGCAACTTGATGGCACTTTCTACCATCGCCAAAATGGGGGCACGTTGTCATATTTGTCTGAACTTTGGCAGGAAGGAATCTAGGGTTTAGGGTTGCAGTTAGTAAAAAGAAAGAAGTTATACTCTGAAGTATGTTTCCTATTGAGACCCATGGAAATTAAAACAGAACTGAATAACTTAAACAAATAGCTTTAATAAATTTCAGTTCATTTTTATTCAATAATTGAACACACATGAACCCATGAAGCTGCATAAGCATGAATCAGACTATCGGTCCATCAAGGTCAGTATTGTCTACTCAGACTGGCCGTGGCTTTCCAGGCTCTTGGGTAGAGGTTTTTCACATTACGTATTAAGTGATCCTTTTAACAGGAGTTGTCAAACATTCCACCTGGGACCTTCTGCGTGCCAAGCAGATGGTTTATTACTATTTTTGTTTAATTACGTAACAACAATACTGTCAAATAAATAGCCCAGGGAAAAGTGGAGCAGGGAATAACTAACGAGATCAAATCATTTGTTTTTTGAAAAATGAAATGAATTAAAACAAACAAACAGTTTGGGCCCATTTCCTAATATAGAGCAGGATCTTGACTTCAGTTTCTAGTGGCAGAACTTTCCTGCTTTCTCACTGCAGCCAACTGATCTCCATGAAATGTTGTTACTGGGGGATACTGGACCCTGAGAAATGACAAGAAGAAGAAGAAGAAGAGGAAGAGAAGGAGGAGGAAGAGGAAGAGGAGGAGGAATTGGATTTATACCCCACCCTTCACTACCCAAAGGATTCTCAGAGTGGCTTACTATAATATAGTGGGTTCAGTGCAAGGAGGAGATGTGGTTGCAGTGATCATAACTCTCTTTATTAGTTACAGCATGGTAACAGCTGAACTAGAAGACTTCTTTGCTGTGCCAATGGGGCCAATGATATACAGTTCAAGGTTCCCACGCTGGGACGCAATTGGATCATTTAAACCAGCAGGGGGCCTGTGATTGTAGCAGGGCAACGGGGATTTGGATCCTACTACCCATTGTTCCTGAGTTCCCAAGCTCTGACCTAAATGAGCCATGTAGGAACCTGGTTAATAGCAACATTAGTCCACATACACAGCACTTACAATCTCCTTTCCCTTCCCCTCCCCACAACAGATACCCTGTGAGGCAGGTGGGGCTGAGAGCTCTGATAGAAACTGCTCTTTCCAGAACAGCTTCTGACAGTTATGACTGACCCAAGGTCACTGCAGCAGGTGCAAGTGGAGGAGTGGGGAATCAAACCTGGTTCTCCCAGATAAGAGTTCGCACACTGAACCACTACACCAAACTGGCTCTCAGGTTTTTTTTTTTTGCGGGGTGGGTGGGTGGGTTGGGAGGAATGCCTGCATCTGGAAGGAAGCATTATTGGTGGGAACGGCCAATTTAGTTTGATGGATGCTGCCCCAAGTCCTGGCTGCCAATGAACATAGCTGTATGAACACATTTATTTATAACATTCACAACTATATTTTTAAATGTACATATATAACATTTTAAATATACACCTAAAACATAGTATACGAAGACAACATTCATCGAAATTTTTGATGGCTTCTCTTTAATGACATGTTCAAAGAAAAAAAAAATCTGCCTCTTCCATCAGCAACAAGCTGCCCAGGTACAGACATGAATGAGTGTCCATCTGTCTAAAAGGCCAGAATAAGGGGGAGGAAGGGAATTATGAGTTGAAGAAGACGATATTAGATTTGTATCCTGCCCTTCACTCGGAATCTCAGAGCAATTTACAATCTCCTTTATCTTCCTCCCCCACAACAAACACCCGGTGAGGTAGGTGGGGCTGAGAGGGTTCTCACAGAAGTTGCCCTTTCAAGGACCAGCTCTGCCAGAGCTATGGCTGACACAGCAACTGCAAGTGGAGGAGTGGGGATTAAAAACTGTTTCTCCCCAATAAGAGCCCGCGGACTTAACCACTACACCAAACTGGCTCTCTTTTAAAGGGGATTTAAAAGAGAAAGCCCTGGGAGGCCCATAAGTTGTGCTCAGAATGAGTATGATGACATGTAGGTACTCCTATTTAAATCAGGGGCTTCCTGTGTTTCATGTGGGGAACACGCCCCATACGGAAGTCGTTAAAACTCATCCAGTTATTATGCAATTGACAAAGTAGCTTTGATTCCATGATGCATTTTTCTTTCCATTGCTAACAAGTTCAGAGACTCCCTTCCAAATGTTAGATCTGTTTGTTCGTTTTTATTAGGTTTGAACACAGATTTCCATTTTCCCATGTGTTCTGCCTTTCAGAGGACAGGCTGCAAGAGAGAATGGGCTATGTATAAGAAAGACGGATCTGTCCGAGAACCTCCAGGCAGCCGCAGTCAGCGAGCCAGCCAGCATTAGATGGAAAGAACATGATAAAAGGGAAAGGGGAAAATTCGTAAATATAATGAGGCTAAGAAGCAGAAGATGAAACCAGATGGCTGGAGAAGAAAATGCAGGGAAACTAAACAAAAAACAACATTGCAGAGAGAAAAATAAGCATCTGAAATGTCACTGTGCTTATCAGTCCCTCTTTTGGAAGGTTAGCTAGCCACAATAACTGGAATGAAGGGAAACGTGTGCCGAAAATGGAAATGCACACTGGGCAGGGAGACAACTTTGGCTTAAATCTGCAAGATGCCCTCAGGCATGCAAAGCGTTCAGTAAGTGTACCGCCCATGATGCATGAAACACAGTCTCTGAAATGTACAAGCTCCCTTTCCATTTGATACTTTGGTTGCCAAAACTGAACAATGAATTGCCTTATGCAGACGAATGTAGACAAACAACTACATTTGCTACTGGCCAAAGCAGCCTGAACAGCTTGTGACCCCTAGAGCTGAAAGCAGCCCACCATGGAGACTCTGCCCTCCTGCTAAGCAGCCAAAAAGGAGATTTAAGCCCATCCAGAAGAGCACTGAAGCACTTCAACTACTACAGTTTGGTCCTGAGAACACTTTCCATAATATGCTTAGTATTAGTATAGTATGTATAACAGTGCATATTCGTTTTGTGGATATGGTTTTTATTGCATATTCACATCACCTATGGCATACTATGTATACTCTTTGTGTATGCATATGCTATGGGATTTTGCAGCAATGGCCTGAAGGATGTCTGAGACAGAATATCCAATAGTGTTCCCTGTGATGGAAAAATATAACAAATTAATAACTGACAGCTTGCTACCTTTTAATTACTGCAAACCTGGCTGTCTGCTTCATAATTTCTGATGGATTGGGGTCATGTCTTAGTGGCAGAACATCTGATTTGAATGCAGAAGGTCTCAGGTTAAATTCTAGCTATCTCCAGTTAAAAAGGTCAGGTAGTAAGCGATGTGACCCAAGATCCTGGAGAGCTGCTGCTTAGTCAGAATAGACTGTCATTGATAGAGCAGTGATCTCACCTAAAGGTAAGGTGGCTTCGTGTGTTCATTGGTAAGAAGGGTTCTCAGTTATCCAATATCTTGGAAGCCCCTGTGTGTGGATGGTGAGTTCCTTTTGGTGTGCTAATCTGACCTACGGCAAATTCTAATATTGCTTTTTCAAAGTGAGTTTTAAAGAAATGTGTAGATTATCAGGAAGAAAACAGCTTTGAGGATATGATTCTTTCTAATGTAGTTGTAGAAACACAAAGCTTTGCTAGATACATGCCTTAGCTTTGTACCTATTTGCAGTGTACAGGTACACCTTTCTATAGACTAAAGCATTCTTTGGTTTCGTTCACACATGCTTGTTGCTGTTAACATTAAACATTGGGTTGGCTGTGTGAACAAATGATTGCAGATCACACATCCCAGACTTAAACCCCCCAAAACTTCACATGCAAAGTGCTTAAGTGGAATCAGTTATCATGGCCTAAGAACTGGCTGGCCACTGTGTGAGATAAGAGGCTGGACTAGATCACTGAACTGAACTTATATGAATGTGGGACAATGTTTTGGTAGGATTCTTATATAGCTTGATATTATAATGATTCATCTACTGTCTGGACAGGAAAATCCAGCTGGTGATTATTACAATATCCAAGGATGTATGGATCCAGCTATTGACCAGTTTGTTTTTAACTCGGGGCCAGTTCAACTACTTTTTCAATGGGTGCCTCCTACATGGTTGGCACTGACAGTTCCAATTTTGGCTGAGTTCAGACAATGTCAATGCTCATTGCCTCTCAGTCCCATGTCATGAACAGCCAAGATTGAGCGGAGTCCATGTGGTTCATTGGCACCTTTTTTCATTGTTGAGTTTGGCCCCACAAACTCTTGCAGAAAAAGCCCAGCAGGAACTCATTTGCATATTAGGCCACACCCCTTGACATCACCATTGTTTCACACAGGGCTTTTTTGTAGAAAAAGCTCAGCAGAAACTCATTTGAATATTAAGCCACATCCTCTGATGCCAAGCCAGCCAGAACTGCATTCCTGTGTATTCCTGCTCAAAAAAAGCCCTGGTCCTATGCAATATATTAGCCAGGTACTGATGGATCCAATTGCATATTATTTACAGAATTTGTATGTTGCCTTTCAACAATGAGGTGGTTTATGATCTCCAGCTGGCAGAGATCAGCTCTCCTTGAGAAAATGGCTGCTTTGAAGGCTGGACTCTATGGCATTGAACTCTGCTGAGGTCCCTCTCCTCCTCGAACCCCGCCATCTCCTGGATCCACCCCTAAAGTCTCCAGGTATTTTTCAACACAGAACTGGCCACCCTACCACCTTTGAATGTCTCTTGCCTCAAAAACCTTATGTGGTCACCATGTATGGCAAAGGGACTTTATAGGATTCGCTACAGAGGAATCCACCTCTGCTCAACTTGTTTTGAAAACAAGCACGGTGTAGTTTTTAGAGTGTTTGACTAGGATTTTGGAGAGCCAGTTGAATCTCCATTCTGGCATGGAAGCTCCCTTGATGACTGAAAGCCAGTAAACCTATTTCACAGTGTTGTTGTTATGAAGATAAGTTAGAGGAGGTCAGAACAACATTGTAAACTGCTTTGTGTAGCTGCTGGGGAGAAAAGTGGGACATAAATATTTTATCAGCATTCAGTAAAGCATCAAAACCTGATACATTGGAAAAGACTCGTGGACTGTGTGGAACCTAATGTAGAAGACAATATTCTTTCAAAATGAACAACTTTCTTTTTTTACCAGCTACTACAAGCTTTCCAGAGTTGGTTCTGTTGTTGCTGCAGAGAAATATATTTTATTACAAATCACACATGCAGTTAAGAATAGAAAATGTTTTTCCCTGGGCCTCATGTTTACAAACACCTTTGTCTGACTTAACACTAAGAAGAAGATGGCTGGGGGGGACCACCCCGTTTTGTCATATAAAGGACCACTGCAAGTTGGGAAAATACTTCATGTTGAACCAATTTATGGACTATCCATTTTCAAAGTATATTAACCCAACCAATTCTTTGAATTCTATGCCTATGGAAACATGCACTACACATACTCAGAGCATGTGTATATGTATGAAGCTATTCTACGGTTGCTCTTCTTCTTTCAGCTCTGCAAAACAATATATTTAATCCAGAAAAACATGAAATGTTCTCCATCTGCCTCCCCTGCATAGCCTGGGAGACAGACAGAAGTGGATCTTAGTTAGGGTTGCCAGCCTCCAGGTGGGGCCTGGAGATCTGCTTTTACAACCAATCTCCAGCTTGCAGAGATCAGCTCCCTGGAGAAAATGGCTGCTTTGAAGGGTGGACTCTGTGGCATTGTCCCATATTGAGGTGCCTTCCCTCCCCAAACCCCACTCTCTCCCAGATCCACCCCCAAAGTCTCCAGGTATTTTCCAACAGAGACCTAACAACCCTAATCTTGGCTTGGGTTGCGAAATCTAGGTTGGGAAATTGCTGGAGATTTGATGTGGAGCCTGGAGAGTGAGGTTTAGGGAGGGGAAGGACCTAAGTGGGGCTAATGTCATAGAGGTCATCCTCCAAAGCAGTCTTTTACCCAGGGGAACTGATCTCTATAGTCTGGAGATCAGCTGTAATTCCAGGAGATCTCCAGGCACCGCATGGAGGGAGACAATCCTACTGGCAAGTTGGACAATATTGGAAGAGCCAGTCCTTTGAGTATGCCAGCCCCAACTCTGCAAGACCTTAAAGTTAAGAACCAGCATGTGGGATTATGCTGGAAACAGGTGGGCATCCTATCCAGATCTATGGCTACTGTGTTTTTTGGTGGGTAAAGGTGAGCAGTGGCAAGCAAGGGGTAGTGTATCCCCTGCCCCAACTGGGGTAGCAAGATGCAATTTAACAAGGATGAGTGCTGAGTTCTACATCTTGGTAACAAAAATGAGAAACACACATACTAGATGGAAGATACACTTCTGAGTAGCAGAATATGTGAACAAGATCTTGGGGTACAGGTGGACCATAAGATAAGCCAGTGTGATGCAGTGACAAAAAAAGGCAAATGCCATCTTGGGGTGTATCAACAGAGGCATAACAACCAGATCTCAAGATGTTATAGTTCTGCTGGACATTGCATAAGTTAAGCCGCACCTGAAGTATTGTGTGCAGTTCTGGAGGCTTCACTTCAAGAAGGATGTGGACAAAATGGAGTGGGTGCAGAGTTGAGCAACAAGGATGGAGACCAAGGCTTATGAGGAAAGGCTGAGGTGCTTCTGAATGTTCAGTCTGGAGAAGAGGAGGTTGAGGAGGGACATGATTGCTTTCTTTAAGTATTTGAAGGGCTGTCACTTAGAGGAGGGCAGGAGCTGTTCTTGTTGGCAGCAGAGGAGAGGACTCGCAATTATGGGTTTAACTTAAGGGTGAGAAGGTATTGACTGGATATTAGAAAAAACTTTTTTCAGGTTTTTTTTTTTTTACAGTATAGTGGAATCAGCTACCAAGGGAGGTGGTGAGTTCCCCCTCACCGGCAATCTTTAAGCAGTGTCTGGATAAACATTTGTCAGGGATGCCCTAGGCTGATCCTGTATTGAGCAGGGGGTTGGACTAGATGGCCTGTATGGCCCCTTCCAACTCTGTGATTCTATGATCCTTTTCATAACTGACACAGGATTTGAACCCTGATCCTCCTGCTTCTAGTTCAACACAGTAATTATAATTCTATGCTGGTTCTTCTCCATTGGAAGAGGGATTGGATTATCCAATATCTGAACTAATACCTCAAGCATAAAGTGGCCCCTTTGAATATTCAGAGGTTGGTGATCCCTAATTTAGAATCAGAAGCCAAAACCAAGTAATGATTATACTACAGAAATGTAATAAAACGAAGGTGCTTTGCTTTGAAATAGTAAAAGCAAACAAAAATCAAAGCTAGAATTCTAGAAATGAGGCCTGTACCACAATACCCAAAAGTTTAGCTATTCCAATATAAACCTGCCTATTGGTTAAGATCATCTTTGTGTCCTTACCTTCAGAGAGAAGGTGGGTAGCCATCAGAGACAAGAGACTTTTCTGTTTGCCTCTGGAAATCCCCTAGAGTTGCCAGCCTCCAAGTGGCTGGAGATCTCCAAACAGTGTCCTGGAGAAAATAGCTGCTTTGGAAGGTAGACTCATTGGCATTATGTCCGGCTGAGATCTCTCCCATCCCCAAAGCTGCCTCACTAAACCTCCAGGAATTTCCCAATCTAGAGCTGGCAACCCTTGCTCAACTGGCATTTACCATCTTTAGGCCAAGCTTAAACTTTCTTATTTTTGTCAGCGTCCATGAATTGCTGGCACTTGGTTCTGCCTTTACTTGCTTTATTGTTATTTTTAATTTGCTTTGGCTGTTTTTTTTTTTTTTTAAAATTTAAAATTGTTTTTATAATTAACTTCTGATCTGCTGCTTTTCATTTTTTTAGCTTCATTCATATTGTTCCGTTCTCTGATATAAATATAGTTTTATTGTTCTGAGTTTATTGTGCATTGTAATTTGATGTGGAAGCTGCCTTTTGGTTGATTTTATGTGGTTGCACTCAGTTTAGTGTACAATTGTATTGTTTGGTTTTAATTCTTGGAAGCCACATCAAGATTTTTTTTTTTTTAACGAAGAGTGGGGAAGTTAAAACCTATTTTGAAAAGAAGTTTATAAAATTATGAATGGGGAACAGAAGCTGGACAGAGAGAACTTTTTATCCTTTGTCCATCCATACTAGAATTGATGAATACACAATGAAGACGATGGGCTGTAGATTCAGGATGGACAAAATGAAGGACTTCTTCATATAAAGAATTACGGGTTTGTGAAATTTGCTGCCCTGGGAGTGATGACGGTTCGTTAGCTTTAACATGGATTAGAAAAGTTCATAGAAGGCAGGATAATCTGAGCTGGACCCTGGTGAGTGAATTAATAAAGCTCACATTGGTCATGGACAGATCAGCAGGGCTTTTTTTGTAGCAGGAACTCCTTTCCATATTAGGCCACACACCCCTGATGTAGCCAATTCTCCTGCAGCTTACAGTAGGCCCTGTACTAAGAGTCCTGTAAACTCTTGGAGGATTAGCCTTCCCAACCCTCCCGCTCTGGCAGGGGATGCCAGGTTTTCCACCCTCTTCCCCCGCTCCCCCCAAAAACAGAAGCGGGGGGAGGGGGAGAAACGGCGGGCACCCCATCCCAGAGCGGGCGATGCTGCCGCGCTGCTGCTGCCCCCTCCCTCCCCGCAGCTGCTCCTCCGAGATGGGCCCAGGCTGAGCCCATCTCGGAGGAGCAGCCAAAGCAGAGAAGGGGAGGGTGGAGGCGGGCCAGGAGCGTGGCGAGCCGCGAATCCGGGCCCCTCTAGGACCCGGACTCGCGGCTCGCCACGCTCCTGGCCCGCCTCCACCCCCCCATTCCAACCCAGAGGCTGAGCGGAGCGCGCGACGCTGCCGCGCCCCCCCCCGCAGCTGCTCCTCCGAGATGGGCCCAGCCTGAGCCCATCTCGGAGGAGCAGCCAAACCAGAGAAGGGGAGGGTGGAGGCAGGCCAGGAGCATGGCGATCCGTGAATCCGGGCCCCTCTAGGACCCGGACTCGCGGCTCGCCACGCTCCTGGCCCGCCTTCACCCCCCCCATTCCAATGCAGAGGCGGAGCGCGGGACGCCGCCGCGACGCCCCCCCCCCCCGGCAGCTGCTTCTCCGAGATGGGCCCAGCCTGAGCCCATCTCGGAGAAGCAGCCACGGCAGCACAGCGACGCTCCCCGGCGCCGTTTTCCCCCTCCCCCTAGCTCCACCCCAGTGTCTCCTGGATCCACCCCCAAAGTCTCCTGGCTCCACCCCCAAAGTCCCCAGATATTTTAAAAATGGGACTTGGCAACCCTATGGAGGATTGGCTACATCAGGGGTGTGTGGCCTAATATGCAAAGGAGCTCCTGCTACAAAAAAAGCCCTGGACAGATGGCAGATTTTTAAGCAAACCTGAAGGAAGTTCCATGTTCATAGAAAAATCTGGAGGGAGAGAAAGTAAATTGTGGAGCTAACTCCCTAAATAAGTTGAATTCCACTGAGGTCTTGTAATACTATGTTCTGAGATTAGGCTGGCCATTTTAGGGTTGCTTGGCAACTATAACAATATTGCTGAGTCTTCCATGCTTTGGTTTGTGGCACTCAGAAGTGGGGGGGGGGGGAAGAAGAAGAGACTGAAAAAAGGTAAATGATGGAAAGGAGGGAGAAAGCAAGGAATAGGAAGAAAAAGAGGAGAAGCTGAAGGAGGGAGAACAAAGCAAGGTAGATCCAGGTGGGCAGCCATGTTGGTCTGAAGCAACAGAACAAAGTTGGAGTCCAGTAGCACCTTTAAGATCAACAAATTTTTATTCAGAATTGTTATGTATTGTTCATAAGTGGCCGGGCCGCATGGCGATGGTCACCTAAAGGAGACCCTCGGGTTCCCGGATGTGGCTCGCCAGTGGCCCCGCCCCTCAACATCTGTGGCGGGAAGTTTAACCGACCAGGATTGGCCTGGTCGGACCGGGGGGGCCGTCCCGGGAAATGTATATATGTGGGACCCCGACCGCGTGTACTCACTTTTGTAATGTGCTCGCAATAAAGAATGTTGCCTTCAAACCATCTCGGTTTTCAGTACAGGAATATAAGCTTTCATGTGCATGCACACTTCATCAGACAATGAAATGGGTTCAATGAGCAGTGCTACATACAGCTGGTAGGCAGTAGTTAAGCATGCAAAGTAGTACAGAGTTAGAATCCAATGGCAAAACATTGAAATTAACAAACTGAAAAAACACCAAGAAGAAAAGCGGAGAGGATGTTGGGAGAGGGAAGGAGACGAAGAAAGGTGCTGGCATGGTAGAGAAAAGTTGGTTGGGGGAGGGAGAGAAGGAAGCAGGGAAAAGGAGAAGCTATGAAGACTCCCAGGGAAAGGTACAGAGGAAATAGTGTGTGAAATGCTAGCAAAGTTGGGGAAATTAACCAGTCTCAAGCATTCAAAGTTGCATTCTATAAAGTTTACTTTAACCTCCAGATCACAAGAAGTGTGAATGAACTGTAGGATAATAGAAAGTATGCATGAGTTCAAACATGCTCTTTATCAGTATTTATTCATTTACTATAAATGAGGCTTATTCCAAGTCCAGGAAAAACAGAATGCTCCTGTTTCCATCTCAAGAACAATCATGCCAATTGTGAACTGAATGCCCACCTTAATGGCACTCAAATTACACACACCTTATACACCTAAGTACCTTGGCATTACCCTGGACAGGACCTTGAGCTATAAACACCATTTTACCAATGTAACAGCAAAAATACATGCATGAAACAACATTCTCCCAAAATTTGGCGGTACAACTTGTTGTGCATCTGCTACAACAATTAGGACATAGAACTGTAGTGTTACAGGTTTTAGTACAACATTCTAGCCACTACACAATATTGGCTTACCACACTGATAAATTGCTTAAAAGGGAATTCTTCCATACTAAAGCAGGAAAGGAACTGGGACAATGATTGAAACAACAACAACTAAGATCCATTAAAGGTTTGGTATGGTAACAACTAAGATCTGATTTACATGTGCTTAGACTTCCCAGGTACCCACTGGGGATGGGGAATCCCCTACCCCCAGTGGGCCCTTCCCACCACTGCTCAGCTTGGCAGTGGGAGAAAAATAAATACAAAAATGGGGAGTGACACCAGCATCCTGATGTGCTGATGTCACCTCCTGTGAAGAAAGGATGTCAGCATTTTGCAAGGGATGCTCTAGGTCCTAGGACTTGCCCGAAAGCTAGATTGTCTCCACGGATGCATTGATGTAACTTCTGGTCACATGAGAAGTGATGTCAGCACATTGCCTGGTGATGCCATTATATCACCAGCCAGGGCTCCAATGCCCATTGGCTGTCAGCCTTCTGCTGGCAGCCTTATGCATGCAAAGAAATGAGATGGAACAGATCCAGCTATGGTGGAGGTAGAATGGATTGTGCTACTCAAGGCAAGGATCATAATTTGAAAAGCAATTTAAAAACTTCCTGCAAAACAGTAAACCAGCACAGCAGGCAAATAAAGGCATAGACCTCCCCCCCTCCGTTATGCTAGTCTTCTAGTTGCATGGTGTTTTTATGTGTGTGGAAGAACATTCAGGTTTGGAATTCTCTACCTCAGGGCTCTGCTAATTCCTTTACTTCTCATTCTCCTGAATATGTGAGCCAGGCATATGTCTCTAACTGATTGCTCCCTGCATTTATCAAAACATTGGCATAACTTTTTTTTTTTACTAGTTTGGCTTTTCTTCCGCTTTCTGTCACAAGCTAGAGAAAACAACTGCGCAGTTATTATCCAGATGCAGGGACTGGCAGATGTGCACACTGCTCAGTACTCTTCTGCTTGCAACCTTCCTCATTCATTTCAAAGAAATACACACATTGAGTTCCATCTTCTGCTGAAATGAATGGAAAGCTTTTGCAAAGGTGGGGGTAGGTGGGTGCAGAATGCATTCATTAATTTGTTTAAATGAATCATGCCAGATGACTTCAGGTAAATTGTAATGCAAGACAAATGACAAAATAAAGTAAAACAAGACAACATTAAGAACACAGAAGTTAAATTTCAAATCTTAAATGTCAACCCAACAGCTACCTACTTACAGTTGAGAGTAAGGAATGAATAAAAAAATAGGAATCAATAAAAGTAAAGTTTTTACCTGGAAGAGGTGTTTCAGTCTTTCCCTGCCTGCTATAAAAACCCAGCAAAGCAGGCCACTAATGTTATCACTATATTGCAAATGTGTGAGAACTAGGGCTGCCAATCCCCAGTTGGGGACAGGGGATCCCCAAGTTTGGAGGTCCTCCCCCTGCATCAGGGTTATCAGAAAGCTGTGGGGAGAGCAGAGATCCATCAGTGGCTATTAGCCATAGCGTGTTGATGGAACTCTCTGTCTGGGGCAAGTAGTGCTCTGTATTCTTGGTGCTCGGGAGGGGTAACAGTGTGAGGGCTTCCACTTCTAGTGTTCTGATGGACCTCCTGATGGCACCTGGTTTTTTTTGTCACTGTGTGGCACAAAGTGTTGGACTGGATGGGCCATTGGCCTGATCCAACATGGTTTCTCTTATGTTCTTATGATGTCTACTGGGCATTCTATTATTCGCTATGGAGACTGATTCCCATAAGGTATAATGGAGAATTGATCCACAGGTATCTGGGGGTCTGTTTTTGGGGGTAGAGGCACCAAATTTTCTGCATAGCATCCATTGCCTCTCCTCAAAGCACCCCCCCCCCCAAGTTTCAAAAAGATTGGTCTAGGGAGTCCGATTCTATGAGCTGCAAAAGAAGATATCCCTAACCTTCATTATTTGCAAAAGGAGGGAAGGCCCTTAAAAGGCATGCAGTCCCTTTAAATGTGATGGCCAGAACTCTTTTTGGAGTTCAGTTGTGCTTGTCACACGCACCCTTGCTCCTGGCTCCACTCCCAAAGTCTCCAGATATTTCTTGAGTTGGATCTGGCAACCCTAGGGGGAACCCAGGTGATAGGATATTGGCTTCACTAATATCCCCTCGAGGAATTCGTGGTTGTAGTCTTGGTTGAAAGTGCCATCACATTGCAGCAGACATATGACAATCCTGTAGGGTTTTTAAGGCAAGAGATGAACAGAGGTGGTTTGCCATTGCCTGCCTTTGCTTAGCGACCCTGGATTTCCTTGGTAGTTTCCTATCCAAGTACTAACCAGCATTGATCCTGCTTAGCTTCTGACAGCCGACAAGATCAGGCTAGTCTGAGCCTTCAAGGTCAGGGCATTCATGGGTGTACTGAGATTTCAAGTAGAAACTTCCCAGCTGTCATTCTTGGCCAGTATGTTACACCCATGCTCTTGAGAATGGAACATTTAAAAAAAAAAACCTGCACAAATGTGATGGTTTTATAACTTATTCGGTTCACATCTGCTAGATATTTTTAATTGAAACGTCAGCTCCGTGATGATGGGGAGGCAATCTATCATTCACCTTACATGTTCATTGGATTACATTCTAGCATTCTTCCAACAGATAATGTGAAGAAAGGAGGAAAAATTGCTCTCAACTGGGAGGGCAGGACGGTTCCCACAGGCAAAAGGAAGGGTGTGTCCTTGGGAGGGAGAGGGGTCTCTCTCTCTCTCTCTCTCTCTCTTTTTTTTGCTGCACACAAGACCCTGTTTGAAGTGGATTAAAGTCCAGGGGAATGGTTCCACTTACTTTATTGGAAATTAGATCTGGCCTGTAGTTTTTCTTCATGGTGACCTGAGGTAAATCCCACAAAAAAGTATTGTTCATTGGCAGGAGAATGGGACACACAGAAACAGTTTTGCAGGCTTGTTTTTCATTAGGAGGGGAAAGTTGCAGTTTGCTATAAACTAGCTCTGTGCCCATTTCCTCTTTCTTGGCAAGGCCTCTCTCTCCTTCCAGTATGGATGGATAAGATGTATGCAACATGTTGAACAATTTCAGTCTTGGCTGTTATCCTTTAATATGTATACTCTCTCTCTCTCTCTCTCTCTCTCTCTCTCTCTCTCTCTCTCTATATATATATATATATATATATATATATATATATATATATATATATATATATATATATATATATATAAATAAAAACTAGTTGCTGTTACCCAAGAAATGCCCTTAAAGCATATGTGTGGACAAAATCACCACCCAAGTAGTTGGCACTTACCATGCTTGCAATTTCACCTTCCATGTTTTTAAGTAGAGACTCAGTCTCTTAAAAAATCCAGAAGGTCATTTGGTGGGCAATAGCACTGGTGGGCGGGAAGCTGCTTGCAATGTAGAAATTGTTTTTTTTTATCATTCATCCCACATGCCCGTCACATTTCAGCTTAGTTACTCTTAGTCATTTTTCTGTATACTTAATTTATTCCATTTAACTCATTGATATTCTGCATTTGTGGGCATGCTTGTTTTCTATACTTTTCATTTTAACATTTTAAATGTTTACTGTTTTCAGTCCAGTGCTGGGATACACCAATAAAAGAACAGATGAGTCATTTCAAAAGAAACATACGGTGAGCTCCATCCCTGTATAGTAAGATTAAGGTACAATAATCTCGCCACAATTTCTCTGGTTGCATCTAGACTGTCTCTCTGTTCCACCCATGCATGCAGGGCCAGGCCAAGGGTTTTTGGACCCCTAGATGAACTGTGATTTTGCCCACCTTCCCATTCAATTGGGAGAAAAATGAGAGCTCTAGAATGAGGTTACTGGCATATTCCAATGAAGAATATAAAAATAAAAATTGATAAGCTCTTCAAAAGCCCTCCATGATAGTTGTAGAAGACTCGACTCAAAAGGGGATTCTAGAAGTAGGGTTGCCAGATGAGGCGGACAAGCCAGCAGGGGACTTACCAGGAGGCTCTAGGAAAGGGGAGAGACTGAACTCCCCTGAAGCAAGTTCTGGCCATTGCATTTAAAGGGACACAGTTCCTTTTAAGAATCCTTCTCCCATTGGAAATAATGGAAGATGGGAGTGCCTTCTTTGGGGGCTCATAGAATTGGACTCCATGGTCTAATCTTTTTTAAATTTGGGGGGGAGGTTTGAGAAGAAACACCAGCAGCTAAGCTAAAAATTTGGTGCCTCTATCTCAAAAAAACAGCCCCCATAGAGCCCCATATACCTCTAGATCAATTTTGCATTATACACTATGGAGACCCAGTGGCCATGCCCCCCAACTTTCGAGCCCTAAATAGCCCTAAAGCTGAGGGAGGGGCTCCAAACCATGGATCCCCTGCCCCCAACTGGGGATTGAGTAACACTATAACAGCGCGCCTCGCGGCCTCACTGGATCGCTTCTATATGTGGCTTATGGCTACCCCAGCCCCTCTTCAGCCTCAGTTCTTCCTGTTGAATTTTACCTCACAGCTATGGAACTCGAGGGGTGGGTGTAATATGGATTTCTCAATACTAGTCTTTTCGGGGTTTTTGTTTTGCTTTCAGATGGATATAAACTCAGTTGGTAGGTAGGGGACCACAGCAGCTTTGATAGCTTTCCCAATATACTGGCACCAGAGAACTTTAAAGTAAACCACAGAAATTTATTAACGTACACACACCGTCTTCAACTGGGGAATGAGAAATATATACATGGGCTATATTGTATCTCAAGCAGTTAACAGTTTCTTCGTAGTTCAGGCTTTATAATATCAATTTCGCTTAGGTCTTTCAGGTTTCACAGATCATACAGATTCACTCTCCAACAGTATTCTAGGTTGGCCTCTTGGGTATAATGTGCCAAGTCCCTTAAGTAGACTGGTGTCTCTTCTCCCAGACCTTCAGACTTCTAGACCCACATCTTTCCCTCAACCACCTCTTTAGCTCTTAAGAGAAGTGTCTCTGTGTCTGGACCTCTCCGGTCTTTTACTGTGACTCTTCTCTGGTCACACACAGTCCCTTGGCTGTCTTTATAGAGTGAACAGTGAGCTCTGCTTCTCTCGAAGACTCTCCTCAGCTCCTGTCTCAGCTCCTTCTCAGACCAACTGCTCTCTTCAGCAGTCTCCCTCAGACTCTTTCTGTCACTAACTGCCCTCAGCTGTTAGCTGTCAATCACCTCTGAGAGTTCCGAGCACTCTGGCCCCCACCCTCAGATCATCTGACGCAGGCTCTATGCGTCATTAGTTTTCTTGTTAACCCATTCATTACCGTCACAAACACAAAGAGTAATCTGGAAAAGTGAAGCAGGAACAAAGCTCGAAGGCATCCACGAAAAACCAGCCTTGAATTATGAAAAACTTTATACAAAGTACTTCCTACAAAAACAATACTTCTAATAAATACAAATGCAGAATACCCCGGACCCAAAGTCCTTCCTAGCCACCCTGAGCCTGCTTTGGTGGGGTAGGGCGGGATATAAATAGAATTAAATAAATAAATTAAAATAAATTCAATGCCAAAGTTCATATTTTGTGTAGTGGAAGTCTGGGGAAATCCTTGACAAGTCATGAAGTAGGAGTCCAATGCTTTGACAGTCCTTTCAACACGGAAGGTGTATAGACGAAAGGCAGCACAACGCTATTACGCATAGGCAGCACAGCGCGATTTCGCAACAGGGGGGTGCATATAGCCCTGTTTCACCAGAGGCTTTAACAAGCTGCACAAAAGATAATAGCAAAAAATCACCAACAAGCTGAAGAACAGAATGGAATGAAACATACAAGCAAACCTTCACTGATCTTGAGTAATTCATACATCGCAATAGCTGAACTTTTTTTGCAGATTAGAACGGCATCATACGGCCAGACCTCACATAATATATGTGCGAACAGGTGTTAAACATTACTTTGGCCCTTCAAGTTACATACTTTAACTTTTAAACTCTTAAAGTTACAGACACAGTATCCACAGAGATCTACAATAGAACTTACATAAAATTGTTACTACAAAAAACAAGAAAGATCCCAATCATTATTCAGTCCATTTGATATCAGGGAGTTCAATTTAAAGATCCAGCGCATTTATTGCCTGAACAGCCATTTATGCGTATCTACTTTACCCTGAACCCGCAGAGGAAATTTTTCCAAAACAAAAAACCTCAAATCATTAGGATCATGTACAAATTGGCGAAAATGCTCTGTGAGAGGAGCTTCAGAAATTAAAGTCTTCACACAAGACTTGTGTTCCAAGATGCATGTCCTAACTGCACGTCTTGTACTGCCACAATAAATTTTCAAACACGGACATAAAATAATATAAATGCAAGTTTTAGTGGAACAAATTGTAATGTCATTCAAAATGACCTTAAAGCCTGTGATGGGATGTATAAACTCTTCCAAGTCCAAAGATAATGAGCAAGCGGAACAAGCCCCGCATTTATGATGTCCTCCATTCCCTTTAAACACAGGTGCTTTAAAGTCAGATCGAACCAAATCCAGGAAAAGGTGAGAGTTGGCCCGTGGTTATAGTGGTATCTCAGAGGTCTCCTGCTGTGTCTGTTTTTGAAATTCCCTGGACATTCACCTACAGGTGTCTTGTTTCTGCCTCATTAATAAGGATAACATTGTACTGAAATTTACAAAACTATGGCATTACAGATACCTTTGTTTGATCAATTCATGGGTCTCTGATCCAGGGCAGAATACAAAACAGTTTCTGGGCACTCAATTTCTGAGCAATGTACGAAGTTCAGAGTAGTAACAATGTTCTTCTCACTTCAAACTCATATCCTACAAGTGAGTACAAGTACATTTTGAGGCAATTCAGAACAGTGACAATGACCATGACCTCAAAGAAAACTTGCACTTATACCACGTAGGATTTTATATACCTTGCTCTCTTAGAACACTGCTTAGAAATTCCATCTTAAAAACACAGACATTCAGAACAAATCATTAATAAAAATCACTTGATTCAATTTATGGGAAATGACTGCATTCCTGTGCATTGTAAATTTCTGCTCTTTAGGTTCAACTCGCAAAACACATTTGATGATCTTCAAACAGCTGAAATATAACTTTAATTAACAATGCAAACTGTTTGTTTAGAAATTACTTTTAGAAATTACAGTACAATCAAATATTCTCCCAATCCCGTTACCCCTTCTGCTCCCACAAGCATCCTCTCCTGTCATATCCCACCTCCCCACCCCAATAGCTGCTTGAAGAAGACACAAAATATCTATCTACCAAAAGAACCCCCAAATCCTATAGCAAAATGTATGCAATTTAGCAATACAGTGCTACCCTTCCCCCCAATTTCTTCTCCAATCATTAACTAGTTGAACAAAGTTTGAGTCCAGTGACACCTTTAAGACCAACAATGTTTTATTCTGGGTATAAGCTATCCTGTGCAAGCACACTTCATCAGATACATTGAAAACAATTTCCTCAACCTTCCTTACAGGGGTTGTCGGAAAAGCCAAGATGCATAAATATTGGGTGATTATAGCTGAGACTGGATGTGCGAAAGATCTGTGAATGGCATAAAATTAGCATGCAAATACAAGAGTTAACAAATGGATATGGGAATGAGATTTGAGTTCAGTGGCACCTACAAGTTAAATAACATTCCATTATGGGTACAAGTGAGAACTGAGAAGCTTAGTATGTCCACTCCTTAAGATTCACTGAAACAGATTTCCTCAAGTATTACATATAGGTAAGGGGGGAGGAGTAAGTAACTGAGCAATAAATCCAGCTAAGATTGAAATAACACATTGGGTAAGATGTGTAAATCATAGTAAATTGGTATACAGATAATAAAGCAGTTAACAGATGTGAGAACTGAGTTTGAGTCCAGTGGCACCTTTAACATCAACAAAATGTCTATAGCCCCTTCCCAGTGCCTTCCTACCTTTTGATATTTTTCAGGCACTAGAGTTTCTGGGGTTATACACACACACACACCCAAATATTTATCTGACATGAGGCATGGGGTTGTTTGCTATTGATCATTGATCCTGTTTATTGTTTTACTTTTATCTTGTTGGTTTTATGATGTAAGCCATCCAGAGCCATTTTGGGGGTAGGATGGGGTATAAATTGAGATGAGAAGGCAATAGCATACCTGAGCTACTACATGCTTGGTTCAGCATATGCTACAGTTTATCGGGATTTCAGGGCAGCTTTTGATACCTAAATCATTCAGTTTTCATTTATACTCAGAAATCAGACTTTCATTTCATGTATTCAACTTGTATCCTGCCCTACCCACAAAATGGGCTCAGGGTGGCTTACATCATAAAACCAACAACAGCAAAACAATAAATAGGATCAATAATTAATAGCCAAAAAAACAACAACTAATGTCAGATAAAATAAGTGTGCCCAGAATAAAACTTGGTTGGTTCTTAAAGGTGCCACTGGCCTCAAACTTTGTTCTGCTGTTTCAGACCAACATGGCTACCTCACCTGAATCCATTAGGAAATTTTTAAAGGCCATCTTCATGTTCCCCCAACACTCAATCTCACTTTCCCCCCAAATGAAAATTGGAACCAAGCAACCAGAGAGCCTGCAGTCTGACTGTTGCTACATGAAAGGTGGGTGTAGCCAGCCAGGGTTAAGGGCTATTCTCTCTTTTTCAACAGACACCAAACGTATAAGGATTGATACGTGCTGGATATCAAAACTTTAGTTATTAATCTAGAGAGTCCAAAAATACAACTGAAAACTTTTGCAGATCACAATTACCTTACAATATCAAGCATCCTTCAACACACTAGACCGGCTGGCTGGATGAAAAAATAGTCACCTTTCCTAGATCTCAGTTGAGAGGTCTGTATCTCCTGATAGATGTACTGCAAGGGCATCTTACTGCCAGGAAAGATACCAAATCTCTTTCCCCACCCCCTTGACCCAGGTCTGCCAATGTATTGACTACCCAATTAGAACTCACCACCACTGGTTAATATGCATATTGACACCTAGCTTCTGGTGGGAGGTATGTGCAGAGTAGCCCATTGGCTCTAACTAGCTAAGCTAAGACATCAGCATGCATAAACAAACAATTATCTCATGACTTCAGGAAGCGAAGTTGCCAAAACCCAACAGATACCTCCACGTTGTGTGTCTGTGCCAGCTCAATTAGCATTTCTAAGACTCTGAGTTTGTAAGATCATTACACCACTGACGTCCTTCTTTCCAGCCCAGAGGGAAAAACACACACAGGGAGATTTTCCTGCCTTACAATGTCCCAGGAGAAAAATTCATTTCTTCACAGGATCCAGGATGCCTTTGAAGAGCATGATCTCTCTTTCTTGAAAATTTAAATTGGAAAACATTTTCATACACTCAAAGGAGTTTGTCACTATGCTTGTCAATGGTTGCCTGGAGGAGGTCTGAACCCCGAGCCCCCAAGTCCTATGTTGGTTGCCCGGGGGGGGGGGTGGAGGTTGCTCAGCCCCCCTGGGAAAATCCAGGGGGACTTGAGCCCCCAAGCCCCCCCCCTTGGTAATTTATGCCTATGCCTTCACATGTGGCCCAAGACCCCATGAATGATCTTTCCAGGGATAGAAAGGGGATGCAGCAATGGAGACAAACACAGGAAAAAGACTTGCTGTGTTTTACGTGTATGGACGGTTGGATGCAAGCCATTGCCTTTGAAAGCTTCTGCTCTGTAGTGATTGACCGCAGAACAGGCAGCATCCAAAGTGATGTTCCTTAGCCTTAACATAAAGTGTATTGTTGGTACACGCAACAAGGCCTTCTAGTTCCATTCCAGTTAGCCACTAATGTGATTTATAAGAAATCCCATTTGTTCAGCATTTTGCATGGAAATCATGATAAATGCTCATTTGCTAACGTCTTATCTAGCTAATAGTATAAAAGCACATTCTTCCTTTAGATCTTCAAGTACTGAGAAAAGTTTTACAAGTTTTTTCTTCTTTTTTTTGGTGTTTGGCCTGCCCAAGAATGTTAATGCTTTCTGGCAATACTTGAGTGTAAATGTAACCCATTTACAAATTACAATAATGCCTGGGAAGAAGGAGGGGAAAAGAAAATGAAACTCTTAACATAACAAGCCTGATTCAGGATCCCTTCTTTTGCTCTACATCATGCAACACAGAGAAGTTTAGAAAGGAGATAAGCAGAAGAAGGAGATGTGAAGGAAGTAACAGTAAGAAGATGTGGAAAGAGATTGATGGATTGATTATGTATACTGAGCTTTTGGATGGCTTTACTACTATATGGGGCACCCTGCTTGCTAAACTTTTTGTATTTCCTGACTATGGTGGGTTTGATTTCCCACTCCTCCACTTGCAGCTGCTGGAATGGCCTTGGGTCAGCCATAGCTATTGCAGAACTGTCCTTGAAAGGGCTGCTTCTGGGAGAGCTCTCTCAGCCCCACCTACCTTACAAGGTGTCTGTTGGGGTAGGGGGAGAGAAGATAAAGGAGACTGTAAACCGCTCTGAGACGTGGGCTCAGGGCAGTTTACAGCCTTAAAACCTTTACTGGAGAGCCAGTTTGGTGTAGTGGTTAAGTGTGCGGACTCTTATCTGGGAGAACCGGGTTTGATTCCCCACTCCTCCACTTGCACCTGCTGGAATGGCCTTGGGTCAGCCATAGCTCTGGCAGAGGTTGTCCTTGAAAAGGCAGCTGCTGTGAGAGCCTTCTCCAGCCCCACCCACCTCACAGGGTGTCTGTTGTGGGGGAGGAAGGTAAAGGAGATTTTGAGCCACTCTGAGACTCTTTGGAGTGGAGGGCGGGATATAAATCCAATATCATCTTCTTCTTACAGCAACATTACAACACCTTCTGTCCCTGACCATGGAGAAAGTAGGTTAGCCATTGTAAAGCTAATCCCTGCATTGGCCAACACCTCATTGTTGACCATATCAAATGCTGCCGATAGATCTAAAAGTATCAGCAGCGCCAATCCATCATGATCCAGATGTCTCTGGAGATCATCTATTAGGGCGGCCAGCACCATCTCCGTTCCATGGTCAGGGCGAAAGCTGGACTTGAAGGGGTCCAGAATGTCATTTTCCTCCAAGAAATCCTGGAACTGTGTTGCTACCGCCTTCTCCACTACCTTGCCCAGGAATGGTAAGTTTGATACTGGGCAGTAGTTAGTAAGGACCATTGGGTCCAAATATTTTTTTTCAGGAGAGGGCAAACCACTGCCTCCTTCAAAGCCAATCTTCCAAGAGCTTACAGTGCTCTTCTTACAGGGCCTACTGTAAGCTCTTGGAAGATTGGCTATATCAGGTGTGTGTGGCCTAATATGCAAAGGAGTTCCTGCTACCAAAAAGAAAAAGCCCTGGGGATATGTGAAATGTTATCCCCTGCATCAATTTAGGAAACCAAGGTCCCTGTTAACCTGGTGTGGAGGGATACATTGTCTTGCATTCATTAATCAAATCATTTTGATTTAGATCCTATCTGTTTGTACAGTTATTGATGGTCTGACTGTAGAAGAATACAGTTCCAAATGCACTGAGACTGGTCCATACAGATATAGTTAAGATGCCCCCCCCCAAAAAAAAAAATCACCGCTCCCCCTTCATTCTATTGTCTGAGATGAATCACAGGTCTATGACTACTAGGGTTGCCAATCTCCAGTTAGTGGCTGGAAATCTCCCAGAATCACAACTGCTCCTCAAACTACAGAGATCAGTCTCCCTGGGGAAAATGGCTGCTTTGGAGGGTAGATTCTATGGTATTGTTCCCCACTGAAGTCCCTCCCCTCCTCAAACTCCACCCTCCCCAGATCTCCAGGAGTTTTCTGGCTCAGAGCTGGCAACTGTAATGATTAAATGGCCAGGAACCACATTTCCTTGCAAGTTTATCAGCTCTTTTTGCTCCTGACTGAGAAGCCATTTGAATGGCTTGAGGCTATGATCTCACCACTGTGCTTTATTAGGCTGATTTGTTTTATAGGTGGCTAATAAGCACACCTAGGCTTACAATCAAGAGCACTTGATGGGGGTGGACAGGAGAGAAAGCATTTGCCCAAAGAAGCTGGGACTGTTTCACAAGCTGTTGAAAACAGAGCAGCCCCGGTTAATTAACTTTCATCTTCCTGTCAAACCGCTTAGAACTGGCTCATAATTGAACCTCTTTAAGCCAAACAAATCTTTGGGATTCTTTAAATGGTTATTCAAGTGCACAGTGTAGCAGAAGATGAAATGAAAGCCATCGGGTTCACTGGGAGCCTAACCAAGAGACTTTGGGGATGGATCCTGCAGAGGGTGGGGTTCAGAGAGGGGATGGGCCTCAACAGCCATTTTCTTCAGGGGAGCTGATCTCTACTAGCTGGAGATCAGTTGTAAAAGCAGGTGATTTCCAGGCCCCACCTGGGGGCTGGCAACCCTGCTTATCTGATCGACACACTGCCCAGATTACGCAGCACTAATACATGATGTAAAATTAATAGTGATGTAAAGCTAGTTCCTGTTCCCTAGTGGTGATATTCCTTCCTCTTCAGTGGTGATGTAAAGTTAGTTCCTCATCAGTATAAGAAAAGCCCACATGAGACTTATGTGTATGTGTGTGTGTAAAGTGCTGTCAGGTCACAGTCAACTTTTGGTGAACCTATGGAGTTTTCAAGTAAAGAGTTATACAGAGGTGGTTTGCCATTGCCTGCTTCTACCTAGTCTAGTGACCCTGGGATCTCCCATTCCAGGGGTGGAATTCTAGCAAGAGCTCCTTTGCATATTAGGCCACACACCCCTTTGTAGCCAATCCTCCAAGAGCTTACAAAAAAGAGCCTTGTAAGTTCTTGTAAGATTGGCTACATCAGGTGTGTATGGCCTAATATGCAAAGGAGCTCCTGCTAGAATTCCACCCTTGAGCAGGACCAATCCTGCTTAGCTTCCAAGAGTTGACAAGATAGGGCTAGCCTGGGCCATCCAAGTCACACAAGCCCTAGCAGGGAGAAATGGGCTCTTCCTACTAAGTCCTACTCTACTGACAGTGTAAGAGTACACAGGATATCTGTATCATTCTGGTAAATGATAAAGCAGAAATTTAAGGGTGAAATAAGGTGGCAAAGAATGTTAAATTGGGAAGTTAAAATAGCACTTGAAGAAGCCAAGCAGAGTACTGGGCCATCCTCAGCTTGGACCCAAGCACTGGCAATTGGTGTTGATTCTCTAGACCAGGGGTGGCCAACGGTAGCTCTCCAGATGTTTTTGCCTACAACTCCCATCAGCCCCAGGCAACATGGCCAATGGCTGGGGCTGATGGGAGTTGTAGGCAAAAAACATCTGGAGAGCTACCATTGGCCACCCCTGCTCTAGACATTTCAGGCCATGCCTGGCAACTAGTGGGAAGGTTGGGAGGAGGAACATGGGGGGCTAATGTTGGCTATGCTGCTATTCTTCTGGGGAGAATCTGGAGTGATTAGTATATCTTTAAGAATTGCTGGAAACTCTATGGGAAAATCATCATGGGGTAACTAGCACTGCCAGTAAGAAACCTCCTGCCCAGGGCTTTTTTGGTAGAAAAAGCCCAGCAGGAACTTATTTGCATATTAAGCCGCACCCCCTGATGCAAAGCCAGCCAGAACTGCATTCCTGTGTGTTCCTGCTCAAAAAAAGTCCTGCTCTTGCCATATTGGGATGTCTGGCAGTCCTAGGCCTGACCAACTCCCACCTTTTGCAATAGGGAAGGGCATGAACTGAACGACAAAGCAAAATTCGTCACAAATTTTGCCCGGTTCGTGATTTGCAAACTGAAGTTTGTGATGCATTTGCTGTCGTGAACCTCCATGAACTTTGAAAGCACTTTGTGTTAGATTGTGGACCGAGTGAAAAGCAGGGGTTTAAAGGGTCTCTGAGTTCTTTTAAACCTCTGTCTTCTGTTCCCCAAAAGCTGCAAAAACAGCTAAGTGATGAGGAGCACTTCCCTGCCATTCAGCTGTTTTGGGGGCTCTCTTGTGCACTCCCTTTAAAGTGATATTGCAAGGAAGTGAAACAGCTGAGTGGCGGGGAGTGGTCTGCTCCCCTTCACTCAGCTATTTTTTTTTTGGCTTTCTGTAAACCCCCTTTAAAGGCACTCCAGTCCCTCTCAGTGGGGTTTGCAGATCTCCAAATGACAAACCAGTTCAGTGTGCAAACAAACCTTCCAGTTCAGTTCAGTTCATTGTTCGTCTACAAACCACAAACCAACAAAAACGGCATTTTTCTGGTTTGTGCCCATCCTTATCTTATGCTGCCACTAAATGGTGGCACTGCAGGGGAAAGACGCTGGTAAGTTGATACTGATCACTGTTGCCAAAGGGTCTGAGCCAAGTGATGCCTGCAGCCCTGTCAGAGCTGCTATGCCCCAGAAACTGTCATATGCTGAGACCAGTGGTCTATCAAAGTCCGTCTCATCAACTCTGACTGGCAACAGCTCTTCAGGGCTTCAGGCAGAAGTCAGAGGCTACCTGAGCCTTCCCTTCTGTAGTTTGGCTCCACTTGTTCCTGGCAGCTAGTAGTACTGTGTGTATATATATTGGCCACTGTGTGACACAGAGTGTTGGACTGGATGGGCCATTGGCCTGATTCAACAATGGCTTCTCTTATATTCTTATGTTCCAGTGCAGCAGCTTGCCATAAACATTCCTGGTCAATTAAATATCTACTCTGCCTAGACAAAAATGGTGGCAAAATAGACATAATTTGTACCCATCTATAGAGGAACCAACATGTGGGCAACTGCAGAAAACAAAGTAATAGTGGTAAAGTTCAGGAAAAAACACCTGGGATTTCTAGAGTTGCCAAGTCAGGTACTTCAGTTTGCTTTGGATTAATCTTGATTGCCATTATTTACAGTCGCTGAAACAATCTACAATTTTCCCCAGGCACTTTCAATTGCATTGTTCTTTGGAGACTCATTGGTAAAATTCTTCTTCTCTGTGCAGTGTTCCCTATTTCATCAGGTTTCTCTCCACCAACAGGGAAGATGGATAAGACAATTCATTCCTGTGTTATCCAAGTCAATTTAGGGCATCTGGAAACACTAAGCTGCATTCCCGCGGAGAGGCCGACCCTCCTAGCCGAGAGGCTAGAACACAGTTAATGGAGGCCTGTTGCTCCCCCATCCATTTCTCACCTGCTTTGCCACCAGCCCACAGTGCCGACACTCATCTGTTCAACAGAAGGAGGAAAAGTCAACAACCCCTAATAGAGACAAGTGTGTAGTGACTGTTGACTTATTAAAACAAAGCCTTCCCAAATCCTCCTGACTGCACACTTGTCAGGAAATTTTTATTAGGACAGTTCTTCCTATTGTGTCCCAGATTGTTTATATTAAGTTTCTCCTGCCCTGTTTACTGTTTCAGGCAATTTTCAAAAAAAAAAAAAAAAAAAAAGGGAAAAAATTGGTGGCAGAATTGAAAGTGGAAGAGGTTGAGACAGCCTGCACGAGGCCCAGCAGCTGTCTCCCTCGTTCGGTGTGTAGAGAGTATAGTATTTGTATGTGCTTCTAATTATTCTTGTGTGGGAGTTTTGTCCAAAAGGGCAGGGTGTGTGGTTCCTTTTGTTCCTCGGCGTCTATTGTGGTTTTGACGTTTAAATGGGACACAAATGTGGTTTATAGTGCGTGGCATGATGCAGTTAGAGAAAATTGGGCTTTACAAGACAAACACAAGCGAGGAAGGGGAGAGGGTGCGTGAACAGTGTGTTCCTGTGGGATGGTGGTAAAGCGTAAAGCCAGGATAACTCAAGAAGCAGAAAGCGATCAGCACATAAATGGCCTGCAAAGAGAAATGGCTTGTTTCCACGGCATCCTAAAAATATAAAATACGTAACTGTGATATATCAACAATAAGGTTGGCTTTAAGACAGATGAGGCCAAAAGTGTGAGACAGCTCAGAGGAATCAGGGAAAGTGCTATATGTTTTCAAGAAACGCAAACACTTCCAGCACAAAAATGAACCTTTGCCACTTGAATTGCTCCATCAGAAAATGGGCAGGGATATTGTATCCAACAGTTTATTTCTTTGTTTGTGTTTAAAGGCTTGCCCCCTTTGAAGTCTCTCTAGTCTGACCATCACTGACTTCCCAAGATGCTCAGATCAGAGGGAGAAGAAACGTAGGAGAAAGATGGAAGGAAGAGAAAGGCTAGTGCTGCAGAACAGAAGGGAATAATCATAAACAACAGTTGCCGCTCTCTTCTTACTCACCTGGGACTAAATACCATTGAACTGAGTGGGACTTGTTGCCAAGTAAACCTAAATCAGATCAGTCTGTAAGGAGTGTTTTTGTTCTGTTTCAGAGTCTCTTGAGTCTGTTCCTTTTTTCCAGGAACAAGTTACAAAAGGGTTGGACTACAGCTTCCAGAGTCCAGATCAAGCCAATGAAAGAATGAGTGGAAGAGAGGAGTGCAAGGAGATACTATGCCTAAGCAAAGACAAGTGTTGCATGTATAAAAAGAACCATGGGGTTAGAGGCTGTTGATACCATCATGCCACAGGTCCCTTTATTGGGGTAGTGGAAACCAGTTGAGGAAAAGGCCAGCACTCAAATCCCACACCCCCACTGTGACAGGCCTTTTCTACCAACCAAGGAGATTCAACACAGCCTCCTATAATCTGGGCAAACCAGATTTGTTTTAAATTATAAACCTTTCTCTCAGTTGCCAGATGTTCTTACGGTAGAAAGTATATAGAAATGGATTGGATACCATCAGGTAGGTTCTGTGAGGTGCAATACAGAGATTACTGGAGCAGGATTTGTATAGAAACAACAAGATTTAAATTCATAAAAATATAAGAGTTCTGCTGGATCAGACCAGTGGTCCATCTAATCCAGCATCCTGGCTCACACAGTAGCTAACCACTTCTTCTGGAGAGCCATAGAAGTCAAGATCTTCCCTTGATCCTGGCTTTGGTTTTTAGAGATGTAGTGGCTCTGAATGTGGACAGGCACTATAACTAGTAGCCACGGATAGACCTATCTCTCGGTTTGTTCTTTTGCTGAGCCAGACCTGAGTCAGTTTGGTGTAGTGGTTAAGTGCATGGACTCTTATTCGGGAGAACCAAGTTTGATTCCCCTCTCCTCCACTGGAGTGACCTTGGGTCAGTTATAATTTTCTCAGAGCTGTTCTGCTCAGGAGCAATTCTTGGAGAGCTCTCTCAGCCCCACCTACCTCACAGGGTGTCTGTTGTGGGGAGGGGAAGGGAAAACTGCTTGAGACTCCTTTGGGTAGTGAAGGCCAGGATATAAATCCAATCTCCTCCTTTTCTTTTAAAGCTTTTTATAATGCTACATTTTAATAACTCTCTCTGTAAAAAAGTATTTCCTTTTGTCCATCCTGAATCTATTGCCTGTCAGCTTCATTCAATGCCTTTGAGTTCAGGTATTTGGGGAGAGGGAGAATTTTTTTCCTTTGTCAACTACCTCCACCCCATGCATAATTGTATAAACTTTATTAATTTATTTATTTGCAGGTTAGTTTCAAAGAACAGATAAGCAGCTTAGGTCTCCAGATAGTCAGAGGAGAAACCTGGCAGAGGCACATAAATTTAAGCTAGTTATGGCTTCAGAGTGTGGTTTTAATTTTCTTTAATACCTTTGGGCACAAACAGGCTTTTACTGATGAACAACTAAGCTGGCTGCTCTCTCACACACAGGATTACACTCACATCAGCCTGCAGTTTCCCAAGAATCAGAATAAGTGATATAAGGTCTGCTCTTTACTAGAGACAGGGTACTCTGCTGTCTTCCACAGATGATAGAGCTAAATCTGCCACACTGCCACACAGAGCTACCCTTCTCTCTGTCTGCTCTTTTGCTGAGCCAGACTAGAGCTCTCATTGTTCTCTCCCTGAGACAAACCTGAACTGAACTATCTCTGATGGTCCTTCTCTCCAACATTTCATTCCCCTTCTGAAAGGCGATTGAATGCTAGAGCAGCACTCCCAGCTAGGGTTGCTGTATTTTGAAAAGCAAAAAGAGGATATATTTCCCCAACTGACTACTACAAACAGGTGATCACCAATACTCCCTCTAAGCTGTGGAGTCATGTGAGCAAAAATTCTACTTTGTGAGCTCCTGCATAAATTAGTTTCCTGAGCTAAGACAAAAATGTGTGAGCTGGGGGCTAAAAAATTGTGAACTAGCTCTCACTAATTCAGCTTAGAGGGAACACTGGTGATCACTATGACAGATCTCATTTTAAATACCCTGTAATAATTGTGATAATTGCTACTGACTAGGAAAATTTCTAACTTTCCAACCCCCAAAGAGAACATTTTCATCAGTTTTTAAAAAGAGCCCCAAAGAGGACAGACACACACACAAAAAGAGGACATGTTCTCTATAAAGAGGACATCTGGTAACCCTAGCTCAGCTGAGTGGCTGTTTTTCTCCTTGGAGCAGGGCAGCCTTTTTTCCATCACACCCACCAAGAGCACTATGATTGCTGGTGGTCCAGAAATCCTATGGACAGCCAATGTTGTCTAACAAATTCATACACTGTTCATGCTGAAGAAAGTCTGTTATGTTATGGCCTAGGGTTGCCTACTTCAAAATAAATCCTGGAGTTCTCCTGGAATAGGCATTTGCTAATCCTGGGAATCCTGCCACAGACACTGTGACATCACTTCTGGGTGATCACAGCCTCGTTATGATTGGGAGGGCTGTGATGCCATCCTCCCTGTTCTTTTCTCCTACTGCTCCATTGATCAAGCATGTGCAGTGTGTCACGGCTGGGGCCGGGTCAGGCAAAGTCCAGAGGCAGTCCGAGGTCTGTAGCCAGTAAGCAGGAGGGTCCGAGGCGCCAAATCCGAATCACTGTAGAAGTATCGCAGGTCTGAGGTCCAGAAGCCGAGGTCAGGGAGTCCAGAAGTCCAAAGCCAAAGTCAGGGAGTCAGGAACCAAAGTCAAGCCGGAGTGGATGCTAGAATGTCAGGGAGATGACTAGTTGCTTCCACAAAGCTTCCTCCCAAAGCCCACAGCTATATAGCCCTCTGCTGGCTGTTGCCCGTTTGGGCTAATTGCTGGCTCAGGGAGGCAGCCAGGATCCTGTTACCACTCAAGCATCCTTGCTCTTAGAAGGGCCAGAATCCTCTCAGAACTCAGGGCTCAGGGAGCGTCTTGCTTGTGAGCGTGCCGCCCTCCTCCGATCCCTGAGGTCCTGCCGGAGGCGGTCACGCACACGAGCCACCCGAGAGGGCGAGGCAGGGGGGCTGGGATCTTCTCCAGCAGGAGGCAGGGGCACTGGTGCAGGTGGCAGGGGCACAGTTTCCTCATCAGACTCAACTTCCTCTGAAGGGTCCCCAGCACCCATGACACTATCCCCCCCCCCAGGGCCCCCCTCCGTCGAGGGACCTGGAAGGTCGGGGTGGTCGTTGTGGAACTGGTGCACCAAGTCCGGGGCATGAAGATTGTCCTCGGGCTCCCAAGACCGGTCTTCTGGGCCGTATCCCTCCCAGTCCACCAGGTACTGGAGGCCTCCACGATGGTACCGAGAGTCCAGGATCTGGCGCACCTCATATTCTTCCTCGTCATCCACCAACACTGGTGGTGGCGGCGGTGGGGAAGGAGTCCGAGCTGGGTCAGGGGGTGCAGCCGGAACAAGGAGGGAGCGATGAAACACGGGGTGAATGCGGAGGTGGGGTGGCAACTGGAGCCTGAAGGCGACGGGGTTTATTTGTTCAACGACGGGGTAGGGTCCAATGAACCGTGCATCCAGCTTGTGAGACCGACCAGGCCGGCGCAGGTAGCGAGTTGAGAGCCACACCTGATCCCCCAGCTGCACTGGAGGGCCTTCTTGCCTCTTTCGGTCCGCAGCCCGTTTATATGCCTCCTTGGCTTGCTGTAGCTGCTCTCGGAGCAAGTCTTGGCTGGCACGGAGTTCTTGCAGGTAGGCATCGACGGCGGGGACATTCGTGGGTGGTAGGATCGCTGGGAAGAACCGAGGGTGGTACCCGTAGGTTGCAGCAAACGGGGTCATTTGGGTGGATGAATGGACCGCGTTGTTGTATGCAAACTCCGCTAGGGGCAATAGAGTGGTCCAGTCATCCTGCTGGTAACAGGTGTAACAGCGGAGATATTGCTCTAGCGTGGCATTGGTGCGCTCTGTCTGGCCATCTGTCTGTGGGTGGTAGGCCGAGGACAGGTGCACTCGAGTGCCCAGGCTGGAATGGAGGGCTTGCCAGAACCGAGAGGAGAACTGAGGGCCCCGATCGGAGATCAGATGGGCTGGGAGTCCATGCAGACGAAAGATGTGTTGCAGGTAAAGCTGGGCAGTCTCCTGAGCTGTGGGGAGTTTCGGGCACGGAACAAAGTGGGCCATCTTGGTAAATAGGTCGACGACCACCCAGATACAAGTCTGACCCTTGGAGCGTGGAAGTTCCGTGATGAAGTCCATCGAGATGGTATCCCAGGGTCCTGAAGATGTGGGCAAGGGCTGCAGCAACCCTGAGGGTTTGGCTGGGATGTCTTTGGCCCGTCGGCAGACGTCACAGGAGCTGACATAGCGGGCAACATCAGCGCGAACTCGTGGCCACCAGAATTCCCTTGTCAGCAAGTGGGTGGTCTTATGCTGTCCAAAGTGCCCGGCGGGTAACGAGTCGTGGGTCAGGCGTAGCACTTCTGCCCGCAAGGGCCCGGGCGGCACATAGAGGCGTTCGCGGTGTAGCAAGAGGCCGCCTCGAGTCGTGAACTCCCCTGTTGGGTCATCTTGGAGAGCCTGGAGGTGTTGCTGGACCCAGGGATCATTGGCCTGGCTAGCCCGAATGTCCTCCACGAGTGCTGGTGAAGTGGAGGTGGCTGCAAATACTGAGGGCGGCAGGATTGGAGCAGCGGGCGCGGTCTCAGTTGAGGCAGGGGCGTATTCCGGTTTCCGGGAGAGCGCGTCTGCTTTCCGGTTCTGGGTATGGGGGATGTAGGAGATCCGGAAGTCGAAGCGAGAGAAGAATAGGGACCACCGGATCTGGCGCTGGTTGAGACGGCGGGTGGTCTGGAGGTGTTCCAAGTTCCGGTGATCGGTGAGCACTTGAACAGGGTGGCGAGCCCCTTCGAGGTAATGTCGCCAAACCTCAAACGCCGCCTTGATCGCGAGCAACTCCCTCTCCCAGATGGTATAGTTCCTCTCTGCAGCAGTGAGCTGCCGCGAGTAATAGGCGCAGGGCTGTAGTGGCTGGGACGGCTCCTCGCGCTGGGACAGCACTGCTCCCAGGGCCACGTTGGAGGCATCAGCTTCCACCGTAAAGGGAAGCTGGGGGTCGGGGTATCTCAGGAGTGGCCCGGTGGCAAAGCGAGTCTTCAGGGTGGAGAAGGCGTTATCGGCCTCTGGGGACCAGTGGAAGGGTTCTTTGGGGCGGAGTAGTTGAGTCAGGGGTGTGGTCAGGGATGCGTAGGCCGGGATGAATTGCCGATAGTAGTTGGCAAAACCGAGGAACCGCTGCAGGTCTTTGCGATTCTGAGGAGCCTGCCAGGTCAGGACCGCTTCTACTTTTTTCGGGTCCATGAGGATCCCCTGCGGTGACACGATGTGCCCAAGGAACTCGACGGAGCGCAGGTCGAAGTCGCACTTCTCCAGCTTGGCGTAGAGACCATGGGCTCGTAGGCGCTGCAGGACCTGGCGGACGTGCTCGGCGTGCTGGGCAGGATTGCGGGAGTAAATTAGGATGTCATCCAGGTATATGATCGCGAAGCGGTCGAGCAGGTCCCGGAATATGTCATTCATGAACCTCTGGAAGACAGCGGGGGCATTGGTCAGTCCAAAGGGCATTACCAGGTGCTCGTACTGCCCGTATCGGGTCCCAAACGCGGTCTTCCATTCGTCTCCGGGCCGTATGCGCACCAAATTGTACGCTCCACGGAGGTCCAGCTTGGTGTAGATTTGGGCCCCCTTTAGGCGATCCAAGAGTTCAGGGATCAGTGGTAGAGGGTACCGGTCGCGGATGGTGATCTTGTTCAGGGCCCGGTAGTCATTGCACAGCCGGAGCTCCCCACTTTTCTTCTTCACGAAGAGCACTGGAGCAGATAGGGGAGAGGTTGAGGGTCGGATGAATCCGCGTTTCAGGTTCTTGTCCAGGAAGTCTCGCAGAGCTGCCAACTCCGGCTCCGACATTGGGTACAGACGCCCCACCGGGAGTGGTGCCCCAGATACCAAATCAATGGCACAGTCGTAGGGCCGGTGAGGGGGAAGCTGATCAGCTCCTGTCTCTTCGAAGACATCAGCAAAGTCCACATACTTCTGAGGGAGCTGAGGACCACCACTCAGGATGCCAGCTGCTAGAGTGGTGGGAGGAGTCAGATGGGGGCATGGGTCTCGGAAGCGTAGTTCCTGCTGGGCCCAGTCCACGATGGGGTTGTTCAGCTTCAGCCAGGAAAGGCCTAGAATCAGCGGGAAGCGAGGCATGCGGGCGACATCAAACCGCAGCTGTTCTTGGTGCTGCTGGACGTGGAAGGTGATGGGACAGGTCTCCTGGGTGACGGGGCCAGAACGGAGGAGGCGCCCGTCAATAGCCTCCACCAGCGACGGAATCCCTTTTGTCTGCACAGGGATCTGGTGCTGCTTCACAAAGGCGGCATCTATAAAACAGTGGGCCGCTCCCGAGTCCAGCATGGCATACACGAACAGCCAGCGTTCGTCGGGCAGACGGAGTTTGACTGGTAGCAGGAATGGCCCTGGGGTATCAGCCCGCTGTTCGGAGGACCCAGCTAGTCGCCCCAGGCTGGGGGGTCCACTTACGCCTGGGGCTGCCCTTTTGGCGGCGGTGGCAGCGAAGGTCCAGGTATCCGATGCTTAGCAGGGCAGCCAGAGGCATAGTGGCCTGCCGTGCCGCAGTAGAGGCACAGATTCTGCGTGCGGCGTCTGGTCTTTTCCTCTGGGGTCAGGCGGGGTCGAGCAGCTCCAAGCTGCATAGGCCCATCCTTGGTGCTGGTACTAGCTGGGGACGGGCGAGGAGCCAGGTAGCACGGCGCAGGGAGCTGGCGCCCTCTGGTCTTGGCTTGGCGGCGACTTTCCAGGCGGCCATCGATGCGGAGGCAGAGGGTGATAAGTTCTTGGAGCGTGGGTGGCTGCTCCACCCTGGCCAGTTCATCCAGGACCTCCTCTGCCAACCCCTCAGTAAACTGGTCCATCTGGGCAGCCTCATTCCACGCCAAGTCCTGGGTCAGGAGCTTGAATTCAGTGGCATATTGAGCCACCGAGGAGTTGCCTTGTTTCAGTGCCCTGATCTTCCGGTTGGCTGTGGCTGCTTGGACTGGGTTTGAGAAAGCAGCAGACAGGTGGGCCTCAAACCCCTGGTAATCAGTCAGTAGGGGAGAGGACGCGACCAGTAAGGGTGTGGCCCATTTGGCCGCCTGCCCCTTTAACAGACTGATGACGAAACACACCTTGGTTTTGTCATTGAGGAAGTCCCGTGCTCTCAGTTCAAAGTACAGCCGACACTGTGCTAGGAAGGCAGGAAATTCTTCCACGGCACCCCCAAATCTGTCAGGTGGGGGAACTGGGCACTTGGCTGGAGCACTGGCCACAGGTTGTTGCTGCAAGTGCACTACTGCCTGTGTTAGCTGCTGTACCTGGGCTTGGAGCGCAGCCAGTAGTTCTGTGGTTTCACTTGCTTCAGCATCCATCCTGTGGAGTGGGTGTTTGTCGGTGGAAGCAATCTGTCACGGCTGGGGCCGGGTCAGGCAAAGTCCAGAGGCAGTCCGAGGTCTGTAGCCAGTAAGCAGGAGGGTCCGAGGCGCCAAATCCGAATCACTGTAGAAGTATCGCAGGTCTGAGGTCCAGAAGCCGAGGTCAGGGAGTCCAGAAGTCCAAAGCCAAAGTCAGGGAGTCAGGAACCAAAGTCAAGCCGGAGTGGATGCTAGAATGTCAGGGAGATGACTAGTTGCTTCCACAAAGCTTCCTCCCAAAGCCCACAGCTATATAGCCCTCTGCTGGCTGTTGCCCGTTTGGGCTAATTGCTGGCTCAGGGAGGCAGCCAGGATCCTGTTACCACTCAAGCATCCTTGCTCTTAGAAGGGCCAGAATCCTCTCAGAACTCAGGGCTCAGGGAGCGTCTTGCTTGTGAGCGTGCCGCCCTCCTCCGATCCCTGAGGTCCTGCCGGAGGCGGTCACGCACACGAGCCACCCGAGAGGGCGAGGCAGGGGGGCTGGGATCTTCTCCAGCAGGAGGCAGGGGCACTGGTGCAGGTGGCAGGGGCACAGTTTCCTCATCAGACTCAACTTCCTCTGAAGGGTCCCCAGCACCCATGACACAGTGGCAGGTGGGGACAGGAGTCTGCCAACCGCAGACAAGCAGATGGTAAGACTATCCTAGAATGACAAATGATTTCTAGACTACAGAGATTAGTTCTCCTGGAGAAAATGGTTGCTTCAGGGGGTAGACTCCATAGTATCACAACCTTGCTGAGATTCCTCCCTAAACTTGGCCTTCTCCAGGCACCAAGAGAATTTCTCCAGGAATTTCCCAAGCTGGAGGTGACAACCCTAATTATATCCCAAGCTCAGGTATTCAAAGCATAGGACCAAACTGGACAAGATGCCATGCCCAGGTTCACCTGGAAGGGTGACCTCCTTATTGCAGAGCCCTCAGCAACCTTTTAGAAGTGTTGCAGGGCCAAATTCTGATCAGGGCACATGGCACAGGAGAAGTAGGGGCTTCTGCCTTCCCTGCACCATTTTTCCAACTGGAAACAGCACTGTAGGGGGTATGCAAATGTCAAACACACTCTCCAATGCCATTAAGGTTCAAAAAATCGCAAGACCAACATCTTGCCCCATGTTGTGTAATCCTTACAAGAATTGTCTCCCCATGGCAATCTTAAAAGGCATTGCAGAACTGTACAAAATAGAGGTTGTGATGAAATGCATTTTCTCCTGGGAAGCTGGCAAGCAGCAAGCTTCCACGTGCTTTTAAAAAGGTTTTCTCTCTCTGGGCAGAGAGTAGGCTAGGAAGGTAGATGTCCATCAATGGCTTTCTAGGCTCACCTTCTTACAAATGTTAATTGATCTGGCAGGAGAGACAATGGGGTGGGCTAGTTCACTCCCCCCTTCTAGCAGGGAATAGAGGTTTGGAGGTATGAGAATGCTAGACAATATCCAGGAAAGAGATGCCTGGAGATCACCAGGAATAGCGTCTCTGCCATGGGCTGACCTTGTAGCCAATCCTCCTGGATAAAAGGACCTAGGACCGAGGAGAAAGCTCTCTTTCTTTGGGATACTCAGGTGATGGGAGAACACAGGACCCTCAAATTCTAAGTCAGTTATATTGACGATGTGTTTGCCTGGAAGATTAGGAGCAAGCTTCAAGGTAAGGGAACTCTGTAGAGAACTAGGTGCCATGGACTCTAACTTTATTTTAACATCAGTTAGGGCATATATATAGAGAGAAAGACATAGGATTTGTATTTTTTACCAAGTTCTTTTGTATTCCTTGCTTAAACCTGGTGCTGTGCTGTGCAAAAGTATGCTTATAAACATTTTCTTTTAAAGAAATGCTTTCTAACTTTGGATGCTGGTAGTGGTTCTCTGCACCACATAGACCTCTACTGTCTCAAACATGCTATCAGAAGAGGGGAGCCAGGGGGAAGGCTCCTCTAAGGGCGTCCAAGGTATGAATCTGTTCCCATGGTGACCAAGTGCTGGGCAGCAGGAGACACCAAAGCAAGATCTCAGCTTGGAAGCTGGGGGTGCTGTTCCTTCCGGTGGGAAATCCCTATAATGATCAGGTGCTGGTGGTGGGCTACTCTGAGAGTGAACAAAAAGCCCCTCCAGGGAGTTGGGAACCCATAGGAGGGCAGGGCAGAACAACCCTTGCAGGCCGGAGCAGGTTACATTCTGCCACAGAGCTGTGGAGGGGGGAAAGAAAATGCGTGTGTGATGAGCTGTCAAGTTGCTTCTGACTTATGGTGACCCTCCAAAACATCCTTTCTTTAAGAGCTTTGCTCAGGTCTTGATGGAAGCAACACACATCCAGACATGCTGGATATTTGGTACCAGCCAGGCTTTTTTTTGTAGCAGAAACTCCTTTGTATATTAGGGTACACCTCCTTGATGCAGCCAATCCTCCAAGAACTTACCGGGCTCTTAGTACAGGGCCTACTGTAAGCTCCAGGAGTAGGGTTGCCAAGTCCAATTCAATAAATACCTGGGGACTTTGGGGGTGGAGCCAGGAGACTTTGGGGGTGGAGCCAGGAGACATTAGGGGTGGAGCCAAGATCAAGGCTCTGACAAGCATAATTGAACTCCAAAGGGAGTTCTGGCCATCACATTTAAAGGGACGGCACACCTTTTCAATGCCTTCCTTCAATAGGAAATAATGAAGGATAGGGGTACCTTCTTTTGAGGCTCATAGAATTGGGCCCCCTGGTTCAATCTTTTTGAAACTTGGGGGGTATTTTGGGGAGAGGCTATACTGAAAATTTGGTGCCTCTACCCCAAAAAACAGCCCCCCCCAGAGCCCCAGATACTCGTGGATCAATTCTCCATGATTTTCTATGGGAATAAATCTCCATAGGGAATAATAGAGTTCCCAGTAGACATTTCCCTCCCCTCTCCCCACTTTCTGATGACCCTGAAGTGGGGGGAGGGTCTCCAAGCCAGGGGATCCCCTGCCCCCACCTGGGGATTAGCAACCCTATTCAGGAGGATTGGCTACATCAGGAGTGTGCGGCCTAATATCCAAAGGAGTTCCTGCTACAAAAAAGCCCTAGGTACCAGTATAGAACAATGTGGAGAGCATGTGTAGTTACCATGAGAGAATATCCATGGCCTACTGTGTAATCTTTTAGTAATTGCACATCATATGAGAAAGCAGCACCAGGTTTTAAATAAAACATTTTTTTTTCATAAATTCAATCCTGGTTGTGTGTTGTTTTTATAATAATCACCACCTCTGAGAAAAGTCCCAGGGGGCTAAAATGCATATGGTCTACTGGTCTTAAGATATATCTGTCAAATGCATATGGGTAAGTATTATCCCTGTATGTATAAGCTTTCAAGAGTCTGATATCTGGACCATTTTAAAGCTATTTTATCTTTTACTAATGTGTATGCCATAATAAATATTTGTATTTTTATAATAATTTATTTTGGGTACTTGACTGTTTTGAATCACACTTGCAGAATGAAGGCCATGGCTTCCCTTATTCTATTTCATGTTGGGTTTTCCTTCTTCCTGCGGCTTTCAACTTTGTCTAGCATTGTTGTCTCTTCCAGTGACTCTTGTCTTCTCATAATGTGACCAAAGTACATTAGCCTCAATTTAGTCATTTTAGCGTCTAGGGAGAGTTCAGGCTTGATTTGATCTAGACCCCACTTACCTGCCTTTTTAACAGTTCATGATATCCATAAAACTCTCCTCCAGCATCACATTTCAAATGAATCAATTTGCGTCCTATTGGCTTTCTTCATTGTCCAGCTATCACATCCTCACATAGCAACTGGGAATATAAGAAGGAGGAAGTGAAGCACATTAATCTCATCTGCTGCTGCTTTCCCAAACAGCACTTTCCTCTGCCTTCTTTGCGCAAGATAAGCAGCAGTCAGGCATGATACTTAACGGCCGATGTGAATGTGATGGGGCCTTTCCAGGAAAGGCACGCTGACTTAGAAGCCATACTTTTGGCCTTTAACCAGGGCTCAGAGGTTCAGCATCTCACTTTGCATGCAGATGGTCCCAGGTTCAGTTCTTAGCATCACAGTTAATTGGTCTCAGTAACAGATGCTGGGAAAGAACTTTCTCTAGCCAAGCCCCTGGAAAGCCACTGCCAGCCTATACAGAAGTTAGACAGACAATGTTTTGACTCATTAGAAGTCAGGTTCATATATTCAGATCTTTTCAGTAGTTTGTTGTCTGCCATCTGGATCTTGGGTTAGATTAATTTGTCTTTACATTGATTGCTTTTGTTGACTCCCATTGGGCTAAACTGTTTTTTTTTTTTTTTTTGCAGCTTTCAGATCTTTAAAGCTGAACTTGGTTCCATCTGTTTTTTCCCCCCTTGCCTTGTTTTATTCAATAACTGCTGACTGTTTAAATATTAAATGTATTATGTGTGGTGTATTTTATCATGTGACTTAAATTGTTTTTACCATGTGACTTCTTGAAAACTTATGTTTTAAAAAGTGTCAAAGTGTGTATATATGTAAACAGATTCTATCAGTACTGCACGGTATAGGACACTGATGGTAAAACTCACCTTATCCTGTGTTGCATTCCGCCCCCCCCGCCCCAATGTGGTTGCAGCAACCTCTTAGCATGTTTACAAATGGTTTGCTCATTTGGCAAGCAGATATTGACAGTCGCTTTTTCCAGTCTCAAACAAACAAACAAAAAAATCCACCCATGAGTAGCTACTAGCAGGGCCCATTTTATAGCAGGAGCTCCTTTGCATATTAGGCCACACCCTCAAGATGTAGCCAATCCTCCTGGAGCTTACAGTAGGCCCTATAATAAGAGCCCTGTAAACTCTTGGAGGATTGGCTACATCAGGAGTGTGTGGCCTAATATGTAAATGAGCTCCTGAAACAAAATGAGCCCTGGTAGCTAGTAACTTATATTAAGAGCTAAGCAAGGCACCCTGACCTGGATAGCCCAGGCAAGCCCCATCTTGTCAGATCTTGGAAGCTAAGCAGGGCTGACCCTGGCAAGTACTTGGAAGGAAGGCCTCCAAGGAATACCAGAAGCTGGGAGGACGGGGGCAGGCAATATTAAGTCATCCCTCTGAAAATGCCCTACCAGGGGTAGGGCACGTTGGCTCTCCAGATGTTTTTTTGCCTACAACTCCCATCAGCCCCAGCCAGCATGGTCAATGGCTGGGGCTGATGGGAGTTGTAGGCAAAAAACATCTGGAGAGTCAACATTCCCTACTCCTGTGCCTAGCCCCACTATGGGTTGCTAGAAGTCACCATAACTTCTAGGCATGCAAGTACACACACACACAAAATACTTAAAAAACCCAAACAAACCTAAGCAAGGCCATAAGAGAATGTGGTTTTTAAAAAAGCTTTTAAGTGAAACTTGCCTAGGTATCCCGCCCAATTATCTCTTTATAGTCACCAGATTCCTTTTTAGAGAACTTCATTTTAATTTCAGAAGTGTCAAATTTATTGGAACCTTGCAGCTTTTGAAGCTTTGCTGACACACTTGACTGAACTATATGCCTGCACCATTATAGAACAATGATGCAAGTGTGCTAAATCAGCACAGGATTTTTTTTTTTGGCATGCCCAGTGCAGCTCGTGTCTCTGAAGCCTTCAAGACTTAGGACAAACCCATCCATTTCCATTACTCCCAGATTTCTTTATGTGTCATGAAGGTCAGAATTTATGGTTCCGTTGCTGAGTTCTATTTGGATTGTCAATCAGTGGCCTCTCTGTCCTCAGTGCCAAAGCACGCATATGAAAGATCCTGCCGAGATTAGTGGAAATAGCCCATGATAACTCCCTCTTGCTATAAACATACATAACATTTACTTCCAGCCATCAAATCATTCTATAGTCTGACACTTATGATATTTGTGCCAATATTAATTGTCCCTTGGAAGTGTAGCACTATCAATGTGAAAGCAATCACCGTTCTGGGATTAGGAATAACACAATAGTGTGTGTGATAACTGTAGGGGACAAGTGATTCCATAAAAGCTGATCCCAATGAGCTCTAAGATTTTCACAACGGAATGCCAGATCTTAGCACGATCGTCCACTATCTGAAACTTACTGCTCTTTATGGTTCTGAATGTAGTGAACAGTTGGGTTTCTGTTCTCTGATTGTGTTAAAAAATTCTGATATATGATGGAATGATATATGAATGGCTCTTTTTGTAGGAGGAGCTCCTCTGCATATTAGGCCACGCCCCCTGATATAGCCAATCCTCCTGGAGCTTACAGTAGGTCCTGTACTAATAGCCTTCTAAGCTCTTGGAGTATTGGCTACATCAGGGGGACTAGGGGTGCGGTCACACTCACCATTAAATCCATCTGCAATGCGCCTCTATTATAATCCGCACAACAAATTTTCCAATCAGACAACAGCCAGGCTCCCCTTCTATCCCATTTGGGTCGATCAGAGTGCTCTACCAGACCTCATTTCATGAGACGTCAATCTGCATTAGCGCAGGCGCAGTGATGCCCGCTATCTGCAGCGCGTCGCTTTTAAATGGGTCGGATCACTAACAGTTTTGCTAGTCCGTTGGCACTACTTTTCCAGCACGAGCACTACACGTGCAGAAAAAAACCCAGGAATTCAAAACAGTTCACATCTAGTTCACATCTAGTTTCAAAAGTGAGTTTTGTTTCCGGACATAGGGGCGGGTAAACGATTTATCAAGCCAACTTTCACTCGCTCATTCACTGGCGCAGTGATATCACTTGCAGGGGGCTTTGGACAGGAAGCGGTGGTGCGCTTTTGACGAGTCGCCAACGATGGAACGTTCAAACAAAGAAATTCTGCTCAGGAACCGTCAGAAGAATTTTGTTCCAGATTTAAAGCAGTATCAAATTAGTCCGCACCCCAGTCGTCTCAATGCGGGACTCGAACGAGCTAACCACCATTCACAGATGCTGACATTTGGACAACCGCTTAAAATTCGACATGCTTCTGGACTCCACTCATGCCCATAGCGGGATTTTCTGAATGTCTGACCTCATCCATGGTCTAATTTGCAAAGAAGTTCCTGATACAAAAAGAGCCCTGTGATATATGATGGAAGAGCTTTAACTCTTGAAAGCTTATACCTTGAACATCTTGTTGGCCTCTAAGGTGCTACTGGACTCAAAACTAGCTGTTCTACTACAGATTAACATGGTTACCCTCTGAAATTATCTTTATGGAATATGGATTGTATATATTGAGCTTTTGGATGGGTTTTCTAATATCTAGGGAACTCTGCTTGCTAGCCTTTTTGTATTTCCTGACCATTTTATCATAGCTTGGGAGCAGTGAGTGGAAGGTGGGATAAACAACTATCAGTTTTAGCATCTCAGAAAAGCAATAAAAGCAATCTGGCCAATATTTTTAGATGGAAAAAAATCACACCGAATATGAACCTGAAAGAAAAAAGAGGAGGCATTTGTGCGTGTGTGTGTGGCAGTACTTTTCATGAGAAATACAATTTTGTCAAGATGTTGGAGGGTATCTCGGCCGCAATTTGACACAGACTTGAACATTCTTTAGCCAATTGAAACCAATGCTTAGCTCTGCCATCACCTATATCCTTCAGCTAAATTATTTACAGGGCATCATCAAGGATCCAGGGCTTTTTTTCTGGGGGAAAATGGCGGAAAGGAGACACAGAACCTCTTTGTGGAAATAAAATTCTAAGAAACTATGTAACAGTTCATGAAGGGCACCCATGTGTTTCTCCTTCATTTCCCTCTTGAGAGTTCTGGCACCTCTTTTTCCAGAAAAAAAAGCCTTGCAAGGATCAATATAGTTCTTACTGGGCACTCTGCTAGGATTTCCTTTTTTTTTTTTTTTTTGCTGCTCTCCTTTCTGAAGGGTGCTCAAGATCCTGTCTCTACAAATATTGCTATATTTATAGCCTTAAGATTCAGTTTAACCTCTAGTGAGTTTATGGTAAATGTTCATTACCTTGAAAACCATAAGCCACAAGGTGCTGTCATTTATTGATTTGAATCTTCCCTTGCTGACTCTCCAATTTGGAAAAGGTAATTTAGGAGAGGTATTTATAGAGCCAGGGTTCCCCTGAGTTATATTTTTTTCTACCTATCTGAAATTTGACTGTGGATTTCCATGCAGAGTTTGGCAGTCCCTCTGCATCCCTCCCCCCCAGTTTGGCTGAACGACCAGAAAGGTTCAGAATCAAGAAGGGGTGTGTGTCTCACATTAAAACCAATGACAAATAATAGCAAAATAGAATTATGAAAATGAAACAACAGAAAACGCAACAACTAAACCCAATAATGAAACACCCTGGCCATTAGATGGAGATGGCTCTGGTTGCCCTCACAGATGAGTTCCAAGGGTAGCATTTAGATTGTGTTTAAAATCTTTGGTTGAGGATGAAAACATTGTTATAAAAGAAGCCAATAAGGGGAGTGCAATAGTTGTTGTTAATGCTGTGGATTATTGTTCTGAAGTGGAATGACAACTGAGTGATTCTACCTACATGCCCTATTGGTGGGTGGCCCTACTGAAAAAATAGAGAGATTAACAGGCATCACTTTAAATGAAGCCTGATAAATGGATTACATTGGCAAACCAGAAATTAAGTTCCTAACAAACATTCCCAGGTGCCTGTGTTTTACATTCTGCAGAAAACTCATAAACATGGGTTTTCACACACACATGCCCTGGCCACCTCATTGTCTCAGCTTCAGTATTGTTATTGGAACCCTTATCACAATTTGTGGACCATTTCTTAAAACCCTTTGTGAGTGACAAACCAAGATATATTAGAATAATAGAATCATAGAGTTGGAAGAAACCTCCAGGGTCATCTAGTCCAACCCCCTGCACAATGCAGGAAACCCATAAATACCTTCCCCTAAATTCACAGGATCTTCATTGCTGCCAGATGGCCATCAAGCCTCTGTTTAAAAACCTCCAAGGAAGGAGAACCCACCACCTCCCGAGGAAGCCTGTTCCACTGAGGAATCGCTCTAACAGGAAGTTCTTTCTAATGTTGAGCCAGAAACTCTTTTGATTTAATTTCAACCCATCGGTTCTGGTCCTACCTTCTGGGGCCACAGAAAACAATTCCACACCATCCTCTATATGACAGCTCTTCATTAAAGACACATCAGATTTTATTTCCAAAACTGAAGAGTTCCCTGTTTCTCCAGATGCTGTACTTCTGACGTTGATGTGATATTGCTTTATACAAATATCTACGGGACCGCCTTTCCCCATATATTCCCCAGAGAGCACTGCGATCACGGACAAAAAATCTGCTGTCTGCCCCTGGCCCAAAAGAAGCCAAGCTATGCATAACAAGATCTAGGGCTTTCTCGGTGGCAGCACCAGAACTCTGGAACACCCTCCCAGAAGCTATAAGGGCCCTGCGGGATTTGTCGGCGTTCTGCAGGGCCTGTAAGACTGAACTGTTTAAACAGGCTTTTGTGGTTGATTGAAAATGGGCTGCCACCGGACATCCCACAGAATGCTGGCGAGCATAGGCAGAAGTCAATACCACCTAGATTGGACTGAGACAGCGCTAATAGTTTTAAATTGATAAGTAAATTATGGTTTTATATGTTTTATTGAATTGATTGTTTTTATGATGTTGTGAGCCGCCCTGAGTCCGCTTGCGGAGAGGGCGGGATATAAATGTAAAGTAATAAATAAATAATAATAAATATCCTCCATGAGGTGCCAAGAATGTTATTAGACGTTCTCTGTTAATTGTACTTACTGCAGCTAAATTGGTGATTTCCCAAAGTTGGAAAAACTCAATAATGCTCAACACTGATCAATGGTTCTCCAAAATTTGGGACCACATAGTTATGGGGGAGGGACGGTGGCTCAGTGGTAGAGCATCTGCTTGGGAAGCAGAAGGTCCCAGGTTCAATCCCTGGCATCTCCGAAAAAGGGTCCAGGCAAATAGGTGTGAAAAACCTCAGCTTGAGACCCTGGAGAGCCGCTGCCAGTCTGAGAAGACAATACTGACTTTGATGGACCAAAGGTCTGATTCAATATAAGGCAGCTTCATATGTTCATATATGATGTAACCTGATATAAGATTACATCTGGTTTAGATCAATCAGACTCCCATGAATCCTACCAACAATTTGTCTCCAAGTGGTTCTCAACATTAGAAAAAATTGATACAGAACCTTTGTATATTAACGCCATTAATAAGAATACAATATATAAAGAGATCCTATCATTATAATCCATTCATACTGTAAAAACACTCTTCCTCTTCTGGTATTGTATTCCTAATTTTGATTATGCTCCCTTTATGTTTATGCTTATGTTTGTTATTTTTTTTCTTTTGGATTAATGCATATTCTGCATGAAGTCTGTATTATTGTTTCATATTTGTAATGCTGTATTTGATAAAGTTGTTTATTTACTTTAAAAAAGATATTTTGAATGGTTTGTTTCTGTTCACACACTTTCTCATGAATTTGGTTGACTTAATATTGGATTAGTATTATTTTAGATTCTGTGATTATTTTTTTTCTTACAAACTCCTTTGCTTCTAATTTAGCCTGTTTTTTCATGTCATCTCATGAATCAAAGGTTTTGTTTTTTTTATCCCCCAGGTCAATCCATATTATTAATCTGTTGTGGGGTATAAGTGTTATATTGATGATGTGATGATGATCTTAGAATCATAGAGTTGGAAGGGACCATACATCTAGTCCAACTCCCTACTCAATGCAGGGTCAGTACTCTCCAGATGTTTTTTGCCTACAACTCCCATCAGCCCCAGCCATTGGCCATGCTGTCTGGGGCTGATGGGAGTTGTAGGCAAAAACATCTGGAGAGCTACCATTGGCCACCCCTGGCCTAGAGTATCCCTGACCAGTGTTCATCCAGCAGCTGCTTGAAGATTGCCAGGGAGGGGGAACTCACCACCTCCCTTGATAGCTGATTCCATGCACTCTAGTCTAAATTATCTAAGGCTTTCTTTGCATGCAAAATCATGGAAATGTTTTTTAGCAGATTAAAAGAAGCACAGGTTGGGGTCTGGTGATTGGTTGTGTTGACTGGGCTGCAACAACAAGAAGGCAATATAAGTCGGAATAGCAGATTGATGTCCATGTCACCAGGTGTGGTGCAATAAATAAGAGTCTGTTGCAATGCTAGCCCTGGTAATCTGCTAAAAAATATTTCCATGATTTTGCATACTAATTCACTGCCCACTTTCTCTATATTTAGGACTGCTTGCCATTCCACTCTATTGTTTGATGAAGTGTGCTTCTAGCACACAAAAGCTTACATTCTGAATAAAACTTGGTGGTCTTAAGGAAGCAACTTGACTCCTGCTTTGTTCTCATTACTTGAATTATTGGATTCTTAAAAAAACCTTTTTAAAATCTTCTCTGAACTCATTCTATATAGGCCTCCCCACTGAAGTGACCATTTCATTCAAAGGGTTTGAAAGAGGCTGTGGTCATTCTACTCTTTAAAAAGCTATGGATCCTTTGGATACTACCAAATACCACCCAGTTTCAAATCTTTTGTTTCTGGGCAAGGAGATTGAGAGAGTGGATTCAGAGCAGCTCCATAGTTCCCTAGATGACACATTGGCCTTGGACCCATTCCAGTCCAGCATCCACCCTGGCCGTTGGACAGACATGGCTCTGGTCACCCTCAAAAATAAGTTCCATAGGAAGTTGGATCAAGGCAAGTTGGTGCTGCTAGTGTTGTTAGATCTCACAACGGTGTTCAACATGGTCATCCATGATGTTTTGATCCCCTGTCTTGCTGACACAGGAGTCTGTGGGGTAGCCTTGAAGTGGCTTACCTCATTTCTCCAAGGTTGGGGATAGAGGGTGGGACTGGGAGAGAGCTCCCACCCTTCGATGACACCCAAATGATGCCATCGACAGAGGTGAAGAGCCTGGGGGTGTTCCTGGATGCCTCTTTATCTATGGAAGCACAGGTCACCACCACTGCAAGGGCTGCCTTTTTCCATCTGAGGCAGGTTCGGCAGTTGGTCCCCTACCTTACCTCCCATGATCTAGCCACAGTGATTCATGCAACAGTCACCACCAGATTAGACTATTGTGACCCTTTTTATGTGGGGCTTCCCTTCACCCTGCTCTGGAAACTCCAGCAGGTGCAGAACGCAGCAGCCCAGTTGTTGGCATTGAGGCCTACAAAGGTGCGGATGCATCCGGTGCTGCGCGAACTGCAGTGGCTACCTCTCGAGTACCAGATCCCATTCAAGGTGTTGATCCTTACCTTTGAGGCCCTTCAAGGCCAGGGGCCTGCATATCTTTGGGACCGCCTCTTCCCATATGAACCCCACTGGGCTCTGAGGTCTGCTGCTCAACATTTCCTCATAGTTCCTGGTCCTAAGGATGCCCAGCTGGCTTTTAATTCCACCAGGCTTTTAATTGATTCAGCGGGTGTCCTTGAAAGTCATCACTTCCCCCAGTATTTCATCATTATGGTGTTCTATGCTGTTAGCCATCAACCGCATGCTGTTTACTGCCTAGTTCTGTAAGATTGTTTACTATGCTGCTCCTGTTTTGTAATGTCTGTTTATATATTATTTTAACTCTGTTGTTTTATTGTTTAAGCCACCCTGAGCCTGCTTGCGGGATTGGGTGGAACATCAATCTAAAAATTAAATTAAATTAAACATCTATATGTGCCCCCTCACCCAAGTGGTGTGGAGGTTCAGGCTGAGGTTTCACCAATATGCTGATAACACCTACCCAGTTTAGTGTAGTGGTTAAGTTTGTGGACTCTTATTTGGGACTACTGGGTTTGATTCCCCACTCCTCTACTTGCAACTGTTGAAATGGCTTTGGGTCAGCCATAGTTCTTGCAGGAGTTGTCCTTGAAAGGGCAGCTTCTGTGAGAGCTCTCTCAGCCCCACCTTCCTCACATGGTGTCTGTTGTGGGAGAAGATAAAGGAGATTGTAAATCACTCTGAAACTCTGATTCAGAGAGAAGGGCGGGGTATAAATCGACAGGTCTTCCTCTTCTTTATCTGTTGATGGGTGGTTGACTATACACTGCCCCAGGTAACTCTGGCAGAGGGGCTGGTGGATATGGTGGGATGACTAAAACAGAGTCTCCTGTGTCTGTTTTGTTCAAAGATGGAGGTTCTGTGACTAGAATGGGGGGATTCTGGTGCGGATTATCAGCTTCTGGTTCTTGATGGTGCTCTTGATGCTGGCACCTGCTATGAAGAGCCTGGATGTGATCCTGGATGCCTCTTTGACATTGGAGGCCCAGATCACAAATGTTGCCAGAATGGCACTTTTTCAACTGTGCCAACTCAGGCAACTAGCCCCATATCTGTCTCATCCTGACCTAGCCACTGTAATCCATGCATCAGTTGCCTCCAGGTTAGATTACTATAACTCACTCTATGTGGGCCTACCCTTGAGGCTGACCTGGAAACGCCAACTGATACAGAATGCAGCGGTGTGGGGTGTTACAGGGACACCACACACAGCACACAGCCTCTGTTGTGTGAACTGCACAAGCATCTAGTGGAGTACCAGATCAGGTTCAAGGTCTTGGTATTGACCTGCAACATTCTAAATAGTCAGAGACCTTTGGGACCACCTCTCCTGGTATACCCAGAAGAGCATTTTGCTCTGCAGATTAAAATTTATTGGTGGACCTGACCTGTGAAACATCTGGCTGTCCTCAACCACAGCCAGGACATTTTCTGGCCTGGCTCCAACCTGGTAGAACTCTCTGCTAAATAATATTCTTGCCCTGCTGAACTTGCTGCATTTTTGCAGGGCCTGTAAGGCAGAAATATCCCACAAGGTGTTTGGTTGAGGACAGTAATGTTTCTATCCTGGCACTCTCCCTTCCCCCATCCAGTGAGATAGTGGCATTACTGGCTTTCTCTGGTCTTGGTTTTAATCTTGTTTTTAATTGATGTTGTACACCACTCTGAACCCAGCTTGTCAGAGGAGGGCGGTTGAAAAATCTAAATAAATAAATAAATAGCCTGATGAAGTGGGCTTTGGCCCATATAAGTTTTTTTTTTAAAGTAAGAACCTAATATTGTAAACCATCTGGAATCTGCAATAGATTGTGACCATGAATTGTAGCTCTTTGTAAAGAATAGGAGCCATCATGCACTCTAGTCTAAATTATATAAGGCTTTCCTTGCATTTTGACTTTTTCAGTGCCCTTCATCCCATTGCATGAACACACACACAGAAATCAAGAAGGACTTTTTTTTTTGCTATGCTATGGCAAAGAAAACTACAAGATTTTCTGCCTTAGGGCATGTATGTTTTCACTATACCGGATTATATTGCTTCATTCCACTAGTCTCTTCCACTTACTTAAAATGGTTCACAAAACATTTGATTAATGTACAGTAATTCAAAACACACGCGACTGGATGTCACACACAGTTTTACTCCTCTAGATTTTTCAGCGTTTTTTTTTTTCCAGCTGGCATCCCTGGTGAGTCTGGTATTAGAACCTTTAGAGTTTTGAGCACAAATGACATTTGGGGGTTCCCCTTATTTTATTTGAAATGGCAACAGAAATGCTCACTGTGACCCACTGGGCAAGAAACTGGCATTTGGAAATATTTTTTGTGGATAACAGGGTCTCAAGCTCAAATGAAGACCTGACACCTTCAGCTTTAAAAGGTCCTGAGCCCAAATGTGGGTGGGATGTGGTACACAGTGCAGAAGCAAGAAAGAAGAGTTAAACAATTGAATAGTAAATGTACAAGGAATATATCTAAAGATACTCTGTTTTGAGGGACAAAGAGTAAGACCAATTCCTAACTAGCAGTTGCTCTATCCCTGGGCTTTTGCTTTCCCTAGCACAAGCGATAGATTCTCCACCAGTTGCAGCATGGCGTATTTTGACCCACAGATCCCTCCAATTTCCCCTGCAGCTTCCTGATCTTGTTTTCTGGAGATCTGGAAGCTGTGAGGGAAATTGGAGGGAGCTGTGGGTCAAAATGCACACATGCGACAACTGGTTGAGAATCAATTGCTTGAGCCAGGGAAAGCAGAACCCTGGGGGTGGAGCAACTGCTAGTGAGGAATCGGTGTAAGTAAAGAAAATCATATTTCTCTTGAGTACAGGCTTTGTTCATACAAAAGGCATACACAGTCATGAGGAAAATGATAGCATTTATGACCATCCCAGGACTTCCACAAATTGCTTTGCATTTGAGATGTATTAGGCACATAGAATTAGAATTCAGTTGGAATCATGGGGCAACTTTTCCTTCTCTCCTTTCTTTTCTTGCTTCCAAGAAGGGAGAAGAAAGTATGCATTATTTCACAGTAATAAATCTCAGTCACACCAATGTAGCAATGCATTTCGTGAAAACAACAGAATTCTGACTGCAAGTGCAACTAAAGGGCCAGACTGTCCAAACTTTGCCAAGCAAAACTTACCAACTCAAAACCCAACTGTTTTGGAACAAAACTAAAGCATGGGAGAATGAATAGATGAGGTGCATAAAGACAGCCCTTGACCTGGATAACAGCCCCGTGGTGCAGAGTGGTAAAGCTGCAGTACTGCAGTCAAAACCCTCTGCTCACGACCTGAGTTCGATCTCAGAGGAAGCTGGTTCAGGTCGCCGGCTCCAGGTTGACTTAGCCTTCCATCCTTCTGAGGTCGGTAAAATGAGTACCCAGCTTGCTGGGGGGAAATAGATGACTGGGGAAGGCAATGGCAAACCACCCCGTAAAAAGTCTGCTGTGAAAACGTGAAAGCAACGTCACCCCAGAGTCGAAAATGACTGGTGCTTGCACAGGGGACTACCTTTACCTTTACTGACCTGGATAGCCCAATTTCATCAGATCTCAGAAGTGAAGTATGGTTGGCCCTGGTTAGTATTTTGATGGGAGATGACCAAGGAAGGCCAGGGTTGTTTTGCAGAAGCAGGCAATGGCAAACCACCTCTGCACATCTTTGGAGATCACTAAAAATCAACTGCAACTTGTTGGCAAAAAAAAAAAATTTAAATAGAGACAGCATTCTATTAATATTCCATTGCTGTTCTCACTGAATGGGTAGAAGTGCCCTTTTTGTGGAGCTGGCTTCTGCCAGGCAGAACCCATACTGCAGGTTCTTCTCTCTGAAGAAAAGACAAATAGTAAAAATGAGTTGATCATCTGGACATATTATAACTGTAGCTGGTAACTTACAAATGCAGCAGAGATGGATTGGACTGGGAATTTACCAGTCTGCCTGTGTAAGAATTCACCTCAGTTTGGTGTAGTGGTTAAGTGTAAGGACTCTTATCTGAGAGAACCAGGTTTGATTCCCCACTCCTCTACTTGCACCTGCTGGAATGGCCTTGGGTCAGCAATAGCTCTTGTAGGAGTTGTCCTTGGAAGGGCAGCTGCTGCAAGAGCTGTCTCAGCCCCACCCACCTCACAGGGTGTCTGTTGTGGCGTAGGGAGGGGAGGGGAAGGTAAAGGACACTGTGACCACTCTGAGACTCTGAGATTCAGAGTATAAAAAATGGTAATGGTAGTCCCCTGTGCAAGCACCAGTCTTTTCCGACTCTGGGGTGATGTCACATGATGTTTTCATGGCAGACTTTTTACGGGGTGGTTTGCCATTGCCTTCCCCAGTCATCTACACTTCCCCCCCAGCAAGCTGGGTACTCATCTTACCAACCTTGGAAGGATGGAAGGCTGAGTGAACCTCGAGCTGGCTACCTGAACCCAGTTTTTGCTGGGATCGAACTCAGGTTATGAGCAGAGCTTAGGACTGCAGTACTGCAGCTTTACCACTCTGTGCCACACAGCTCTTGATTCAGAGTATAGGGCAGGATATAAATTTTCTTCTCTATTGAAATTTTAAGATGTAGAAATTTTAAGATGCTGCTGGAATATTTGTCTCTCCCAAGGTGCTCCACTACAGCAACTAAGCATGATAGTAAAAGCACATAACATTAATTATTTGGGAATGGTTGTATAAGACAAATTATTCTGATACACACCCTATTCCCCCCCCCCCCCCCTTTCTGTCTTTTAAAGAGCCAGCAGATTCTCTGGAAGACTTGGCACAATTCTGTTCTTGTTTTGCGTCTCTCCATCGCTTCCTGTACCACAAAATTGAAATGTGGTCAATTGTTTGTTTTCATAATTTCCAGCCTCCAGTTCTTTCTCATTCATTTGGAGACTTTTTTTATTAGACACAAGTTATGTTGCCTTCCAGAAAATGATAGCTATTTTGCCCGCAAGAAACTTTCAAATAATGACATGCTTATTAAATCAGTTTCATTTATATCCCCAAATGCTTGAAGATTCCAGTTTCTAGTTCTCTCTAAGGATGGGCTGAGAGTGTGTGGTGATGTTCACAGTTTATCCCTCTCCTTGAAGTCTACTGCTGAAGGCTTTGTGTGTGGCCGAAAGCTGACCAAAGTTGGGACTGGGTGGTTGACACATGACACAATTATTGTATCTTGTTTATGGACTAGCCTCAAGAGTAAATCTAATGTTCATTTAAGATGATGACAGTTTTGGTGTGCCTTTGAGAGATGCCATCATGTGTGGCCATTCAGTTAGAAACAAAATGGTGGATCTTGTGCTGGCTGGCTCAGGATCTTCATTTTATTGTGCACTTACTGGGTGTCAAGTGGATTAAATTGGAAACTGAAATTGGAAACTGGATTAAATTGGAAACTGAAATTCGAATTATGAGAAAATTGGGCTCTTCCTTCCTGCATACTGTCCTCTTTCTAGAAGTAAACACATTTCTCAATCACACGAATGTTCACCACAAATACTTGCTTTCCTGAAACCGACAGAATGAGACTAGGAGACAAACTGAGGAACCGAGATTTCAGAAGAGTATGATGCCATTATTGCTAGGCAGTATTTGATTGTCTGGAGAGCTACATTTCCACTCCTTGCACTGCCATCTTGATAGCAGGCCAGTCCCAGAGAAAACAGAAGGTGGACAGCCCTGTTGCAGAAGAAATATATTGCTGGATTCTACATGCCTTCACTTTAGTATTAGAGCTCAGAATTAAGGGTTGAATTGAAACCGTACGTTAATGGAATGTGGATGCAGAGGGCAGGATTGGTGCTCTCATAAACAAAATACTGGAAGCCCTCTCTTGCACCAACTCCCTGCCTGTTTCCATATGCTGGGAAAGCACAGCCCAGTGACTCAGCCAGTGAAGTTACTGGAAAGAGGTTTAAGCATGAAATGAAGGGGACACAACAGAATTTAGCATGGCAGCAAAATCCACTGAGTAATAGATGCTTCAGAGTCTGAGGCCTTGTGCATATGAACACAGGATTGCTGCATAAATATGAAATACACTTCCGTTTATGTCTTTAGTAAATTGCTTCCTCAGCTTTTGACTGCTGAAGCACACTTTTTCCTGGATAAAAACTGGGAGCATCCTTCACTCAGACCTACATTATTTACTGTCTTGTTTTTACCATGTCATTGTTGTAATCCAGTTTGTGCATTGCTTGTGGTATCTTTTATACTACTTTTATTGCATTGTTTTCTAATTTTGTAATCCACCTCAAGTTTCACTGAGAAAGGCTTGACTACAAATAAATAAATACATAAATTTACTTTTCGGGTAAGCAAAAGTAAAAATGAACAGCCTCACTAGAGGCAACCCACAAATTTACTTTTCTGGATATTGAAAGCAAAGAGGGTCCCATTTTGAAGGATGCAGTTCCAGAGCGACAATGGAAGGCTCCCCTGGGGTAGAGAATTCTGTTGCCCCTTTGCATAAGAAGTGCTTGAATGATACAGTCACACCAAGGTTACTGGGTCCTTAGATAGCCTGGTCTCCTGCTCTAGTGAGATACCATGCAAGCTGGACCACCCATTCCCTACCACCACTCCAGGGCAGTGGTGGGGAATGGGGAGAATATGCATCACCCCAATCTCACCATTTCACCTCTGATAAGAATCAGAAGTGACATCATCATGTTGGCACAGTGCGGTCCCAAAACTCTGATCAAGCCTAGAGCATTGCATTGATGCAATGATATTACTTCTGGTTTGCATGGGAAGCCAAGAAGGAAGACTTCAGGTTTTAAAGGTAAGTTTGTACTTGTAATACGTGCTATATGTTGAATGATGTTTTCCCAGAAGTTCTGTATGTGCTTGCATGACCACCAGCAATGAAAATAGTTGCCTATTTCCCCACACTGTTTTATACAGTTTGAACTTATGCTATTGTGCACGTGGTGAAGTATTTTTGGAGGTAAGTACCAACGTATTAGCATTTTATAGGATTGTAGCCTAATGGTGGAAATTTTAGAGGTATAAGATGGGGAAGACCATATTTCTTTCCAGTCGTTGTCAGAAAATTTTGTGTTACAATCAGTTTGCCATAATCGTTGATATTTTAAGGATGGGGTATGGTCTAAGTTGAGCAAAACTTTACGCAATCTAGATATGAGTTTAGAATTGTCAGTAGCTAGTGTATGTGATATATTTTCAAACTCGGTTTGAGGTCTGGCTAGGGCATTCTGTATTAGCGGTATGGAGAAAAAACTTTTGATTTGAAAATAATGTAGCCAAAATAACTTAAGATCAGTTTTTTGTTCTAATTTGTTATTTTCTAAAAGCTTTCCTCTGCTGAAGAAGTCTATAATTCGTGTAAGTCCAGCTTTATAGCAAGATATCAGAATATCTGCTCTATGTGTGGGTGACCATTCTTGGCTCAAGTATGAGGACTGAATGGGTGATATTACATCTTTAATATTTCTAATAAAAGGGGTGATTCTATTTCTATATTTGTTTCATATTTTAATGGCAGTATGTAAGTAGCTTTTTGTAAGAGAAGCTTTTGGTTTCAACTTGTTAGCAGGAAGGTTCCATATATAGTCAAATAAATTTAGAGGCCGAATATCATGTGTTTCTATTTGTGCCCAAGCTAGGGGAGGGAGAAGCTAAAGCTCTCAATAAGGAGCCTAAATTGGATGACTCATAGTACAGAGCAAGATTTGGTATTTCAAGACCTCCATACTGTATTGATCTGTAAAGAGTCTTTTGGTTACTGCGTTGTTGTTTTTTTTGTACATAAAAATGGCAAAAATTCTTTTTGCCAAAGGTATAGGCATTTCCTGGGGATCTCAATTGGGATGGTCCAAAAAAAGTAAAGAAATTTGGGGAGGATAAAGTGTCTGATAAGATCTAGTCTATCCGTCCAATATAGAGACATAGCATTCCAATTTTTAATTGAATTTCTAATTTCTGTCTGCAAGGTGCCGAAATTGGCAGAAAATAACTGTGACAGGTTTACAGGTATAGTCACCCCTAAATACTTCCAATTTTTTGAAACCCAGTTGTAAGGGAAAAATTGTTTAATATTTTGGATATTAAAGTTTGACATATTAATTGGATATATATCTGATTTTGTTTGACTAAAAGACAATCCAGAGACTAGGCTAAAATTATGTAATATCGATTGTACTACCAGCAAAGGATCAGAGAGCTTGGCGAGACATCAGCATATAAGGATATTTTATGAGAAGTAACACCTATGTCTATTCCTTTAATTAGAGGGGTTGTACGAATTGTCTCAGCCAAAGGTTCTATGGCTATTGTAAAGAGGAGTGGGGATAGGGGACATCCTTGCCTCTTACCTCTTTGCAGTGAGATTGATTCAGTAAATTAACCATTTATTAATAGCTTAGCTGAGGGCTCCTCATATGAAGCGTGGATTGCATTGTTAAACTTAGTGCCAAAACCCATACCATGTAAAACCATTTTCAAATAGTGGATTTCAACACTATCAAAAGCCTTTGTGCATCTAGTGATAATATTAAGGCTTCATGTTGATTAGATTTACAATACGAAATAATGTTTAAAATGCGACGTATGTTATCAGCAATGTTTCTTTTGTAAATAAAGCCAGTTTGATCGGGCTTAATATAATCAGATAATATAACTTTTAATTTGTTTGCCAAAATTTTTGTGAAAATTTTGTTGTCCACATTAAGGAGCGAAATTGAGCGGTATGAAGCCAGGTCTTGACAATCTTTATTCGGTTTTGGAATTGTAATGATGTTGGCTTCTGACCAGTTTTTGGCATGGACCCTGACTCTAGAATATTGTTGCATAGAGTTGTTAGGGGACCAACTAGCTCTGCTTTAAAAAATTTATACTACTCGGGAGGGAGATCATCCCTACCGGGTGCAGTATTTGGTCTCAGCTGTTGAATAGATTCAATGACTTCAGTTGTAATATTTTTTTTTTCAGCAAGTGAACAGGGTTAGGAGTTAGCTTAGGCAGCAACCCTTGCTTACTTAAGAAAGCTTTTATTTTAGGTGTCTCAGGTTTTCTACATCTTTGTGCAGAAATCAGCCATAATTTTGGCATTTTTTTGAGTTTCTACTTGTTTGGATCCTTCCTTGTCCAGAAGTGAGTATATGTGAGAGGTTTGGCACTTCTATTTAACCTTCCACGCTAGGTATTTGATTGATCTCGGGGATTTTTTCCAGTACTTGTTTTTAATATACATCAGCTGTCTCTGAATTGTTTCAGTTTCCTTATCCTGTAGGAGTTTCTGTTTTGCCTCTAATTTCCTATAAATATGTGAGTAACCAGTTTGTGTATGGAGTAGTTCAAAATGTTTAATTTTTTCTTGTATTTCCAATATTAATTGTTTCTTTTCTTTTTTCAGGCGTATTGCCATAGAAGATACCAAGCCTCTAACAACTGCTTTAGATGCATCCCATAATGTATTTAATGAGATATCATCTGTGTTATTTCCTTTAAAATAGTTGTGTATGCCTTGGGCAATTTGTTTTTTCATGGTGTCATCCAATAATTTTTTTTTTCAAATTTCCAGTGCCTTCCTGTTTGTATTTGTCTAAATGGTTTTAATGTACAAAGAATTGGTGTATGATCTGACCAAATATTAATGCCAATTTATATGTCTGATAAAAATTTCATTAAGGATTGGGATAGAATTATGTAATCAGTTCATGTATAAGTGTTCTGTCTTGCTGAGTAATATGTATAATCTCTCTCATTTTGGTGGGAATGATGCCATACATCATATAGACCGGCGTTTCCCATTTGCAGGGTCACGACCTGGCACCGAGCCATAGAAGCCTCAATACCGGGTCGCAAGAAAAGCCAAAGCTAGCCCCACCCCCAGCAAAGCCTGAGCTCCATTTTCCTTCCTTCCATCCCCCAATGTCACTGTGTTGTGCAGAGAAAAGCTGAACTTGAAGACTGACACAGACTGCAAAGCCTGAGCTCCCTTTTCCTTCCTTCCTTCCTTCCTTCCTTCCTTCCTTCCTTCCTTCCTTCCTTCCTTCCTTCCTTCCTTCCTTCCTTCCTTCCTTCCTTCCTTCCTTCCTTCCTTCCTTCCTCCCTCCCTCCCTCCCTTCCTTCCTTCCTTCCTTCCTTCCTTCCTTCCTTCCTTCCTTCCTTCCTTCCTTCCTTCCCCTGTCTCTATGTTGTGTAGAGAAAAGCTAGCCTTGAAGACTGACACCATCTGCAAAGCCTGAGCTCCGTTTGGCTTCCTTCTTTCCCCTGTCTCTGTGTTGTGCAGAGAGGAGCTGGGCTGCTTCTCCTTCCTTATCCCCCCTTCCCAGTGTATGAGAGAAAAGCTGGAGTCCACTGGCACTTTAGACCCATGAAGTGTTCTTCAAGGTATGAGCTTTCACATGCCTTGCAGTATGTTTTTTTGAGGAGATTTCTCCAGGAGACCTAGGCGGCAAAGAAGAGAGTGTGTGTGTGTGTGGGAGGGGCAGGAAGTGAGCATTCCAATAGCTATTTTTTTTTTACCAAATGACCCCTGGGCATAATTGTTGCTGGCTGAGGTCATCTGATGGTGAGTAAGGCTTTTTCTTCCCTTTCTTTCTTTCTTTCTTTCTTTCTTTCTTTCTTTCTTTCTTTCTTTCTTTCTTTCTTTCTTTCTTTCTTTCTTTCTTTCTTTCTTTCTTTCTTTCTTTCTTTCCCTGTAAATGATGTTCTGTCTGTATTCTTGGTGCTGGGGGGAAGCAACAGTGGGAGGGCTTCTAGTGCCCTGGCCCCACTGGTGGACATTCTGGTGCTTTTTGGGCATTGTGTGAGAGAATTCTTTCTTTCGATGTCTTTATTTTCCTTTCCTTCCATTTCATTCTTTCATTTTCTTTCTCTTTCTTTTCTTCCGTTTTTACTGGATGAAACTTTTCTGTTCATCATACTGTTGTCGCAAACATAGGAGCTCTGCCAATGAAAAGTTGGCATCCCCAGTTGTAGCCAGCTGGCCTTTCTATGAGATTTCTGTGTGAGTGAGTGAGAGTGAGACGTGTGGGGCAGAAAGAGGTCATTGGAGGTTCCTGTTGTATATCTCAACAGCACTGGAAGTGACGGTACTATGAATTGGCACCATTTTACCGGTCCTGCTTTTAACAGCTGTCTGACACCAAATTAAACTCCTCCTGTAGATATTCAAAAGGATGAAAGAAGTTCACTGGCTAAATATCTGTACAACAGGTTGCTTTTAAAGGCATGGGAAACACAGGCAGGAAAAAGCTGCAAGCCCCTCATAAATATGCTTTTTGGGATAACTGCAGAAAAGCTTGTATGAACTTCATATAACTTGAAAGTAATTCATTAATTATAGTACAATTGTCTGCTACCTTTCACAGCAATTTCCCAGTGTTTCAGCCAAGGAAGAGTATGGAAAATAGCTGTTAAAAGATTTTCTTGAAACCTAGCAAGCTTGGTTGTAGCTTGAGGCAGGGTTCCAGTAGTAGCAGCTGAACGAAGGGCCTACTAAATGTGTCAGCATATTTTAAGGTAGAGCAGCTGCCAGGGCCCAGTGTGGGTGCTACACAGTGCTGGCACTCCTGATGGCAATGACAACAGCACTCCCAACATAATTCTTGTCTTCCAGCTCCACCCCCAAAGTCTCCTGGCTCCACCCCCAAATTTTAGTGAGCCACTAAGGAGAAGTGTAAAAATAACTGGGCCACGGGGAAAAAAAGTTTGGGAAACCCTGATATAGACCATAGCTTTCAAGAAGGGAAGATAAACCTGTATCTGTGTTACCTAAGTTTCGAGGGTTGGGCTGCCTATGTGTTCTGTCTAAAGCCTTATTGGCTTTCAGATTAAAGTCCCCTCCTAGTATAACATTATCAGTTTGGAAGGTTTGTAGCTGCAATAACGACTGGTTTAGAAATTCTAACTGTTTCATATTTGGAGCATATAAGGTTGCTAGTGTTAGAGGAAAGCCTTCCAAACTGTCTTTTACAAAAAGGAATCTATCTTGAGGATGAGAGATGGTGGCTTGTAGTTCAAAGCGGATGTGCTTGGCAAGTAAAATGGGTACTCCCCTCAATTTGAGTTCCCAGGGGCAAGGAGTTGAGTAGCAAACCAGGGGAATTTCAAGACTGGGTGATCTTTAGATTTCAGATGTGTCTCCTGTAGGAACAAAATGTCAGGCTTATCTTGCATAATCTGAGAGAGTACACAATTTTGTTTAATTTTGTTGTTTAAGCTACGTACATTATAAATCATAACTTTTAAAGGATTCATTTTGCAAGTTAAACACTCTAAATATACTAATAATCTAGTCACAAAATTCTAGAAATGTGCTATCGTATCCTATAAGCATTAAGGTCACCAAATACCCAATGTAAAACTCTAAGTCTATACTACTGAATTTAACTTCAAAAATATCTATCTAGTTCGTGTTATTGAAATCTTAACTGGTAAGTTCTTATACTAAGCTTCACTTAAATTCCACACTTATACCTACGCTAACCAACAAAATAAAACAGCAGTTATAACACTATTAACACAGCAAAGAAGGCAATGAAAGAAGAACGTAACCCCCCTCCCCCAGCCCTATTCTCCCCCCTTTATATCCATAAATCAGGTATCAGGTATTCTTCATTGAAATCCGTTCTGACAGCTTCCATGCCTTCAATTAGAAAGTCAACAGCAAATGTTCAGTTCATAGGTTTCAGGTCTTTTCCAGGAGGGGAATCTTGCATTTCTTCTCTGGGGTAAGTGAGAGCGTCCTCTTAGCTATTTTCTTCAGTAAGTCTCCAGGGACTTCCAAATGTAGGGCCTTCAACACAGTAATTCCAGAGGCCAGATCTGTGGCTACATATTGTTTGCTAAGGTGTCGCACTTGCAATTTGTACAGCATTGTCCATCTGTATTTTATGTTGGCCTGCTGCAGTTTGGTGGTGATTGGCTTCATTGTTTTCCTGAGAGACAATACATCCTGAGGAAGATCTGGATAAATGGTAATTTCAGTCCTGGTATTTTAAGTATCCTTTTTCTCTGGCTGTGTTCAGAAGCAAATATTTGAATCGTGGGTCAGGTATTGTAATTAGAATATCTCTGGGGAGCCCTCTGTTAGGAGACTTAGCATTCCCAATGCGATAAGCTTTATGAAGAATTAATGGAGAGTCATCAGTAAGGTTTAATTCTTGGGACAGCCAGGGTGTCAGGAAATCAATTAGACCATTAGAAGCTTCCACCTCCTCTGCAAAACCATGCAGTTTAAGGTTATTTTGTCTTACCGTGGCCTTAAGCTGAAGAATATAATTATTTCGCGGAAGGTTTTCATTCTGTAAAGCTAGGTTTCCCAATCCCCAGGTCCCAGCGGGGGATCCCCCATTTTTACAGGCTTCTCCCTGCCCCCAGCCAGCTGGCCGGCGGGGGAAGTCCCGCCCCCCACAGTCATCATGTAGTTTTAGAGCTCCTGCAGGTCAGTTTTTAAAATATGTGCCTTTAAGGCTGAGCAGGAAGCAGGAAACAGGAAGAGCTTCGGAGAACGGCCCCTCCCTTTGTTTTGCTTTTGTTTTCAGATCAAGTAAAGTTCTGCAGGAACAAGACCCAGTAAGTATTTGAGTGTGAGAGAGAGGGATGGGGCAGGGAATTCCCTGGTTTAGAGACCCTCCCCCCCACTTTAGAAAGCGTGGCAGGGGGGAGTGAAATGTCTACTGGGCACTTTCTTATTCCCTATGGAGAACAATTCCCATAGGGAATAATGGGGAATTGATCCATGGGTATTGAGGGCTCTGGGGGGGGGCTATGTTTTGAGGTAGAGGCACCAAATTTTTAGTATAGCATCTAGTGCCTCTCCCCAAAATACTCCCCAAGTTTCAAAGCGATTGGACCAGGGGGTCCAATTTTATGAGCCCCAAAAGATGGTGCCCCTATCCTTCATTATTTCCTATAGAAGAAAGGCATTTAAAAAGGTGTGCTGTCCCTTTTAATGTGATGGCCAGAACTCCCTTGGAGTTCAATTATGCTTGTCACACCCTTGTCCCTGGCTGCACCCCCAATGTCTCCTGGCTCCGCCCCCAAAGTCCCCAGATATTTCTTGAATTGGACTTGGCAACCCTAGGTAAAGCCATGCTTAAGTTCAAGGCTGTGTCTGTAATCTGTGCAGTTTGTGAGAGAGATGTAGTAAAGCCCTGTAGCTGATCATTAATGGGTTTCAATAACCCAGCCATTTGTGCAGAAAGTTTATCTAACAGAGACATCTCCATGACCTGAAGACACATTTGTAAGGTGGCTTGAAAGAATTCCTCCACAGAGGCCTCGTTGTAGGCTGCGTTCCCTTCCCTGTCGTCAGGGGAAGCTGCCATTTTTTAAAATCACTTGTGCTGCAGTCGTTACTCTGTGAGGATTTTCTCCCCGGAGAGGCTTTAGCCAGTCATTCTGTCTTCTTGGGGGAAGGCGAGGTTGTCCTCCCAGCTTTTTGCATCATTTAGGGCTGTAAGAGAATGATCCAGCATTGGAATGGGAGGGAAATAGGGCTGAGGGAGTTAGAGCTCTCCTCTCATGCATCCGCCATGATCGCCGGTGACGCTCCACCCCAGGTCATACACCCCTGATGTAGCCAATCCTCCAAGAGCTTACAAGGGTCTTTTTTGTAAACTCTTGGAGGATTGGCTACATCAGGGGTGTGTGGACTAATATGCAAAAAAGCTCCTGCTAAAATTCTACCCTTGATTGTCACGCCAGCTGAGCCCATCTCCTAGGTAATTTATTAAATGTTTCAAACGCTGTCTTCTTCCAAGAAGTGGCTGAATAATGGAACCCAATTCCCAACACATTCATTTGGCAACAGCTCAAACTTTCAACCAGAATTACTGTGATTCTGATTGAAAGCTTTGAGCTGTTGCCCAAATGACTGTGTTGGAAATTAGATTCCATTACTCAGCCACTTTTTGGAAGAAGACAGTTTTTGAAACGTCTAATAAATTACCTAGGAGAGGTGTTCAGTTAATAGTTTATTCCCATGGCATGCTTTTCCTGCCTCATCATTTGAAACTGATTTAGAAGTCTGTGGACTCATTATTGTTGAGAGCTTTGGAGGAGCTGACTGGAGGACTTTACCATTGTATATATTTTACTTTTCTGTGCACAGAATTGTAATTGGTTACTTGTAAGCAGTGCTAATTGTATTGTCATTGGTTTAAAGCAGGAGTGTCAAACATGAAGCCTGGGGGCCGAATCAGACCCCCCCAGAGGGATCTTATCAGCTCTCCTGAACAACTGGCTGCCATCTGCTTCCTTCTCCCTCCCTCTTGCTTCCTTCTGCAACACAGCTTGATTTTCTAGGCTTGCTCAATCACCCAGGATCTACAAAGCAAAACCTCTACTTTTTCCATTGCCTGAGGCTCTTCCCTTGGGAAGAAGGGTGTGGGGGAAGATAGCTTGCTTTGCTAGGCTCTCTCAATTGCACAGCAGAGCTACTGAGCCAAGCCTTTCTCCCTTCTATTGGTTGAGGCTTCTCCCCCTCCTGGTCTCCTGGGGAAGAAAGGGAAGAGCCAGAGCTTCCTTTGCCCAGTTCCCTGGATCACACAGGAGAGATACAAAGAAAGCACCTTTAGAACCAATGAGTGCTAATATTTTAAGCATGTTTCCAGTTTTTTAAAATCTTTGTGTATGTCTGTGTGCTTTATAAAGTTTATATCTCTGCTACCTGACATTACAGTTTATGGCACGCAAGGCTCGGCCCCACAAGGTCTCATTTATGTCAGATCCGGCCCTCATAACAAATGAGTTTGACACCCCTGGTTTAAAGTGGACAGCAACACTTTTGTAAGCTATAAGCTGTTAGTGAGAAACACTTGAAGGCTCTCTTGAATAAGCAGCATTACATTAATTGCATTGACAGTACAGTTCCAATGAATCTTGTGCTACAGATTTACAAAGAAGATTTCTGCAGCTGTTTACCAGCATGACCTTGCTGTAGTGACAGGCCTTTCATAAGAGTCAGCCAATCCGAATGGTATGCTGCAGGCTACATATCATTGGATTTAGGTTACATTCACTTTGTGGCAAAACCCCATTCCTGAACATCATTGCTGGCACCCAGTGAAGCTGATGGACAGTAGATTTAGGACAGACAAAGAAAAGTGCTTCTTCAGAAATACTTCTCCGCTCAGAGTAATTAGCCTGTGGAATCCACATCTACAGAATGTAAAAATGGTCACTAGTTTAGTTGACTCAAAGCAGCACAAGTACATAGTGGATAGGAGGGAAGATGGCATGGTACAGCTTAGTCTCATCAGATTTTGGAAGCTAAGCAGGGTCCAATACTTTGATGGAATATTACCAATGAAGACTGCAGAGGAAGGCAATGGCAAACCACCTCTGTTTTTCACTTGCCTTGAAAGCCCCTGGCTGAGGTCACTACAAGTCGATTGCAGCTCCATGGCACTTACCTATTCATAGGTTCATCAATGGCTATTGGCCATGATGAGTCAGTAGAGCCTTAATGTTCAGAGGCAGTAATCCTCCTTAGTACAGGGGCTGGGTGGACAAAGAGAGGGTGAGGCTTTGGCTTCTGAGACCTGATTGTAAGCCTTTTGGGGCCATCTGGTTGGCCATTGCATGAAATTGGATATTGGACTAGATACAACTTGGTCTGATCCACCAAAGGTGCCCTTCTGTTCTGATCAGAGAAAGTGAAATCAAAGTAAAGTGCCAGGGAAATACTGTTGGTGAAGCTGACAGTGTATAGAACCACCAGAACAAATAGCTCTTTAGAGGAAACTCAACTGGATTTTTTAAAAAATAGCAGAACATAATGAAGAACACAGTGTTGACACTGGGAACACAGATGCTAGGTAATGAAACCCTGAACACTTGGATGGAAACCCCACAATATAATTTTTGTTTATTATAGCCTATCCATTCACAAACCACAGACTATGCATCTAATGGGAGGACAATGGTTCTAAATATAGAATTTTAGCTCTGGTTTGTAAAGACTGGCAAAAGCTAGCAATTGTGGCAACTGGCAAAAGTCTTCACCTTCCTGGAACAAAATAAATACCTGGATAACGGAAAACATTTCTCACTTATGAATGCTGCAAAGTGGTCAACTCTTGGATAATCCAAACTTGCTTTAAAAAAGAAACTATCCTATGCAAGGTTGAGTAAAGAGTCCAATTCACATTTAATAATTTGGACATGAGCTGTTTTCATAAACAGCCATGTTGAGATTAGGGTAGCCAAGTCCCCAGCTTCCCATAGCAGGGGACTTTTGCGCATGCAAAGCACGCCCGCTCTGCGACGATGTCACCCGGAAGTAATGTCATCAAAATGGCAGCACCCGTGTGGGGCTGCTCTAGACATTTCTGGGAAAATTCTGTGGTTTTCCTGGACGCTCTAGCCCAGGGGTGTCAAACAAGCAGTTTGGGGGTCAAATCAGGCCCCTGGAGGGCTCCTATCAGGCCCCCAAGCAACTGGCTTTCATTTGCTTCCTTCTCCCTATATCTTGCTTCCTTCTGCATAACAGCTTGCTTTGCAAGGCTTGCTCAATTGCACAGGAGCTACAAGGCAAAACCTCTGTTTTCTCCATTGGCTGAGGCTCCTCCCTTGGGGAGAAGGGGGGGGAGGCAGAGCTTGCTTTGCCAGGCTCTCTCAATCACACAGCAGAGCTACTGAGCCAAGCCTCTCTTCCTTCTATTGGCTGAGGCGCCTGCCCATCCCCTGGGGAAGGAAGGAAAGAGCTAGCGCTTCCTTTGCTCAGTTCCCTGGATCCCATGGGAGAAATACAAAGAAAATGCTAATGTTTGAAACATGTTTTAATTTTTTAATATATATATATATATATTTACATTTGTCTATGTTCTTTATAAAATGTATATCTCTACTACCTAATCTTAAATAGGTACACACGTGGCCCAGCCTGACATGGCTCGGCCCAACCTGACATGACTCAGCCCAACAAGGTCTCATTTACATCAGATCTGGCCTTCATAACAAATGAGTTCGACATCCCTGCTCTAGCTATTTGGGAGGTAAAAACTATATGATATCTATTGTATAGTACCATAGAGTTTTCTCAGAAATGCCTAGAGCGACCCTGCATGGGTGCCGCCATTTTGATGATGTCACTTCCGGGTGACATCATCACACCAGCGATGTAGGGGGAGGTTCCCTCCACCGGCCCAATGTGGGCTGGTGGGTTGGGAACTTCCCAGGCAGGGGATTCCCCGCCTGGACCGGAGGCTTGGCAGCCCTAGTTGAGATTGAGAAGAGGAAATAGTAATGGCAAAGCTCAAGTCTAACTGTTATACTAGAATCCTTCCTCCCATCCCCCCTCCTGATTTTCAGTGTAAGCACTTATTTGAACTGAGAATAGACAGTCCAGTAAGCATAACAAAATTCCTGTGTTTTAGAACGGAGATCTCTAATCTCATTGAGCCTATGGATACTTATGGCATTTTGATGGAGGCATTACCACAAATGGCTGCCATGGGATATCAGGACGAATCACATTATGTTGAGAGGCTGCAGACCAAGCCTTCTCCTATGATGGAACCAGCTGTCTCTGAATGGATGATCCCTGCAAAGGAAGTCTGCAAAGATATTGCCCTCTGAGCTTGGCTGAACAACCTCCCGCTCCAAGGAGGTAGCAGAATGTCAGGAAAAGGGCTGTGGCTTAATGGTATAGCATCTGCTTGGCATGTAGAAAGTCCCAGGTTGAATCCCCAGCTCTTCCAGGACAGATCAGGTTGTAGGTGATATAAAGAATACCAGCCTGAAACCCTGGAGAGTTATTGCCAGTCTGAGTAGACAATACTGACCAATGGTCTGCTTTATTATAAGACAGATGTTCAAGAGCCATTTTGCTTTGGGGTAAAAGAAGAAGAAGATATTGGATTTATATCCTGCCCTCCACTCCGAATCTCAGAGTGGCTCACAATCTCCTTTATCTTCCTCCCCCACAACAGACACCCTGTGAGGTAGGTGGGGCTGAGAGGGCTCTTACAGCAGCTGCCCTTTCAAGGACAACCTCTGCCAGAGCTATGGCTGACCCAAGGCCATTTCAGCAGATGCAAGTGGAGGAGTGGGGAATCAAACCTGGTTCTCTCAGATAAGAGTCTGCGCACTTAACCACTACACCAAACTAGCACTCTAGAAGCAAATGGATGCCAGGAAGTCCATCAGAAGGCATCACGGTGCCCATTGGTGCCTTGTTGGGTTTGCAACTTTAGAATGTACCAAAGATATAGTGACAAAGGTGGTGTGAGTGTTGAGAGGAGATATGGTGGACTATTGTGGCAAAAGAAGGCCTCCATTCTGGGTTGTGCGAAACATTTGAATTTACCATAGATACAGTATGAGCATGGCAAGATGACTTCACATTGCTTGGTACTTTATTTTTTTTTGCGGATTTCTAGTGCGCCCTTTCCCATGTCGGGCACAGGGCGGATTACAACATAGTAAAACAGTTAAAATCACACAATAAAACCATTAAAATTAAACAAAGCCATTAAAATGAAACAAAATAAGGCAGCGTTAGTGACATGTACATTGTTCACAGATTGAAACACAGGATGCGGTCAGTGCAGGGAGGCTGATTAGATGGTGTGAGGAACTTAAACTTAAAACGCTCTGCCTCCCCTCTCATGTATGGGACATTCTTATTTATAATATAATTATATATTTTAAACACAAACATTTGCAGGTTGAGTACTGTGGGCTGTATCTATCACTGTGTCCCAACTGAATCTTGCGGGAGTTACAAACTTGATGAAAAAATGGCTATTCATGTTTCCCCAGTGATAACTAATTGTTAGGAGATGGGGTTCTTCATAACCTGTCTTGTTCAAGGAGCTATCACAGTTTGGAGAAGACGTTACCCCCTCCAGTTTTTAAACAGGGAAAGAGAGCCGCAGACAGAAAGGGCATATATGTATTGGCCAAAAGAGAAGCACCTTGAAAAGTCTGGATATCTAAAGTTTGGGTTTTAAAAAAAACCTATTTAAACTCTGCTTTTCTCCCCAGTGGGGATTCAAATGGCTTACAACATAGGGTTACCAACTCCAGGTTGGGAAATTCCTAGAGATTTGGGGGTGGAACTTGTATAAAGTAGAATTTGGGGAGGGGAGGAACTTCAGAATGGAGTCTGTGCTCCAAAACAGCAATTTTCTCCAAAGTAACTGATCTGTTGTCTGAAGACCAGTTGTAATTCTGAGAGATCTCCAGGCTCCACCTGGAGGTTAGCAACCTTAACACACTGTTATCCTCTCATGCATTTTATACTCACAGCAAAAATAGCCATGGGAGGTACATAAGGTTGAGAGAGTGTGACTGGGTCAAAGTTATCCAGTGGGCTACCATAGCAGTGTGGGAATTCAAACCTGGGTCTCTGCCCAAGCGTGGCCAAACTGTGGCTCAGGAGCCACATGTGGCTCTTTCACAATATTGTGTGACTCTCAAAGCCCCCACCACCCCGTTGGTCAGCTTGGAGAAGGCATTTCTCTCTTTAAATCACTTCTCCAAACCAAGCTAGCTGGCAACTTAGAAAATGCATTTAAAGTTGCTTACTTTCCTCCTCCCCCCTGTTTTCCTTCCTTCCTTCCTTCCTTCCTTCCTTCCTTCCTTCCTTCCTTCCTTCCTTCCTTCCTTCCTTCCTTCCTTCCTTCCTTCCTTCCTTCCTTCCTTCCTTCCTTCCTTCCTTCCTTCCTTCCTTCCTTCCTCCCTCCCTCCCTCCCTCCCTGTCTTGCAGCTCTCAAACATCTGACATTCATATCTTGTGGCTCCTATGTTAAGCAAGGTTGGCCACCCCTGTCCTTGTCTAAGGTCCAAGAGTGTGTTGGCAAAGGATTCCTTACAAAAGAAATCTTTTTTCCTCTTGTGTATGTTGTTTTCTGTTTGGTTTTACATTGGGTGGGAGCGAGAGAGAAAGAGAGAGAGAGTCCTTTTATCTTTCTGAGACCAAGTCGATTGGAATAGAATTCTCTTTGTGATCCTTCTATGTCTCCCTCTACTTAAGGAAGAAGCTTTGGAAGAAGGAGTTAGTTGGCGAACGCAGGCTGGATTTTGTTTGTGGTCTGCCAGTTCGTGAATTCTCAGATGAGAAAAATCACAGCTCACAGTGCTAGAACTGAAAGGTCCACTCAGAATAAATCAAAATGATGCTCTTAAGACTCCACAATTGGCCATCAAAAAGTACTGGATGTAAGAGGCCTCAAAGCACACGGAACTTTCTTAGTCTTTTGCTTGCTTTAGTTTAAAAACTGGTGACTCTGTTGATCGTAAAGGAAAACAAATCTAAACTAGTGTGATTGGTGCAGGAACCCTGTCAAGCGGGAACTTTATCAGGGGTTGCTCAATAAGAAGATCAAGCAATAGCAGACAAGTTTCTCTGGAAAACAGCTTGCTTACCACTTTTGAACTCCATTTGCGCTGTGGCATGCAATAAAACAGGGCAGGTCACCGCCTCTGAGACTGTGCTTCAGAACTCAGTCCAGAATCCTCAGAAGCATGCAGGGATTCCTTGGCAGAAAAAAAAAGTTCACATGGAAAAGATTCCCTCATAACAAGAGTCCTTTTCAGATGTTACAACCACGCCTACTGGGAGAGCACTAACAGGAGAATGTGCTACCCTCAGGTGCCCCTGATCTGTGCTGTCACCATTTCATGTGAATGGGTCAACCCATGGATATTCTGTGCATGCTCAGCTTTGTACCCACTGCATGAAACCTGTAATGTGTACCAAAGATGTGCATGCATAGAAAAATTGTGCTGCTCACACAAAATCATGATTGTGTGTGCCAGGAACATTGTGGGTAGTGAGGGACTGCTCCCATTGGTGGTAGGATTGCCAGCTCCAGCTGGAAATCCCTGAAAATTTGTGGGTAGATCCTGGGGAAGATGGAGTCTGGGGAAGGGAAGGAGTTCAGCAGGGAAGCGATGTAATAGTATCAACCCTCCAAATTGCCATTTCCTCCAGAGGAGGTTGATCTCTGTAGTCTGGAACTCAGTGGTAGTTCTGGGCAGGCCTTGAATTCAGCAGCGGCTCACAGGAACACAACTCCTGAACCTTTCTGACGCCCCTCCCCCACCTTCCCACCAACCTACCTTGTCCATTGAATAGTAGGTGCAGCTGCATAACAATTCCTGGATTAGGAGAGCAGGAAGCCACCAGGAGCTTTGCCACATCCCCAGTAGCCCTCATTAACCCCTGCAGAAGCCCTCACCACCCTTTCTCCACTTCTTATGTGATTTTGGGTGGAGGGCAGCTTGCTGGCCTTTTGACTGTGGGAGGGGTGGGCAGGGCGGCTAAGGAGAGCCCCAGGTGATCTGTCAAGTGCTGATATTTTTCAATAAGTCTTGTTTTAAATCAAAGCTGTTTTATTGTTAGAAACTTAGGAGCTATACCAAAGACACAAGCCTTGGGAGTAATGATGTATACATAGTTACATAGTTGCTATATAGGATATCTTCAAAGGTTACCATACAGATGCATAATTGAGTCACGGGTTCAAAGGTTGCTAAACAACTATCTATTTTATTACTAAGGAATTTAGGCTATTAGAAACATCTCCCATTCTCACACTATTCTGGAAGCAGATAAGAGTTGTCTGTGTGAACCTGTGGGAGAGGCGACTTGAAAGGCAGGCTGTAGCATAAGCATCCTTGGGCCAGATGGATTTATTACTTGCCCAATGGTTGTAAATAAGGGGGAAGCAGAAGAGAGCTGGTGACCTGCTCTTTGTCTGAAAGAAAATCACATTACAGAAAATAGTGCGCTTGACATGAGCAAGACCTGCTTGAGCTGACTGGATCTCTAGCTAGCCCAAGCAGGCCTCACTTGCCCAGGGTTCTCCTTTCTTGCATTGGGTTGCTTTTGGCTGGTGGGGGTTAGGGTTAAGGTTAGGCTAATGTGTTATGCTATGCTAATGAGTTCCACCATCTATTTTTCTACAAAATGACCCCTGGTTCTGAGCGATATTCCAGGCCCTATCTGGATGTTGGTAGCTCTAGTTGATAGGCTTTCAGTATGCGTAGTTGTAATGTCTGAAAAATAACTGGAAAGTTCAAAAGTTGATGATCTAAAAAATGTGGGTTCCTCTCTCTTTTAGAAGAATGTCATGTTGTCAGAGTTAAAAGAAGTAGGCACTCTTCTGCTACCAGTTCTTCTGCATGCACCAAAAGGATTTGGGTTTAATTCACAAACACAAACGCAGGGGAAACATCTGTTGGTGGGGGTAGGGGAACAGAATCCCTAAGGAAGAAAAAAGGAATACATGACAGCTTTGACTTGCTGTTGACTTCTTAAGTGACCAGTTCAAATAGCCAGGGGATATGTTAACTAAACCGACAACCAGATTCCAGCGGGTGGAGGTTATGACAACATTTGTCTTTCCAGCTGTGCGCTTGCCAAAATGGTCACAGGCAAATTTCTCCTGTTTCTGAAGCCAGCCTCTACTGCATGCTGCCGTCTGTGTTTTTGATTCATTGAGGCAGTTGCTAGACTGTCACATAGCTCAGTCACTGTGTGCACAACCAATTATGGCACAGGCTGTGTATATACTGGAAAATTAGATTTACTTATTATAACTTAAGAATGTGTATCTGTGCCCTTTGGCAGTAGGAGAGGGGGAGATGTCAGGAGGCCAAAGAATGAGATGTAAAATATCGATCTGACACAAGCATATATGAAGCTGCCTTTTACTGAGTCAGATAAATTTTCTCTTCTATCCCTGTAATCTTCATCAGCTTCTAGCTTCTCTCCAGGATCCCAGGCCAGTTCTTTTTTAAACTGAAGATGCTAGGGATTGAACCTAGAACCTCCAGAATACAAAGCACATTCCCAACAATTGATGTGTGGCCATCCCTGGCAGTTTTATACAAGCAGGACCTCATTTGAACCAGGGCTTCTGGAGTTAGATAGATAGATAATTTTATTTGTATCCCGCCCTCCCCGCCGGAGCAGGCTCAGGGCGGCTAAGCGGTTTAGCTACAGGTCCTGTTTTCAGAATCCAAACACGAATCCTTGGAACATGTGAAATGATATGGAAGAGGTGAATACCTTTGAGCAGATGTGGTGTCTTTGCTTACCTTGATGTATGTACATCCTGCTTGACACATAAGGTATGTTTGGGGCAGGGCTCATTGGGAAAGCATCTGTTTTGAATGCACGTCTCAGGTTCCATCCCTGGCATCTGCAGGTAAAAATGACTGGGCAAGTAGGAGACCTGAAACCCTGGATAGGCAAAATTGCCCTGTGCTTGTGCCAGTGGAGCTCCTTTTGTTAGTAGAAGCAATTCAGGCACTGGCAGCTGAGTCAAGAGTTTGCCTGATTTCCTTTCCTTTTTACATTGGGCTGCCCAACACCAGGTGGGATGGAGAATCCCTACCTCCTTCCACTTGGAACAGTGGGGAGAGAATTTTTTTTTAAAAAAAATCAGCCTCATGTAGTTACCAGAAATGCCAAAGGGCAACTCTAGAAATGGTAATAAACTCTATGGTTTTGCCATAGAATTCCCAACAGTTTCTAGAGTTACCCTTTGTCACTTCCAGTAAATACTTCTGGTAAGTGTACAAGGCTGCATTAAAAAAAAAAATCTCCCAATTTACAGCTGTGTGTGTATCAACATCAGTTTTTTGTAGGTCAAACTGGACTACTGGAGGAGGTCAAATGCACGCAAAAATACAATCCAATGTATTTGAAATAGTTCAAGCAATCTAAAAGTCTGTATAAATACAGTTATTAATTTTAGAATTCACAAAATGTTATTTGGCTAAAACTATGAGGGATAAACAGAAGTAAGTTGTGGCTGAAGACTACTTGGTGTACTCCAGCTGCTATTTTGGACTACTGAACTACTTCATTCAAGACAAGCATTGTCATATATAAATACAGAAGAAACACAATGTCTTTTCAGAGGTTGGACCAGTCAGACTTTGCTCTTCGAAAAAGATGCTTAAGGTGGTGTTTATTAAAGATTGCTCAGGTGTTACTGATAAGGTGATGGTTGAACATATGAACATATGAAGCTGCCTTATACTGAATCAGACCCTTGGTCCATCAAAGTCAGTATTGTCTTCTCAGACTGGCAGCGGCTCTCCAGGGTCTCAAGCTGAGGTTTTTCATGCCTACCTGCCTGGCCCCTTTTTAGTTGGAGATGCCGGGGATTGAACCTGGGACCTTCTGCTTCCCAAGCAGATGCTCTACCACTGAGCCACCGTCCCTCCCCAAAATACAAAATACAGCAAAAATAAAGAGAGACCTTACAACATATGGTTAGTTCTCTGGAGGCTCCTAACAGTGACGAACGTAGGGTTTAGGTACTAGCAAGGAGTGGGAGGGGGGCGGGGAATTAAGTAATGTTGAAAAGGATTGGGAAGTTACTTTGTATTTTTACCGGGGCTTTTTTTGCAGCAAGAACTCCTTTGCATATTAGGTTACACCCCCCTGATGTAGCCAATCCTCGAAGAGCTTACAGGGCTATCTTACAAGGCCTACTGTTAGCTCCAGGAGGATTGGCTAAATCAGGGGGGGTGTAGCCTAATATGCAAAGGAATTCCTCCTACAAAAAAGCCCTGTTTTTAGCTATCAAGTTCTGAAACGGGATGCTCCTGGGGAAAAACCAAAACAAAGCAAACCACCCAACTCTGTTCATCGACTGATGTTTGTATTTCAAGAAAGTGCTTTATCTGCTGCTAAGGCCCCTCTCCTCATTCTCATCCCCACAGCTCTTGCAGCACACTGTTGTATTGTGAATCTGTAGTCTTCACGGTCTGTGGTTGCCCCTTGAACCTGGAACTTACAGGTTAATTGCATGGCAGGAAGTGGAGGGGGGAGTGTGAGACACAAAATACATAACGCAGTTCTTCAGCTATGGAATAATTGCAGACACTGCTCTTCTAAGTTGTGTTTTGAAATTATCGTCATCAGCATTGTTGTATAAAGCCATTTTCTATCAGAGTACCCAGAGCATCACACAATAACATCAGATAAAAACTGTATGAGGACCCCGCCCCCCCCATTAACAAATACAGGCAAACCACTTCATAAATCAGCAATGGTGGTCATGTGAAATCAAAACCAGTTAGCTAAGTTCAGGAAAAGATCTTTCAAATAACCCAGTTTCAATGAAATAGTGAGAAGAATGTCAGGGTGCTGTAAAATTAGCTCCACTAACTGGGAAGTTTCAATGCGAGAGACTAACAGAGGTGGGGTGCCTTCAGCCTCTGCATTCCTTGGTGGTCCCATCTAAATGTTAATGAAGACCAAGGCTTTTTTTGTAGCAGGATGCCTTTGCATTTTAGGCCATGCCCCCTGATGTAGCCAATCCTCCAAGTAGCTGCATAGTGCTTATCCCTCTAATGGCTGGACTCAGAGGTTCCCAATGGCAAAACTCAGAAATCACTTTTTAAAAGGTCAGGTTAACATGATGCAAACTCTGAGCTTGGGGCTTACATGAAATCCCCAGGTACACTTTGCAGCCCAGCCGCTGCGCGGCGGGCTGCAGGCACCCGATTCTCAGTCCAGACTCTGTAAATTGCATCACTTTTTTTTTTTTTTTTTAAAGTTCAAGTCAGTGTTGGCCACCAGTGAATGCAGCTGCTGTTCTTTTGAACACAAGAAACTGCCTTTTACTGAATCAGATAATTGAATTATCAAGTTCAGTATTGACTACTCTGATTGATAATGGATCACTAGGGTATCAAGTATCATCAGGCAGAGGTATTTCACATCACAGCCCACTAATGGTGACACCAAAAAGGGGCTTTCAAGGCAAGTGAGAAGCTGGGGGTGGTTGGCCATTGCCTTCCTCTGCAAAGTCTTCATTGGTGATCTCCCTTCCAAGCACTGACCATTTAGCTTCTGAGATTTAAAAAGATCAGGCTATACCATGCCATCTTCCCTCCTCCTCATCAGCCACCTGACCCTTTTAACAGGAGATTCAAGAGACTGACCCTGGTGCCTTTGCATGCTATGTTTTTGGTCTACCACTGAGCCATGTCTGAAGAATGCAACCCATACATATGCAAAAAGTGATATTTTCTTGAAATAGTCTTCATTTAAATGATGCACAGAAGACCATTTTCCATGGCAGGGAGGTTACCTCAAAAGGTAGTTAAATATCAACGGCTGAGGACATTTTCCTATGGAGCCTGTTTTTTTTAATTGTAGCAGCACCCATAATAGTAGTTGAGGGGTGTTAGGACACAATCAGTTCATGGTGACCCCTTATGGAGCTTTCAACACAAGAAAATAGCATGGCTGGTTTGCCATTACTTTCCTCTGCATAGCAACTACACTCTTCCTTGGTGGTCTCTCATCCAACTACTGACCATTGCCAATCCTGCTTAGCTTCCAAACTCTGTCAAGCTTCCCCTGGTGGCCAGTGGTACCATTAATGGAGCATGAGATGGCTGCTGCAGCTGCTATGCAGTTACCTTCATGCTTGCTGTGCATTCCTGAGCAATCTTTTGAGATCATATGGAAACCCATCATGAGGCAGCAACTGATCTATGGGACAGCTACTGTATATCACTGTGACAGCAGATGGTGAGTGTTCCTTTTTTCTCTGAGGCTGCCTGTGGGCCTAAGAAAGGTGATATGCATGGGTGAAAAGCCAGGCAACACAGATGAGTGCTCTGAGGAGGGGGAGGAATGAACAAATCTACATTCCCTGCATGTTCTGCCTTTGATGCTTTGAGGCTCTGCTGTTAGAAATTGAAGAAGGGTGATTGCAGAAGGGTGATTTTCTATTGTGTGTAGGGGATTGTGGCTGAGTGGAAGAGCCTCTGCTTTGTATGCAGAAGGTCCCAGAGTCAGTCCCCAGCACCACCAGTTCAAAGGATCAGGGTGATGGGAAAGACCTCTGCCTGAGATTCAAGAAAAAAGCAATGCCAGTCTGAATAGATAATACTGACCTTGATGGATAAATGGCTTGATTCAGGTTCAGGCAGGTTCATGTATTTACTTTTCTGTCATCAGTGCAGCTCCCAGTTCTATGTTGCTTTTCACTCACACGAGTCCCCTAGCCATTAGTTAAGGTTTTCCCAGGTTCACAGGCTGCTGCTGGGATAAGGTGGAAGTGTGTGTGTGAAGGATCCATCCCTACAACCACCTTCCATCAGCACTGCTTAGAATCCAGCCCTCTGTTTTCAGGGTCCTCTGTGTGAGCTGCAATCTTAAACCCCTTCCAAGTCAAGAAGCAATGTGCTCATCCCCCGGTCCCCAATTTTCCTCCTCCTCTCTCAAGCTGATCTGTAAGGCTCTTGACATCTGTTTCTACTCAGAAGATGAGCAAAAGTATGTCGGATTTTGAAAACGAGGGATGAGATAATAAATTGTGATAGAATTAAAACCGATGCAGGCTTTCAACTGAAACTCGTATGGAATCAGAGCTGCATTGTTTTGTTCAGGTTAGGGGAGGGAGGAAAGAGGTTTAAGTTAAAAAGTAATAACAAAGTTAGCTTTTGCGTGCCTTTGCTTTCCCTGGTTCTGGCAGAGACGGGCAGCCAGAAGGCCAAAATCCTGCAAGGCAGACTGTTGTTACTATGATTCTGGCCTAGTACTAGAGACTTTAAAATGTTTAAAAGGGTTGGACCAAACTTGACAAACACCTAAAAGCTTGGATGGTTATCACAGCCAAACTTTGGAATCTTTTGAAGTCAGTACATTCCCAGGGGGTGGTAAAAAAATCATCTGAAAAATATTTATTGCTTTCAGCCTCATTATTTTATCTTCTTTAAAGGTAGAGTAGTGGATCAAGTCATCAGTGGGATGTAAATCTGTTCTGCATAAATGAATCAGTTTCAAGTCATATTATGTGGCCTTCTGTCGCATTTATATCGATCCTGTTTGCTTGCAAAAGATAATTTTAATTTAAACATACTGTCAAAGGCTGCAGCCTGATGCCCATTTACTCGGAAGGCCCACTGAACTCTGTGCAACTTACTTTTAAGTAACCAACCACAGGCTGTCGCTACACATACTCACTCTCTCTATGAAGCAACTGCAAGATTTAAAAACAACAGAATTCTTTAATAGCACGAACACTTTTACAATCTTAAAAAATGCTGAGTTAATTCATTCTTTTCATAATAATTCTGGGGGGTTTTATTTGAAAAAGCCAAACTAGGGTGAATGGCAAATGAGAGGACTTGCAGACCGTTGAACCAAGTGGGGAGTGGCAGGCAAAAGTGGAGGAAGATGCACACAGCAAGAAGAAACTGGAGAGGGAGACACAATGCATGCAATGAGATGGGATGGCAAAAAGCAGGGCTTTTTGTAGCAGGAACTCCTTTGCATATTAGGCCACACACCCCTGATGTAGCCAATTCCCCCTGGAGCTTTCAGTTGGCCCTGTACTATTAGCGCTGTAAGCAGTTGGAGGATTGGTTACATCAGGGGTGTGTGGTCTAATATGCAAAGGAGTTCCTGCTATAAAAAAAGACCTGATCTTCGTTAACATTTGGATGGGACCACCAAGGAAGGCAGAGGGTGAAGGCAACCCACCTCTGTAAGCCCTGTAAGCTCCAGGAGGATTGGCTATATCAGGGGTGTGTGGCCTAATATGCAAAGGAGTTCCTGCTACGAAAAAGCCCTGGCAAAAAGTATGATGAGGGGTCAGCAAGCATGCAACTGGAATGGTTGATGGTGGGAGAGAGTACATTGGGATAGTGGGTGAGGAACAAGTATTGCATGGCAGGACATTGGGAGAAAACAAAAAAATGAAATAAAAAAGGAAGAATAATGCATAGGAAGACAGAGAAAAAGATTTTCCCTTCCTAATGAAGAAGAAGATGATGATGATATTGGATTTATATCCCGCCCTCCAAATCTCAGAGTCTTATAGCGGCTCACAATCTCCTTTACCTTCCTCCCTCACAACAGACACCTTATGAGGTGGGTGGGGCTGAGAGAGCTCTGACAGAAGCTGCCCTTTCAAGGACAACTTCTGCCAGAGCTATGGCTGCCCCAAGGCCATTCCAGCAGCTGCAAGTGGAGGACTAGGAAATCAAACCTGGTTCTCCCAGGTAAGAATCCGTGCACTTCACCACTACACCAAACTGGCTCTCCAATGAATCTTTATGTCTCCCAACCTTATTGGAGCATAAGTTTTTCAGTGGAGAGGAAGGTCAAAACACTTCTTTCCTTGGTCAGTGCTAACATTGGAAGTTTCTGCAAGAGATAGTACAATGAGTAACCACTGACAGATGTTAATTAATGATCTTATGGCTAGAGAATGGATAAGTTAAGGTTTCTCCTTAAAGCAGCTTTCCTACTGCAATTGAAGAAGAAGAATGTACTGTTGAGTCACAACCAGATCATGGCGATCCCATCCAGGGGGCATTCCATGCAAGAGAGGTTTGCCTTCCTCCACGTAGCAACCCCAATCTTCCTCAGTGGTCTCCTATCCAAGTACTGTCTGTGGCCAGCCTTGCTTGGCTCCCATGCTCTGATGGACCCAGGTCAAACTAGGCTATTCAAGGTTTCCAGTTAAACTGATGTAATCCTCAGCATACTTCTCTGCTGCTCACGTATGAATAGCTAGAAATGGTTTACTCAATTAATGCAAAGTCGAAGAGAAGTAAAACAGGTTTTACCTCCGAGATAGAGAGTGGGGGTGGGTGGGAAGATGTATGAGCAAAAATGGAAGCTTGCTGTCTGTACCTAAGCCCATCCTGGTGCCTTGCTGAGGTTTTGACAGTCATGCATTGGCCCAGGGCACAGTAAAGAGTTTGAGGTGCCTGATGAGTAGGTCAGACAATCCCATCGCTGAAGTCATGAGCCCTACTCCGCCTCCTAGTCAGACATCCTACATATCCCATCGCTTGTGCTTTGGTGACTGTCTTGAACCATCATTGACTGCAACCAAATATCACCAGGAGCAGCAGGTCCAGATAGAGTGAATTCTGATTATTAAGGAATTGGAGCACATTTCCTACAAAGGCAGATGAAAGAGTCTGTGGCTTTTAAATTTAGAAAGAAAGAAAAATATACAGGCACCCAATGAAATTGATGGAAAATTTAGAAAGAAAGAAAAATATACAGGCACCCAATAAAATTGATGGAAAATAGGTCCAACACTGACAAAAGAAGAACTTGTTCAACCAATCAGTAAATAAACTAGTCTACAGCCAGTGGACTACTGATGGCCAATAGCTCATATGGTTCTAAAAGGAGATTAGACAGATTCTGTCACGACCCGGACCTTCAGGTAGAGACGGGCGGCTGCTGTTGCCCTGGCAATCGGCCAGGACGCTGGCAGCCGGCTACGGTGCTTTCAAGGAGCAGCACAAGCGTTATCTAGCAGTCCTAATTAGTCCCTACCATAAATCAGTCCAGCCGAAGGGAGAAGCAGGGCGCGTCGTCACAGGAATGCAGTGGGTCAAAAGCCAGAGGAAGCAAGCCGAATATATTCAAAGTACCTAAGCCAGTCCACAGAGCAAAAGCAGAGTCCAGTTCCAAGTCCAAGATTCAAGCCGGGTCAGGAGCAAACGGGTTCTCTCAGCAGGCAAGAGGGTGCAGGGCGTGGTCACGTCCGAGGAGGATCGTTCGTTGCCAGCACAGTTTGCCCTAAGGCCAGGACTACAGATATACTGTGCTGGCTTGTTAACTCGTTAGTACTCCGGGCTTAGATCTCTCCTCCCACGCATGCGTGCTTCTTTCCGTCTGTCTTTGAACTCCTGCCGTCTCCTTTCACGGAGCCGGCTCACAGGTGGCGGGGATTCAGGAGGTGATGCACTAGAGCTCCTGCTCTGGGTTAGCAAGGGCTGGGTCTGGTGCAGGCATGACAGATTCATGGATGATAAATTCATCAGTGGATACTAGCTGTAATTGACTATTTTGAGGCAGCAAATCTCTGAAAATGAGTGCTAGGAGTCAGCATCAGAGGAAGGCCTTGATCTCTATATTTTGTTTGTTGAATTTCCAAGTTAGCTGGTTGGCCACTGAGTGAAACAGAACGCTGGGCTTGATAGACCATTTGTGTGATTCAGGAGGGTTCTTGTTACGTTCTTAGTTGGAACCAGTTTTATCATGCGTTGTGTCTTTGCCTCTTGCATATGTAGCCAACCGATAAAGTTAGTAATGAAATAAGGGGAATATTTTGAGTCAAAGTTCTCAAGCAGGAAAAGATAAAGCCATACTCTTCTTCGATAAATTGTTACCACCTCTACCTATTTGTTTGGTTTTTTCTTTTAAAATTTGGTGGGGAAAACCACAGAAAGTAAGAGCAAATTGCTGTAATACAATCTCCTACAGAAGTGATCAGGGTTGCCAAGTCTAATTCAAGAAATATCTGGGAACTTTGGAGGTGGAGCCAGGAGACTTTGGGGGTGGAGCCAAGAACAAGGTTGTGACAAACATGATTGAACTCCAAAGGGAATTCTGGCCATCACATTTCAAGGGACCACACACCTTTTAAATGCCTTCCCTCCATTGGAAATAATAAAGGATGGGGCACCTCCTTTCGGGGCTCATAGAATTGGACCCCCTCTTCCAATTGTTTTGAAACTTGGAAGGCATTTTGGGGAGAGGCACTGAAAGCTATGCTGCATATTTGGTGCCTCTACCTCAAAAAACAGGTCCCCCAGAGCCCCAGATACCCATGGATTAATTCTCCATTATACCCTATGGTAATCGGTCTACATAGGGAATAACGGTGTGCCCAGCAGACATTTCCCTCCCCTCCGCCCACTTTCTGATGACCTTGAAGCAGGGGGAGGGCCTCCAAACCGTGGGATCCCCTGCTCCCACCTGGGGATTGGCAATCCTAGAAGTGATAGTTATCTTGAAGACATTAATTAAAAGGGGTCCTCTTTCTGTATGTTTTACTCTAAAAGTCTGGGATTTGTTCTTTTCATAGTTGACATAAGCCAACTTCTTTACTGTGAATGAGCTATTGGGGGAGATGTCAGATGAACCTTGTGTTGGATTTTCTTTGGTCCTTCCCTCATCCTGAATTGTGGTTGGGTCTCAGCTATATGACAGTCTTGGCATGCATGGGGTGTGCTGCACCAACATCACTGATGTTCCAGCATCCAGGTTTTAGAGCCAAGCTTACCCAAGCCTCCCTCCACAAGACTCTGCTGCAGTGTCATCCTAAACAGGGTCACACTCTTGTAAACCAACTGAATTCAATGGATTTAGAAGGCAGCAACTCTGCTTAGGACTGCAGTGTTTATGTAAACATATCCGTACTTGAGTCGGTCTGGTTTTTTATTTAAGAGAACACAATAGATTCTGACCATTTCAGCATATGAGCAAACCTCCCTGTCGGCATTCTTAAATAATAGAAGTTTGTAAAACTTTCCACAAAACTTTTTGCCTTCCCAGGAGTGGATCCCAATTTTGTACTCTGTTACCCCACATGACGACATGGCCCCTTCTCAAAGGAAATGTGGAACATGGTGAGGATTGGATTCAAATTCAAGAAAAAAACAATTCCCCCAAATAAATGCCCTTTTGTGGAAGGAGTGCTGCAAAGTTGGAGCATCAGCTGGGGATTTAACTCACTGGGAAACAGTGGCAACACTGAAGGATGGAAAAGGTCTCTGTTCTGTGCATTTAAGAAGCAAAAGTTAGACTTGTTTCCCATATTTCCTTGCTTTGATTGGCAATTCCCTCCTTTGAGAATTCAGGGTTAAAAAGCAATAAACTTGTTCTTTGGTCTGCTAATCTGGTGTTAATGCATATAGATAAATACAGCACATTCTCTAACCCAGATATCTTCTCCGATAGCCAAAATTCCAATTGTAGAAGGTGTTCAGATAAATAGGGGTGTTCCCAATGGCCTGATGATATATAATTACCCTAAATGTTATTTCAGCAAAATTGACTCATACTTGATAATGTATAGTTTACATATAAAAAATATTTATCATGTGAATACATGAGAAAGGGTCCTGCCTGCCAGATGTGTTGACATTTCTAAATTGGTTGCACATGGAATTTTTTCTTCTAACTCTGATTTACTTAATGGCTTTGTTTTGCTTACTTTGCTTTCTCATCTTGCTTCTATTTTCTCTTTAATCTATGGCAAAAATGCCCCTGGGATTTGGTCATGACACTCTCTAAATGGACTTGGGGTTAATGTCTCTGCGATAGTGCGGGGGACTCCAAAAGTGTATTTATGCTTGTATGTTTACATGAGCATGCAGAAAAAGATTTACTGTATTTAGTTTCCAATAATAAATGAGAACGATTAGCTTCTTGTGTGAGCAGCACCATGATGGAAATGCAAAGGGCAGGGGGAAGGGGGTAAACTTTTAAAAGGTAATTTTCTCACACAAATGGTTCTTGATTCTTGTTAAAAGGCTTTGGAGCACATTTCAAAAGCATAGTTTCAAAACAGAGCAGAACAATTTCTCTTATGTTGAGTTAATTTTGTTGAGCACATTTTTCTACCCAGGTTCAGGAGAGAGAGCGAGAGAGAGAGATGTTACAAAATCTTAGTTGAATGACTGGCATTGAGCATCAGAGATGCTAGGTTAGAGGTTGAAAATGTTAGATGAATCGTCTCTGAAATGCAGTGTCTTGCATGTAGTAGAGCTATGCATGGTACAATCTATGAAGCTATCTGTAGAAACCATAGAATTTCAGGTGAACCCAAAAGTGGCATCCTTCTGGGTTTGCACCAAAAGTGATGTCACATAGTTGGTGTGAGGTCAGCTTTGTTGTCCCTGAACTCAAGAATACCTCACTTGGTTGACAGGACTTGGCTGGCAGCTCTACACATACCTTTGGCAAAGCCTCACAGAAGAGGTCCTTTTGTTAGCAGAAGCAATTCAGGCACTGGCAACTCAGTCAAGAGTTTCCCTGATTTCCTTTTCTCTTTACATTGGGCTGCCCAACGCCAGGTGGGATGGAGAATCCTTACCTCCTTCCACTTGGAACAGTGGGGAGAGAATTTTTTTTTAAAAAATCAGCCTCATGTAGTTACCAGAAATGCCAAAGGGCAACTCTAGAAATGGTGATAAACTCTATGGTTTTACCATAGAATTCCCAACAGTTTCTAGAGCTACCCTTTGGCACTTCCAGTAAATACTTCTGGTAAGTATACAAGGCTGCATTAAAAAAAAATCAGCAAACCTTTGGCAAAGCCTCACAGAAGAGGTCATGGGAACTCCTTCCCTCATGGCTTTTCAGCAAGGCAGTAAGACAGGAGTTATTATGGAAAGCTTGTGGGGTAGCAAGAAGATGGGCAAAGGAGGAATGCCCTGCATGTGGGGGCTTGAAATGTTTTTAGACTGTTTTTAATTTTTTTTATCTGTTTGCTTAATATTAATTGTTGTGAACAGCCTTGCATCTGAAGATGCTAGGGAGAATGTTGGGTATATACATATTTTGAATGAATGGAATGGCTTGCTTGAGGATTTCAGAAAGACCTACAGTTGTCAACCTCCAGGTAGTAGCTGGCGATCTCCCAGAATTCCAACTGATCTCTGGGTTACAGAGATTCACTCCCTGGGAGAAAATGGCTGCTTTGGAAGGTGGAATCTATGGCATTATACTCTGCTGAGGTCCCTTCCCACACAAACTTCACCCTCTGCAGGCTCCACTTCCTACATATCTAGAGGTTTTCCAACCCAGAGTTGAAAACCCTAGAAAGTCACACATACTGTTATCATTTTGTATAATGTGCAAAACAGAAGTATTTGGGGAGAGGGACAGACAGACAGACAGACAGATGATAGATAGATAATAATGATGATGATGATGATAGGTAGATAGATGACAGAGGAAACTGCCTTGAGTCTCAATGAGAGAAGCAGGCAATATATGACAAAAATAGCGCATGCCACCGTGTACAAGCGAGGATTTTAATTACTCTAAAACAAGGGTACTTTTCTTTTATCTGCCTGAAATTTGGAAGAATCCCTTGTTGAGGGGTGTAGGCCATACGAATTCATCCCAATTGGGTAAAAAACCAAAAAAAGTTAACAGCAGAAATACATCTCCTACCAACACAGAACATTAAATAAACCAAATGACCCCAATACAAGCCAAATAATCATGTTCACTTTCCCCTGCTTTGACTCATAAGCAGATCAGCATTGCTAAACCCACTTAAGTGAACAGCCTAGTGAGCCACAGATCTCTAGTGAGGAACGGACCTCATGTTGTTAAAGTGAGGAAGAGACTTCATGTGCTCAGAAAATATCATTGCATCTTAAGAAGGCTAGAGAAGAAATGAAGTGCTGCATATGTTGATCTTTTCAAGATGCTTGTCTGAGATCAGAATGTTGCTCAGTGCCTCAGAACTGATGGGGTTAATTGGTACCCTTGCCCTGTTCAAATGTTTCAGTGATGGGCAACAGACCTGGTCAAATTGCAGGCTGATTCTTTCTGGGTATCAATCACACATAATCATTTAATGCCACAGATTGGGTTAAATTAAAAACTTTGTAATGGTAAATGGCTTTAACGGGTCATCAGCTTGCCCAGGAAAAATCTAACATTAAAGTCAGAAATTATTTTCAAGTTTCCAAGAAACCAATATCTGGTATTTAAGTCTTAATCTAATAAGAAACTGCTAGCATACATGAAAGCCTAAAACTCATGGCATCGATGGTCACGCACCCCTTCTTTGGTCGTGTGGGGGATTTTTTTTTTGCACCAAAAACATCATTAGCTATAATCACTAATTAAGGATTTGCTTCTATTGCTGTGTTTCCTATCACCCGGACAACAGAGAACCACAGACAGAGAATGGGGAATCACTGAGAAAAAGGCCCAACTGGACAAATAACTGTGCCCACAGGAATGATGGAAAAATCTATGACATAAACAACGAAGGTAACCATTATTCCATCTGGAGACAGGGAAGAATCAGTGACCATTTCAAAACTGATTTTTTAAAAGCCTTCAGGACAAAAGTGAACACTTATAGCCATTTTCTGAAGGCCCTAAGATCACAATAGCTTCAAGTTGAGTGTGCACTTAGGGTTGCCAGCTCCAAGTTGGGAAATTCCTGGAGGCTTTGGGGGTGGCATCAGGGAAGGGCAGGGTTTAGGGAGGAGAGGGAGTTCAGTGGAGTATAATGCCATAGATTCCACTGTCCAAAGCAGCCATTTTCTTCAGGGGAATGAATCTCTATCACCTGATGATTAGTTGTAATCCCAGGAAATCTCCAGATACCACCTGGAGTTTAGCAGATTTATGGGGGTGGAATTCCAGCGGGAGCTCCTTTGCATATTAGGCTACACACTCCAGATGTAGCCAATCCTCCAAGAGCTTACAAGACTCTTTTTTTGTAAGCTCTTGGAGGATTGGCTACATCATGGTGTGTGTGGCCTAATATGCAAAGGATCTCCTGCTAGAATTCCACCCCTGATGTATGCTGTGTAAAGATCAAGATGGGTAGCTGTATTAACTTGTCTGTAGCAGCAGAAAAGAGTAAGAGGCCAGTGGCACTTTAAAGACCAACTAAATTTGTAGCAGGGTATGAGCTTTCATGAGCTGCTGCTCACTCATTCTAGCTGTATTTGAAGAAGTGAGCAGTGACTCATATTTCACAAATATCACAAATTTTGTTGGTCTTTAAGGTTCTGTTGGACTGTTTTTCTACTACATGAAGATGTTTAAACTTTGCAGCTAGACTTACTAACAAATATCTCTCTCAGTTGTTGAAGTTACAATTCTGAGAACCAGTGTGGTGTGGTGAAGTCGGGTTGGAATGTGAAAGGGATGGGTTCTAATAATCTAAGAAACAGTTCCACGCGCATGGAGTACTACATGAGGCTTTTACATGAATTGACCTTTGCAGAAGAAGATTGCAGATTTATACCCCACCCTTCTCTCTGAATCAGAGACTCAGAGTGGTTTACAATCTCCTATATCTTCTTCCCACACAACAGACACCCTGTGAGGTGGGTGGGGCTGAGAGGGCTCTCACAGTAACTGCCCTTTCAAGGACAACTCCTTTGAAAGCTATGATTAACCCAAGGCCATTCCAGTAGCTGTAAGTGGAGAAGGGGGGAATCAAACCCGGTTCTCCCAGATAAGAGTCCGCACACTTAACCACTACACCAAACTGGCACTCATTGCAGTGAATGTGATATATGTGTGGTGGTAGAGGAGCATCTCCCTCCCTCTTTCCCTGTGTTGGTGACCTCACAAATGAAGCAGATGCTCGGTGACAAATTCCTGATTATGTGGGATCCCTCCCATTTTTGTTCAGCATCAAAGAATTATTTGAATTGTAGAACCTAGACAGATAAAGTACAGGCTGGAATTTAAACACCTTCCAATCTAAGGTCCTGTGAACAAAACTGTGAACAGGAGTCATCTGTGGTACACATCAAGCATGAAATGTATTCCTTATTTTTGGAGTTGGGCTGGTTAGCACGATGCTGCTGTTTCTACAACAAACATCTACTTGGAGTGGGCAAGTTGTGACACGGTTATAAAGATGTGATCCGAGACCAATGCTGTGAACAGAAGCATTTCTCCTGACAGCATATTTATTTTTTTCATAACATTTAGGAAGAAGAACCCATTTAGCTGCATGCATGTCTCTATCTTGTTAAATTACAAGCGTGTGAGAAAGCAAACAAAAAATGGATCGGGGTGGGGGGGAGTTAGCACTTTCAGATGTTCCTCCACACTACCATAACTCAAACATTGCTTTGTTTGTTCATGCTGAAATGTTGCAGATGCCCTTTTCTATAACACGGTGCTTGTCGACTGGTACTTTGAGAAACAAACACACACAGTATCAGAACATACTTGCGGGGGAGATGAACATTCTTTTCTGACAAAGTCAGTTCATGCATTTGTGTTAGGTTAGGTTGCCAACCCTTCCTTGGGAACTTCCTGGGGATTTTAGGATGGAGGGTGGAGTCTGCAGAGGGGAAGGAGCTCAGTGACAATGAGTCCATCCTTCAAAGCAGCCATCATACCCAGGGAAACAGACCTGTGTAGCCTAGAGATCAGTTCTGATTCTTGGAGTTCTCCAGTCCCCTCCTGAAGGCTGGTAACTCTACTTTGTGTGTAAATTTATATATTGTAAAGGTAAAAGATAAAGGTGGTCCCCCTGTGCAAGCACCGAGTTGTTACTGACCCATGGGGTGACGTCGCATCATGATGTTTTCTTGGCAGACTTTTTATGGGGTGGTTTGCCATTGCCTTCCCCAGTCATCTACACTTTACCCCCAGCAAGCTGGGTACTCATTTTACCCACCTTGGAAGGATGGAATGCTGAGTCAACCTTGAGCTGGCTATGTGAACCCAGCTTTCACTGGAATCGAACTCAGGTTGTGAACGGAGGGCTCGGACTGCAGTACTGCAGCTTTACCACTCTGCACTACAAGGCTCTTTGTATATTGTAACTCTTCTTAGATCAGCATTTTTAAATACTTCCTCACTTGCTGATGATCAGCGGATACTGGAGAAATCTATACCACCTTGGACAAACCATTTTAATATTTGTCCCCTTTCCTCAAGAACATTTGGAACTATAATTCCGTGAAATACTCTCTCTCTGTCCCCCCTCCTCTGTCTTTGCCATCAAGTCACAGCTGTTATGGCGACCCTATGGGGATTTCAAGACAAGAGACATTCAGAGGTGGTTTGCCATTGCTGCCTCCATGTCAAAACCCTGGTATTCCTTGGAGGGCTCCCATCCAAATACTAACCAGGATCAACCTTGCTTATCTTCTGATGAGATAGGGCTAACCTGGGCTATCTGGTCTGGGCTGTGACAGACTAGGGATCAATAAAAATCTCGTCCCTGAGATGGAGTGTATACCTCAAGGAGGCTTGCAACATACCCATTCCTCTGGTGGTGATTGTTTCACAGTGGGAACCAGCAGCCAGCCACAAACCCCAAGGACAATGGCCTCACCCACTTTCCTGAATGTGCCACTTTAGGGAACGGTGCTCAGAAGAACCACATGTGGCTCCCAAGTCTCTGAGTGTGGATCACTGGTCTATACAAACTGTTCCCAGATTCTAATAAGTGGCCTCATTACATAGTTCTGTCCACAGAATATATCGTTCATGATATCCTCTTCATTAGCCCAGCTCGTAACCCTTGACTCTTCCATTATCTCTATCAGGTAACTGAATTTCTGAGTATCTTTTCCTGCTCTGAAACTTTTTCTCTTGCATCAAGTCCTCTTCACTTGTAACGTAAACCATTATTTTATTATTGTAAGCCATCTGAAGTTTATGGGTGGTGAAAGGCTGGCATGTAAATGCAGAAAATGCAGAAAGGGAGTTAATAAAAATAAGCTGTAACAGTTTGACTGCTATCTGGTTAATATAGGCACGCAGCACTAATATAGGTATGCAGCACAAATATGCCCAAACAGTTTTGGAATTCTCCCTTCCTTTGGGTCTCTTCCAATCCCTAAGGAGCAGAACAGGGTCCACCCAATTACGAAAAATGTTGTCAAATATTCTTCAAGCTGCAATTCTACACTATTCTCTAAGTTAAGATCCAGATAGGGAGACTTATTATTTCTCCTGCTTTCTTGGAAGCAGAAAATCTTTCTTAAGATCTTTCACAGAGAGGGACTTTTGGGGAAGACCTTACTAGCTGTACAACATATAGCTGACTGTTGTTTTCTTCTTGTCTGCAAGTATTAAAAGGCTGAGTGTAGCCTGAGGTTAATGAGCAAGACCCCAAGGAATCATTGTCCTTGGTTCTTTGCCCAAAGCAACCTGATTAGCCCAATTTAGCCCAAGTTTGTCAGAACATGGAAATGCTAATAAGGAAGATTCCTCCACTTTACCCATCCTAACCCATACATTATGTTAAAATTCTGTACTCAGTGTGTTCTATGCTGTAAGCCACCTGAGCCCGCTTGGATAGGGCGGGATATAAATCTAAAAATTAAATTAAATTCTAATGCTTCTATCGGGAACACAGTCTGTGAGCAGTTGGATTTCGTTGTTCAAAACCACAAGAGATATTAGGGTTTAGTCCCCAAATCAGACAAAAGGCATTCAGAACAATATACAACTGTTTTAGGACACATTGATCAGTACTTTCTCCAGCCATTGGTGGGGTTGCACAGTTATTGTAATATGTACATAAAATCTAGTTACACACAAGTCTGGACAACATGTGTTAGGGTACATGCAGAGCACTCATATGGTTCAGTGGGTCATGTAATAGCTTGCATTGCCTCCCCCCCCCCCCCAGTACCATAGAGGCTGAAGTGAGCAACTATATGATGGAGGAACCATATTGTCCTCTAATGAAGAAAGAGAGAGGGGTGTACATATGTACATATGAAGCTGCCTTGTCAGGGCTTTTTTTTTAATAGCAGGAGCTCCTTTGCATATTATGCCACACACCCCTGATGTAGCCAATCCTCCTGGAGCTTAAAGCAGGCCCTGTACTAAGAGCCCTGTAAGCTGTTAGAGGATTGGCTACATCAGGAGTACATGGCTTAATATGCAAAGGAGTTCCTGCTACAAAAAAAAGCCCTGTGCCTTGTACTGAATCAGACCATCAGTCCAACAAGGTTATCACTATCATCTACTCAGAATGACAGCAGCTTTCCAGGGTCTCAGGCTGAGGCCTTTCACATCAATATGATCCTTTTCACTCATTACGATCGGCCAGCCAACATTTTTTGACCATCTCTGACCCAAGGGATGTCCGGCTTGCCTTGGCCAGGGCCAGTCTGGTGGCATCAGCTCCCTATGGAGATCTGGGCCCTACCGGACTTGTTACCATTCTGGAGGGCTTGTAAAATGGAGCTGTTCTGCCAGCTGATGCAAGTGGGTGTCCTCATTTCATTACACCATTTAACTGCCCTCCCAGCACTGATTGCCATCTTGATTGCTAAAAATCGGGCTGATACTGTTGACATTCTTTGGATATCCAGATCACCTGTGATAATCAACAACAATCTGAGGTGATTTTAACTACCCACAGAATGATTGGATCAATATGTGTTCTGGTCGAGAGAAAGAGATTGAGTTTCTAGACGCTCTCAATGACTGTGCTATGGAGCAGATGGTCACAGAACCTACCAGGAGTGGGATGATCCTGGATTTGGTCCTAAGTAAAGCCCAAGACTTTATGAGGGATGTAAAAGTGACTGCACTGCTTGGGAGCAGTGACCATAATGTTGTTGATTTCACCATTTGTATAAATAGGGAGTTGCCCCCAAAGACCAGCACAACCAAATTTACTTTAAAAGGGGTAAATTCTCTGAGATGAGGAGGCATGTGAAGAGGAAACTGAAAGAAAAGGTGAATACAGCCTTGGGGAAGCTTGGAGGCTATTTAAAACTACAATTCTAGAAGCTCAGATAAAATATATACCACATGTTAGGAAAGGCACAAACAGGTATAAGAAAAGGCCTGCATGGTTAACAAACAAAGTAATGGAAGCTGCAAAAGATAAGAAGGATTCCTTTAAGTGGTGGAAAGCTAGTCCAAGTGAGAGTAATAAAAGGGAACACAGGCTGTGGCAAATCAAATGCAAGACTGTGATCAGGTAGGCAAAAAGGGACTATGAGGAGCATATTGCGGAAAACATAAAGACCAACAATAAAATTTTCTTCAAATATATCAGAAGCAGGAAACCAGCGAGGGAGGCAGAGGGGCCCTTGGATGACCAAGGTGTTAAAGGATTACTGAAGAAGGATAGGGAAATGGCTGAGAAGCTGAATGCATTTTTTGCCTACGTCTTCACTGTGGAAGATGAGAAGTGTTTGCCCGTTCCAGAACCACTAATTTTGGAAGGGGGGTTGAAAGTCCTGAGTCAGATTGAGGTGACAAGAGAGGAGGTCCTACAATTGATTGATGAATTAAAAACTAATAAGTCACCAGGTCCGGATGGCATACATCCAAGAGTTCTGAAAGCACTCAAAGGTGGACTTGTGGATCTCCTGACAAAAATATGTAATCTTTCATTGAAATTTGCCTTCATTCCTGAGGACTGGAAGGTAGCAAATGTCACCCCCATCTTTAAAAAGGGTTCCAGAGGAGATCCTGGAAATTACAGGCCAGTCAGTCTGACTTCAATACTGGGAAAGTTGGTAGAAACCATTATCATGGACAGAATGAGTAGGCACATTGATGAACACAAGTTATTGAAGAAGATTCAGCATGGGTTCTGTAAGGGAAGATCTTGCCTCACTAACCTGTTGCAGTTCTTTGAGGGGGTGAACAAATATGTGGACAAAGGGGACCCAATAGATATTGTTTACCTTGACTCCAAGAAAGCTTTTGATAAAGTTCCTCATCAAAGGCTCCTTAGTAAGCGCGAGAGTCATGGAGTACAAGGACAGGTCCTCTTGTGGATCAAAAACTGGCTAATTAATAGGAAGCAGAGAGTGAGTATAAATGGGCAGTCTTCACAGTGGAGGATGGTAAGCAGTGGGGTGCCGTGGGGCCCAGTACTGGGTCCCATGCTCTTTAACTTGTTCATTAATGATTTGGAGTTGGGAGTGAGCAGTGAAGTGGCTAAGTTTGCAGATGACACTAAATTGTTCAGAGTGGTGAGAACCAGAGAGGATTGTGAGGCACTCCAAAGGGATCTGTTGAGCCTGGGTGAGTGGGCGTCAATGTGGCAGATGAGGTTCAGTGTGGCCAAGTGCAAAGTAATGCACATAGGGGCCAAGAATCCCAGCTACAAATACAAGTTGATGGGGTGTGAACTGGCAGAGACTGACCAAGAGAGAGATCTTGGGGTCGTGGTAGATAACTCACTGAAAATGTCAAGACAGTGCACGACTGTAATAAAAAAAGACCAGCACCATGCTGGGAATTATTAGTAAGGGAATTGAAAACAAATCAGCCAGTATCATAATGCCCCTGTATAAATCGATGGTGCGGTCTCCTTTGGAATACTGTGCACAATTCTGGTCACCGCACCTCAAAAAAGATATTATAGCATTGGAAAAAGCACAGAAAAGGGCAACTAGAATGATTAAAGGTTTGGAACACTTTCCCTATGAAGAAAGGTGAAAATGCTTGGGGCTCTTTAGCTTGGAGAAACGTCAACTGCGGGGTGATAAGATAGAGGTTTACAAAATTATGCATGGGATGGAGAAAGCAGAGAAAGAAGTCCTTTTCTCCCTTTCTCACAATACAAGAACTTGTGGGCATTCAATGAAATTGCTGAGCAGTCAGGTTAAAACAGATAAAAGAAAGTACTTCTTCACCCAAAGGGTGATTAACATGTGGAATTCACTGCCACAGGAGGTGATGGCGGCTACAAGCATAGCCAGCTTCAAGAGGGGATTGGATAAAAATATGGAGCAGAGGTCCATCAGTGGCTATTAGCCACAGTATATTATTGGGACTGTCTGGGGTAGTGATGCTCTGCATTCTTGGTGCTTGGGGGGGGGCAGGCAGGGGGCTCAGTGGAAGCGCTTCTAGACCCACTTGTGAACCTCCTGATGGCACTTGTGGGTTTTTTTTGCCACTGTGTGACACAGGGTATTGGACTGGATGGGCCATTGGCCTGATGCAACATGGCTTCTCTTATGTTCTTAATCATGTCTTAATTTATGTGCTTACACCATCCATTCTGCCTTAAATTAATTTTGATCTAATGGTTTAATTGTTTTAACTGTTTAATTGTTTTATTGCTGGTTTTAATTGTTTAACATGTTGTGATCTACCCTGAACCCATTATGGGAAAGGGCGGACTATAAATTTAAATAAATAAATAAATAAATAAATAAATAAATAAATAAATAAATAAATAAATGGAGATAGTGAGGACTGAACCCTGGGACCTTCTGCCTATCAAAAAGCTGCTCTACCACTGAGCCATGGCCTCGCTCTATTCTGTATACTGTGTATATTGCCCATTATTTCTTTCAGAAAGGAAAAGTTTAAAAAACAAACTTCTCTAAAACTTCATGGTAGCATACCAAAGGAGGAAAGAACCTGTCCTGCCCTCTGCTAAGAATTCACAGATGTCTATGATAAGAGGTACGGCATTGTAAACCACAGGCATACAAATAGCTTTCTAAAGCTCCAAGAGGTCAAAGAAAACACATGCATATTAACAAACACAACACAGATGGACACTTCGCCCTGTACTAATATGGTCGCATACTTGCACCTCGAAGCACTGGGCTTTGCTGGACTAACATCAGAGTTCATGGTGTACTTGTTACAAGAACTGAATGAGAGAGCCAAAGCCTACTCTTTATGCCAAAGATCTGAGGAACTTATAGGGTTGCCAGAGTTTCAAACAAGAATTTGTGTATGCAAAAGGCTGCTGTGATTAAAAATATCCTCAAAATAGTCCTTTATTGACTTATTGAAATAAAATGTTGACCACTCAAAATAAGCAACCAAAATGCACAGGTAATTGTTGCATAGAAGGAAGCAGTTCTAAGGATGCTGTAAGAAAAAGGAAACTAGAGCAGAAACCATTTGCTTGATAGATACTTGTGTCTCCCCACAAGTCCTATCAATAGACATAGCCTCAGAATTCCATGCTTGGAACTTAATTCCCAGGCCTGCTTCAGTTCAGGATCATGGCACAGAAGGAGAAGGCTCTTAAGCTTTCCCATCAGCTCTGACCTGGATAGTCCAGGCAAGACCAATCTCGTCAGATCTTGGAAGCTAAGCATGGCTACCTCTGGCAAGTACTTGGATGAGAGACCTCCTTGGATAGGGTTGCCAGCTCTATGTTGGAAAATACCTGGAGACTTGGGGATGGGATGGGAGGGGCCTCAGTATGGTGTAGTGGTTAAGTGTGTGGACTCTTATCTGGGAGAACCGGGTTTGATTCCCCACTCTTCCACTTGCACCTGCTGGAATGGCCTTGGGTCAGCCGTAGCCCTGGCAGAGGTTGTCCTTGAAAGGGCAGCTGCTGTAAGAGCTCTCTTAGCCCCACCCACCTCACAGGGTGTCTGTTGTGGGGGAAGAAGGTAAAGGAGATTGTGAGCCGCTCTGAGACTCTTCGGAGTGGAGGGCGGGATATAAATCCAATATCTTCTTCTTCAATATCTTCTTCTTCTATGGTACAATGCCGTAGAGTCCACCTTCCAAGCAGCCATTTTCTCTAGGGGAGCTGATCTTTGAAGATCAGTTGTAAAAGTGGGAGATCTTGAGGCCCAACCTAGAGGCTGGCAACCCTATCCTTGGAATACCAGAGGCCAGAGGCCAGGGTAGGCTTTATTCAGTCACCTCTCTGAATATCCTCCATGCCCCCAGTAGGGGTCAGTCACCAGTCATAACCTGCAATTATGCAGGTCAGTGCAATGATCATAATGAATCTCCATAAATTAAAAGGACACATTGCACATGTAGCTAGCCTCAATAAGGATTGGGGCCATGCTAGAAGGCGATGTGGGATTTCCCCCTTCCACCTCCACTCACATTCACTAACTGAAATGATGGTCCCTGCACTTTGCTAGCATTTTAAAAGACCAAAAGATGTGCATATGGCTTTCCTAGGAGATAGTCACTATGCCAAAGTTTTTTTCCTCTTCATAATTTCCTGCCTACGTTACTCTGCAGGGCTTCCTGGCAGGGCTTTAAAAAGGTTTGAGAGGATAGAATCTGGGCCTGGTTATAAAACCAGTCAAGCCTGGATTGATAACAGAGAAACAACAAGGTAAATTTTCAGAAACTAACAAAAAAAGGCTTACTTTTTATACTGAACGAGAAAAATATTTATCCGCAAAGAAGCACACAATGAAGATAAAGATTAATGATCCAGGAGCTTTAAACAGTACATGCACCATGTGGGAAAAAGTTCAGGCAGGTTTCTAACATATCAACACAACACTTTGTTGCAACTTAGTTCCATATCAGATCCACAAGACCCAACTGGAATACCTTTTTATGGTCAGTTATCCAGATAGGGGAACTTAGCCAAAGATGTGATATCTCTACCCTGCTTGATTTCACATTCCTTCTCCCTCAATTCCAGCTCCAACTGTGCAGTGTTTAACTAACTAAACCTGCCCCCGTCCCATTATCTGTTCTTAATCCTTTCCTAGTATCCTGCCCCAACTGGCTAGTTCAGAGTACTGGTCACACTGACAGCTATGTTGTTAGGATACATTTATGTGTTCACAGAATTATTGCAACAGGTTTTTTTTTTAAGGACCAAGAAGCTTCCCTGTGTGTTCTTGAACCAAATCAGGGCTGCATGAAGGCATAATTTGCCTTTTCAAGATGGATGGTAATCTCTGAACTTTGTTGCATCTGTTTTGGCCCTAAAGCATGGTCTGGTAGAGAATCCTGGTTTATGAGAAGGGAACAAACCACAATTTGCCCCTATCTTGCATTCATCTGTCATGGCACTTTGAAGGCTTTTCTGGTTTGGGAAAGTTTGGATCAAGCAGCCATCTTCTTTCATTCAAAGGAAGAAGGGAGGGAGTTTAGCAACAGACACAGGATGAGCAAAGAGCAGTTTCTGGAAGTGATGCAGCCAAACAATCCAGAGCTTTTTTAAAAAAAGAAAGAAAGAAAAAGAAAAAGGCCAGCAGGAACTCTTTTGCATATTAGGCCACACTCCTGACATCACTATTGTTTCACACGGCCTTTTTGTAGAAAAAGCAGGAACTCATTTGCATATTAGGCCACACTCTTTGATTCCAAGCCAGCCGGAACTGCATTCCTGTGAATTCCTGCTCTAAAAAAGCCCTGAAACAATCACAATTTGTGCATGGGAGAAGAGCAATTGGAACTCAAGAGTTTTGGCAGCTGCGATGAAAAATTTGAGAGCCTCTTTACTCAAACCCCGTCTATTTTTACTAAGTTGTTCTGTAGATTGGTTTGACGGTTTATGTTGGCGACAAATCTGGCTATTTTCCTCTGTTTCGTTTACACGGCTGCTCAAAATATAGCCGAGCTATTAGGAGAGATCGTTTTGTGTTATGAAAAGAAATTAACTATAAAGTGTTGAGGAATGGTGGCCTTTCAACACATCCAGAGCTGCACATGTAGCTTTTAGCTATTTTTAACATGAGGTGGCAAACCAAAATTACTGTCAATGGGATGGTTTACTTGGTCTCTATTGTAAAGTTCTGAGAAGTGGTTTCTAATAAAAAGTAATTAATGCTGCTAATCTTCTGCCTCATTCTCACTTAAACCCTTGGAGTGCTGACTGGAATTATTTAGGAACCTATTGTCCCCTAGCACCAACAAGTGGCTAGACTAGCTGTATTGGTAAAGGATAATGCCAATATCCATGATTTATATTTATGAAAGAAAATATGAATCTATGTGGTTGATGAAGCAGTCCCACAGTGCTAGGCTGGTGGATGGAAGCCCCTAGCAGCTCAGTGAAATGTAGAAGTGACCAAGCTAGAGCTTTGTCACCACTGGTACAAGAGAAGGATTTGACCTAATGAGTGGAGTATTTAAAATCTAACCGGGAGATCAGCAGAGGTGGCAGAAGCTACCTCAAGAGAGCAGACACAGCACCTAAGGAAGGGAGTGAAATTGTGACAAGGAGAAAGGTGGAAGTTGGAGATAAAAAGAGAGCCACCACTGAAGCCTGTAGCAGGAAGGAAACCCCTAAGATAAAGATGCTGAGTATGGAGGTTTGGAGGGATCATGGACTGGCAAAGTGGAGAGTGAAAGAGGAAGTCTGGAAGCAAAATGCTAGAACTACTGAAGAGAATGCATGTACTACACAAGAACCACAGACTGGAGTGCTCAGAACTGGCAAAAGCAGAAGTGCAAGTAAAGAATCAAAAACAGAGAGGGAAGAGTTTACCCAGCCCTCTGCAGTACCGAGGGGATAGGACTCAAGAGCAGGGTTTCCATAAGGTTGCCAAATCCAATTCAAGAAATATCTGGGGACTTTGGGGGTGAAGCCAGGAGACTTTGGGGGTAGAGCCAGGAGACATTAGGGGTGGAGCCAAGATCAAGGCTGTGACAAGCATCATTGAACTCCAAAGGGAGTTCTGGCCATCACATTTAAAGGGACGGCATACCTTTTCAATTCCTTCCTTCCATAGGAAATAATGAAGGATAGGGGCACCTTCTTTTGGGGCTCATAGAATTGGACCCCTTGATCCAATCTTTTTGAAACTTGGGGGGCATTTGCGAGAGAGGTACTAGATGCTATACTGAAAATTTGGTGGCTTTACCCCCAAAAAAAGCCCCCCCAGAGCCCCAGATACCCGCAGATCAATTCTCCATCATTTTCTATGGGAATAAATCTCCATAGGGAATAATAGAGTTCCCAGCAGACATTTCCCTCCCCTCCCCCTGCTTTCTCAGGACCCTGAAGCAGGGGGAGGGTCGGGTCTCCAAACCGGGGGATCCCCTGCCCCCACCTGGGGATTGGCAGCCCTAGGTTGCCAAGTCCCACTCAATAAATATCTGGGGACTTTGGGGTGGAGCCAGGAGACATTGGGGTGGAGCCAGGAGCAAGGGTGTGGCAAGCACAACTGAACTCCAAAGGGAGTTCTGGCCATCACATTTAAAGGGACCACGCTCCATTTGAATGCCTTCCCTCCATTTGGAATAATGAAGAATAGTGGCACCTTCTTTTGTGGCTCATAGAATTGGACCCTCTGGTCCAATCTTTTTGAAACTTGGGGAGTATTTTGAGGAGAGTCACCAGAGGCTATGCTGCAAATATGGTGCTTCTACTTTAAACAACAGCCCCCCCCGAGCCCCAGATACTCTAGGGTTGCCAAGTCCAATTAAAGAAAAATCTGGGGACTTTGGGGGCGGAGCCAGGAGACATTGGGAGTGGAGCCAGGAACAAGGATGTGACAAGCATAATTGAACTCCAAGGGAGTTCTGGCCATCACATTTAAAGGGGCAGCTCACCTTTTTAAATGCCTTTCTTCCATAGGAAATAAGGATAGGGACACCATCTTTTGGGGCTCATAGAATTGGACCCTCTGGTCCAATCGTTTTGAAACTTGGGGGTATTTTGGGGAGAGGCACTAGATGTTATACTAAAAATTTGGTGCCTCTACCTCAAAAAATAGCCCCCCCAGAGCCCCCAATACCCACGGATCAATTCCCTATTATCCCCTAAGGGAATTGTTCTCCATAGGGAATAATAGAGTGCCTAGTAGACATTTCCCTCCCCCCCCCACACTTTCTAAAGGGGGGAGGGCCTCCATACCAGGGAATCCCCCCTCCCTGCCACCTCCCTCTCTCACACACACAAATACTTACTGGGTCTTCTTCCCTCTGCCGGCTGTGAAAACGAAAGCAAAGAAAGGGAGGGGCTGTTCTCCGAAGCCCTTCCTGTTTCCGCCTTCCTGCCCAGCCTTAAAGGGGCAGGCATTTACAAACTGCTCAGGATCTCTTCACTAACATGAACTCTACAGGTATGTTCTCCCCCCCTCCCCCCACTTCCTGATTTCTGGAGACCGGGGGATGAAGCTGTGAACCCAGAAGTCTCCCGCCAAAGCGGGGGGGTTGGGAAGCCTAAGATACTCACAGATAAATTTTCCATTATGCTCTATGGGAATTGGTCTCCATAGGGAATAATGGAGTGTCCAGTAGACATTTCCCTCCCCGCCTCGCTTTCTGATGTTGCTGAAGTGGGGGATCCCTTGCCCCTGCCTGGAGATTAATGTAACACAACTGAAGTTATAGTAACTGAATAACTAGGAATATTTTGAAACACAGGTCGTTTTCGCACTCACCTTCCGCCGGCGCGACCCCCCTCTTCACCGCGCAGGATCTGCGCGGATTTCGCACTAAACGCTGCAGAGCAGCCAGAAAAGCCAGAAGCTCCCGGCGCAAAAGCCGCTCAAACTGAAACCGCCAAAAAGCAGTTTGGCATTTGCGCGGCTTTTGCGACGGGAGCTTCCGGCTTTTCTGGCTGCTCCGCAGCGTTTAGTGTGAAATCTGCGCAGGGGGGGTCGCGCCGGCGGAAGGTGAGTGCGAAAACGACCACAGAAAAATAATTTTTGTGGGTTTTTTTGCAGCTATAGAAATGCATGTATTTTTCTGAGCTTGTTGCCTTGTAAGTAGACATCAAGGTGATCATGGGTGAAGTCAGGGCTTTTTTTGTAGAAAAAGTCCAGCAGGAACTCATTTTAGGCCACACCCCAATATCACCATTGTTTTGCACAGGGCTTTTTTGTAGAAGAAGCCCAGCAGGAACTCATTTGCATATTAGGCCACACCCCATGACACCAAGCCTGCTGGAACTGCGTTCCTGCTCAAAAAATGCCCTGGCTGTAATCATGTATTTCTGTCTGCATAGAATTCTTTAGATGTTGTGATTATTTTTTGCAGTGGTTGAGATATATTGTTATGGAATGCCCTTTGCTGGAAGAAGATGCAAAGCAGGAGTAACCAAGTCGACTTCCTGTTCATCGGGACTCGGTTGATGGAATTGTGAACTTTTGGGAATTGATGTTTAGACTCCTATTCACTATTTGTGTATTAATTGTATGATTTTGTATTGTTTCAATATATTCCTAGTTATTCGGTTATTATAACTTCTGTTGTGCTACATTAATCCGATTAGTGGCCTCTCTCCATTTACCATACCCACCTGGAGATTGGCAACCCTACTCAAGAGATGTACCAGCCCTAGTGAAGGCGCAAGTGGGTTGGAAGAGGAGAGTTGGGAGAAATTAAAAAGGTACTCCTGGGGAAGAGAGAGGGACTTAAAGCTGCAATGGTGAAGGACTCCAAAAAGCTGCAAGAAAGGGCAGTGAACCAAAGGCAGACCCTGGAGACAAAGCAGGACTGAGAATGGAGATAGACTGAAACCTTGGTGGGAAGGTGAGTAATTAAACTTAACACTGGTACATGGCCACATAAGGGCAAGGGCTAAATCAGCTTAGAGGGAACACTGCTCACAGGGTGTCTGTTGTGGAGAGAAGAAGGGAATGGAGATTGTAAGCCACTCTGAGTGAAGGGCAGAGTATAAATCTGATCTCCTCTTCTCTTCAAGTATTGTCTTTTCCAGTGACTCATGTCTTCTCATAATGTGACTGAACTACAATAGCCTCAGTCAGCCATTTTAGCTTCTAGTAAGAGTTCAGGCTTGATTTGATCTAGTTGTCTTTTTATCAGTTTGTAGCATCCATAGAGCTCTCCTCCCACACTACATTTAAATTGAATGAATTTTCTTCTTGTTAGCTTACATCTGAGTAACAGCCTTACTAGAATCAAGCTATAAATGTTCCTGTAAAATGTAAACTGATTAGTTCCATTGCCGAATGGAATGGTATTCATTGTTATCTTAAGAACACCATGCTGTCCTATACAGGAGGGGCTTCAGTTTCTAGGAAAAAAATAAAAATCCTGTTTCGATTATCACTGTTTTTGCATGGTTTACAATATTTCCATCTCCTTTAAATCTTTTCCAAAAAACCTGAGGGATAACATCAACTGCTATTTATTTTTTGAAGTAGTCTCTTATCAGCACTGTTAAATTGTACTGTTTTATTTTATGCATGATACTATTTTCAGTGCATTCTCTAATTTTGTACAACCCGGTTTTATTGTACTATTGGTTGTGTGTTTGGTTGCAAATTTGCCTAGGCTGACAAATTTGGGTTGGGAAATGCCTGGAGATTTAGGAGTGGAGCCTGAGAAGGGGAGGGGCCTCTGTTGGGTATAATGCCATAGAGCAGGGGTGTTGAACACATTTGTTATGAGGGTCGGATCTGACATAAATGAGACCTTGTTGGGCTGGGCTTCAGCTAAAAGCCTGGTGGAACAGCTCCGTTTTACAGGTCCTACGGAAGGCTAATAAGCCAGGTAGGGCCTGGATCTCAATAGGGAGCTGATTCCACCAGGTCAGGGCCAGGACTAAAAAAGCCCTGGCCCTAGTTGAGGCGATGCGGGCATCTCTGGGGCTGGTGACGACCAACAGATGTTGGGAGGCCAAACGTAATGACCTCCTGGACATATTACTCCTATGATTCAAATGCCAAAGTAATCACAGAAATGGAGGATTCTAGAACTATGATGGAAAAGCGGCCATCTACACCTAGCTTTCATAGCTCTCAGTTTCTGACCCACAATATGCGTCTCCTGGATAACTCAATCATACACCCAGGTAGGACAACTAGTCCCTCCACTGTCAGGAAGAATGAGTCATGCCTGAAGCCCCTCATGACTCAATCACCTGTACCTTGACTGACCTCTTGATGACTTAAGACATCTTCCAGAACTCTCTTCACAATAGAAAGTTTGAACTGCCCTATGGCAATGTGAGTTCAGCCTACCAAGTCAATGGGGACTTGATCATAATATTGTCCCAAGCAGTATGCACTCTCAAAGTTAACCAACAGACACACATGTTTCCAAGCTCTGACCCAATCTTACCAAGGACTCTAACTTTGCATCAAATTAAACCAAACTTGATGCTTCCCCAACATGTATCCATGTCAATCTAATTGCATACAGAAAGCTCCTCAAGCCTCCCTTTCTCTAGTATTAGGTTCTGAACCCAGACCTTTCACCTTGCATTTGGTTCTGCTCCCAAACCTCTTCAACAATTAACATTTTGGGAGACTTTCCTGGTCACTGGTTCAGGTCCTGGACCATTTTCCAATACCACCAACCTGTCATTTCCAATCCCTTCTTTTCAGGACAGTCTCTATATTATTTCTTTAGCCTCCCTCTTTCCCCAAGGCTTTGTTTCCCTCTTCCCAGTTCCAAGCTGGTCTGCCCCATTGTCAACTGATCTCTCATACCTACATCTAATTAGGCAGTAGCTTATTCAAACATACCAGGTTTATTGGGATCATATACAAACTGTTCTATTACAACATTGTCTTATTTGCTTTTTGACATGTCATTTTCTTTAGCTGTGTACCTCTAGTAAGGCAATAAATTTTATGTGTTCATTAAGTATCAGTCTGTTCTCCCGTTGTTCTCTTTTGAGTGGGACTACTGGTCAGATTGGGAGCCATGTATACAGTAGACTGGACAGACCCTGGGTTTTTAGGTCATTATATCTGTCAGATTCTACATGAGAAGAAGACTCTCTATACATGACAGACCTGACATGCGGATTGATTTGGGAACCAATACCTATGTATTATATTCGGATCTCACTTTTTCTGCAGGGCTCTCAGTAGGGTGAACATAATTCCTTCGTTAATTGAGATCTCCTTATAACAGCCCTACAAGGCCAAGTGTCAGGAAGTGAGAGTATGTAATGGGACATATATGCATGGAGCCTGGTGAAGGGGCAAGGGTATGGCAGGACATTTATTACTTTCAGCTCTCTAACCAGTTGCCCAGGAGGGCCAATACACAGGTTGCAAATTCCAAGGTCTTTCCCTAAAATTGACTTCTAGCACTGGTATCCAGAATTTTATTACCTCTGGATGTGAAAGTTCTCTTTACTCAACTCATGTGGCAGCTGTGTTGACCCGAAGCACCGATCTTTCATGAACACTGAACCATGAATGGAGCACTATGCCATAGTTTGGTGCTAAGCAGGCCTCAGATTCAGCAGGAGCTCACAGAAGTGCAGCTCCTGAACCTTTCTGAGGGTTCCCCCTCTTCCTCCCCACCTACCTTGTCCATTGAATAGTAGGTGCAGCTGCATAACAATCCCTAGATAAGGAGAGTGGGCAGCCAGCCAGGCACCAGGGGCTTTCCCACGTCCCCAGGAGCACTAATTAATGGGTGGGTGGCTTGCTGGCCTTTTGACTGGGGGGGCAAGTGAGGGCCCCAAGTGAGCAAGGAGGGCCCCAAGTGAGCAAGGAGGGCCCCAAGTGAGCAAGGCCTGCTTGGACTGCCTGGATCTCTAGCCAGTCCAAGCAGGCCTTGCTTGCCCAGGGCAACTGGAGAGCCAGTTTGGTGTAGTGGTTAAGTGTGCGGGCTCTTATCTGGGAGAACCAGGTTAGATTCTCCACTCCTCCACTTGTACCTGCTAGCATGGCCTTGGGTCAGCCATAGCTCTGGCAAAGGTTGTCCTTGAAAGGGCAGCTGCTGTGAGAGCTCTCTCCAGCCCCACCCACCTCACAGGGTGTCTGTTGTGGGGGAAGAAGGTAAAGGAGATTGTGAGCCGCTCTGAGACTCTTCAGAGTGGAGGGTGGGATATAAATCCAATTTCTTCTTCTTCTTCTTCTTCTTCTTCTTCTTCTTCTTCTTCTTCTTCTTCTTCTTCTTCTTCTTCTTCTTCTTCTTCTTCTTCTTCTTCTTCTTCTCTCCTTTCTTGTGTCAGGCTGCTTTTGGCTGGTGGGGGCAGTGGCATATGCTAAGGAGTCATGCTAATGAGCTCCACCACCTATTTTTCTACAAAATGACCCTGGTGCTAAGTAAATATATATGGAGAGCCTCAGATTCACAAGCTTCTCTTCCCTGGTTTCTGCCCTTGAATGTTACAATTCCTTCACCCCTTTCCTGAGATAGCCATGACAGCTGAATCAGCCAGCTATTGTTTGTGCTTCCAAAACACAATTATAAGGCAAGGTGTGCTGTGAAACAGGAAGGGAACGAAGGAATTGCCAAGAAAGAGAGATGTGCCAGGGGGCACATAAAGTTCAAGGCTCAGCCCTGCCTCATTCATATAGTGACAGATCATGATTTGGTACTGCATCCGAATCAGGCCACTATACGATACAGTAAATAGGAACTGTAGGGGAACTAGGAAGTCATTGACTCTGTCCCCCATAGCAAATTGTTGTCATTATCAGCAAATTATGTCCTTGAGTACCATCTTTATCACCCTTATGTGAAATTATGTAAAATGTCCAAATTAGTGGAGACTGACCAACAGAGAGATCTTGGAGTCATGGTAGATAACTCACTGAAAATGTCAAGACAGTGTGCGACTGCAATAAAATGGCCAATGCTATGCTGGGGATTATTAGGAAGGGAATTGAAAACAAATCAGCCGGTATCATTTGCTCCTGTATAAAATGAATACTGTGTACAATTCTGGTCACCACACCTCAAAAAAGATATAGCATTGAAAAAAGTGCAGAAAAGGGTAACTAGAATGATTAAAAGGTTGGAACACTTTCCTTATGAAGAAAGGTTAAAGTGCTTGGGGCTCTTTAGCTTGGAGAAATGTTGACTGAGGGGTGACATGATAGAAGTTTACAAGATTATGTATGGGATAGAGAAGGTAGAGAATTAAGTACTTTTCTCCCTTTCTCACAATATGAGAACTTGTGGATACTCAATGAAATTGCTGAGCAGTTGGGTTAGAACAGATAAAAAGAAGAACTTCTTCACCCAAAGAGTGATTAACACATGGAATTCTCTGCCACAGGAGGTGGTAGCAGCTACAAGCATAGACAGCTTCAAGAGGGATTGGATAAACAAATGAAGCAGAGGTCTATCAGTGGTTATTAGCCACAAGATATAGATGGAACTCTCTGTCTGGGGAAGTGATGTTCTGTATTCTTGGTGCTTGTGCGGGGCAACAGTGGGAGGGCTTCTAGTGTCCTGGCCCCACTGGTGGACCTCCTGATGGCTTCTGGATTTTTTGTGCACTGTGCGACAGGGTGTTGGACTGGATGGGCCATTGGCCTGATCCAACATTGCTTTTCTTATGTTTTTTTTCCCATTTGTGTCTGAACAAGTAGGTACAATTCTCAAAGAGATCTGGCTTTCTAGCAATTATGGATGCAGCATGCCAAACATCCTCTAATCACGCATAGCCCCCTTGGAGTGACACTGTGCTGTGTAGAAAGATTTTGTTGTGGATTTTGTCCTCAATCACTGGTGCAACATGAAACAACACATCTAACAGAAAGACATGAGAGTCACGTGTGAACTGCATTAATAATGATTGTCATTGCATGACAAGTATTGGTGCCATATTTCCAGAAATGCTTCATTCAGGCCGTTGTGTTGCTAGATGAAAGGTCTGCTTGTCAACATCTCTTGTTGTTTCACTTCCATTCTTCTGTGGCTCCCTCCCAGTCTTGTTTTCATTTTCAGATCTCAATGTTATGGAGTTCAGGAGGAAACTTTCCAACTATGGTGTTGTTTAAAACTTAAAAGCCCAAACCCAATATGGTAAATAATCTGGAATTTCATCTGTCTGGAATTATATTTTTTTCATGTATCACATGAAACTACTTTTCTTCCAATTAATTATTGAAAATGATTTAAAGTAAGTGGAAAAGATAAACAAGGAAGAATAATTCTGTTAGTGATAGAAAAATACAAACCTGGTAAGTCCCAGATACCTGGAACCTGTTGTGTATGTGGTGGTGGTGGGGGTGGGACTTGTACCCTTATTCCAAAACTAGGGCAATCCTGGCACAGACCCTAGATGCTCTTTACCCTGAATTTTCCCATGCAGTTTGATAATCTGCTTACAATCACTGGTGAGGAGAGAATACTCAACTAAATGATTAATATTTTTTTCCCCTTTGACCTGGTTCTGCAGTGAATTAGCTTGGTACCGTTCACTTGGCAAATGACATAGTGCAAGCTGCAAAGGGTTCTTCTCTCCTCCCCATCCCGTGTAATGACCATTTGTTTTCAAGTGCATAGGGCTTTTTTTGAGCAGGAATGCACAGAAACGCAGTTCCAGCTGGCTTGGTGTCGTGGTGTGTGGCCTAATATGCAAATTAGTTCCTGTTGGTTTTTTTCCTACCAAAAAGCCCTGCTAGGACACATTCCCTTCTACATATAGAGGCTGTAAATGCATGTATATCTTTTCAGGAATGGAAGAGGGCTATGCTATATCTCCTTCTGGTGGTGTATTAAACCGTTTTGTAGATAGTGCAATGTACCTTCAAGATACCCTTCCCCAACAACCTGGATAGCCCAGGCTAGCCTGATCTCATCAGATCTTAGAAGCTAAGCACGGCCAGGTTAGTATTTGGATGGGAGACCACCAAGGAAGTCCAGAGGCTACACAGAAGCAGACAATGGCAAACCATTTCTGAATGTCTGTCGCCTTGAAAACCCTATGGGATTGCCATAAACTGTCTGTGACTTGATGGCAGTTTCCACCTATGATGACCCCCTTCCCTTTTTCTCCCTCAGAGGCAAGATTTTCCCTCTGTTTGTTGTGGATCTGTCAAGACAGAGGACTTTTCAGGAGGAAAGGACTCTTCAGGAGAGGAGGAGTCCTGCTCTGAATCAGGAGAAGCCAGCAAGCATGAAAAGGAACTGCAGGTTGTCAGAGAACACAGCCAACAGCTGATGCAGAGCCACTAGCCCCATTATAACAAATGAACCTGAGGTGGTCATCAACAGCCCTCCAGTTTCACCCGCATCCTTTGAGCACCAAAGATGATGGCCTAGAATGGAGCTCCAGGAGAGAAGACAAAGTGCACATCTCCCAGTCTGATGCCAGCTGCTTGCTGATGCTGAGTAGCTGCAGGGTTACTCCCAATGAGTTGGCTGTAAGAAAGACCTTCCTGCAGATGCCTATAAAAGCCAGGGAGATTGTTTGATGTGGAAGCAACAAATCTCCTTAGGACATAGACCTGCTTGGTGTTGTGTATGACCCTAGACTGAATGACTATCTTGCCTGACTTCTGGAACCCTGACTTTGGACCAGCATTGATGCTGGCTCTGGACTCTGACTATGATTGTACCTAGCTCTTGACACTGTTTTTTCTTTCCCTTTACTGACTGAGCTGCCCTAGTAATGTGTTTTCTTCTTTGCTGAAAAACTCTGTCCCTCCCTTTCGCAGTATGATATTTTGGTTGTTGGCTCAGCCCAAGAACCTGAGGGAAGGCCCAGGAGCTTGCTTTAACTTAAACAACTTAGTGCTTGAGGTGTTTTGAAATTCAAAAATAACAAAGTATTTTATTTATCATAGAGGGGAAAGGTCAGGTGAAATCAGGAGTTGAAATTACTGAGGTAAAACCAGTACATGCACAGACTTTAGTTCTTATGTTTCAAGCTAATGAGTGATGTGTCACTTTTCACAGTGGTCGTTTTCGCACTTAGCGTTTGCTCCCCTTATTCCGCGGCGCAATTATGTCCGGCTCATTTTCTTCGTTTTCGCACATGGACTCTTTTGCGGAGTCGCTTTCCATGAAGCCCCGGCTCAAATCGTTTTCCCACTGGCATCGACTTGAGTTCGATGCCCTGTCAATCTTTTTTTTTTAAGTGCAAGTCTGGTTGCGTAACTACGTAACAACGTAACATCGAGCAGTCACAGCTGTTCATTCCCCTTCTTTTCGTGGACAAACCGCATCACGTGTGCTGCTTCTGCTTATGGATTGGCTGCAGCTGTAGTATCCTCCACAGCCCTTTATGTATTAACAGAAGCATTCACAGTGGAGAATCCCAGCACTAGCACGCGCGTGGCTAGTGGAGTCCGGGGTGATCGGGGAGGGGGAGCGGGGCTGGCTCCCGATGGTGGAAGGGGCTCTTGTGGGGTTGAGCGGCGAAAGGGGTTCCCTGCAGCGTCCCGCTTTGCTCTTCCGAAAGACCAGCCAGCGTCACGCTCTGCCCCCTTCACCGCTCCCTCCCCTGCAGCAAGCCTTGCATCGTCGCCTTGCGGGCGCTCTCTCTTTGCCTCTGAGAAAGCGCCGGAGAGGAGCAGGAGGCTGACTCTTCGCCTTGCAGGCAGCCGAGATCCCATTTGTCGGGCGGCTTCAAAGGGAGCAGTTCGCCTCTCTCACCTCGCTCTGCCCCCCCCTCCTGCCACCTCTTTTAGGCTTCACCACAACTCAAAGCGACTGGGAAGGTCATTCAGTACAAGGGCAGCGACTCGAGATGCCCCTTTCTCCGTCCTCCCCTCCCAATTCTCCAGCACGGGCGCACGCACACATGAAAAGAGTCCCTTTCCCCGTTGCTACAAGCTGCAGAAGGAGGCAGGGAAATCGGGGTTATGCAAAACCCAACAAAAGCGAGGCGTCCCTCCTGAATGTGTCACATTGCTTCCACCCCCCCCCCACTCCTTTGCAGCGCTGCAGCAAACGAGCCGTGGTTTGAGTTTGCTTTCTTTGGCCAGAGCCGGAGCAACCTTTGTTCCCAGTTAATGTGGGAAACGAAACGCGTGTGCAAGGATGGCTGGTGAGGGGTAGCAAGAGTATACCGGCAAGTAAGCTGGACGGGGGAGGGGGGAGATATCCTGCGCTGCACGGCATGAATCGGGAGAAATGCCATCGCTTAAGAAGTAAACCTTAGGAGGCACGGCCCAGCCATCCTTCCGGGCGTACAAGCTTCTTGTGTGCACGTGCTTCGTACTTGTTTATTGACACCGAGGAAAAAGGAGAGGGGACAAGGCGTTAGGCTTCTGAGCGGCACTGATGGGGAATGTTTGACTGCAGCCAGCAAAACAGCTGGTGGCACAGCTGAGGGAGGCATTGCCTTTTTAAAACACACACACATGAACGCTTTGGCCCGCGCCGGCACTAGATTTCCCCCCCCCCCAACAATGTATAATGTATAATGTAGTTGCAAGATAACGCAACAGCGGAAAAGCAACCTCACATACCCGCCACTTCAGCGAAATAACGCAACTAAAGTCAATAATAAAAAAAAATTCTAACGAAACCAATTGAAGTGGCAATTGAGGCTATTCCAGGAGGGGGGGGGGTGTTCTATTTGTTAATTTCGAAATATCGCTATTACGCAAGAAATATGAAGTTTAAAAAAAAATGGCCGTGCGGGCACTTTTGGGAAGCGCCGCGAACGGCTGATGATTGGCCAAGGGGGTGGATGGGGTGGGAGGATGGAAAGGGAGAGGGTGACGCCCACAAAGCAGTCGATCCGGCGTGGATGGATTTCCCACAGCAAACTCCGCGGAGTGGATCCGGTGTGGATCCGGAGGTTTTCAAAAACTCCAGAAGCATGTTGAAAAACATACTCCGGCGTGAAACCCCTGAAGCGCCGGAGCAAACCGCAGCGCCGGAGCAACAGGTGCGAAAACCAGGAAAAGATCCGGAGGTAAATGGGGTGCTACGCCGGAGTAAACGCTAGTGCGAAAACGCTCAGAGACTTAAATCTTTACGTTGAGAGGCTTTTATTCCAGTGTTTTCCTAAGTACTCCAGTACACTTTCTTTGAGTATTCTCTGACTCTTTTGGTTTCCAGAAGCTGGTACAATTTTTCCAGTAGCCAATCCCCTTTTCTTGAAACACTAGTACTTGTCTTGAGTTCTTAATGGACTCTTAAGCACTCTAAAGGCAATTTCTAACCACACCAGACCAGGGGTCTCTGCACTCTTCAAAGCTAATTCCCTGTTTGACTGGATAGGAAATTTTCTTCTCTCTCTATAAGATTGAATTAATTAATTGGATTTTTCAACCCCACTCCCCCACAAACTGGGCTTAGAGTGATGTACAATGTAGTCATAAAACACCAATTAAGAACACGTTAAAACTAGTAACAAATAGAATACAAGTGGAGATGATGCAAGAAAAGCAGTAACACTGCTATCCTTTTTTCTTGGCCCGAATGAGAGTCTTTTCTTACTTGCTGAACTTTATTGCCAAGTTTCTCTAACTTCTCCTGTTCTTGTTAAACTGCTCTCAATTCCAAAACTGTCAGTACTCAACTCTTCTCAGCTAGGGCTAAAATCAGAGAGAATCTTCCCCAGTTCAGAAGTCTTTCTCTGTTCAGCCGATGCTAACTAATCAGATCTCTTGGAACAGCCTGTCACTCAAGGCTCCCCAGCTCTGAGAAGAATTAAGACTATAAGAGCATAAGAGAAACCATGTTGGATCAGGCCAATGGCCCATCCAGTCCAATACTCTGTCTCACACAGTGGCCATTTCCCCCCGCAAAAGAGCACACAGATTTTATTTAAAAACAGCACAGCTGCGGCAGCTTCATTGCAGCCTACAAATCTTACAAAAGTGAATGGGCATATCCCACTACCCACCCTCACCCCTCAGAACATAACTCATCTGACTGAGGTAGGCCCTGGCCAAGCTAGCCAGAATCCCTTCATTAAAAATGCCATCCTTATGTCCTTATTTGCCAAGGGATTCTGTTCAAGCAAGCAGCCATCTTGGATAATATAATTTTCCCTCAGTCACACGGGACTCCTCAGGTAGCACCAAATAATGAAGCCTGTGCTTTCCCCACAGTTGATGGAAGTAGAGGGGAAAGGAAACCAGAACTGAAGGGCTATGGGAAAAGCTACAACCCAGAGGCTGGTGCTGCCCTACTCGATAAGAGTGAGTTGGGTTTGTCCTTTTAGCCAGAAGAAGAGGAGGAAGGTCTCTTGGAAGCAGCTGATTTCAGTGAACCCATGGATCCTCGTGGCTCTTGCCACATCACAAAAGCTCAGAGCAGTTCAGATACACGCAGATCCCCCTAGAACAGTTCAGATACACCCGGATCCACCTGAGTTCTCCGTCCAGCCACAGAAAAGGTGACTGCAGGATATTGATGACTCTGTACTGCTTGTCCAGTTTCCCTACTGTGAAGACTCCTTCCATGGCACAGAGGTGATAGAAGCCTGTCCTCCTCACAGAGCTTTTGGCAACCCCCACAGCCCATTCCCTCTTGCCTTTCACAATGACATCCCAGTGATGGCATCTGACTGTGAACTCCTGGCATCCCACCACACAACTAAGCCTGTTAAGTCTTCTGTATGAGGTGGGATGCTGTGCCGCCACAGGTTTCCATTTCACGCTTTTACCATCATGGGACTGGAGGAGCTGGGGATGATTTGAAGTTCTGTCCAAGGTCACACTAGCTTTTTTCACAGAGCATGCATTTTGTAGATAATCTGTGAAGTAGCTTGCTAAGCCTTTCACCACGGCACTCATTTCTGTCAGGTCCCAAAAACCCCATTTCAAAACCACTGAGATATTTTCTATGGCTGGCAATCTTTTTCTCATCTGACACCTTTTAAAGATCATCGTAGCATCTCACAGGAATTCAAGCCCCGGATGGGAAGCTTTTTCCTCCATTAGCCAGATGTTATTCTCAACAGTGAAGATATCTAGGCAGAGATGAGCCAAGTCATGGTTCTTTTTATCAGTTACGTATCTCCTTGGGCATAGACTCTAAATATTTCAATAGATAGTCCTCTTGGTTTCTCAGGAAATCACACGAATTCTTGAACTCAGTAGCTATCGTTTATTGCTCTGTAACTAATTTTTTCTTCAGGTTTTCACTGCACTCTAGAATGCAGAATCTATCCTTCATCATGTCACCCCGCATCTTCTTTAGCAGCTTAATATAACCAGAATAACAATCCTCATGCATCTTGGTAGCTTCCTGCACAGAAGTCACAGGGTGATCTCTGTGCTGCTCAGATCCCTCGCACACCTGGCAGAAGATGATTTGGTCTGGCTCACAAAAGACAGTTCTGCAGGGATGCTTCTCACAGACCTTCACCCTTTCTCCTTCTTTCACCTCGCTGCTCAGCTGCTTGGCTATCTCAACAACATTGACCAGCAGGGTGTTCAGGTGACTGTTCTTTCTCTCTACAGTAGTTCTGTACTGAGGTTGTCAGGAAACTCCTTCCAGCACTGGGAAGGCCCGGCCCTTCCCAGCCAAGCCGGCATTGCCGGCGTTCAGGCTGGGGGCCGTCTTTGCCCCCTCGGAAGGAGGGAGCGACAGAGCGCTTAGCCCGGTATATCCGGGTCTGTTTCTGGGCGAGGCGTCAGGGCTATATAAGCCCTGGCCCTGCCCAGAGCTCTTCAGTCCCTTTGGGCCATTGGCGGTGGCTGGAGGATGTTTTGGCCATAGGGTTTTCAGGGGAGCACCTATGGCCTAGCACCAGTGGTGCGGGTGGTCTGTAGGAACCGCAGATGGGCTACACGGCTCAGTGCGGGGAATGCAGATCATCGAGAGCCTCACCTGGGCGGATCTTTCCATGGGGGATTGATGCTAGCCCAGGTGGAGAATGGCTGGGGCCTGGCCGCTCAGCTACAACCCGAATACGGTGGGCTTGTGCTGGGGGCAGGGTGGCTCGCCCTTTGGACAAGGCGGGGTCCAGGTGTGACCCCAGGGGCTTGTCCTGTCAGGTTCCATCCCTGCCAGTTATAGGTTGATTAATTATTTAATAAAGCGGCCCGGTTTTTATACCCAACACTTTGTGTCTGTCTCTTCATTCCGACTGGGGGGGCAAGGCCCGGCCCTTCCCAGCCAAGCTGGCATCGCCGGCGTTCAGGCTGGGGGCCGTATTTGCCCCCTCGGAAGGAGGGAGGGACATAGTGCTCAGCCCGGTATATCCGGGTCTGTTTCTGGTCCCGCCCAGAGCTCTTCAGTCCTTTGGGCTCTCTGCCCGCCCACCCTCCCTTGACAGTACAGGTTTCAACCGGTCGCCTTGTTAGGGGCCAGGTAGGATTTTTTTCTTCTTCACACAATTGGCCCATGTGGAGTTGTTTTTCGCCTACCTTGTACTGCCTTGTAGCGTTAGGTGGTAGCTGTAGGAGTTTTAATTCGGTCGCAGGCTGGAGGATGTTTTGGCCATAGGGTTTTCAGGGGAGCACCTATGGCCTAGCACTAGTGGTGCGGGTGGTCTGTAGGAACCGCAGATGGGCTACACGGCTCAGTGCGGGGAATGCAGATCATCGAGAGCCTCACCTGGGCGGATCTTTCCATGGGGGATTGATGCTAGCCCAGGTGGAGAATGGCTGGGGCCTGGCCGCTCAGCTACAACCTGAATACGGCGGGCTTATGCTGGGGAGATGGGCTACACGGCTCAGTGCGGGGAATGCAGATCACGGAGAGCCTCACCTGGGCGGATCTTTCCATGGGGGATTGATGCTAGCCCAGGTGGAGAAAGGCTGGGGCCTGGCCGCTCAGCTACAACCCGATATACGGCGGGCTTGTGCTGGGGGCAGGGTGGCTCGCCCTTTGGACAAGGCGGGGTCCGGGGCTGACCCCAGGGGCTTGTCCTGTTCAGGTCCCATCCCTGCCAGTTATAGGTTCATTAATTATTTAATAAAGCGGCCCGGTTTTATACCCAACACTATGTGTCTGTCTCTTCATTCCGACTGGGGGGGGCAAATACAGGCTGCACAGAAACTGTGCCTACAGTACAAGATGGAGGGCCTCAAGAATCTGTCCTGGGACCTGTTTTGTTTAACATCTTCATCAATGATTTGGATGAAGGAATAGAGGAAATGCTTATTAAATTTGCAGATGATACTAAATTGGGAGGGGTTGTAAACACAGAAGAAGACAGAAACAGGATGACCTTGACAGGCTAGAAAACTGGGCTAAAATCAATAAAATGAATTTTAAGAGGGATAAATGTAAAGTTCTGCATTTAGGTGGGAAAAATCCAATGCATGGTTATAGGATGGGGGAGGCTTGTCTTAGCAGTAGTATGTGCGAAAAGGATCTAGGGGTCTTAGTGGATCATACACAGAACATAAGTCAACAATGCGATGCGGTGGCTAAAAAGGCAAATGCAATTTTGGGCTGTATCAACAGAAGTATAGTGTCCCAATCATGTGATGTGATGGTATTGCTTTACTCTGCTCTGGTAAGACCTCACCTAGGGCGTTTTCCCACAGAGCTTACAGCGGAGCGATGTCCCTCTTCACTGCGCAGCATCTGCGCGGATTTCCCACCAACTGCTCCGCAGAACCAGGAAGTGCCGGGCCTTTTGCGTCGCAAATGTAAACCGCTAAAAACCAGTTTATGTTAGCGACGCAAAAGCCATGGCTCCTCCTGGTTCTGCAGAGCAGTTGGTGGGAAATCTGTGCAGACTCTGCGCGGTGAAGAGGGACATCGCTCCGTGGTAAGCTCTGTGGGAAAACGCCCCTAGAGTATTGTGTTCAGTTTTGGGTACTACATTTTAAGAAGCATATAGACAAGCTGGAACAGGTCCAGAGGAGGGCAACGAAAATGGTGAGGGGTCTGGAGACAAAGTCCTATGAGCAAAGGTTGAAGGAGCTGGGGATGTTTAGCCTGGAGAGGAAGCAGCTGAGAGGTGATATGATCACCATCTTCAAGTACTTGAAGGGCTGTCATATAGAGGATGGTGTGGAATTGTTTTCTGTGGCCCCAGAAGGTAGGACCAGAACCAGTGGGTTGAAATTAAATTGAAAGAGTTCCCGGCTCAACATTAGGAAGAACTTCCTGTTAGAGCCATTCCTCAGTGGAACAGGCTTCCTCGGGAGGTGGTGGGCTCTCCTTCCTTGGAGGTTTTTAAACAAAGGCTAGATGGCCATCTGACAGCAATGAAGATCCTGTGAATTTAGGAGGAGGTGTTTGTGAGTTTTCTGCATTGTGCAGGGGCTTGGACTAGATGACCCTGGAGGTCCTTTCCAACTCTATGATTCTATGCTCAGATTGTTATAATATTTCCAGCAAATCGAGCAAGTGGCTTCTTCCTGTAGTCTCTTCCAAGGACTGTTGCTAAGTGGACAAGAACATCACTAGGAAATACATGTCCTTTTGTTTTACCAAGACTTGCACCAACAGCAATTAACAGGCAACTTTTATTATCTTTTATTGCTATCCAGACCAAATGGTCTTCCAATTTATTACACTATTTCGCCATTTGATCCTAACTTTGTATCAGTTTACACTCTTAACCCACCAACTACATGGATTTCAGCCCACTGTACCCTGTCCCCTCGTCTGAAGAAGTATGCGTGCATACAAAAGCTGACATCCTGAATAAAACTTTGTTGGTCGTAAAGGTGCGACTTGACTCCTACTTTGTTTTGTTGCTAGCCATGATTTCAGCACCAGGCTGTTGTTGTTGTTTTTAAAAAGCTATTCAAAAATTAACCCTTCACAGTCCTTTATCTGTTTGCACAGCACTTCTAAGCTTTTAAAAGACAGTATGTCACACCACCACCCTCTTCAAAAGCAGGGATTTTTTTTTTAGTAGGAATGCACAGGAACACAGTTCTGGCTGGCTTGGCATCAGGGGATATGGCCTAATATGCAAAAGAGTTCCTGCTGGACTTTTCCTACAAAAAAGCCCTGTGTGAGACAATGGTGATGTTGGGGGTGGGTGGGTGGCCTGATATGCAAATGAGTTCCTGTTCAAGAGATGCTTTCTGTTTCTTTACAGGTCTAGTTTGGTAGCTGCTCTGAGCAGCATGTTCTGCGCCTAGTTAATTGTAGTTACGGTTCTTAAATTATACTTGTAACTTCATCTTTTGATTGGTAAAGTTTGCTATGTGAAACCAGTACTTAACACCTCCTTCTTTACAGATGTCAAACATCTGCAGAATACTGCTTGCTTACTCTAGGCTGCTTTCAGGAGTGGATCTGGAGACTGGGAGGGCTTGAGCCTAGGGAGGCCAGCTTCTAGGTGGGGCCTGAGGATCCTCTGGAATTACAGCTCATTTTAAGACTATAGAGATCAGTTTCCTTGGAAGAAATGGATGCTTTGCAGGGTGGGCTGTATGGCACTGTATCCCACTGAGATCCCTGTCATCCCCAGGCTCCATCCCCAAATTTCCAGGCATTTCCTAACTGGATCTGGCTATGTGAATCTCCCATCCCCCACCAGTAGCCAGGGAGGACCTGAAAACCTTACTTGAGCTGGTGTCTTGAAATGGATCCCTTCCTAGTTTAGCAGATCTGCTGTAGCTTTACATGGAGAGGGGAGGTCTCCTCCTTTTCTCCTCCTGCCCCTTGAAACAGAACTCTCTCCAGATGGCAGATAGGCGAGGGCTGCTTCCAGCCTGCCAGCCTTGTAGGTGTCCATTTCAAGCCACAAGCTGGAGACCTCACAGGGGGCTGATCTCATTTATCTCTTTAAAATATTTATATCCCGTATACTTGTGCTGTGCCGCTCACAAGAATAAGCACTCTGGAAGAGGCAGAACAAAAAAGATAAAAGGATAAAGTTTGCATCTTTCTTTCTTTTTTTAAAAAAAGAGGAATATCCTCCCCTTCAAGACCATCCTAAAGGTGGACAACTGATATGCGACTCTGCCAATTTCCAGGTGAGGGCTGGAGATCTCTCAGAATTACAACTGATCTCCAGACAACATACAGTGCTTATTTATTCAAAATATATATTCCATTAAACATAAGAGAAGCCATGTTGGATTAGGCCAATGGCCCATCCAGTCCAACACTCTGCCACAAAGTAGCAAAAACCCCCGAGAGCCAGTTTGGTGTTTGATTCCCCACTCCTCCACTTGCACCTGCTGGAATGGCCTTGGGTCAGCCATAGCTCTGGTAGAGGTTGTCCTTGAAAGAGCAACTGCTGTGAGAGCCTTCTCAGCTCCACCCACTTCACAGAGTGTCTGTTGTGGAGGGAGAAGATATAGGAGATTGTAAGCTGCTCTGAGTCTGATTCAGAGAGAAGGGCAGGGTATAAATCTTCAATTCCTGCCGAACCCGGAAGTTGCAGCTAGTGCAGAACGCCGCCACTCGGCTGTTATTAGGGCTCCCTAGATGGGAGCACATTCAGCCGGGCCTTCGGGGACTGCACTGACTGCCAATAATATACCGAGTCCGGTACAAGGTGCTGGTTATTACCTATTATGGTCTAGGACCTGCCTACCTTAGGGACCGTCTCTTCCCATATGTTCCCCAGAGAGTACTGCGATCTGGCTCCCAAAATCTGCTCGTAATCCCCGGGCCAAAGGAGGCCCGGTTGAAGTCAACCAGGGACAGGGCCTTCTCAATAACAGCCCCTTGCTGGTGGAACCAGTTACCGGAAGAGGTCAGGGCCCTGCGGGATATTGGATAATTCCTCAGGGCCTGTAAGACAGTCCTCTTCCAGTTGGCCTATAACTGACCAGCACCAAAACTACCAAAATACTGAAGGAAGTTTATAGATAACACACTGTTGGATTGATGTACTGATTTTAATGTTTTTTTAATGTTTTTTAATGTCTTAATTATATAAACTGTTATTGTATTTAAAATTCAAATTTTATTGTTAGGACCTCTGTGTTGTAAGCCGCCCTGAGCCCGCTTCGGTGGGGTAGGGCGGGATATAAATCAAATCAAATAAAAAAAATAAAAAATATCTTCTTCTATTTCTTCTTCTGGAGTAAATGCCTGCTTTGGAAGGTGAACTGCATGGCATTATACCCTACCACGGTCCCTTCCCTCCTGAAACCACATTCTCCCGGGCTTCATCCCAAAAATCTCCAGGTATTTCCCAAGCCAGAGTTGGCAACCATAGGCTTCAGTAAGGATCTGGTGTGAAAGCTGTAGTTGTTTGTAGAATATGTCCTGGGGAATCAGAAAAGTAGCAGTTCTTCTAACTCTTAGGCTGATTCCGCATTTGGCGTTTGCCCTCCTTTTGCTCTGGGGTTGTTCTATGCGGACCAGATTTCCCGATTCCGCATTAGAGGATTTCCCCCGGATTCAATTCCCAATCTGTTCCATGTTTTCTGATTCCGCATTACCGCTGCTCCCAGAGTTTCCCGCTCCCTCATATGTTTCCCTTTTTTTTTTTACATGCAGGCATGTTTGCGTTACAACGTAACGTCTTTGTTTGCATTATAACGTAATCCAGAGACATAATACTGGCAAAGTCACATGTTTTCCTTTCGCCCTACCATTGGCAGGTTAAGCCCCATGAAATCTGAGTCGGCGATCCACCGTTTTTATCCACACATGCTGAATGTTAAGCACACAGTTTTCTGTTAAAACCTATAACAAATTACAAACAGATGCGTGAAGGGGGGGGGATATGCAGTGGGGTCAAGGGAGAAAGTTTCCCCAACCTATCAAAAATATAAAGCTGTAAACATAATCAAATTTCCGCTCCCATTTGAGGCCATGGGGAGGGGGGGGGGAATCGATAAAGGTTGCAATCACGCATGTTTAAAGTAGTTCGTGTAACATCGTTTTTTATTTAGTTGCGTTGCATCGATCTTATTTGGAAAAAAATATAGCAGTCAGGATTGATTTTTTTCAGAGGGGGGAAGAACGTAATCACAATGCAATGGCACATTATCAAATTCACGTAGAATATAGTAAAAAAGGGGGGCGGGTGCAAGTAAGTGATGCATTCGGAAAAAGAAAATAGCATTACATCGTTATATTGTTTTCGTGTTTTTTTTTTTTAAATCAATCCATTTCAGGAAAATATTGCATAATTATCAAAGGGAGTAAAATTGCAGAAGTACGACGAAATAACTGGGCGGAATCATGGGCGTGGAGTTATGTGGGTGTGTTCTACTGATGCAAGAAGTTTGACAGCGCAGTGGCGTGAGTTCCGCACATAAAATTCCGAGCCTCGGAACCACAGCAAAAAAAGATCTGGTATTTTGCCAAACTCCTTAATCCGGGGCAGCACCGTTTCGGAGGCGGGTCAAACTGCCACCCCGGGTCAAAATGTGCGGAAACCAACATCTGCCCCAGGGGAAACACAGCGTCGGAGCCGGAGCAAAGGCTAATGTGGAATCACCCTTGCTCTAGCAAAGCAGAATGGAACTCCTGAAACTTTAATCATTGTGTAGAATGCAGCAATCTGAGTCAGTGCAGTTTTTCTTAACACTTCAGCAGCAAGATGCCATTATTAGCCCTGCTACCCATATAGCCTTGTCACCTTTTGCTCCTGTTTGTTCTAGTTTCTTTTGGTGCTGGTGCAACAGTGCCTCCTGCACAGCCTTTATGTGGTACTCACAGACACCTGAGCCTGCCTTATACTATGTCAGACCACCAGGAGCTGGAAAAAGTACAGAGGAGGGCAGCCAAGGTGATTAGGGGTTGGAGCACCTTCTCCATAAGGAAAGGCTGAAGAGTCTGGGGCTTTCGGTTTAGAGAAGAGATGATTAAGGAGGGACATGACAGAGATTTATAAAATTATGGGGCAGGGAGAGTTGACAAAAGGGAAAAGTTTCTCCAAAAATACTAGAACTGGAGGGCATCCAATGAAGCTGGTGGGCAGTAGGTTCAGGATGGATAAAAGGAAATACTGCTTTACACAGAGTGATTAAAATGTGGGGTTTGCTGCCAGAGGATATAGCGATTCAGCTTTAAAAGAGGATTGAATAAGTCTATCAATGGCTGTTAGCCATGATGACTGAGGGGAACCTCCACTAATCATCTGAATCCTAGAGCCAGGAAGCAACATCAGAGGAAGACCTTTAAGCCTATTGTTGCCCCTCCAGAGGAACTGGATGACCACTGTGCATGACAGGGTGCTGGACTAGATAGACAATTGGTATGATTCAGCAGGGCTTTTCTCATGTTCTTATGCTCAAGGTCAGTTTTAATTACTCTGACTGGCAATGGCTCTTCAGAGTCTCATGGAAGGCATTTCACTTCACCTAGTCCTTTTTTAAACTGCAGATTGGGCCTGAGACCTTCTGAATGCTGACAGATGCTCTACCGCTAATCCAAGACCCTTGCCCAGGTTAGGGTTGCCACTCTAGCCACTGGTAGGGGATGGGAGGGGAGGGTTGCCAGATCCAAGTTGTAATACTCCTGGAGCTTTGGAGATGGTGCCTGGGGGAATAGAGACCTCAGTGAGATACAGTGCCCTCACTCGAGTCCACACTCAAAAATATCCATTTTCTTCAGGGAAACTGATCTCTATAGTCTGGAAATGAGCTGTAGTGCAGGGGGATCTCTACATCCCACCTAGAGGCTGGCGTCCCTAACCCAGGCCTAGATCTGGGCACATGTGTCGGTCTAGAGGTTAGGAATGACAGGTCGCCATGCTTTTCCAGCAGGGGGATTGGCAGGGCAGAGACATTTCATGATATCCTTTACATAATGACAGGGCTGCCCAGCCCCTGGTCTGGGCAGGGGTTCCCCCACCCAGGAAGTTCCCAACCTGCTGGTTACACTGGGCCAGCGAGGGGAACCTCCCCTCATGTTGCCAGCGTGATGACGTCATGCGGAAGTCATATGGTACAATAGGTACCATAGAGTTTTTCCCTTCCAAATGGCTAGAGCGTCTGGGAAAACCATAGAGTTTTCCCAGAAATGCCTAGAGTGGCTGCGCATGGCGTTGCCGGCGCGATGATGTCACTTGCCAGGAGGAGCTAAGATGTCCTATATGGGACATCATAAGTAGATCTTTTTGGAGGGTCTTTTTCCAACCCCTCTGAAAGAGGCAGTGGTCCGCCCCCTCCTGAAAAAGGCTACATCAGTTCCAGCTGAATTGGCGCATTACCGGCCGGTCTCAAATTTGCCCTTTTGGGGCAAAGTTATTGAGAGGGCTGTGGCGTTGCAGTTGCAGAGTTTTCTGGATGACGCTTCCACCTTAGATCCTTTTCAGTCCGGCTTCCGCCCAAGCCACGGGACGGAGTCAGTGTTGGTCGCTCTCATGGATGATCTCTGGCGACATCTGGATCGAGGTGGTGTGGTGGTATTGCTGCTGTTGGATCTATCGGCAGCGTTCGATATGGTCGATCACCAGCTGCTGACCCACTGCCTTGCTGACTCAGGGATTCAGGGGTTAGCCTTACAGTGGCTTTCCTCTTTCCTTGAAGGCTGGGGACAAAGGGTGGCGATTGGGAGTGAGCTGTCCCAGAGGCACCTACTTAATTGTGGGGTGCCCCAGGGGGCAGTTCTGTCCCCGATGTTATTTAACATCTATATGTGCCCCCTTGCCCAGATCGCCTGGAGCTATGGGCTGGGTTGTCACCAGTATGCTGATGACACCCAGCTCTATCTATTGATGGGCGGCCAAACTGGTGACGTCCCTGTAAATCTGGACCAGGCGTTGCAAGCCGTGGCTGATTGGATTAAGCTGAGCGGGCTGAAATTGAATCCAGCAAAGACAGAGGTCCTTTGTCTAGGTTGTGGCGGTCCGGAAGGAGGGATCTCCCTTCCAGCTTTTGACGGGGCGCCATTGGCACCAGTGCGCGAGGTCAGGAGCTTGGGAGTGCTGCTGGAGTCTTCCTTGACAATGGAGACCCAGATAGCAGCCACTGCCAAATCCGCCTTCTTCCATCTTAGGCAGGCGAGGCAGTTGGCCCCCTTCCTGGAACGCCACGACCTGGCAACAGTGATCCATGAGACAGTCACCTCAAGGCTAGACTACTGTAACGCCTCTACATGGGGCTGCCCCTGTACGGAACTCAGAAACTGCAGCTAGTGCAGAATGCAGCGGCCAGACTGCTAGTGGGACTACCTCGGTGGGAACACGTGCGGCCTAGGCTGTGGGAACTGCACTGGCTGCCAATTGTCTACCAAGTTCATTACAAGTTGCTGGTTATCACCTTTAAAGCCCTATATGGCTGAGGACCTGCCTACCTTAGGGACCGCCTCTCTCCATATGTTCCCCAGAGAGCACTGCGTTTCAGCTCACAAAATCTTTTGGAAATCCCTGGGCCCAAGGAGGCCAAATTAAAAACAACTAGGGAGCAGGCCTTCTCTAAAAAGGCACCCCAATGGTGGAATCAGCTACCAGAAAAGGTGCGGGCCCTATGGGATCTTAATCAGTTCCATAGGGCTTGCAAAACCGCCCTCTTCCAACTAGCCTTTTAAGATGAACCTGGAATCATCATCAAGCCATCTTGTATATACTGCGACTGTAGCATCTTTATACTGTTTTTAGACTAATGATTTTAATGTTAACTTATATATTGTATAATTTATATTGCTTTGCTTATTGATTGTATTACTTGTTTTACTGTTATACCATGATATTTTATATCATGCCTTGTAAGCCGTCCTGAGCCTGCTTCGGCGGGGAGGGCGGGGTATAAATAAAAACTTATTATTATTATTACTTCCGGGATGCAGGAACTTGGCAACCCTACACAATGATGTCACCAAGTATTGATATCATTGCATCAGGGATACTGCATGAGGGATGTTCTGGTTTTGGGGCAAACTCTATGGTAAATTGGACTTATTTGTTTGTTTTATTACATTTATATCCTGCCCTCCTCCACAAGCAGGCTCAGGCTTAAACCTAGAGTGCCTAAAAAACCAGAGCATCCCTGTATGATGTTCTTGATGTGATGATGCCACTTCTGGGTGATGCCATCATGCCAAGGATGTTGCATCTTATAAAAACGGAAGGAGCTGGATTTCCCAGGAAATGGTTTAGCACCAGCAGTCATTTGCTTTGCTTCCTGGGGACAGAACTGCTCTTTTGTGGCTTTGGGCCCTCCATAGGATTTCATGGTAAGATGCAACTTCATAAATTTAGCCTCTGAAAGTATCACAAGGGAAAAAACCACTGTGGATCAATTTGTCTTCTTGAAAATGTGGCTGAGAACCCAGGTATGCCATAAATAAATGCTTCTTGCCAATATTTTCCAGTTTTGTAGAAAGTTAAATGCAGATATAAAATGCATTGTTTTACATTGTTGGGTTGTTTTAATGATCCACTGACTATAGGAAATACTAGACTTCAGGACTTAATTTTTCTTCAGGAAACCACAATAAGGTCTAGTAATAATTGGAATAAAACATGAAAATTAAAGGCTAGAATTTGGTAGGGCGGAGAAATTACAATTCTGTTTAAAAAAATTTTTTTTAAGGGCAGTCATTGTAATAACTCCATTCTTTTACAAAGACAAATTCTAGCAACACACAAAAACAACTGCATACAATTTGATTTAGGCATGAATTATTGTTGCAACACACAAAAACAACTGCATACAATTTGATTTAGGCATGAATTTCCCCCTCAGCAAGCTTAATTCCCAACTAGAAAAAGAAAACATTTTTGCTACAATAGTTTACAATCCTCCTCAGCCGCAAACAGGCCAACTTGAAAAGACATGGAATTTGGTCCCCTCTTCCACCAACTCTGTGAAGGTTTTTCGCCCCCTCAAATGCAAAGCCAACCCACAAGACTACACTGAAGGTTGTTGAAAATATATTATTATTATTCTGTGTTCTATTTTAAACGGTTAGTCTGAAAGTTGATTCCCCCTCCCCCCCCCCAATATATAAGGTCAAGGGAAGGCTAGAGGAGAACAAAGACATTTTGTTCAGCTGGTTATTTTTCTAGCTGGTTCAAGAAGCCACAAACAGTCTTCAATCTCATGGCTTTCCATATCTCTTTGTTCTATACTATCTTTCTTAATTTGAATCCTTCTTTTAACAGTGGTCTTTTCTACCACTCTATGGTGTAAGCATCCTATATATTTATTGTACCCCACACAACAGTTTTTCCATGTCAACTTGTGTGTCAAAGCCACTTTGCATGTTGTAGAGGATTCTGGGATATGTTTGAGACACAAAATCAGTTAGTATGGGCACTTCCCTACAGCAGCACATTAGGAAGATCAGGAGCTGTAGCAGGATAATCAACCTCAAGGCTGGGCCTAGAATTCTGCTGGAACAGAGATCAGATCCCCTGCAAGAAATAGAAGCTTTGGAAGGCTGGCTCTAAGGTCCCTCCCAGCTCCATCTAGGCTTGCCAGCCCCCAGGTGGAGGGAAAACCCCCCCCCCCCATTTTTGCAGGCTCCTCCTCACCACCAGTCAGTTGGCTGGTGGAGGAAAGCCCCGCCCCAACAGCCACCATGTACCTTTAAACCTCAGCAGGCTTAGAAGATGCTTGCAACTGTTTGTGTTTTGGGATGTGTGTATGCCTTTAAGGGTGTTTTTACACTGGCAGTTTGCGACTCTATCTCCGTATTGTAAATTCACCTTTTACATTACATAGCGTTCTCATAACTGTTTCGCATCATTGCTTCCTGAGGCATTTACATTTGTTTCAGTGAGATGGGTTTCGACACTGCTGCAAAAGTGTTTTTCTCGAGACTGGTTTTGATCTGGTCTTTTCTCTACAAGCGTTTCAAACTTGTATTGTAAAAGTTTTCCTGCATTTTAAAAGACTCCTCCAAAAGCCACCACAAGGTGCAGTAATTTGCATGAGAACTGACAGCACTTGAAATTTTTACATATCATTGCTTGCCTCATCTGGTGGTTTAAATTTGTATTGTTTGCGCAGTGTTGACACGATGCAAGACTGTGATCAGGCAGGCAAAAAGGGACTATGAGGAGCATATTGCAAAAAACATAAAGACCAACAATAAAAATGTATTCAAATATATTAGAAGCAGGAAACCAGCCAGGGAGGCAGTGGGGCCCTTGGATGACCAAGGGGTCAAAGGATTACTGAAGGAGGATAGGGAAATGTCTGAGAAGCTAAATGAATTTTTTTGCCTCCGTCTTCACTGTGGAAGATGAGAAGTGTTTGCCTGCTCCGGAACCACTTCTATTGGAAGGGGTGTTGAAAGACCTGAGCCAGATTGAGGTGACAAGAGAGGAGGTCCTACAACTGATGGACGAATTAAAAACTAATAAGTCACCAGGTCTGGATGGCATACATCCAAGAGTTCTGAAAGAACTCAAAGTTGAACTTGTGGATCTTCTGACAAAAATATGTAATCCTTCATTGAAATCAGCCTCCGTTCCTGAGGACTGGAAGGTAGCAAATGTCACCCCCATCTTTAAAAAGGGTTCCAGAGGAGATCTGGGTAACTACAGGCCAGTCAGTCTGACTTCAATACCGGGAAAGTTGGTAGAAACCATTATCAAGGACAGAATGAGTAGGCACATTGATGGACATGGGTTATTGAGGAAGACTCAGCATGGGTTCTGTAGGGGAAGATCTTGCCTCACTAACCTGCTACATTTCTTTGAGGGGGTGAACAAACATGTGGACAAAGGAGACCCGATAGATATTGTTTACCTTGACTTCCAGAAAGCTTTTGATAAAGTTCCTCATCAAAGGCTCCTTAGTAAGCTCAAGCGTCATGGAGTAAAAGGACAGGTCCTCTTGTGGATCAAAAACTGGCTAATTAATAGGAAGCAGAGAATGAGTATAAATGGGCAGTCTTCGCAGTGGAGGACGGTAAGCAGTGGAGTGCCACAGGGCTCAATACTGGGTCCCATGCTCTTTAACTTGTTCGTAAATGATTTGGAGTTGAGAGTAAGCAGTGAAGTGGCCAAGTTTGCGGATGACGTTAAATTGTTCAGGGTGGTAAGAACCAGAGAGGATTGTGAGCAACTCCAAAGGGATCTGTTGAGGCTGGGTGAGTGGGCGTCAACATGGCAGATGAGGTTCAATGTGGCCAAGTGCAAAGTAATGCACATTGGGGTCAAGAATCCCAGCTGCAAAATACAAATTGATGGGGTGTGAACTGATAGAGACTGATCAAGAGAGAGATCTTGGAGTCGTGGTAGGTAACTCACTGAAAATGTCAAGACAGTGATTGCAATAAAAAAGGCCAATGCCATGCTGGATATTATTAGGAAGGGAATTGAAAACAAATCAGCCAGTATCATAATGCTCCTGTATAAATCGATGGTGCGGTCTCTTTTGGAATACTGTGTGCAATTCTGGTCACCGCACCTCAAAAAGGATATTATAGCATTGGGAAAAGTGCAGAAAAGGGCAACTAGAACGATTACAGGTTTGGAACACTTTCCCTATGAAGAAAGATTAAAACGCTTGGGGCTCTTTAGCTTGGAGAAATGTCGACTTCGGGGTGACATGATAGAGGTTTGCATGGGATGGAGAAGGTAGAGAAAGAAGTACTTTTCTCCCTTTCTCACAATACAAGAACTTGTGGGCATTCAATGAAATTGCTGAGCAGTCGGGCTAGAACGGATAAAAGGAGGCACTTCACCCAAAGGGTGATTAACATGTGGAATTCACTGCCACAGGAGGTGGTGGCGGCTACAAGCATAGCCAGCTTCAAGAGGGGGTTAGATAAAAATATGGAGCAGAGTGGATCAGTGGCTATTAGCCACAGTGTGTGTGTGTGTGTGTGTGTGTGTGTGTGTGTATATATATATATATATATATATATATATATATAATTTTTTGGCTACTCTGTGATACAGAGTGTTGGACTGGATGGGCCATTGGCCTGATCCAACATGGCTTCTCTTATGTTCTTACGAGCCTTTTGGAGTCCCTTGGATGAAAGCACCCTAAGAGTGGCTGCAGACAAGAGAGGACAAGTCCATGCACCGCCTGAACAAATTGCTCCTTTGCACTTGGCTAATCAATGAAGATCATTACGTCCGAAGTGGAATGCTCAAAAGGAAATTGTGTGGGCTGTAGTTAGGCTTTGCACAACACAGAATGTGGAAACCTACAAAACCAACCAACACATTATTTTTTACCATAAGAAGGGAACTTGAGGCAAACATCCCATGATGCCTTGTCCTCATTGTGGTAATCCTGATACTTTTTCTCCTGGAGCACTGGCATGAAGAACATCTGTGGTCATTCCTGGGCATGGAAAATCTCCCTGCCATTGCTGTGTGTGGTTTTAATTGCATTGTTTCACTTTTGTACTGCTGCTAGGCTTGAGTGTGGTATTTCAAGAAGGATGGCTGCACTGTTAGCTTGATATTTGGTCTAGTTCCAGAAATGTAGGAGGGTTCCTGATGTTTAACTGTTATAATAAACTTTATAAGAGGGAGACCTGTGAGGATTTACAGGGGATAGAGGGAATGTCTGTGGGGTGACATGACAGAGGTAAACAAGATTATGCATGGGATAGAGAAGGTAGAGAAAGAAGTACTTTTCGCCCTTTATCACAATACGAGAACTCCTGGGCACTCAATGAAATTGCTGAGCAGTCGGGTTAGAAAGGATAAAAGGAAGTACTTCTTCACCCAAAGGGTGATTAACATGTGGAATTCACTGCCACAGGAGGTGGCAGCGGCTATGAGCATAGCCAGCTTCAAGAGGAGACTGGATAAACATATGGAGAAGAGATCCATCAATGGCTATTAGCCACAGCATATTGTTGGAACTCTCTGTCTGGGGCAAGTGATACTCCATATTCTTGATGCTTGGGAAGGGCAACAGTGTGAGCGCTTCTAGTGTCCTGGCCCCACTGATGGACCTCCTGATGGCACCTGTGTTTTTTAGCCATTGTGTGACAGAGTGTTGGACTGGATGGGCCATTGGTCTGATCCAACATAGCTTCTCTTATGTTCTAATGTCATCTCTGCTTACCCTCCTCTCCCCCTCTAACCACCATAGATTCTCCTGTTTCCCTGCTTTCTGTTTCAATTACCTTAGTCCTTCCTGGCAGCCACCATTTCCCCCCTTCAGAACTTTTCCTCCTTCTTTGCTTCCTTCCAGTCACATGGGGAGCTCCTGCACTCATAGATTGCTGCATTTATTTAAATAGATGAAGGAGCATGTCTGCTTTTATTGCCATTGATCACTGATGCTAAACACGGCAAAGTGCTAACTGGGAAGGATTTCAGTATTCTGCAGAGTTCTGGCCTTCCCACACTGTATTTAGTTCCTTATCCACATGCTTCTATAAAACCACAGCTATGACAGTCCTTCTCTTTGACTTCTGCTGTTCCAGTGACCATAATTCCATGGAGATATGAACATTACAGTCAGGATGGATGATACAAGAGAAGGCTGACGTTCACTGTCATTAAAATAAATTGCTATTCTATACCGATTTAACAGAATATGTCAGGTGTGACCCACCAAACAGAATGCAGCCGATTAAATAAAGACTATGGCCTGTCAGGAGCATGACAATTCATTGGTGGAGAGCAAAAAAAAGCGCCACATGTGTTGTCTGCAGTATTTTTTTTTAAGTAAACATATTTGCATTATCTACCTGTCAAGTGTATTTTATTCTACCTTTGCTTCAGTGAGCTCCGGATGGAATATTTGGTTCTCCCTTGCCCATTTTTATCCTCACAACAGTCTGGTAGGTTAGCCTGGCAGGGAGAGGTTTGACCAAGGTCACTAGAGAGGTCCAAATGAAATGTGCTCTTTTTAAACAGTTGAGGCCAGCTCTATTTCCCCACAGCCACACAACAGCTGCAGGGAATGCCTGTTAAAAACAACAAGAACAAAGGAGAGCTTTTTAAAGCTTGGGATGCCACTGCCTCCGCTCCCAGCTGTTTTCCTGCACCAAAATGCTGGCTGAGGGGAAGTTATTTTCTGAGGAAAGAGGCAGGAACCCTTACTCCTCCTGGGCCCTGTTCACACAGAGTGCTGAGTCCGTGTTAAACTGACCCGGTTCTGTTCTGAATATCTTTTTTCTGGATATTATCAACCAGACTGCCATACTGCAATTCGAATCACTCCATGGTGAAACCGTCTTCTGCCGTCCACATGACGGCACCACACAATTCCTTTTTTATTTTGTTTTCCCCACTATTATGCGCATGCACACATAGGTCAGAAAACATTATGTGGTTATGCACATATTGTTAAGTAGTAGTAGTAAAAAAAAAGGGCAACCATAAACTGGATGTCTGAGACTCTTTTTGCTCTGGAACAGCCTTCAGACATCTGGAAGTTGGTTAATATCGCAGCAGAACTATCCGGACGGAGAAAACTACAAGATGAAACCAGACAACTCAAAAAACATTGCAAAGGAGCAGGTAACAAAATAATCTGGGTTGGAGAAGGATTGGGAGGGGACAACAATGATTGACTACCGGGAGGCAGATGTTGTTGTCTGATCAGCCACTTTTAATCCGGTAGGAAACAGCAGTGACAACTGATTAAACTATGCATCTGAACAGCCCCCTTGGATAGCATTCCAAGCCCAAACAGTCTTTCCTTTATTTTTTAAACAGACATTCCCCACAGCTGCTGTGTGACTGGGGAGGGGGGGTGGAATACAGTTGGAACCATGGCAACTGGTTAAAAAAAGACAATGGCTGGTTTGGCTTTAAGATTCTCAGAGTAGGGATATGAACCCATTCTCCCAGATCATAGTCCAATATTCTAACCGCTCACACTACATTGGCTTGCATCATGTCCAAGTTTTCTGCTTTCTTTTGAAATCGTTTGGCTTCATCTGCTTAGATACTGGGATTTGGCACGATGTGTGCCTTTCTTTCCTTCTTTCATATTGTCCTGTCTTCTTAGCCAAATTAAGTTCTTTTTGACACATCCAATCTAGGGTTCAGTTAAATTTGAAAAACTATCAACTGTCATCTCTCCCCACCCCACAAATGCAACTTGAGTTCAAAGCAACCGAGGCTTGGCAGTGCAAACATTATGACAGATTACACGAAATATGTCAATTATTGGAAAAAAATAATTAATTTAATAGTAATAATCCTACTTAGGAGTCAAGCATGTTGACTGTTCTGAAGTTGTCATTTACAATTAGAAGAGACTTGTATGGTTCAGCTGAACCTAATGGATGTTAATATATTCCGGGTATTTGAAGGTTAAGCCAAGGAATGGTTAAAACTGCAAGGAATTTTTCAGATTATGCCTGCTCATGATGGCAACATAGCAAGATTTGTAATTAAAGCTGGCATAAGGTAGTTGTTAAGAAGGTGAGTGAAATGCCCAGAAGTTCCTGGTTCAAAGCCTTCCCTTAGCCAAGAATTCACTTAGTGGCCTTAGGTGGACGAGTATTCTCTTGGTTCCTGTTCTTCAACTATAATGCAGGATTAAGAATACTGCCTTGGTCTGCAGGATTGCTGTAAGGGATTATTGATGCCTGATTTAAACATTAAGACTGGGTGAGCAAGACAAATATACCCATGTGCCATTGCATGCACGTTGATATTACTTAAACTAGGATTTTTCACCTGTGCATGTGGTTAGCATACTAAGGGTCTGTAGCCCAGACAGCATCTACTGCTTCATAACATATCTCCTGCTTTTCTCTCCAATGAGGATAGGGTTGCCACGGGAACTTATCTCTGTAGTCTGGAGATGAGCTGTAATTCCAGGGGATCCCCAGGTTGCAGAATGGGGTTGCAGACGGGATTACAATTAAAAAGAAAAAAAAAATTATTGGAGAAGGGTGAGGAAAAGTTTCTGAATGCAAAGGAGGTCTTTTCTCTCTTGCCCATCAGATCTTCCAACCAGCTCTAGGGTATGATGCTCAGTCTAAGAGGTAGATGACAAGAGCCCTTAGGCTTGTGCCCAAAGGCTCACCTCTGGGGACACCAAGACTTTATCAATTTTCCTTGAAATTTGTACAAGTGCTTTGAAACAGCTTTCTCCATAGTTTTTCTCTGACACTAATGTACACACATATCTCTGTTCAAGAACTGTCACAATATCAGTTGTGGTTTGAGTTTGATAGGTGTCAGGTGGGACCACACAAGAGAAGAAATCATACCTGATGTTATTAGGGTTGCCAAATCTGACTCAGGAAATATTTGGGCTCGGAAGATAGAGCTGGGAGACTTTGGAGGTAGAGTCAGGACCAAGAGTGTGGCAAGCGTGACTGAACTCTGAAGGGAGTTCTGGCCATCACATTTAAAGGGACTGCACTTCTTTTAAATGTCTTCCCTTTATTGAAAATAATGGAAATGGGGACACCTTCTTTTGGTCCTCATAGAATTGAACCCCCTGATTCAATCTTTCTGAAACTAGGGGAGTTTTTTTGAGGAGGGACACCAGATGCTATTAAAAAAAAATTGGCGCCTTTACTTAAAAACTCAGCCCCACAGAGCCCCAGATACCTATCGATTGATTCGTCTTTATAATGGAGTGCCCAGCAGACAGTCAACACCTCCCTTGCTTTTTGAAACCCTGAAGTGGGGGAAGAACCTCTAAACCAGGGGATCCTCTGCCCCAAACTGCAGATTGGCAACCCTATTTATCACTTAACTCTGGAGCTAGAGAGGTATGGCTAAAGTACTCCTAGCTTATATTCCTCTCTGGATCTCCCATCTCTGTTTTGCTGTGCTAAGACCGTACATGTAGTAGTTGAGTACCTGCTTCAAATGCAGCATCAGGCTACACACAATGTAACATGGACATGTCCCTCTTGCTTGCCCAATGACACAGATTTCAGAAGGCCCTCAGTAGAAGACCATCTGCCTTCTGCAGGGTATGCATAGATCCACCCAAGCCAGCCCCATAGCCAGGAATTTTTTCAAGGGGAGCACTGGGGGAGACGCCAATTTAATTAAATTAAAGTGAAACTAGCAAATGGTGTGGGAATGCCTTTGCAAAGCCAGTCCTTAAAGGCCTCTGCCTTGCCACTCAGATCCTGGACCTGCCAAACTGGGCTCTCTCCAGTCTGCATGCTTCTCTCTCCAAGTCTGGGAGAAGCTGGGAGCACTGTGGCACCTTCAGGGGCTGTGTCTTCCAGGAACTGTGCCTCTTGGTCCCTGGAAGGCACATCTGCCACTGCTGGGATAGGAGTGCTGCAGAATTGAAAGGGAGCAAGGCCCCATATGCACAACCAGTGGCTATGGCCCTGACCAATACTCCCTCTAAACTGTGGAGTCTTGTGAGCAAAAATTCTATTTTGTGAGCTACTGGCATTAAAGTTGTGAGCAAGTGATTTGGCTACTGCATAAATTAGTTTGCTCTGGGGTCATCCTTCCTGTGCTAAGACAAAAATGTGTGCGCCAGAGGCTAAAAAACGGTGAGCTAGCTCACACTAACTCAGCTTAGAGGGAACGCTGCCCTGACTCTAGCCTTCCTCCTGGAGGCAGCAACCTCACTTACCTAAATCCTCTAGGCAGCAGTTCCTGGATTACCATGCTGCTTGCAGCAAAAGTGACAAGGAACAGCAGCAGACTCTAGCCTAGACTGTCTTATGATCCTAGTAAAGGGGAGGAGAAGGAGAAGTCACAGCATAATGGCAATTGGGGGGGGGGGGGTCAGTGTTCCCTCTAAGCTGAGTTAGTGTGAGCTAGCTCAGAAAGTTTTTTTTTAGCCACCAGCTCACACAGTTTTGTCTTAGCTCATGAAAAAGGATGCCAGAGCAAACTCACTTATGCAGTAGCTCACAGCTTTAATGCCAGTAGTCCACAAAGCAGAATGTTTGCTCACAAGACTCTATAGCTTAGAGGGAGCAGTGGAAGAAGGTGGGCTTTGAGGGTTGGACTCTGTTCATTGCCCAAAGAGAAAATGGCAGCCACTCTCAGGGCCAGGCAGAGGCTGCTTGGCCACAGCAGCACTAGGGCCTTCTGGAACTAGGGCCTTCTGGAACATGGGTCACAGCCAAACTGCTTCTACCCCTGCTTTTTTTTTGGGGGGGGGGATACAGGCACTCAAGGCTGCCAACCTCCAGATAGTACCTGAGAATCTCTCATTATGATGGTTGATCTCTAGAGGATCAAAATCAGTTTCCCCTGGAGAAAATGGCTGTTTTGGAGGGTGGACTCTATGGCATTGTATCCTGCTGAGGTCCTTTCCCACCCCAAACCTTGCCCTTCTCAGGTTCTACCCCCCCCCCCCCTCAATCTTCATGTATTTCTCAAACCAGAACTGGCAACATCAATGTTCAGCCAGTGCGCTAAACACATCTCAGGGTGATGCTTCAAGAGGAAAATGGCAGGGGAGAAATTTGTAAAAGATTTCCTTTCGCTCAGTGCCGATCTTCCCCTTTAAAAAGCAGCCTCAACGGCTGCATTTTGGAGGGGAGAAAAACAGTGATCAGAACAAAACATAATGCGCCCAAGTGTTAGGTCTTACAGTGTGATCCATAGATGCAGATCCTCTTGGAAATGAAGGTGGTGCAGTTGCGTACCCCATGCTCCTTTTCCCAAGGAGCTCCAGTGTAATACAATGTGTGTGCAATAGTTCTGGCTCCCGGGGAACAAAAAGATACAGAAGCATCCAAGAAATGATGTCATCGATGGTGACCTTTCAACAGACGCGGTTTTTTATAAGTGTTGATGCGTGCCATATGCACAGAGAATAAGTGAGAGGGGGCCTACTATTATGATTTGGCAGACAAGAGTTAAGCTTGACGTCCTAAGTATACTTACCGGTGAGTAAGTCCATTGCATTCGGTGGGGATTTGTTTCAGTAAACATGTTTAGGGTTGAGCAGGGACTGAATAAACCTAAAGGCACAATGGGCCTAGGGATTCCAATGCTGCTTTGATTCCTAAAATCAAGTGATGCCACATTTTGAAATATTTTAGTTAAACAAGAACCAAGTATCACACACACACACACAAAACCAGTGGAAATGCAATAACTTTGTACATTAAAAGAAGAGGCCAAGGCCATTGCAAATATATTAGACATTATTGCAGCTTTTTTTTTTTTTTGCTTGGTTCCCATAAAAATCTGTACCCAAATCTGGAACAACAAATAGATTTGCTCAAAGTGCAGATGTGATCTGTCCTGCACAGCACAGGTGCAGGGAGTGACTGGGAAGCAAAACAGGGAATCCAGGGGAACTTGATCCTCCATTCATGAACAAAACAAAATATGCGGCACAGTCACCAACTTACTGGTAATTACTCAAAGCAAAAGGCGAGACAAAGGCAGGAGTGAAATTGGTAGCTTCTAAGGCTGCTCATCTGTGTCCGTTCAGAAATTTATAGCTTGGCCAGATGAGCCAATGTTCAAATTGGAGCATCGGCATGCAAAATGGCTTTTCAGAATGCTGGCTACATGAATGATACATTTGCTCCAATTGTCTCTGTTTAACAGGGACAGGACAGCCTTGGTTTTCTTGGAACCTTTCCTTAGGAAATCTCCATCTATATACTGAGTTGGATCCAACCAGTTTTTCCATCAGTGAAAAAGAGAGGGGGGACATGCCTTACCAAAATGGCTATGCTGGGAATAATGTAATCGCACAGACCAAAAAAACAATGTAGGATGGGGAGGAGAACTGGGAAAGACAGAGCAAAAAGATAACTGGATCCCACCCATTGCCTTTGGGAACAATTTTTATATTTGAAAAATTGTGTGTACATTCATGCATGTAGTACATTCTTGATTTTTCAGCTCCCACTCCAAAATTTCATATGTTAAGGCTCAGTACAGCAGGAATGCCTTGAGCACTGTTTGCCATTATGCAAATGAGCCTGCGTCATTGTTTGGTTCGCATGGGCCCACGTGTATGGCTCAGTAATGAATCACTTCTGCTTTTGCAGCAAACTGTCATTACATCCTAGCCACCCACTATGCTCCACATTAGCCAGGATTCCAAACAAAATGATAACAAACTGTGGTTTGCTGTGAAAGCATCAGTCTTTCATGAGTAACCCATTTATAGGGTTGCTGACCCCCAGTTGGGAAGGCAAGGAGGCAAGCCACTGTGCAAAACATCCAACCAAAATAAAAAATAATCAGACAGCTTGAAATATCAAAGATATCAATTTATTTTACAAAATATTCATATACACAGTATAGTCATGAAGAAACAGAACATACAAGAGTGGGATAAACCTTCTGACAAATTTTGTTTCTCTCTTAAAGAGCCAGTCCCATGACTTACAGTTCTCTTGTTTGGTGCAGTGGAGCCAGTTTGGTGTAGTGGTTAAGTGTGTGGACTCTTATCTGGGAGAACCAAATTTGATTCCCCACTCCTCCATTAGCACCTGCTGGAATGGCCTTGAGTCAGCCATAGTTCTCACAGAGTTGTCCTTGAAAGGGCAGCTGCTGTGAGAGTCCTCTCAGCCCCACCCACCTCACCAGGTGTCTGTTTTGGGGAAAGAAGATAAAGAAGATTGCGAGCTTCTCTGAGACTCTGAGATTCGAAGTGGAAGGTGGGATATAAATCTGCAGTCTTCTTCCTCCTTCGGCATTTATCCACGCTCTCCCATATAATAAGTGAAGAAGATGGACCTCCTCATGTTGCATCTAAGTGCAAACTCCAGTCCAAAGATTCTTTGGTGTGTAGTAAAGTCTTATGAAAGCTCAAGGATGCAAATGGGCTCTTCTAGAAACCTTAAGCCTAATTTTCACCATTTAAGGCTTTTTCAAAGCTTTATTTCATGATTTAACATTTCTTCAGGTCTGAAACTGCTACCTATGGGAACAATGTGAAATGCTTTATGCTTTTCTTTTTTTAATGGTAAGCTTTATGGAGACAACACGGTCCTATTGTCCTGCTCCTGAGTAGGTTTACTTCAGCTATTAAATTGCTGCCAAGAGTACTGTAAAATCAATCAATTAGAATTAAATTATGAGAAAACGAAAGTGTTAGTCTTCTTCAAATTTGGAAAGCAATATACTTGGAGGATGGGTGACCATGAGCTTGAACAAGTAAAACACTTTAAGTACTTAGGTTTGCATTTCCAGGCTACTATGTCATGGATCCAACAATGCAAAATAACAATTAATAATGCTAAAGCAAATGTTAACGCACCTCTGCACTTCTATCTCTCTGAATGAGGGAACCAATATGTTCCAACTGTGCTAAAAGTTTTTAATTTAAAAATTGGCCCTCAATTACTCTACAGAGCCCCCATCTGGATCAATTCAATAAATAGAGCAGTTGAACAAGTACACTCAGGTTTTCTGCAGAAGATTTTGGGTATTCCATCTTGTGTACCATATGCAGCCTTATGCCTGGAATGTGGCTAAAATTTTATGACCACAAGGGCATGGTCTATGACCTTTAAATTTTGGCTTCGATTGCACTATAGACCTGAGCCCAATTCTTGACAGAATATAATATTTCTCCATGGCTGGTCAATATTGAAAACAAACTAAGAACACTGAATATTTCCTTTGTATCTCTTCTCTCCCTTTCAGAATTAGAGGCAATGCAAACAATGAGGGACAGCTTATTTGAGGTAGAGCTATCTGAACTGTACAATGCAGCTAATAAGACATGCTCCCCTCTTAGTCATGGGATCTTGCCCACTTTGGGCCTTCCTGCTAGCTACTTTTACCAACTTCAGACTCCAGCATTATGCAGAATCTTTTCTCTTGCTAGGTTCAATGTCCTCCCTTCAGCGATTTTAACTGGGACATTTAACCTTTTGCTAACAGACTATGTCCTTGTGCAAGTGTGTCTCATGTGTTATTAGAATGCTGTTATTATGTTAATTTTCAGTGCAGCATTTTGTCATTAATTCTTGATAGTATCTTAGAGCGTCCAGATTAATATAAACTGCTGTGTCTATTAAACAACAAAGATGGGAACGCAACTGATGCTGTGGCAAAGTTTTTGCAGGCTGCTCTTCTTATATGCAATAATGTATTGTAATTTAAATTTGTATTAGACAGATTGACTTTTGACTTATTTTTGGACAGATTTTAGACCCTTTTAGAATGTTCTTTCATCTTGACTCATGTTGGCATGTTTTATCTATGTGTATGCATATGTGTGTATATCTGTTTCCCTCCCTCTCTTTTATCTCTCCTTTAATGCCAATAAAGGTAACTGAACTGAGTAATCTAACTTGGGAATAGCAAGATGGCCAGCTCACAAAAAAAGCAGCGTACGTGAAAAATGGACCCAGCAAACAGAAGTGCTGCCATTCAGTAAAAATTCTAGTATGCACCGTTTACCCTTTAATTTGAATCTACTCCGTTTACATATTCATTACATGAAGTGAGTTCCTGGGAGCTATACTTCTGTATTTGGTGTGAAAACAGCTGCATTTTAGTTCTCCCTTCCTAAAGCTTAAAAAAAAAATGAAGCATTTCTAGTTCTGAAATGTGTTAACAAGCTATTCACAGCATTTACAGGTATTCAGACCTCTGTTCCCTCTCTTTTAGCTAGTGTAATATTTTTTTTTTGGGGGGGGGGGATTATCAGGAAAAGTTCTATTGCTAAAGCCATCTGAAATAGCCTTTCTTAAAATACAATGTTGAGTCTATGGATTTAATTGCCTAAGTGTACATGAGTTGCTTGTTAGGAACTCAAGCATTTTGTTAGTATCTGTATTGGAACTCACACAGGCAACTGCCCATTCGTGTATTTTCTGTAGTGGCTTCTGCATCATAGAACACTTTGCCTGAGACTAATATGTCACTAATGTGATCAGTATTTGAGGCAACAAAGGACAAATCTTATAGACTTAAAGGGATTTTATAGATGATGTCTAACACCTCAAAAGGAGTGAACTTGTCTGATCCCTGGGTTAATTGTAAGGGCAAAAGCATCTTTTGGACATGAGTCCCAATACCTCTGTAAACAGATATTCAATCATTGCTTTTGAGTTAATCAGGATATCAGCACAATCTCAGGTCACAATTAGTTTTGGCTCAAACATATGTTAGCCAAGGAAATAAGTTTCCTCTATCCTGAAATTAGCAAGTAAAATAATTTAATTCGACTCCACTCTCACAGGATGTACACAAACTCCTCAGACAGGAAATTAAGTAAATAAGGTCTGGGATTCAGCCATATGCTTCAGGTCAGGTTTTTTCCCATCCAAGTCTGCTTTCACCACTAAGCATTACTCCTCCTCTGCATATTTAGGTATTTCAAGAACTGGCAGCCCTGCACTCAACTGTTTTCAATGGCTCATTAGTAGAAACGTTCATGTGTGGTAGAATTAGGGTTTTCAGCCTCCAGGTGGGACCTGGAGATCTCCCGCTTTTACAACTGATCTCCAGCTGGCAGGGATCAGCTCGTCAGAAGAAAATCGCTGCTTTGAAAGGTGGACTATATGGCATTGTATTATGCTGAGGCTCCTCCCCTCCTCAACCCCGGCCTCTCCCGGATCCACCCCCAAAATCTTCAGGTATTTTTCAACCCAGACCTGGCAATTCTAGGTAGAATGAATCTTTGTGAATTTGTACCCTGAGCAAAAAAGAAAAGAAAAGAAAAGAATGGATCCTCAGTGACTGGATCCCAGTGGATTTTTGTCTCAAAATAAATGAAATTCTGTCAGGCTAGACCTCTGATCATTTATTCCATCCCAAGAAATGCCTTTCTTTCTTTATTTTCCTCAGGACATCCAGTACATTTAATCAGAAAGCTTTTACAAAAGTGAAAACTGGTTTTTGCCCAGCGGGTTTCCAGAGTCTACACAGTTGAACGTGAGATGGTGGAGGAAAGTTGTATTGCATTCAATTCTACCTAGGTGGCAAGAAATATGTTATGTATTTCATGCTCAATAAAAAAAATAGCAAACCTCACAGGATTTCTATGTATTACAAGAGGACTGCCATCTGTCCTCTATTTAATTAGGGCCGCACTAGTTATACGGAGAAGTATTAAATGCGATCTGGCTCAAGTTAAGAAAATTCTTTGTATTTATACAAAGTGCAGCAATGTTACTGGAGAAATGTTAACAACATAGAGAAACTGGGAAGGCCTCAAACAAACAAAGACAACATCAATAATTAAAACCAAAAAGTCTCTGTATGTTACGGAGGAGAGAAACTATTTCAGAGAAACAAGAAATTTCTGCTCATTTTGAAGCCTTGCTGAACCTTCAGCAGGGTGGTGTGTGTTTAAGCCCTGAGGAAGTTAACTGTTTAATTTCTCGCAGTTCTAAGCTTCAGTAGAGAGCTGAAGCCACCCACACTGTTGTGGGGTGTGTGTGTTGTTTGTGTAGCAGACTTTATTAACACAACTAGATCATGAGAGAAGGTCAGTGAAAAGAGATATTGGAGGCACAATACATTTACAAGGAAGCACATGGAATATAGCTGCCAAGATTTTGTTGTCATTTATTTAGGTATTTTTTAAAACTTTGATTTTCTCTCCAATGGGGATTCAGATAAACATACAAAGTGAACAAATTAAAAAAAAAGTTCAATAAACAACATCCAAGGCTGATCCTCGATCCACTGGAGGTAGCTCACTCAAGGCAACCGGCTGCAAGTCATAGGCTAAGAGCCAGGATTTCTTTAGCTCTTGCATTCAGCTTGTGTCTTTGGCCATGCCTAGGCTCAAATACCTGCAAACAAGAAAGGAAGCAGAAGCTTGGCTTCGGTAGTATGCTGCTGGAGTTGCCAGTCCCTTCTCCCCTGGCAGGGGATTGGGGTAGATTACTAGATCCAGGCTGGTTAGAGTCGAACTGGCATCTGGGAAATCCAAGTTCAAATACCCACTCAGCAATGGAATTTTTTTGGGTGACCTTGGTGTCACAGATATGGCCAGGGATATAGGGGAATGGTTGCTGGACTTGACCAAAAGATGTCAGATACTGTAACTCTGCATGCAAGAGGATATGGGAAAGGGTTAAGGGAATTCTCTCACTCAGGTGCGCATGGCAGTTAGCCCCATGTTGAGCCTCTTTGGCCCTTGATTGCTTTCTGTTTCATCTTATATAGGACCTTTTTCCTTCTCTCTCTTACCTGGTCTTAGAGCTGTAGCAAGTTAACCTTTTTGAGGTTCATCTGTTCACAATAAGTTAAATGTACCTACATGAATATGTCATGCAAGATGTTACTTTTGCATACTATTGTCTGATGAAGTGTGCTTAGAGCACACAAAAGTTTACATTCTGAATAAAACTTTGTTGATCTTAAAGGTGCTACTTGACTTCTGCTTTATTCATATAAGATGTATCCAGGGGGGCAGCCATGTTGGTCTGAAGCAGTAGAACAAAGCAGGAGTCAAGTGGCACCTTTAAGATCAACAGAGTTTTATTCAGAATGTAACCTTTGTGTGCTAAAAGCACACTTCATCAGACAATAGGATGGAATGGCAAGCAGTCCTAAATACAGAGAAAATGGGCAGTGAATTAGTATGCAAAATCATGGAAATGTTTTTTAGCAAATTAAAAGAATCACAAGTTGGGGTCTGGTGATTTGTGTTGACTGGGCTGAAACAACAACAATGTAAGATGTGTTTCTGTTTTTCTAAGTGAAATTACTTTCTCTTGTTACCACTGGAGTCAGATCATCTTTGTAACTGGTTTGAGTGGTTCCTCAGTGGAACAGGCTTGGATGGAATGGTAAGCAGTCCTAAATACAGAGAAAATGGGCAGTGAATTAGTATGCAAAATCATGGACATGTTTTTTAGTAGATTAAAAGTATCACAAGTTGGGGTCTGGTGATTTGTGTTGACTGGGCTGAAACAACAACAATGTAAGATGTGTTTCTGTTTTTCTAAGTGAAATTTCTTTCTCTTGTTACAGAAGGAATAGGCATAATACCTTACTGAAGGAATAGGCATAATACATCTGTCTGCTCCAACAGTTACTGTAATGGCTGTGGAAAGGTTCCAGGCTTCTGGCTGACAATGGCACTCTGATGGAGGAAGGACCTAAGAACATGTCTCACACAATGACCGACCAGTTCCTCTGGAGGTCCAATAACAGGGCATAGAGGGTGAGGTCTTCTCCTGATGCTGCTTCCTGAAACTGGTATTCAGATGTGATATGTTTAATTATGGTCACTGGCTATGAACAATAAATGTATTGATGGTGTTCAGACATTTATTGCTTCTGAACATGGAGGTTCAGTTTAGTCACTTGGTTGGACCCATTAGCAGGCATGACACAACTTCTTGGTCTGGGCCCACAACTCACCTGGCCAACTCACTACCATACCATTCCACTTATCCAGCTGGTCACTGTGTTGCTCACTCTATTTAATACCACGTGACTTACACAAGTAGGGTTGCCAGGTCTGTATTGGAAAATACCTGGAGACTTTGGGAGTGGATCTGGGAGATGGCAGGGTCTGGGGAGAGGAGGGGCCTCAGCATGGTAGAATGCCATAGAGTCCACCCTTCAAAGCAGCCATTTTCTCCAGGGGATAATAAAAGGAAATAACTGGAAACAATGTATGAATAATGTCCCCACAAAGTCTTTCCACAGCCTGGAAGTCGGCTTCTTCTAACAGACAAAGGGGTGGACAAAATCGTTTGAACTCAGTGTTCAACTCCAAATGTCACGGAGAAAGTAAGGAGGAACCGCTTATTGCAGGACTCCTCATGATTTCGACAGAATATACTTCATCAGCCTCCTTCTCTCGACGTTATGCGGAGCCTTATCTAAATGTTCTTTACATGTGGATTAATGCATGCTCTTCTACAGGTGCTGCCAGCATGTAGAAGAGCATGCGTTAAGCCATGTGTAAGGAACATTTAGTTAAGACTCCAGTTGTGTTCATCATTTTCTCCAGGGGAGCTGATCTCTACCAGCTAGAGATCAGATGTAAAAATGGGAGATCTCCAGGCCTCACCTGGAGGCTGGCAGCCCTATGCACAATCCACGTTGCCTATCTGGTCAGCTGACTCACTACCATACCATTTCACTTATCCAGCCGGTCACTATACTGCTTACTCTAATTAATACCATGTGACTTGCGCAAGTAGGGTTGCCAGGTCTGTGTTGGAAAATACCTGGAGACTTTGGGGGTGAATCTGGGAGATGGCAGGGTCTGGGGAGAGGAGGGGCCTCAGTATGGTAGAATGCCATAGAGTCCACCCTTCAAAGCAGCCATTTTCTTCAGGGGAGCTGATCTCTACCAGCTAGAAATCAGATGTAAAAGTGGGAGATATCCAGGCCTCACCTGGAAGCTGGCAACCCTATGCACAAGCCACCTTGCCTGTTTGGTCAGCCAACCCAGCAGTAATGCCACAGCCAAGCTGAGAACCAAGGTTAGGGCTGCCAATCTCTAGGTGGTGGCTAGGGATTTCCTGGAATTACAGCTGATCTCCAGGTAATAGAGAGCAGTTCCTCTGGGGGAAATGCCTGCTTTGGAAGGTGGACTCTACAGCATTATGCCCTGCTAAGGTCCCTCCCCCACAAATGCCACCATTTCCAGGCTCCAAACCCCCAAATCTCCAGGTATTTCCCAACCTGGAGCTGGCAACTCTAACTGAGGCCTCCTTGCACCTGGAAGTGGCTCATGCTCAACCCAACCAGTCTCCTTGCACCCTGGTTCAAAGAGCTCAAGAAAAGTGGCCCTAGGCTATTGGCCCATTGGGACTTTCTTGTTGGCCATATCAGTCAATCTGTCTTGATCAAGAGAGTCTTGTCAGCTAACCACTGCCAGACACTGTGGTATAAAGCAGGGGTGGCCAGCGGTATAAGCAGGGGTGGCCAATGGCTGGGGCTGATGGGAGTTGTAGGCAAAAAAAACATCTGGAGAGCTACCATTGACCACTCCTGGTACTATAAAGGATCTTTGAAAAACAGTGGGTTACATGAGAATATTTATTCCCTGCTTCAATCAAAATCTGAGGTTTCATGTGAAGTAATAAAAACAACAGAAAGGTACATAATCAGTCACAAACATAAAAAACAAAAACCTTTTTCCCACACATCTTACCTCGGAGTGACGTCCCTCTTCACTGCGCAGCATCTGTTTGGATTTCCCACCATCTGCTCCGCAGAAGCAGGAAGAGCCGTGGCTTTTGCGTCGCTAACGTAAACTGGGTTTTAGCGATTTACATTTGCAACGCAGAAGCCCCGGCCCTTCCTGCTTCTGCGGAGCAGATGGTGGGAAATCCGAGCAGACGCTGCACGGTGAAGAGAGACGTCACTCCGAGGTAAGCTGTGTGGGAAAACAGTTAAAGTGACAGAATTAAAATCCTTTCAAAAACTTCCATGAGTCCAGAAACATTATGGTTTTCTGAGATTTATTCATTTTGTACAGAAGTGATGCACATATTCATTTCAAGCAATAAATTGAATAAGGCATGGAGGTTCCCTTTAGTCACCATGGCTAGTACACTGATAGACCTATTTTTCATGCATCGGTTTAATCCCCCTTTAAAGCAGTTTACGGATGTGGCCATCACTACATCCTCTGGCAGTGAATTCCACATTTTAATCACTCCCTGTGCAAATAAGTTATTCTTCTGTTCATTTTCCTCTTGGAATAGACAGCCCAAGGGTGAGTCTCCAAACAGGAAACAATGATGGACTCTCAGTAGTTTTGATAAGAGACTTAATAAGTGAAAGAGTTATGAGCCATACTTTACTTAAAGGTTGCTTGCAAAGTATATGCAGCTTGTGTTGGAGTTAAAAAAAATGTATCTTGAGGGAGGGGGTAGACAAGGTTTGTAGACAAAAGGGGGGAGAAATTCTTACAATTTGTTAAAGTCTGCTGGCAGAACTCCAGTAGGAAAACACAGTGCTAAGTTTAAAAAAAATGGAGTTTTTTCCCCCCCTTTTAAGTTACTATAAGGCTTTAGCCTTACATTGTCCAGCCTGCTCAGTGCTCTAAGTGCACTTGTATGCTTAATTCTGGGAGACTGGGAGGCTCAGGGGATTTGTAATGGGATATGGAGCCCTTCCTCTTTAAGCTGTTGCCTTACATTTGACCCCAGGTTGGTAATGATGGAAAACTATTACCGGTAATGGCTGTGTAGCATTTTTACATAGGAGCACATGCTGGTGGTCTCAGACTCCTTCCCAGTGGACAAGTAACCTACATCACATCACCAAAACAGCCACAATCATTGAAACTGACGAGTAGTCTCAACAGATCCAGAGAGTTAAATGAGAACGAAACTCAAACTGTCCTCCCTGCTAGTGATCCCTGCTAGTGATCAAACTCTTGTCCTCAAACAGGTATATTTATTAAGAAGGAAACTGAGAAAGCTGCTAATTTTGTGATTATTTTTCATAGTGAGACAGTTTTACTCCCTTAGGCTACATTGATCTACAATTTATTGGCAAACAGTGGTGTGACCAGGAATGCAATTTAGTAAGGTTAAAGCGGTATGGAAAGGGAAGATTGAAACTGGAGGTTCTGTTTAAGATTTACTTGTTTATTAGCCCCGCGTTTTGGATAAATATTTACAATCTCTCACATAAAAAAGATGAAGGGGGGAAAAGGCAAGTAACAGAATTTTCTTAAATATTACAGTCCCTTCCAACTGCAACACAGACCACCATAGATTAGTAGTAACTCAAAAAGCAGGTGGTGGTATTGCTGAAACCAAGAAGGTTGAAGAATAGAGATACTCGCCAACTCAGTAATGTCTATCTAGCTGACCGGCAGAGAGTAGCAATCTAGTTATTTCTGTAGTTTGTTTCATTTACACCCTGCTTTTCTCCCCAACGGGAGCCCAAAGTGGCTTACATTGTTTTCCTCTCCTCCATTCTATCCTACATCAACCTGGGGGTGGGGGCAGGTAGTTAGGATGAACCAGGATCTTTCTATACCAGCCGTCTGAGTGAACTGTACTGCTGAATGAGGGGCCACTTCCTTTGGCCCATGACCGGGCCCAGATTTCACACCCCCAATTTGTTTCTGAAATATTTATTTACATCACTTATAGTTTGCCTTTCTCACTCGGACTCAAGGTGAAGTACAGAGGGAGTCAATACAATCGGCAGGATGGGTTATTCAACAAATGATCCAATAGGATTTGGGTTATAGAACCAATCAGAAATCTAAAAACAGAACGGATGTAAAGCATAAGTCTTAACATGACACATTAAATGATACAAAATTTACATTGTAGGATTCTAGTTTAGGTAACCTAAACACAGTAGTATAGACCACAGTCCCTAATAATTTATCTTTGTGAATCATTTAGTTCATTGCAACACTATTGCCCGTGTAGAATATTGATATAGAGGAAGATCTGTCATGAAAAGGGAGTGAGCAATCTTCTGCCAACTTTGGTTCCCTGTCAGTGGCTGAAGCCAAGGTGATCTCATGTTTGCAGGTGTATGTGTATACACACACACATACTTCAATGGGAGTGATTTCAGTGGGGCTGTGAAGGAAGCATTTAAATGGTGTGCCTTTTATGTCCTATTCCAGATGCAATCATGGCAAAGAATGAAGAATGCTGGCCATCTTTTCCCACATAGTGCAAAGGAGATTACATTTTTTGTCTATTTTAAGAAATACTCAAGAAACTCGGAAATCGTTGTTCTGTGTGGAATAAAAGTATAGGAAAGCTGACTTCCTATAGAAAAGATTTTCTCCTCCTCTGAAGATTTTTTTCTTGCGAACTGAAGATATGGGTTTTAATTTTTACTGGTTAAGAGACCACTTGATGTTGTCATTTCCCCTCTTATGTTGATTGAAGGTGGCACCATCAGATGAGCACACATGAAGATGACCATCAGTTCTTGTTCTTTTTTCATCCCCTGTTCTTAGACCAAGTCTAAGGTCTTGAACATGAACAATAAAACCAAAACAACAGGTGAAATGAAAAAAAATTAAAGACGAACACTCAGGCACAGATTTTTATAGAGCTAAAACCAAATTCATAACGAAGGATCGACAATGAAACTCACCTGGGGAGCCCTCTGATTGCCCAAAGGACTGTACTCTATTTATAGAATTGTCTACAGCAGAAATTCATATAGGGGCACTATACAAGAGTTGTGAAATCACTATTAAGTTAAAAACTATAATAGCAGCTGGAATATAATGTGCCCCATTAGGAAAAAAAGCAATGCAAAATTCCCTTGATGATGAGGAGAGCCAGTTTGGTGTAGTGGTGAAGTGCACAAACTCTTGTCTGGGAGAATCGGGTTTTATTCCCCACTCCTCCACTTGCAGCTACTGGAATGGCCTTGGATCAGCCATAGCTCCTGCAGAGGTTGTCTTTGAAAGGGCAGCTGCTGTGAGAGCTCTCTCAGACCCACCTACCTCACAGGGTGTCTTTTTTGGGGAAAGAAGATATTGTAAGCTGCTCTGAGACTCTGATTCAGAGAGATGGGCGGGGTATAAATCTACAATCTTATTATTATAGCAATGATTAATTAAGAAAGATGATGTTGCGTGCTTTTAAATGCTGAGGAGCTTAACTGCAAATACTTTTTTTTTCATAATCTGACAATTTTTTTTTTCATAATCTGACTGCCAAACTCCAACTGGGGGTGGGGGATTCCCTGGTTTGGGGCCCCCCAACCCACCAGAATGGAGCAGGCTGCCAGGGGGGATCCCCACCCCCATTGTTGTGCAACATGACCTGGGTGATGACATCACCCAGAAGTGATGTCATCACACCAGGCATGTTGCACTGGAGATGCTTTAGGATTTGCGGTAAAACTCTACAGTATCATATCATATGGTATCATAGAGTTTTTACTGCAAATCCTAGCGTGTCCCCCATATGATCACTTCTGGGTGACATTATCATGAAGCGCATGTGAGAAGAGCCACCTGCTGCAGTGGTGGAGGGACTTGGCAACCCTACTGACAATGCAAAATTGGCAACATCCATTTTCTCTTTATCTCCAGCAAGGCATTCCTGCATCTGAAACTCAGGTATAGTGTAGCAATATTATCTTGAAGCAGTACGAGGTTCTAGCACACTCTTAACTTTTACATTTGCACTGTTGTGATTAGTATTAAAGATTTAAATATGTTCTTCAGGCCCATGCAACATTTATGGCCTTGTGGTTTATAACCAGGCCCAAATTCTGTCCCCTCATACCTTTTAAAAATCTTAGTGAGAACCCTGCTGCAGTGGGGTTGATGGAAAATTGTGGCAGGAGGAATAATGCTTTGGTGTGGCTCCTAGTATCAGGAAATCCACCACAGACCTGAACAGCCTCTCTCATCTAATATCAACCATGTGGTTGAATGTGACACCCAAATCTCCCCTTCTTTGTTCAGGACAGTAAGCATGGAAGCTCTATCCTGACAAAGCTGGTGTTTTGAAAGTTGGTAATATCTTCTTATTCTTCAGGATTCTCAGCTACTGAGCTTTCATATTATCACTTCTACACAGAGGATACACAGCAAGCAATACACTGAATCAATAAGTAATGTTCTTGAGTTTTTCTGCAATTTTTTCTAGCTTGAACCCAACCAACAAGCCATTTTCGATGTTATTGTTGTAGACTTCAACCCAAGGCAACACCAGCTGGAGCGAATCCTTGTTTTAGACAAAATTCTGAGTTTTTAATACATCGTTATTGTGCATCAGTATTTCAACCATAAACATGGAACTGGGTCAACATGTTGCCATTGATTTGACTTGAATGCTTTTGTCAACAAATGAAAAGACTCTGTGAGGGGAAGGGCTGTGACTCAGTGGAAGAGCCTCCACTTTGCATGTAGAAAGTCCCAAGTTCAATCAGTGGCATCTGCAGTTAAAAAAAATAGGCAGTAGATGATGTGAAAGACCTCTTGGAAAGTAGAGCCAGTCATCTTAGCTATATGCACACTATGTTATCAGACTCTTACTTAAGTGATCCTGCATGGTTCTGCAGAAAATCCATTGATATTCCATTTGACTTGCTCCTTATGTTAGGGAAACATAGATTCGCTCCTTATGTTAGGGCTTCAGAGTGCTGCATTAAAGACTGCTGGATACTGAGTTAAGTTTTGCTCTTTGTAGCAAATAGAAATGTTTCCCTATTGCAAATGGTATAGTGCCATTTTGCCTTCAGTAATCCTTTATGGTAGATTTCTGAGAATTTCTCATGTGATGTTGTCTGTGTAGGGCTGTAGCTGAACACTGGGGTTCCGGGATTTTTACCTCTACATAGTAGTTTTTTATGTTGAGTTGAGGAATTCCATAATTAGCTCCCTCTTACACAAATCTCAGATGAGTGGTGGTTTTATACCTTTTATTTGACTGGAATCCTTACATTACTAATCACATTGCTAGGCATTTCCTAGCTCAGGGGTGTCAAACATGCAGCATGGTGGCTGAATCAGGCCCCCAGAGGGCTCTTATCACCCCCCCCCCCGCCGATCAACTGTCTCTTGTCTGCTTCCTTCTCCCTCTCTCTTGCTTCCTTCTGCATCACAGCTTGCTTTGCCAGACTTGCTCAATCGCACAGGAGCTACAGGAGCAAGACCTCTATTTTCTCCATTGGTTGAGGCTCCTCCACCTCCTGGTCCCCTGGGGAAGGAAGGAAAGAGCCAGAGCTTCCTTTGCCCAGTTCCCTGGATCCCATGGGAGAAACACAAAGAAAGCACCTTTCAGACCAACAAGCGCTAATGTTTTAAGCATATTTTATTTTAAGGGTTTTGAAAAAGATTCTTTTGTCATGTTTGCCTGTGTCCTTTAAAAAAATTATATCACTGCTACCTCTTAAATAGGTACACACATGGCCTGACCCAACATAGCCCGGCCTGACAAAGTCTTATTTATGTCAGATCTGACCCTCATGAGTTTGACACTCCTGCCCTAGCTGCTGGGTTGGCTGTGAATGATCATGAACAACTTTATCATTGTCTTATTTAAGTCATGATGACCATGTATCAGTGTGCTTTCTGATGTTTATATTTGTGCTAATGGATAGAGTTGGCAGCCTCCAGGTGGGGCCTGAAGATCTTCCGCTTTTACAACTGATCTCCAGCTGGCAGAGGTCAGCTCCACTGGAGAAAATGGGTTGGGTAAGCCAAGAGTACTACAGTAAGAAGGGTGTGTTAGATCCCCTGGAGAAAATGGCTGCTTTGAAGGGAGAACTCTATGGCATCCCATCATGCTGAGATCCCTCTCCTCCGCAAACTCTGCTCTCTCCCAGAGCCACCTCCAAAGTCTTCAGGTGTTTTCCAACACACCCCTGGCAACCCTACCATGCAGTATTTTAGATTGTTTAGTGTTTGTAACAAGTGCCTAATAAAAGTCCTGTGATGATGATGTGAGAGATGTCTTCCTGAGATCCTGGAAAGTCACTGCCTGTCTGAGTGGACAATACTAATCTCAATGGACCAGTGGTCTGCTTCAGTATAAGGCAGCTTCATGTATGTTCATACTATGCTCAGACTCATCACAGAGTTTATTGAACTCTTCTCAAGTGTATGAGGAAGGGTTTTTATAGTATCTCTGAGTTTTCAGAAGTGGTATAAGCCATTTCAGAGCATTTAGGTGGCCATTGTGGATTTGTCCCCTAGTGGCAGTTATCTTAATCAAGAAGTTATCCTAATCAATTTCATTTGGCACGTTTGTCTCATGTAGCAACCATAGTTATACCCTAGTCCCAGTGAATCTGTCACAATCGATATATTGCCATATATATTACCTACCTATATATTACCATAAGTACCCTAGATTTAATAATGCAGCCTCAGAAGTATTTTTAGACACAGTGCAAGTTTTTTTTTAAAAAAAAAATAGCCACCACAAAACAATGAAGATTATAAAGAACATGGCAAATTAAAAGCCTTATTTTAAATTGCAAGAAGTACCAGTAAAGTTATGAAATGGAAGACATAAAAATTAAAAAAAGAAAAAGAGATGAAATTCATGCTGGAATTGGAAGGGAAAGGCAATGAAAAGAACTGGCAATTGTAATGCCTTTAAATGCATACTTCCCTTACTTTTGATCACACATGCTGACCTCAATATAGGGAATGCCAAATAAGTCCTATGAGCCTGAAAAAAATGTCAAATCAGCAGGAAGATCTGAAGACATTGATGACAAAAAGAAATCACGGAAAATTGGCATCGTTGGGAAATAATAAATTGGATTGTGTGTTAGTGATAGTTTTGCCTTGGGTTTTAAAAGGAGCTGTCAGAGATATGAGTCATACTTTATCGTTACGCCAGTCCTTCTCTCAGTGGGGAGAGAAAGCAGAGCAAATGATTTAACAGCCTACCTTCTATTGCCCAAGCTGTTTCACTGACATCTGATTGTATTAATATTTCATAGTATCCAACTCTATTGTGTGAGATCTGTACATGTAAAATTTCACTCTTTTACTACCTGGGGGATTTGGAGTTAGAGCTTTAACAAGAGTTCATTTCTAGTGTTATATGAATGTTATAAGAAAAGGATGAGCAAGCTAGTGATGTCTGAACCCAATATGAGTATTCGAAATGGGTTTGCGGTAAGGAAGAATGTAGAATTCCAAAATTGTCCTTGGAACAGGTTGTTCTCTTTCCTCATGAATAGGATGAACCTGTGGGGACACACATGAAGATTTTGAGTCAGGTCACCATAGTGTCCTGACCTGGATGGCATGGTCTACCCTAATCTCATCAGATCTGAAAAGCTAAGCAGAGTTAGCCCTGGTTAGTACTTGTATGGGAGATTGCCAAGGAATTACAGGATTGCTACGAAGTCAATGGCAAATCACTTCTGTTCTGTCTCTTGCCTTGAAAACTCTAAAGGGTCACCATAAATCAGCTTTGACTTGACACTACTTTCCACCACTGCCATATTACTCATCAGGTCATGCTGAGCAAATTGGCTTTCCTTTGGTAGGTGATGATGCTGACGAGAAGGTCAGAATTGCCTGTGGCAAACCTTGACTTCACAATCTGAGGGATGTCCTTCAGGATTCAGCCCAGGCCTTGAATTCAGCAGGAGCTCACAGCTCCTGAACCTTTCTGATGCCCCCCCCGTCCTCACCTACCTACCTTGTCCATTGAATAGTAGGTGCAGCTGCATAACAATCCCTGAATTAGGAGACCGGGCAGTCAGCCAGCCACCAGGAGCTTTGCCACACCCCCAGCAGGCCTCATTAGCCCCTGGAGAAGCCTGTGCTACCCCTTCTCCACTTCTTATGTGATTTTGGGCAGTGGGTGGCTTGCTGGCCTTTTGACTGGGGGCGATGGCCAAGGAGAGCTCCAGGAGAGCAAGGCCTGCTTGGGCTGGCTGGATCACCTAGGGCTCTCCTTTCTTGTGTCGAGTTGCTTTTGGTTGTTGGTGGGGGGCAGCATATGCTAATGAGCTCCACCACCTATTTTTTTTACAAAACAACCCCTGATTCAGCCTATGCACCACCATCCACCTTGGGTTGCAGGAGCAAATGAACTCATGCTTCCAAATTTCTGTAAAATCTCTGAGGCAGATGTGCTCACTGGTCTGAGCTCTGGAGACCAGCCTCTTGCTAAGAAGAAGAAGATATTGGATTTATATCCCGCCCTCCACTCCGAAGAGTCTCAGAGCGGCTCACAATCTCCTTTACCTCCCCCCCCCCACAACAGACACCCTGTGAGGTGGGTGGGGCTGGAGAGGGCTCTCACAGCAGCTGCCCCTTCAAGGACAACCTCTGCCAGAGCTATGGCTGACCCAAGGCCATGCTAGCAGGTGCAAGTGGAGGAGTGGGGAATCAAACCCGGTTCTCCCAGATAAGAGTCCGCACACTTAACCACTACACCAAACTGGCTAAATTTGGACAGCCTTTCTTCCACCTCCATCTTTGCCCCCACTTAGTTCTCACTTACTTGTGACAGATACAGATGTTGTGACAGATACAGGTCAAGGACCCAAGATATTCACTTACTAAGGCATTCTGTTAATAAAAATTGCCAGTTTGGTGGGATTAGACTCTACAAAATGACTCCCATTATATTACAGTGATATATGAAATGATTCTCTACATGCTGCTTACGATTCACCAACATCAGCATTTCCCCTGTAGCATAACTGTACCCTAAACAAAAACCTTCTGTTCAAAGCCATCCTAAACAATTCTGCTTTGCATGATTTCTTGAAACTTGACTATATGGGTGTCTTTCTGAATGATCAGTAAGGTTATTCCATAATACAAGGACATCACAGAAAGGTGTGAACTGTAACAGACTGAACCTATTGGGCGGGGAGACAGATCTTGGTTGGAAGAATGATGGTGTTTATGAATATACAAGAAAAAGCCATATCTTAATTTGAATTGAAGCTCCAAGGTATCCAGAAACAGCTGGTGTTCCATCAGTATCTCATGTCATACATCTGCCGGGATTTTTTTTTCAAACAATCCCATTTGCCATATGGAGTATGACCCACCTCTGGAAGAGACAATTGTCATGTTATTCTGTTTTTCAATAGGGCAGGTCCAGACACTTAAATAAGGATATTTGTAATATAGGAAGTGTCACAACAATGTATTTTTTACCTTGATGAAAATGTTAAGCATAGCTGCCCTACAGGGTGCACTGAAAATCAGAAATGTTGTGATTTTTTGCCAAAAACCTCATCAACATTTGAACTTATCTCTCTTTCCTTCTTAGCCTTCTTGGCAGAGGGTTCGGAGGCTGAATGCTGCTTATGCAGCAAGTGTGATCTCTTCTGGATCCACTGGGATCTGGAACCAGGGGGTGGAGCCAACTTAGTCATAGTAGTTGATTTCTCAATAGTCTTTAGGATGGGAGCTTGGGAGGCTTTCATGGCTTTTCCCCAAAGTGCAGCTTTAAGTTTAAAAAGCCCTTTCCCCCCGAGCCTTAGGGGTAACCTTTTGACAGACTTTGCAAGTAGATAAGATGAGCCCTTCTCCCAGGCAGAAAATGCACAGTTTATGCTCATCTGTCTGGATCATTAGCACTGCAATAAGTGCATTTCTTAAATAAGGCTTTCTGCACCATGCTAGCATTGATATTTCCTCTGTAGAGAAGAAGAAATCCTTATTCCTCAGCCTTGAGAAGTTGGAACCTACACCTCAGCAGGGATCATTTTGTAGGAAAAAAGGTGCCAGAGCTCATTAGCACAACTTATTTGCATGACTTATTTGCATATGCCAAACACCCCTGACATCACCGGAAGGTGTACTAAATTATATCAGTTCAGCATCTACCTTAAAATGCTTCTTGAATTATAATTGTCATAATAAAACCTTACTCCCATCCTACTTTTTAAATTACTTTTGTCCCATGTGGCCACAGTGGCAAATTCCGTCATATCTGGAGGCAGAAAACCTCTGAATAGAAAAGAGACAACATCAGGGAAAATGCCTTGGTCTCTGTATCTGTTGGTTCTCCAAGCCCACAGGTTGGCTGCTGTACAAAATAGGATGTTGGACTAGATAGATCACTGGTCTGACCTGATCCAGTAAGACTTCCTCTCATGTTCTTACAAGTCACATCCACTCAAGCAGGGCCATGGGCAAATGACTAGTCAACCTTCTTCCTAATGTGCACAGAAAGAACTCTTTGAAAGAACTCTTCCCTCATTGTGCACCTCAAGATGTATGTGAAAAGAAGCACCTTAAAGGATATATCCTTAAGAGGGTCAAGAGCTTTGTGTGCCCAATCATGTCCTGCAGAGGGGTGTGGAATGAGCTGGCAACCACAATTCCTGGTAAGGAATAGTACTAGTGTCCAACATGTCTCACCTTCTGTTTGACATCTTAAGCAGTTTTTATATTGCTTGCTCATATTATCCCCTGCTGAACTGGTGAGGGGGAACTTCGACAAAGCTGTGGCTTGACTTTATTCCAGCTGTCTGCATTAATGTTCCCTCACTCCCTCTCATACTACATGACTTTTTTTGGAGATAGTGAAATATATGGTTAGAAATATACCATCATAGAAGCATGCTCTTTTCACCATGAAGTCTTTAAATCCTGTATCTCATATACAAGCTAGCAGAAACTGAAAGAATAAAGAATGTAACTTAAACATATATCAGTACCACTTAGAGATGCATGTGTGACCCTATAGCCTTTGGGAATGCAGGTAATTTTGCTTATACATATATTAATGAGATGAGAAAATTCACACATTTTTAAATGAGTTGAATTTTTAAAACCTCCATCTTTCACTACTGGAGTCTAATTTTACTCTTTCCAGAGTATAGTTTTGGAGGAGGAAAATAAAGACAAAAAAATCCTTTTGTTTTCTATTCCCAGAATTTTATTAATTTTTATTATTTAAATATATTGTACATGTTCAATCTATTTTTTTAAAAAAAGACACCATACAATAACCTTTGTTTTCTTAATCAGATTGTCTCATTTTTATGATGGAGACAGAGAAACACTTAGGGCATAACTACTGGGGATTCTTACAGCTTTAAGCAGCCGCACTAAAGTGAATGGGAACTGGACTCATTTCAGCCAGTATTATGCATGAGAAATTCTTTGAGGATATGCTCTATGTTCCAGTTGAGCAAAATTACTCTGGGAAATCCAGCTGCAGCACACTCCTGCCACAGCAGCTTCCAAAGCATACCAGTTATGCAGATTTTTCATAATGCTTTTGGCAGATTTTTCCTTAAAACCTTCATAAACCAACAAATGGGTTGGATCTACCTGATGAAAGAGACTCTGATGAAAGAGACTCTACCTCTGATGAAAGAGACTCTGCTGCTGGCAGAAAAGGTATGTGAGATCCAACCCAATGGCTACAAAGTTCCATTCAGCATTTTAATGAACATTTCATTTAAAGTAAAATCAAAAGTAAATTTTGGGGGTCCTCCTCAGCTTAAGGAATTTTGAGGGGAGCCAACAAAGTTGTAGTAAGGCTGGCTCAATCTATCTGGATGCAGTTCCTCAAACTGAGATATCAACAAATGTGAAAATTTAGTCAAAGGAGATTCCTCTTACAATAACATCAGGAGAATTTCAAAGACAATTGATTTGGGTAAGGCTCATGAAACGTAAATTAAATGTGGAAATCACTTCAAGGGAAATAAAAATATTTTCATAAGGCTCAGGAAAAATGTTGCAGGATTTCCCCCCTGAATATCTATCCCACATCTATTTACTGTATTTAATATTTTCTATTTCCTGGCCTCTGCGAGCAGTAGTATGTTTTTGCGAGAAGCTTCTGAGCGTTCTGAAATAGTATAATTATGAATGTTTATACATCACCCCCTAAAATCAATGTTAATGGTTCCATGAAATTAGAACCTCGTTTATGTCATAGATGCTATCAAGACTGGTCACTCAATCCTTTATTTGCCAACCAAACATTTAATTATTGTTGCGGGTGGTCCACCATGCCTTGTCAGATGCAATTATCACTTGGAAATAAACAACAACACAAGGAACGCGCTCTCCTGATATGACAGGAGTTTTGTTATTCTGCCTTAACCAATCTCAACGAACCATCCAAAGCATCCTTCTGCTGGTACTTTTATGTGTTTTTAACATTCTGTTCATCCACAAGCAAAGTTAACAATATACATTAGCCACATGCCAAAATGTTTTATCATTTGCTTGAGCTTGGGCACAGTGCAGTGGGATGTCTCTCCTGCACAAGCCGCACTGAAATGAAGGAGAAAGCTGCACAAGGCTTACTGTATTCCCATTCATTTTATCTGGGTATGCACTGGACTTAACACTTTTGGTAGAGCAAGTAGTTTTAATTATGTGACCTACAAATCTGATCATTTCACAGCCCAAAGAAACAATTTGAGAGATGCTCTAATCTAGCATAAGTCTGTCTCTAATTTAGAATAGACAGTCGGAATGGTTTAGGGCTTAATAGAGCCCTGCTGCCCATCCTGCAGACAGATCTTGTAACTGGCAGATGGATGAAAAGAAGGGCTAGGTGAGGGCAGGGCCATAGGCAGGGGAGTCCCATTTCTGATAATGACCCAAGAGTTGTGCTGTGTGTGTGCTAAAGGATGGGGAAGAAAGGACATCAGGATTTTATTAACTTTTCATCAATTGGATGGATGTGCCCATATTCCCACCCCTCTTTTGACAGCTCTAGGCCTACTATTACAGGGACTCAATAAGCTAAAATCACAAGATCAGCAGCCTTTGTAGAGATTAAACAATATTATTATTTTAAAAAGAGAGAGTTAGCAAGTCTCTCCTTGGTACCAAAAATACCATTTCCAAATACTAAGAAAATAGAAAATACCTTTTTTGTGACATGAAATACTGAAGACAAAACTGCAGCATCAATTAATCCCGTAATGTATTTCGAACGAAAATAATATTCTTAAAACTACTCTTCCTCACTACAGACACTGCAAAGAAGATGTATGCATTTATTCATTTATTTAGTGGAATACAATGTGAAGAGTGTGGTACATGTTGGCTTGATGTACAGTTTCTACTTAACTTGCTCTAACAAAATGAAATCTCATTATGGTTATATTGATTGAACTATCCACAGCTCTCTAATGTTTAAAGAAAAAAAAGTAAAACAAAAAAAAATCATATACTTATTTTTTTCCGATTGAACAAAGTTGATAGTATGTTTAACTGAAGACTGCATTTATTCGGTGTAAGCTGTGAAAGTTGGAGCACTCCATTAAAAATGTGTCCCGTATTGCATTTCAGAGCCATCGTATACATTATAACACAGATTTTACTTTTAGATTGTCTCTCAGAAAGTATATATACATACGACTAATAGTGGCTGCAGTCCTTGTCACTGAATTCAGAGTAGACCTGTTCATTATGGGGTGATTACTGCAGACAGTGTTGGGATGGAAAGGACAATGGGATCAAACAGTTCCAAAGGGCGTGCTCTACAAACAGGGGATCACATAGTAAAACTGTTTTTGGATTGTACCACTTAAAACTCCAGGATAGTAATTATAGGTTTGCATACTCTTCCACAGTAAAAAGAGTCTCTAAATGCAGAGAAATAATGTTTGGGGGAAGGACCTCCCAGACAAATAGAAGAGACTTGTAAAATTAAAATATGAGATGTTATCAGTGAAGGTGTTGATAGAGATTAACTGAGTGAAGTTCAGTTTTCAAGGATCCAACAAACGTAGCTGGTGATTCTTTCCAGGATGTCCTCCATTGGCCAAAATGGGCAAGGAATTAGAGGTATTCTTACTCATATGGCATCTTCCAAAAACATGGCTGAATACAAAGGTCACATGGCCTAACATTTACCTATGTATCTTAGGAGATCTCCAGCCGCACACCCCTAGTCATTTCTTGTGGCAACAATAACAATCAAATAAGAATATTAGGAGGAAAAGATTCATCACCTTTTATCTTCGTAACTTTCTAGATTTAGTCTCCCTTTGTTGCCATAACAATGTTCTTTATCTACTGGCTGCAGTCAATCTGCTATTATATCTGAAATAATTATTTCACGCAATACTGGGTAAAACTATGCTATCTTGGAGAAAAAGTGATCGATGTCACTTATTCATTTAATGTGTATGAGGCCTGATCTAAAATTATATAAGAAGGCAAGCAATTGGGTAACAGGGCAAGTATTTACTCATGCAGTCCCTTCCTGCAGTCACAAATGGTGCAGTCCAGAACCAGTTTTAACCTATGTTCCACTATTTGTGTACCTGTGACTCAGGTGCACTTGGGGGAGAGGGCAAGTTTCAGTTTTGGACATTGTTTTCCCACGGTGGTTGAAAATCGATTTTGTAAATGCCTCAGAGAAGGAAGAGAATGTTGTTGCTTCATGTTGGGGCCACAGTGGTTGCCCAGAAAGGAACTGTCACTGCCCCTCATTAGATTATGCAGCCACTGTGTGGTAGAGAGAACGTTGCTGATTTGGGGTGCATTCATTCCGATAAATCCATTTCAATGGGAAGGAGATAGGGATACAACAAAACAGCATAAAAGTAGATATAATGTTCCACAGCCCCCTCTTGCAAGCAGAACTATGTTGACATGTAGTAGTAAGAGACAAGCACTTGGGTCTTGCTCACAGATACCTAGTGTTTAGAGTCTGTTGCTGGTTTTGTACAAAAGGCCTCTCAGCTGACCACACCATGTACACTTTCACCCCTTTTGAGCCACTGCTACTCAGGTTTTTATAAGCAAGTTGCCTGAAGAAAGTGAGTGCAACATCTGATAAACCCACACACACGTGACTCTGGATTCATTCCTACATCTTCCCTTAAGGCATCATTCCCAGTTGGACCAGTAAGGTTGTAGCACATTCTTTTGCCATTTGAAATCAACAGAATACATACTACCATCCACAGCTGATACAAAAAAAAAAAAGCTTCAAGGCAGCTACCAAACATTGCACAGAAGCAGTATAGCTGATGCATGCTCCTTCTGGTTCATGGGAACATGCTCACTTTCCCCCTGCCCCAGCAAGATGTGAGTGAGCTGTAGTTACCATCTAATGCACAGACATCTTTCCTGGAGGGCATGGGGGAAGCCCCTGCTTTGGATGGGACACTGGAAGAGTGACTCAATCCTGCTGCTTCAGCTCCTCTGTAGCATTCAAAACTCAGTGAAATTAAGAGAAAGTTAATTCAGATAACAGGCTGCAGTTTCTAAACCACATATTTTGTCATTGGGACACTTCCGAAGTATAAGCAGTCAAAAAAAAAGGCTCTTTTTTGTCTTACTTTTTTTAGGGGTAGAGGAGAGAAGACAAATTGTGTCCTCAGAAGCTGTCATATCCACAGACTTAATTCAGCTTTAATTTAGAAGATTTTTTAAAAAATGTGGTAAGATGCACTCAAAATTTATTAAAACTGCCCCCCCCAAACTTGTTGACTATTATTTCAGCATCTCTGGGATCAAGAAATGAACTGATAGAAGTTGGAAAGGAACACACATTTGAATTATCAGTTCAACTCTGTCCATTTCAAAACAGCAGCATGACTCCTTGGATGATGTACGATTGAAAATGCTGGGGGCGTTTTTTTTGGGGGGGGGCAGTGAAGATGCTGACAAAATCATGCACAGTTAAAGTTCCCATGAATATCTGATCCTGTTGGCTGTAAGTGCAAAATTAAAAAGAAACTCCATTTCAAGAGGAGGAAGAAAAAAGCTCCCAAAATTAAACACAAACCACAACCCTACACTTTCCATTTAAGCCTTGCCCATTCCCTACTCTCAGATACCTGTGGATGCTTTCAACATACGACTGGGTACAAAACACTGAGAGGAGGAAAAGAACAATTGCAAAACAGGAAGCAACTGAGAAAATCCTTCAAACAAACAAAAAAAGAAGAAAGATATTTAACATCCTATTAAATAAATAACTTAGGGAGAAGTACAAAGGCATGGCGTTAGCATACAAAGGGAGACCATACTATTTATTTTGTTAGAACAGTTTTACTCTAATGTGCTTATATTTCTTAATCCTATTCATGTCTTCCACAAGACCATTCCAGAATCTCCTTTATTTCTGCATATGATCCATGTGCTTCCAGTAAATGCTTGCGTGCCTAACTGTTCATTGGAGCATTAGGCTTGAATGAGCAATAAAGGTCTTTGATATGAGTTAGTATTCCATAAATAACTTTCCCCGAAGATCATTCAATACATTGTCCTTTAAGTTCTAGCGCAGAGATAAAAAATAATAATAATAATTTGTTCACACTGGAAAGAGCTCCTATCCCATTTGATCCGGCTTGTGTCTTGATTATAAGATATGACACAGACCTAATTAGAAGGACTTCATGTGCCAGCAGAGAGTACAAAACCTTCAAAGGCTTCCTCCCCCTTTTCAATCAAGCAAACGTCTGCACAGTTTCTGCCTTTCCTCTTCAAGAGGATTACCAAGTATTCCTGACAAATGATCTTTGGTTCAACTGCTATCAATAGTACAGGTCTATCTGTGGCTCAACAGCCATCGGAAGAAAGTGAGCTGTGGTGTTTTTCCGTCTTGTTTTCTGTCCTCTTTTTGTGACTCCTCTTCCATTCAATGCCACAAACATTTGTCTTCCGTTGTGTTTCCAAAAGTATGATGCGTACGTATTATATCCATTTTCTTCTATCCTCTCCTTTAGTTTACAGTCATTGGTAAACGCTCTCTGTTTGGGGAACAAAAAACACAAACAAAAAAGAAAATAGAGAGACATGATCACAATGCTGATGTGCAAGAACATTCCAAAATTAATCGCTTGAAGGTAACCTGTTAATCTTGGGATCAGAGTTAAACATATTTCAGGCACCAGAGACAATGGGAGGAAATTTTTTTCCATGTATGTATTTTGAGCTCAATTCCAGGCAGCCCTAACAGATCTTGGGACCATGCCCATACTGTAGCTCTTTATTCGATACTTAGGGCTCCGAGGAACATATATTTCTATTAAGTATTTTGTAGTCAGATCATGTCCTTGTATAGTTTATGGAAGAGGAAAGATAATATTTTATCGATAACTTTCTGTTTGTGTAAGTGGCAAATTTCTGTACAGTTTGGGAGGCTACAAATAATAGATATTTGAGGGCTCATATAAGAGGCCACAAAGCAGGTATAGGTATGTTCTGGGGTCAGTGTCAACATGTTTAGTTTAATCTTGAAAAAAACATGTTCTTTAAAATTTCAGTACCTGTGCTGAACTGCAAACTAGGCACTATGTGACTCAGATCCTACATCTGCTCTGAACTGAGTCGTAGGCTCTCAGTCAAGTCATTCTGCCACAACTTCCCACTGGCAATACTGAGATAATAATATGGATATATCTTACAGTGGTGTTGCAAAGATTATGGAGATAATGTAGTTATAACTACATTAATGTTAAATATTATTGTTATGCCATAGATGGAGTAAACTGGAAAAAGGACACTTAAGAGGAAATAATGAGTTGGATCTAATGACTTCTTCCTATGTCCATAGGAAGTCATATGTCTATGACTCTCTTCTGCCAAGTCTTCCTTCATCAGAAAAAAAATCTCCAAAGAAAGACTTCCTCTGTTGGATGAAAACTTAATGGAAGAGAGATCCAGCTTGGCAGTAAGAAGTCTTTGGATCTGACCCAATGTCATTCAATGATTTTTATTAGCAGTCAATGCAAATCTGGATAGATTTTCTATGTGATCTACCAACCCAAAGTTACCAAGTGATGAAGACAACAGCAGTTTTAAAGAAATATCTGATTTTCCTAATAAAATATAAATATTTCTAAAATCTTTGCTTTGAGCATGTGAAGATATCTAATTGGCACCATAATTCAATTGAGTTCACTCATATCTCTAATTGCTGTAGTTAAATGATGAAAGAACTGATCTCGTTAATGCAAAACAATATTGTTGTTGTTTTGATGATGACTGCTGAAACCAGGATTCAGCTTCCAAATGATGACTCAAATCTTGGTTTGCTGGTGTTATTGCCTTGCCACTGGGTAGGTGTCTCCATAGCAGAGGACTGAATAAGGCTGGTGCCAAAAGAACAAGCCAGGGTTGGTATGCTACACCATGGGGAAGACTAAGTGTGGTTAATTAACCAACTTCAACCATCTTATATTCTAATAGTCATGTGGGCCCATCACTGGACACTTAAACTGAAAGACTGGGCTAAACTGACACAAAACAGTTCTGCAAACTTGGGGGACCTCCCAGGTTTGCAGATAAAACCTGAAACCCTTAAAAATAAAACTGAAAGGTTTAAATCTCCCCCAAACAACAGCATTGTCTAAGCAGATGCCACTTGCCTTCTCTGTTGGCACCTGGGAGCTGTGGTGGTGATGGTGGCTGAGGCTAGGAGCTGTATTGGGCCCATTGAGAGGACAGGAGCTGTGCTGGGACCAGCCTTTGCCACCGGTCCATGGGTGGCTCCTGATCTTAGACACCAGCCCCAGCATGGCTCTCAGCCTCACTACTGCAGTGGTGCCCCCATTTAGCCAACTCAACAGCAAAAGTGATGGGGGGCAGACAGCCACAGTTATCCTGGGGCCAGGAGGGATGGGAAGGCAGAAATTACTGTTGCTGAAGCAACAAAGCTGTGGTTGGGGAGATGTGTGAAAATCCCTTCATAATTTTTTGTGGGTCACCCACCTGGTAGTTTTAGATTCTAGTTTGATAGACTCTATCTAACCACAGCTAGTGAAGTGGCCTGCATTGAGATGATGATGTAACCACAGTTAGTTCAATTAAACCATGGTTTTGCATTATATCTGAACCGCACCCTCTGTTTCCATTTAGGGGTACATTTCCCTCATTCCATCTTCATTCTGTTCCATTCATCTGCAAGTTCAATTTAATTAGGAGAATTAGGGCAATTTTAAACTAATTTGTTTCTTTACAATGTCAACGTGTGCAATGAAAAAAAAATTAAAGAAAACAAATCTTGATATGAAATCTGAACTTGACATTTTCCCAGTTGCATAAAGAAATATCTGATTTAGCATATTTATATTTAGTACACAACACTGAAAAACTACTGCATGTTAATATTTGTGTATGAATAGAAACTAAAAGGGTCCAACTATGATCCAATGAGCCCTCCTCCAGCCTTCCTTCAACTCAGGTGGCAATATTTGAACTGAAGTATTTAAGAAAGACAAAAAATCATGTGGGGTTTCAATGTTAAAGTTTTATGCAGAAATTATTCTTATTGGAATGATACTTGTAAAAGTGTGAAGACAATACAGCATATAATTCCTGCACAGTCAGGGCCGGTGCATTGGAGTAGGCCAAGTAGGCAGCCGCCTCGGGCACCACTTGGCCTAGGGGTGCCATGAGGTACCCCCTCTCTCCCAGTGCCTGCCGCCTCCTCGCCCCTGTCCTCGCCTCTGCTTCCCTGCACCCGCCTTCCCTCGCCTGCCGCTGATCGCCTCCTCCCCTGCCACCTCCCCTGACCCGCCTCCTCGCTGCTCGCACCTCCCCTCGCCCACCTTCTCTCACCCACCACCGCCTCCCCGCACCTGCCTGCCACTTCGCCGCCTCCCCGCACCCAACTTCCCTTGCTTGCCACCGCTTGGCTCCTCCCCTCGCCCGTTGCCGCCTCCTGGTGCCTGCTGCTGGTGCCACACGCCTAGGTTGCTTTTAAAGGCATGGGAAACACAGCCAGTTAAAAGCTGCAAGCCCCTCATAAATATCCTTTTTGGGATAACTGCAGAAAAGCTTGTATGAACTTCATATAACTTGAAATTGATTAATTAATTGCAGTACAATTCTCTGCTACCTTTCACAACAATTTTCCAGTGTTTCAACCAAAGAAAAGAATGAAAAATAGCTGTCGAAAGATTTTCTTGAAACCAAGCAAGCTTGGTTGTAGCTTGAGGCAGGGTTCCAGTAGTAGCAGCTGTAGGAAGGGCCTACTAAATGTGTCAGCATATTTTGAGGTAGAGCAACTGCCAGGACCCAGTGTGGGTGGTACACAGTGCTGGCATTTCTGATGGCAATGCCAACAGCACTCCCAACTGCATACACTGGCCAGTGCTGTTGAGGAAGGGATGTGTAGGTGGTACAGGCAATTGAACATGGTCATTAGGAGTGCTTGTAAGCTGAAGAAGGATACACAGATAGGTGCATGCAGGTGTGGGGGTAAAAAGAGAGAACTGCCCACTTTCCACCCCCATTTTGGCTCAGCATGAGTTTCAGAGAGATTTTTCGAAAATGAATTTACTTCCGAAGAAGAGGCAGGTTTGGGGGAGTGCCCTGGAAGTGACATCACAGGAAAAGGTGGAGTTTTGGTTCAGTGTGCCCTGAACTTGGTCATAACTTGGTCCTTGACACCACAGGAAATGACATAATTCCTGTCTCCCGGCTCCACCCCCAAAGTCTCCTGGCTCCACCCCCAAATTTTAGTGGGCCACGAAGGAGAAGTGTAAAAATAACCAGGCCATGGGAAAGAAAGGTTTGGGAAACCCTGCTCTAGAGTGTAGTGGAGGGGGAAAGCGGCCGCACGAGGGAGGTCACATAGTGACATCATCGTGGCGAACGCACAAAAAATAATAATGAGGGAGCTCGGAAGGTTGGGGGCGCAGCGCAGGGGTCTGCCTCTAGCGGCAGAACCCTTAGCACCGGCCCTGTGCACAGTGTATAAATTTAAGGAGGAGGATCCAAATGCAATGAAAATTGTTGACATGCTAATTTTAGCATATCCAAAGAACTGTGTCCAAAATGCCATGAATTTCTCTAGCCACTCCTCGTTTGCAACACAATTTACAGTGCAAAGAGTAAAAAGAGTTACACCAAGCCACTTCAATGGAGTTTAGAAGGGTGTAGCTTTGCTTAGGATTGCACTCTTAATTGTCTTCTCCAGAGGTCACCTCACTTTCAGTGTTATGCTGCATAGCATCACTCACATTACTGGAGAGTTCTTATCCTATTGGTTATTATGCTATCCCTTCCACCACATGAGAAAAGACATATACATTTTGGCTTTGGTTTTGATTTGAGCTGCAAAATTGAACAGGCAAATTCATAACAAGATTTTTTACAGATCTGATCTATATATTTGTGGTTTTATCCATCCCTATTATTGATTTTAGAAACCAATAAAACATAAAAATACTTTCTCACAGAATTCCTAGGAACCCTCACCTGAAAAAACATTAATGGCAACTTTGAAACTGACAAGCTTGCCTAATATTTGTTATTGGCCATGGCAACCATTTATTGTTATTAATTTTATAAAACAATGATTCTTTAGACATGAAAAATTTCCAGGGGAAAAACAAAGCACTGGAAAATGTTCTGCTCCACATAGTTAGGAACCTTAGGGAAAAGCAATGAGAAAATGATGGTGTGTGTAATATTAAGAAAAAAAGTTGGTATTAGGAAGCTTCAGGGATGAGTGGAGAATTGCTGAACAATTTTGAAAATAAAGGCCGTGTAGAATGTCAAAAATAAACCACAATTTGTGATGTGAATGAGCCTTAAATTCTGTGACTCTTGCTTCTCGGTTTAGGAAGCCTTTGTTACTGAGAAACAGGGATTTCAAATCAGATTTAATTAGTTGTTTGAATCAATCCCAGATTGTGGGTGAGAAACTAACTCCACTTTCTTCATTCAAGAACTTGAATTTGGACATCTCAAAAAACTGTGGTTACACTGGAAACTTAGTAAACTGGGAAGTTGTCAATCTTTGTGTGTTTATTTGGGAGAAGGAGGAGATTGGTACCTTCACTACCCAAAGGAGTCTCAGAGTGGTTTACAATCTCCTTTCCCTTCCCTACAACAGACACCCTGTGAGTATGTGGGGCTGAAAGAGATCTGACAGACACTCCTCTTGAGCAGAACAGCTTGTGGCAGAGTTAGAACTGGCCAGAGCTTTTTTTTGTAGCAGGAACTCCTTTGCGTATTAGGCCACACACCCCTGATGTAGCCAATCCTCCAAGAGCTTACAGGGCTCTAAGTACAGGGTCTACTGTAAACTCCAGAAGGATTGGCTACATTAAGGGTGTGTGGCTTAATATACAAAGGAGTCCCTGCTACAAAAAAAAGCCCTGTGACTGACCCAAGGTCATTCCAGCAGGTGCATGTGGAAGAGTGAGGACTCAAACCCGGTTCTCTCAGATAAGAATTTGCACACTTAACCACTACACCAAACTAGCTCATTGAGACTGCAATACTTTTAAATTGTAAATTTTTCGGTATGATTTGTAATCTTTTTTAGACTACAAGGAAAGGTGGTACATAGATAAATAATAAAAGAGGGGGAAGGAGGGAGGCAGCTGATGAGCCTGAAATGTTCAGATTTGTTCATATTACAACTAAATTGTGCTTGTGCATCTCTATCCAGCATTACAGTGAGGAAAGCCTCTTAAGAACTCAATCTGCTAAACACATTTATTCAGAATTAAATCCTACTGTGTTCAATGGAGCAATTTAAGCATTGGCTAAGATCAAGCAGAAGAAATGTACTTACAGAACCATAGACTTTTCCATTCTTGTTCATGGCTAAGTAATAGTTGCTGTTAATGGATTTAACCGCCACAACTCCAGTTTCTACAGATCGAATCACCATTATACCTAACAATAAAAGGAAAATGATAATGACTCAGATCTATCAATTTATCATTGTTAAAGAAGAAAAAAAGATTTTCTGGACTAGAACTGAAATGGATCCTTCCAAGCTGTATTCCAAACCTTATTCCAAACATTCACAGCCACTGAATGGGTCTGTACATATATGATCTTCCCCATTCTGTATGTTGTTGTGAATCCTTTCACTTTCTTATTACAAATATTCTTCATGCATTTGCTTCCTTCACACTATTTTGTGCTGTTTATACATTTATGGCATTTACATGCCTTTAACACAAGAAATACATTAAAAGTGTGCAAACTGAATGGTAAAAAAATATTTGAAGAAACAGAAAAGGCACAAAATTGCACACTCATGGATTGAATATGTACAAGATCACAAGAACATAAGAGAAGCCATAAGAGAAGCCGCTGCCAGTCTGAGTAGACAATACTGACTTTGATGGACCAAGGGTCTGATTCAGTATAAGGCAGCTTCATATGTTCATATGTTGGATCAGGCGAATAGCCCATCCAGTCCAACACTCTGTGTCACACATTGGCCAAAAAACTAGGTGCCATCAGGAGATCCATCAGTGGGGTCAGGACACTAGACACTCCCACTGTGCCCCCCCCCCCAAGCACCAAGAATACAAAGCATCACTGCCCCAAACAAAGAGTTCCAATAATACGCTGTGGCCAGTGATGGACCTCTGCTGTAAAGGGAGAAGTTAAATCAAAATGGGTATTTCTGAATCAACACAGTGTGGATGAGAAGTTCAAAATCATCCCTGCCACTAACCAGTTGCCTTCAGAACTCTTTGCAACACAGATATACCCAAATGTTGTTTCAATTACCATATTTCCTTTCCTATTCTAGCCTTTTAAACTCCATAAATATTGAAAGAGCTCAACCCTTCTTAGCATAGCTTTTCACTGAAATTTATCAAAAGAGACATATGAACCACAGCATTAAATTAAATCTATAGCATATGTCAATAGAATGTCAGATTCATCCCAATAGGCCGAAACAGTGGTAAGCTCTTTATTCCTTATAGAGCATTTAGATAAAACTAAATCTCTCTGTCGTAGAGAGCAGATGATACACTTGGTTTTGGCAAGCATGTTGGTGTTCTGAGGTTCAGTTACACTAAGCCTGGTGTGCCACCGTGTCTTGCTCTCAGATAACAGACAAAACACCAAAACAAAATAAACCCCCCCTACATGGATCTGTTTGTAATCAAATCTGCTTAGCATTTTTTAAAAAAACAACTATGGGCACAGTTCCACTGGAGTAGGGGGTTTCTAACTCTCTCAAAGACACACATGACAAGCAGATCATCCCTGCTCTTTTCTCTGCCCACTGAAAATGTTATGGCTAGAGGGGTCAGCCCCCTCCTTCCCTAAACATCTAGGCACCAGGAGGAGACCACAGAGTTCGTTACAGCTGGTTGAAACTGCTGTGCATGATAGCCCTTTATTTCAGGGCCAGCTTGTCACACTCCACCCACAGCAAAACCTGCAAAGTAGAACCTTTTGACTCTCAATGTTTTGGGAGTGAGAATTAAAATTTTGGAATAATTGTAGACAGATGATCAAAAGATGTCAATATTCCAAATCCAAGTTGGACTTACTTACTTAGGTGGTGTTACCCATGCAATGTCTTGCTTTCTATAAGATTACAGGACTAAACAGCACTTTTATCTGCTTGTAATCATACATATTTAGCATTCTCCCCTGCCCCCCAAAACTACACACAAGATCTCACTGATGTTAGGAAAGTATTGTAGTGTATCATTGACAGATTTACAGCTTGCTTGGGGCTGAGTAGAGATGTCAAATGTATGGACTAGTAGCTCTATACATGCAAGGAAGGGGCTCATCTCTCCTCCTGAAATCCTTTTCCTTGGTGTCTAAAATGGAACTGTGTCATAAAACCCCATAATGTTGCTGTAGGCTTAGTGGATGTGTAGATGGGCCATCCAGAACATTCTGCTCCAGTTGAACGTAATAGGCTTGGACTGCTAGCAAGAACAACCTGTGAATGATCCACAGTACTTGTAGATGGGACCTTTTAAATACAGTTGACCCTAGGGTACGGAATTAGTCCATTCTCTCCAGTTTCCTGTTGGAAATAAGCAAGTGGGATAACTGGGCTCTAGAATGTATTTAAATAATCTATAAAACATGTGTGGTGCTTTGTAAATACTGTGTGCATATTTTATTTCTATGCTTCAATGTGGGATTTTAAATATATGATGTTGTGATCTTAAATAAAGTAGGAAAGAAGGGGGCTGGATAGGTGAGTGAAGTGTGTTATGATTAGATGGTAGTTGTGCCCTAGAGGATGGAGTTGACTGGATGGCTCGGAGAGAGGCTTTGGGGTTTTTCACATGCTGAATAATGCTCTCTCAATCAACTTCCAATGCATGTTAGTGATCATTTGCATGCAGATTTTGCCATTTCAGTAAAATCCACTTGCAAAGTGCATTGGACTGAAAGTGCATCATTTGGCATGTGTGAGAATAAGTGCTGAGCAGTGTATAATGAACCTGAGGTGCTGTAGAGTGTGAGAGAAAACTGTGGTTTTTGTGGAAGTTATTAGCCTGGGTGGCTAAGTTGAGAAGTTAAGCTAACTGGCAAGTTAGAAAATAAGCCTGTGTAGCTAGGTCTGTTTAAGGAACCATTGTACTTATGTAACTAAATGAAACCATTATGCTTATTAGCCATATAAAAGGTAAAAAGTAAATGTAGTCCCCTGTGCAAGCACCAGTTGGTTTCGACTCTGGGGTGACGTTGCTTTCACAACGTTTTCATGGCAGACTTTTTTACGGGGTGATTTGCTATTGCCTTCCTCAATCATCTACACTTTCCCCCCCGAACTCGGAAGGATGGAAGGCTGAGTCAACCTGGAGCCGGCTGCCTGAATCAGCTTCCACTGGGATCTAACTCAGGTTGTGAACAAAGGGCTCCAACTGCAGTACTGCAGCTTTACCACTCTGTGCCACGGGGCTCTATATTAGTCATATAGAAACCGTAAATTCTGTAGTGTTCTGAGGTGACAGTGTGTTATGCTACCTCCCTGCCTTCCTTATTTTCACTACCACTAAATGGTAGCTCACCTTTGAATTCTTAGTTGGACACAAAGAACAGGATGGCTTTGTTGTATATGGTAACTTAAAAGAACAGTCAGCATGTATGGGTGGCTCTGAGGTAAAAGAAGATCCTTTACTCTAAAACAGGGGTGTTCAACTTAAAAGCCTAACATCATTTATTCCTGTATATACTCAAGTGCAATGCTAGATGAAGTTGGTTCTGGTTCATAAAAACTTACGCTGGTATAAATATTTTTTGTTACGCTTACTGCAGCAAAAATAAACAGGAATCTTGTGGCACCCTCTGGGTTGGATCCAGATTAAATAGAAAAATCCCACCATTTCCCCCCTTTCCACTGTAGACCCCCTTCCAAAACATGTAATTCATTCAGGGTTCCCTATCCTCCAGGAACAACATTTTGTGGAAATCAGGTGGCTGCAGTGAGAAGAGGGCGGCAAGAAAGTTCCATTCTGCCACTGGCAATTTTAGTCTGGATCCAGCCCATTGTTTAAAGGGAATCCACTGTTGTCACTTGTAAGCAACTGCTGCACATTTGTTTTGATCCTAATAATTACTGATTGTGGTGAGTACTGCTTTTAAGGACAGACATTAAAGAGTCCATTTTGTTCACTATGATAGCAGTGCTTACTATTCTGTCTCTGGCTATATTTGTTTTAGAATAAAACTAAAGGCATATTATGCTTTTAATATATTACACATTATGTGCCTGATGCTCTTAAAACAGTAATGTAAGTGTAGGTATGGTAAGAAAATTAATATAAATATATATTTCAATTTTTATTTTCTTACAATAAAATAAAAAAATAGTTCATTTTTAAAAATGTTGTACAAGGCAACAAGTCATGACTTGCAACTGGTGAACATTTAAATATAATAGAGAAGTAGGGTTGCCAGGTCTGGAGACTTAGGATCAGGGAGAGGGTTTGGGAAGAGGGCAGGGTTTGGGGAGGGGGGCCTTGGCATGGTACAATGTCACAGAGTCCATCCTTCAAAGCAGCCATTTACTCCAGGGGAGCTGATCTCTGCCAGCTGTGTGGAAGATCTCCAGGCCCTACCTGGGGGCTAGCAACCCTATCTCATATAAGGCATAGCTTCATCTTGGGATTTGCTGTCCTAAACATCTCCCAGAACCTTAGATAATGTTAATTTCACAATCAACACAGACCGATTTTCCACTCACCTTATGCCGCTCTCACATTCCTCTTCTCAGTGGGGCTTCCTTCCGATTTCACACTATCTGCCCCGGGGCTGCAGATAGTATCTGGCTAGTATCCGGCTTTTTTGCGCGGCAAACAAAAACTGATTTTTAGAAGTTTTCCTTTGCCATGCAAAAAAGCCGATACTAGCTGCAGCTGTAGGGCAGATAGTGTGAAATCGGAAGGAAGCCCCACTGAGAAGAGGAATGTGAGAGTGGCGTAAGGTGAGTGGAAAATCTGTCAGTCTTCCAGTGATTCTGATACAACTCTTTAATAAAAGGAGGTTTAGACTTCTTCCAACTTGTGGCAATATAAAAGGTTAGAACCAGCCAGCCTTTTCACTCTATCTCACCCAGTTCCCCTTCCTTCCTACAGCCTCCCATAATGATCTCCGGAATAACATTTTTGGTGGTCCTTTTATCACAATTGGAAAAGTTGGTTTAGGTGCTGTAAAGCAGACCAAAAAATATCTTTACATTACATTCTAAAACTGATCTTTTCAGATAATCCAATAAAGTCATTTGGGGACTGAAGGGTAATAAACATCCTGCCATCCCATGAATCAGACCTGTAACTGTGGGCCAGAAATGTTGGAGTTGAGAACGGTTCCAAAAGAAATGCAGAAAAAAAATTGGCTTTGCTTCCTTGACATTGCTTGCATACATCTGGAACACTGGCACAGATTTTTGATAAATGACCTAGCTTCAATATTTCTGGAAATTTGTACATCCTGTCATGTGCAAAGGCATCACTTTAGCACTACACATTCCTGGCCACATGTAGGGGACTGTCCATAAACAACGTGATGAATGTCATTTATATGATGAATAGCTAACAAACACTATGGCTGAATGGCGCTGCTGCCACAGGGAAGCATTTCTTGGTGGTGTTGTGTCTTCCTTCTATAAGTATTACATTTAAACAGCAATGTCATCAAGATATTTGTGCTTAAAATAAGAACAGTAAGAGAGACAGAAATAAGCAATTATCGTATGGACAATGTAGGCATTTCAAATCATTGTGGTTGTGTATCTATTCCCAACATTTGGTTCTCCATATATTACGGTCTGATCAAGTAGCTTGCCCTTTACTGGGCAATGCATCTTTCAACTGAAAGAAGGAATCCTTTGTCCATAAAGTCTTTTTCCATCAGAATGCATATTTCTTTCAAAGGAAGCCATCTCATTCAGTCAGAAAGGACCATTAGATACAACATCATTAATTCATTAAAAACACTTCCATGAAATAATGCAATCTCACTTCTGCCTCTTACCATCTTTCTCCCTACCCAATTCTCTTGTTGCCACCTCCTCCATCACAGTCTCCCACACATTTCCTCCTCTTCCCTTCATTGTTACTGTTAGGGTTACCAGATCCAACACAGAAAATACCTGGGGAATTTGGGGGTGGAGCCACAAGACTTCCTCATTCCATAACACAAATTAAAATACAGCAGTGTAGTTCCCCTGAATACAGTCTTCATTTCCTTCTCCTCTTTTCTGCCTTCAAAGGGTTCTCCAAGCAGCTGCACTTCCACTAAATGAAAGTGAACACCCCCTCACACACACACACTCACAAAGTAGCCAAAGTAAACACAGATTGAAAGTGCATACTTTTGTGATCTCACTGGGAAGATTTACTCATGGGAGTTGCTGAATGTAACCATCTGCTGTATTTCCACCAACTGCTTCAGACTAACACAGGAAACGAAAGGTTCTAGTTTATTATTTATTATGCAAACAACTTCTGAAAGGAATGTAAGACAAACAAAGGGACTAGGGCTGGCTTCTTTCCTTTTTCACAGCTTCACAGACTCACCAGGAACAGCCAAGTGGCTCTGCTGGCTCACCCTGCCCCCATTGAGATTTAAAGGCACATACATCTTTCAAACCTCTTCTAAGCTTCCAAGCTTCTTCTAAGCCTTCTGTGGTGGAAAGCCACATTGGGGCTGGGCTTCCCCCTGCTAGCCAGCTGGCTGGTGGCAGGGAGGAGCCTGCAAAACTGGGGGATCCCCCGCCAGGACCGAGGGACTGGCAAGCCTAGTTACTGTGCTATGCTCTGCAGGGAGGCCCAGTTGGCTCTTTGGAGTAGTGCCCTCAAGCCTGGATAGTGAGGCTTGAGGGTGCCAATGGGAGCTGGAAGCAAAGACCTGGAACAGGGACACAGGTGTCAAGACTCAAGGCTTGATTTTTAGCCAGTAAACTGCAGACAAGGCCTCAGATGCAGGTGAGAGGAGGGAAGTTTACAGTCACCTTAATCCCTCTTTCTCACCCTCATACACTTCCTTTTCTCTTTCCTCTCTCTGCGGTCACAAGACATGGGCAGAGCTATGAGCTCTTCCTCCCCAGCTGGTCATTTGCAGTTCCTTTAAATCTCCCCTGGTCAGCCCTTCTCCCTCAGAAGCCTCTGTCACCCTAAAAAAAACCCTGGTGTGATGGTTGGGGAGCCAATAGCTTGCTACCTCTCTTGGCCCACCTCCCACTTGTACCTTCAGTTTCAGGTGTGGTGAATAACCCAAATGCCTCTGCCTGCTTTGCCAGAGCCAGCTCCATGCAGCCCACCCAGAGGAGAGCCCTCCTGTCTTCCCTCCCAGCTTGGGTGCTGGACTCGTCATCATTCTATGCTTCCTCCCTGCTTCACCACTGGGACTGGCTTGCAAGCTCCCCAGCCCCGCTCTGAGCCAGTTTGGTGTAGTGGTTAAGTGTATTAACTCTTATCTGGGAGAACCAGGTTTGATTCCCTACTCCTCCACTTGCACCTGCTAGCATGGCCTTGGGTCAGCCATAGCTCTGGCAGAGGTTGTCCTTGAAAGGGCAGCTGCTGTGAGAGCCCTCTCCAGCCCCACCCACCTCACAGGGTGTCTGTTGTGGGGGAGGAAGGTAAAGGAGATTGTGAGCCGCTTTGAGACTCTTCGGAGTGGAGGGCTTATCTTCTTCTTCTTCCTTGGTGGTTTTGGGAGGCAATTCAGGCTGTTCTTGGCCTCCCCTACCAGCCTTCCCCTGCCTGCTCTGGCCTGGGATTTGGTAGATTTTCCACTCTGTCACCACACCTCCAACCTGCTTGTTGGTTGTCTGACAGGGCTGTAGCCAGTATCTTTGCTGCGTGAGATGGGCCTGGTGGTGGGTGTAGGGGTGGATTTTGCTGAGGCTGGGTGTGTGGGTGTCATCAGGGGCAGGGCTGCTCTGGACAACAGAGTTGTGGCTAGTGGACCAGTTGACCCAGCAAACCTCCCTTCCCAGCCCAAAGCTTAACTAGCCTCACAGAGAAGCAACTCCACCTGCTCTAAAAGCAGCATCTGAGATTCATCTTGCCAGGATTAACTGGGGCCAGGATCCTGCAATGGAGGTGGAACATTGTCTGCCAGCCTGGTACTACATCTTTGCTGGGCTATCTCATAAGAATATAAGAGAAGCCATATTGGATCAGGCCAATGGCCAACCCAGTCCAATATCCTATGTCACACAGTGGCCGAAACCCAGATGTCATTAGGAGGTCCACCAGCAGGGCCAGAACTCCAGAAGCCCTCTCACTGTTGCCTTCCAAGCACCAAGAATACAGAGCATCACTGCCACAGACACAGTGTTTCATCCATATATTGTACATAATACCCACAGATGGACCTTTGCTTCACAGGTTTATCTAATCCCCTCTTGAGGTTTTCTATGCTTGTAGCTGTCATCACTTCCTGTAGCAGTGAATCCCTCATGTTTATTATTCTTTGAGTGAAGAAGTAATCTACTGCTCAGCAATTTCACTGAGTTCCCATGAGTTCTTGTGTTGTGAGAAAGTGAGAAAAGTACTTCTTCCTCTACCTTCTCCATCCCATGCATAATTTTGTAAACCTCTAAGGAATGCACACTTCCATATGAATCCATCAGACCATTACAGTCTTCTTCAGAGGCCTTACTTTGCCTGTCCCCACCCTCTGAAGCTAAGATTGGTGGTAACTTGAGAAAGGGCCTTCTCAGTCATGGCACCAAAATTATGGAATCCCTTCCCAGAGAAATTCATCTCTCTCTTTATATGCTTGTCTTCTGCTAGTGAAAGACCATTTTTGTTTTGCCTGGTGTTCCTTTGCTGATTCTCATTGACACTTTCTCCACCATATGTATTTAAGTGCTCTATTTTAATTGTTTCTATATTTATATGTGTTTTTCATCCTGGGAACCCTATGTCATAAGGAAAGGCAGCTTTAAAATGTTTTAAATAAATATCTCTGTCGCTATATCATCCCCATTGTCAAAATTTAGACTGCACGTTCCTATGAGGCGGGAACCTGTCTTTTTTCATTTCTAGCTCTATAAAGTAGTATGGAGATTAATTGTACAGCATAATTTTTAAATTACCGTCATTACTATACAAAGTGGGTGTCAAGTTGTACCAGCTACCCTTTCTACAGCATTCATTCATCCCTTAACAGCTTATAAACACAGACAAGGTTTAAAAAAAAATCACAACTGATTTTGTTTTCAGTTACATTTTGTACAGCCTTCATGATGACAACAGATGTGTTGTGTGACTCAGTTTTATATCCACACAATAAAATTTCAGTTCTGACAGGCATGGGCAATTAATGTGGTCCATATGAATGACAACATTCCTCTTCTCTTCTGCCACAAGACTTGTGAATGCAGTACCATGACTGGCATCCGATCAAAACACAGACTTTAACAATCCAAAAGGAATACAAAACAACCCTCTTGATCCAAAGCTCTGCTGGCATTGTGATGTGAACATGCTGCTCTTAGTGTGCAGGCCTGCAGTGAAGTCAGGGCTGTCTTTGACATTACAGTGAAGAGGGAAACTTTTGCTGTATTGGAGCTACAATCTTTCTTGTATGGGTTGTGGTGCAATGCAATAATTTGCCGCAGGGCTAGTGTTATGGAGATCTAGGTTCAAACCAATGGCTAGTCTTATAATTCAGCAGCTTACCCCCTGATGTCACTAAGCCCATCCCTAAGCTATATAACATGAGTAACAGTAAAAAGGTATTGTGATGGCAGCAGTGATAGAGGTAAAGATAGAATGAATCAAGATGATCCCACTGTATCTGTAGCAACCAACATTCAGAAAGTAGGTATAAAGGCCAGCAATACTAAGAGGAGTAGGGCTAAAATTCTGGGCACCTGGGTTGACCTGGCAAACTGGGCAAGGTTCTGTTGTAATCAAGCAACTTGTGTAAGGAGGCGCAGGAGGGAATTTTATCTGGTGTCTGTGCTGGCTCTCAGCAGCCCTGACAGAGGTAATTATGAAGCTTGTAAACAACCACCTAGCTTGGTAGTCTTCAGCCTCGGCAGCACTAGGTCCTACCTTGAACTCAAAGGTCGCAGCGTGCCACATTATAGTCACATCACAGGAAAAAGGGAAGCCTGAGTTATGTAATGATGTCAGACCCTCCCAGCAGAGTTGAGGGTTCCTCGCTTTTGAGCCCCACCTCTCTGCCACTGGCCATCTGGCCAGCAGGGGGGATTACACCCCCCCTCCAAAAAAAGGGAAGAATTGTACATTTTCCATCAAGATCAGTGGTCTTGGCCTTTGGAGAATGCCAAGAGAAAACCTCTTGCTGGGTTACAAGCAGCCCCCCCCCCCCCCAAGCAAGCTGCCATTTTTTTTTTTACTGCTTTTAGGAAGAACCTTCTGCTAGTGCAGATGAATATGTGTGACATGCTTTCTGCTTCTCCTTCTGCCCACATAACTATGAGGAGAGAAAGGGCAGGTTCACTCAGTGGTGGGCAGAATTCCTCCAGGACTCTTAGCTTGTTCCTTGTTGTAACCTGTCTTGAGCCTTGTTTCAGGGAAAGTCAGGTGAAAAATGCCCTAAGTTGATAAATGTAGCACATTTCCTGGCATGTACTGTGTTTCTTGATGCAGATTCTTTGTGGTCTAGTGTCCATAGCCAGGACCTGGAAACTGGTAATATCATAACTCTAGGGTTACCAGGTCCTTTGGACCTGCCAGCAGGGGATGGGGAGTGAACTTACCAGGAGTGAGGAGGAATACTGAAAATAAACCTGATGTGCCTTCGTGACCTGGAAGTGACATAGGTATGTCAGCAGGGTGACATTTTGGTTTTTGGACAAAACTCTGTAGCAGGATTAGCTTTTACCATAGAGACCACAGAATTTAGCCCCCAAACCGGAGCATCACCCCCAACATCCCCAATGTGCCTACATTCCTTCTGGATTACATCGGCACATCACATTTAATTTTGGCATTCTTGTATTTGCTGACAAAAAGTACAGACACTCACTTTGGTGCTCGTTTTTAACAAAAATTAAACAGCCCTGCACCAATTTCTTCAAAGTCTGCAGCCCGTAATAAACAATGCCAATCACAAGAGTGAAAGAAACAATACTGACAGAATCCATGTTACAAAGCACTTACTTCCTTTCCAGTAGCTTTTCTAGACCACACCATCTGTAACAGCTAGCATGGACAGAATGCTGGACTGGTACCTGGCCTGTCTAGAAGCAAACCCCTGCTCTGCCACCCTTCCTGGTGGCCTTGGACAAGTCACTAGGTCTAAATTACCACAGATGTTTGCAGTGAGGATAAAATAGGATAACTGGAGGGTGCACTAAGCTTGCCTCTCTCCCAGTCTCCACTGACTTTTCCAGTTTTTGTGCCCGCAGCATCAAATGGAACCAGTTTTTCCAAAGAAAACTAATGCAAGCTGGCTTCGAGTGCTATTGCAACTGGAAGCTTATTAACAGTGCATATTAGAAGTACAATGCTGATGGCAAAGAGTCAGCAAGCTGCAGGTTCTATCACTCGATGTTCTACAGCAAGACTCTGCTCTAATAAAACCCAAATGAGTCCCTCATCAACATGGGAGAAATGGGGAGCTTATGTCCCAACACAGCATCGGCTGGTGGCACATTTTACTGAGCTCTTGGTCATCTCCTTGTTAGAGAGCAATGGGAAAGAACACAGACTGTTATTCTAGAAGGATATGTTTGTTTGTTGTGGCTTCTATTGTGCTGCCAGGTTGGATGAGCTCCTCACTGCATTAGCATTTTCAGGGAATTTTATTAGTTTATGCTCAAAATGATTTTAAAATTGAATTACATATTTATCATATTACATTTGTAAGGATTGCAACATAAACTGCCAGTCCTATTGACCAATAATGTATCATTTTTCGGCACAGCAGGTTTCTGAAACTGTTGGGTGCTGCACGGAAGAGGACAGCATATTGTTTTAGTATGAAATTGGCAAGTGTTATGCACTGCAGTGATCCAGCAATGAATTTTGCTTTGATAAAGTGGACCGTTTTCGAACATAGCTTACCTCGCAGTCACAATCCTGTTCCCTCCGCAGTGTCTGTCGGATTTCCCACCATCTGCACCGGAGTTACAGGAAGTGCCGCGGCTTTTGCGTAGCAAACGTAAACTGGGTTAGCCAAAGCACCATGTTTTAATACAAGCCAGCTTCAAGGAAACACATTTTTTTTCCAGTAAGATTTTATTGTATTCTCACATGATATCCATATTCAGGCAGCCCAAAGAACTCATCAGATTGTGATGAGATTTACACTGCATGCCACAGGAATTAAATTTGATTTGTCTTCCATTATGCTTTTTTAAAATGAAGACAAATCAAGTGTGGTTTTTAAATAAAAAAGTTGTTGAAACATCTGCAATTCTTTATCATGATAGCACTCTAATTATTATACATAATATAATTATGTATTATGCTCCTTATTTCATTCATACCCATGCCCCTTTACAGAAGGTAAATGGATACTAAAACATTGGCAGCAACTGGATGATCAAGGAAACCAGTCTGCTCGGTCAGATAAGGAGCTCAGAAGTCCTAGACACATGTATACTTTCTCCTCTGCTTTCCTGCAGCTCATACATTAAAAATTTCCTGACCACTATTTGCTAGGTCCTACCTCGCTGCCAGTGGGGGGATCCTGGACCCAGTCCAGAAATCTTCTGCTATCACTAAGAAGTGACCTCATCATGTTGCTGATGTTGAGCACAATGTGCTAGGGTTTGGGGCAAAAACTCTATGGTTTTTTAATTACAAATCCCAGAAAGTCTTCATATGACATTGGCAGTATGAGTGACATCATTATGTAAGGGTTTCCCCCACTGGCCAGCTGGGGGCTGGTGGATTGGAGACCCAAAGACCAGGGGATCCCTTGGCCGGACCAAGGCTCCAGCAACCCTACAATTTGCTGGCATTTCTGTGTCAGGAAATGTTTGCATCTTGCCTGCCAACCAAAATTCCACATCGGGATAAACTGTAGTTTACAATCTGAGTGTGTTGGCAAGAAATAAACCCAAATCTGTTGTAGTGTCGAGTCTGGAAGCTGCAAGAAATGGAACTTTCTTCCAAATCAGGAAGTCTTCGATTTTGATATGGTGCAAAAGGAGAGGGCCCCTGCACGCAAACCATATAGTCTGTTTGTGACTTCTGAATACAACCACAGTGATTCTATATTTTGACTCTAATTAGATCCCAGGGCAAAAAGCAATACAGAGTTGGAGGTGGAAAGTGCTATCAAATCACAGTTGGCTTCTGGTGACCCTGTAAAGTTTTCAAGGTAAGAGATGTTCAGAGGTGGTTTGCCATTACACCTGGACTTCCTTGGAGGTTTGCCATTCAGGGGTGACTGTACTTACCTTCTGAGATCTAATGAGATCTGGCTAGCCTGGGCCATTCCTTTACAAAAGTGTACTTAGCTTTGTGCTAGTTTATGGCCTAAGCTAGTAGTAGTCACTCTGCAGCTTGAAGAGCTACATAAGTACTGCATGTAGGGTTGCCAAGTCCAATTCAAGAAATATCTGGGGACTTTGGGGGTGGAGCCAGGAGACATTGGGGGCGGAGCCAGGAACAAGGGTGTGACAAGCATAATTGAACTCCAAGAGAGTTCTGGCCATCACATTTAAAGGGGACAGCACACCTTTTTAAATGTCTTCCTTCCATAGGAAATAATGGATAGGGGCACCTTCTTTTGGGGCTCATAGAATTGGACCCCCTGGTCCAATCGTTTTGAAACTTGGAGGGTACTTTGGGGAGAGGCACTAGATACTATATTGAAAATTTGGTGCCTCTACCTCAAAAAACAGCTCCCCCAGAGCCCCTGAAACCTCCAGATCAATTCCCCATTATACCCTATGAGAATCAATCTCCACATAGGGAATAATGAAGACGTTTCCCTCTCCTCTCCCCGCCCCCCCCCCCGTTTCTGGCAAATCTGATGCAGGGGATTGGCCTCTCTACTCACAAGTTGCTGCCAGCTTCTTCACAGCAACACAGACACACCATCCCAAATTGAAGCCTTTCAATCAAGCCTCCGGAGGTGCAAAGGCACATGGTCCTTTGCGGGCGGGGCTTCCCTCCCCCCCACCAGCCAGCTGACTGGGGGCAGGAAGCAGCCTGGGAAAATGGAAGAACAGCTGCTGCGATCGGGGCTGGGTGGGAAGGGAAGGGCAAGGAGAAGCTGCTGCGATCCAGGGTGGGAAGGGAAGGGACGAGGAGAAGCATCAGGGATCGATGGGAAGGGAAGGGGCGAGGAGAAGCTGCTGGGATCGGGGCTGGGTGAGAAGGGCCGCCATTCCCCCTCCCCCTCGCTTTCCGGATTTTTGGTGAGCGGGGGGAGGAGACTCCAAATCAAGGATCCCCCGCCCAGGCGGGGGATTTGGGAAGCCTAACTGCATGCTATCTGGGCCAGCCCAACAAACATATACAACCAGGGCGCATTTTTTTGTAGCAGGAACTCCTTTGCATATTAGGTCACACACCCCTGATGTAGCCAATTCTCCAATAGTTACAAGGCTCTTTGTACAGGGTCCACTGTAAGCTCCAAGAGGATTGGCTACATCAGGTGTATGTGGCCTAATATGCAAAGAAGTTCCTGTTACAAAAAAAGTCCTGTATACAATTATATAAGAAATAACTGTTAATATTAAATATATACTTTTAAACTATCACGTTACTTCTGAGCACGTTGAACCTTCGGTCAGCTTTTGTGTACCTGGAATGAGGAAAGGCCTTTCCTCTCTGGCTTTTTGCTCTCTCTCCTCATCACAAGCCATAGCATCTCAAAATACAAAGTGAGATGGCCAAGGCTTCCACAGGACTGGACGATGGTTGGGGAGAATGGGGATGAAAACCACTAGCAGCCTACTGTGGTCAGTTTGCTCTCTTTCCCAGTGGCTGTCAGGGTGATTGTGGTGGTTGTATTCTCTCTCTCCGCTGTGGTCAGATTGCTTTCCTCCTGGCAGCGATTTGGATGCTAGGATGAGAATGAAGAAGCTGTGGGGCTGTTAGGGAGGATGGGCTTATGGTATAGAATAAGGCCTGCAGCTCAGAGAGGCTTGCAGTTCACCAGTCCTCCAGGCCCTGCAGCAGCTATTTTAAGGTGGGAACCAGCTGCCAGCCACAAAACCCTGTAGCTTTCCTAAGCTCCTGGTGATGTGACCTTGAGTCAGCCACAAGTTCTCTCAAAACTGTTCTGCTCAAGGGCAGTTCTGGGAGAGCTCTCTCAGCCCCACTGACCTCACAGGGTGTCTGTTGTGGGGAGGGGAAGGAAAAGGAGATTGTAAGCCACTCTGAGACTTCTCCTCCTCCTCCATGACATGGGGTAAGTGCCACATTAGGGAACAGTGCCCAGAAGAGCCACGGGTGACATGTCAAAGAGTAAGTTGCGGATCCCAAGCCACTGAGGATCACTTGTCTAAGTTCACAAGGCATTCAAACTACTACTTTAACCAGGCTTCTGGATGACACAGAACTATTGCTGGTGTGGCACACAGCAGGCAGCAACGAACTGGGGAGATAAAGGATGAAATCCCTGTTGAGCCATAAACTCTGCAGGCAGCAGTCTCCATCTTTCAACCTAATTTACCTCGCAGTGGCTAGGATATCATGGGAATTTTCTGCTGATGGAAAGACGGGGTGATTTGTATCAAGTCCATCTTCCCAGTGCAGACATCCAGGCCCCCCTCTCCAGGTGCAGCATTTCAAGGATCAGTTGGGCTGCAGAGAGAAGAGAGAGGTGAGGAGGTCTCATTTTGCAGACAGAAATCACTTGTGTCAGAGCACCAGCTGGCAAGTAGATCAGTTGTTAGCTGGGATCTATGCAACCTCTTGCCCAGATTGCCCGAAGGTATGGGCTGGGGTGTCACCAGTATGCTGATGACGCCCAGCTCTATCTACTTATGGACGGCCGACCGGTCTGCGCCCCAGAAAACCTGGATCGGGCATTACAGGCCGTGGCTGAGTGGCTCAGACTGAGTGGACTGACACTGAATCCTGCAAAGACAGAGGTCCTTTGTTTGGGCCGTCGGGGACCGGGGGGGGGGGGGAATCCCCCTGCCAGCTTTTGACGGTGTACCGCTGAGGCCAGCGGAGAGGGTCAGGAGCCTGGGGATGCTATTGGAGCCGTCCCTAAAGATGGAGGCTCAGATAGCGGCCACTGCCAAGTCCGCGTTTTTTCATCTTAGACGGGCAAGGCAGTTGGCCCCCTTCCTGGCCCCCGACGACCTAGCAACAGTGATCCACGCTACGGTCACCTCGAGGTTGGATTACTGCAATGCCCTCTACATGGGGCTGCCCCTGTGCCAGACCCGGAAATTGCAGCTAGTGCAGAATGCTGCGGCCCGACTGTTATTGGGCCTCCCAAGGTGGGGGCACATCCGGCCGGGCCTTCGGGCTCTGCACTGGCTTCCAATAATATACCGAGTCCAGTACAAGGTGCTGGTCATCACCTTTAAAGCCCTATATGGCCTGGGACCTGCCTACCTGAGGGACCGTCTCTCCCCACACGTTCCCCAGAGAGTACTGAGGTCTGGCACTCAAAATCTGCTCACCATCCCCGGGCCCAAGGAAGTGCGTCTCAAGGCAACTAGAGACAGGGCCTTTTCCACAATGGCCCCTATGTGGTGGAACCAGCTACCGGAAGAGGTGAGGGCCCTGCAGGACCTTGCTCAGTTCCGCAGGGCCTGTAAGACAACCCTCTTCCGGTTAGCCTATGCCTGATTAGATAATGTAGCTACCAGATTTCTGTGATTATACTGTATAGTTTTAATGTTATAATTCTAAGGTTTTTAGGTTTTAATTGTCTGATTTTAAATGTAATAACTTGCTCTGATTTTACTGTTTTATTGTTTTATTGTCGTTGTAAGCCGCCCTGAGCCACTTGTGGGAAGGGCAGGATAGAAGTCACCAAATAAATAAATAAATAAATAAATCTGGTCCCTCAACTAGGTGAGACCAACCTTTGGGGACCACACATGGGCAGGAGAGCATTGGCTGGCAGACAGGTCAGTCAGTGACCACTATCTGGTGCCCCAACGGGGCAAGAATGACCAGGGGGACCACACGACTGCTGATTGGTACACTGAGCTGAGATGGATTTGTAGACCCAACAAGTACAGTTCCCAGCCACAAACATCCTCTGGTCAGGCAGGTTGGAGCAGCAATCTTGGAGCCAACTGCCCTGAAAGGGTTGACATGGCAAGGTGCATGATGAACAGGCTGGAAAAGCTCATGGTGACCATGGGGGCGGGCACAAATTTTATCCACCAGACATCTCTTGCTTGTGAGGGCCCTGTTTCAGGTTGCCTGCATTCATTTATCTTCATGGGGCTTGGACACATCTCTGTCTGGCATTTGGTATGGCCTGCGGACTTGGCTACAGCTGTAGAAATCTTGGTGGGAGCCAGGTGGGAGGATGCCTGGCTTTTGTGGTGGTATCAGAATGGGTCTGGATCCATTTCAGGAAAACCAGCCTGTGTGCCCATTTTCCTGGCATATGGGGATCCTGTTAAGGGATCTTGGGGTGAGGGCTTTCAAGGCCCAGTGCAGGGTCTGTGAACAGTTTATGGGACAGGCCCAGCTTGGGGGCTGTCAACAGATTACCATCATGCCCAGGTGGCAGAGGAGACCACTTAGTGGTGACCGTCATTGTGGAATTCAGCAACCTGCCATCCCATGGTTCTCCCTACACCAGCAGGTGGACTGGGTGGGACCAGATACATTGACTGGCAGGTGGATCAGTCAATGCCAGGATCCAGTGGACTCATGCTAGGCCAAGGCTTCTTACAGCTGTAACCAATTAAAAAGTTGTGCCCAATTTATTCTACATTCTATTCCAAAAACTCTGATTTCCCATTAGCCACACGCCGCTCTCATGCTCCTCTTCTCTGCGAGGCTTCTGTCGGATTTCACACTATCTGCCCCGAAATTGCAACTAGCTTGGCCTTTTTTGTGTGGCAAACAGAAACTGGTTTTAGAGGATCTTGTTTGCTGTGCAAAAAAGTGTTACTGGCAGGTAGAAGTAAAGGGGCCCTCTCCCTGTCTCTAGGTGCTGGGACTGCAAATCACTTGTGTCAATAGAGGTTTACTTCAGAATCCAAGCGGGGGTATAAAGACACTTATCACATATACACTGCCATGGATCCAGTGATGTGCAAGAAGAAACAAACAGATTTAGTGCAATTCTGTTTGTGCATGATCCTGTGCAACATCTAGTACAGGGGTGTCAAACATGCAGGGCTCCTATCAGGCCCCTGAGCAACTGGCTGTCATCTGCTTCCTTCTCCCTCTCTTGTTCCCTTCTGCATCACAGCTTGCATTGCAAGGCTTGCTCACTCACACAGGAGCTACAGAGCAAAACCTTGATTTTCTCCATTGAGGAAAATCACAGCAGAGCTACTGAGCCAAGCCTCTCTTCCTTCTATTGGCTGAAGCTCTTCCTGGTCCCCTGGGGAGAGAGGGAAAGAGCCAGAGCTTCCTTTGCCCAGTTCCGTGGATCCCATGAGAGTAGGGTTGCCAAGTCCAATTCAAGAAATATCTGGGGACTTTGGGGGTGGAGCCAGGAGACTTTGGGGGGTGGAGCCAGGAGACATTAGGGGTGGAGCCAAGATCAAGGCTGTGACAAGCATAATTGAACTCCGAAGGGAGTTCTGGCCATCACATTTAAAAGGACGGCACACCTTTTCAATGCCTTCCTTCCATAGGAAATAATGAAGGATAGGGGCACCTTCTTTTGGGGCTCATAGAATTGGACCCCCCAGTCCAATCTTTTTGAAACTTGGGGGGTATTTTGGGGAGAGGCACTAGATGCTATACTGAAAATTTGGTGCCTCTACCCCAAAAAACAGCCCCCCCAGAGCCCCAGATACCCACGGATCAATTCTCCATGATTTTCTATGGGAATAAATCTCCATAGGGAATAGCAGAGTTCCCAGCAGACATTTCCCTCCCCTCCCCACCCCACCCGCTTTCTGACGACCCTGAAGCGGGGGAAGGGCCTCCAAACCGGGGGATCCCCTGCCCCCACCTGGGGATTGGCAACCCTATATGAGAGAGATACAAAGAAAACACCTTTAAGACCAATCAGTGCTAATGTTTTAAGTTTTATATATATATATGTGTGTGTGCGTGTGTGTGTGTGTTTGTCCTTTACCTAATCTTAAATAGGTACACACATGGCCCAGCCCAGCATGGCTTGGCACAAGCTGATATGGCTCGGCCCCTCAAGGTCTCATTTATGTCAGATCTGGCCCTCATAACAAATGAGTTCGACACCCCTGATCTAGTACTTTCCTTCCTATATATTATTGTGCCCAGTTGCAGAAGATCTTGTGGAAATGTAACAGGGGATACAATAATTTTGAAACACTGTTAGTGTTTTTCTTGTATTTCCATTTGTAAAAAAAATGTGTAGTGCAGGGGGAAATTTTGCACTGGATCCAACCCACTGCCTTGAGTTTTTAAGGGGCCTCCAACAGAGAGGGGTTTAAAAACACTAACGTTGGAGAAAACAGCATTAATAGGTACAATATAAAATTTATTTGCATACTAAGAGATATGCTAGCTTTATGGGGCCCAAGACTGACATATGTTCCTGTACGTTTTGAGTGGGAAGAAAAAGCTCCTCAGTAGATAGTATTTTGCACATATTTCTAATTTTTTTTTTTAATACCTGCTGATGCTTCTAGGGTTTTTTTTTTGCTCTAAATCTGAAATAGCAACCAAGGAGGAAAAATACACATCAAAACTGTCTTTTGCCTTTGACCTTAATCAGCCTGGTTGCATTAAGTTGATGTTTCTGACTGATTTTTCGTGATCGTGAAAGGATGCAGTCTCAAAGGCTCTGAGGTGTTTTGGAAGGCTCAGATAATAAAAGGAAATAATGGGTTTAGCACAAAAAGCATTCATTTCTGCAAGAAAATAAGCAGAAAAAAAGCAATAAAACCATTTTGGTCATTCTCAACAGTAGTTGCTCAATTCAAGTTTACACCCTCTAGAATTTTGGGAGAGGGATACATACTTGTGGTCTCCATTATCATTTTAAGACAGATAGCACACTATTTTCTTTCTCTTTTTTTGGTAACAGTCGGAACTCTGTTAACTGCAACAATTATGGCTAATCCTGTTCGACCACATCCACTGTTAAAAGCATGGCTCTCAGTGCCCAAATCATTTCCAATTCAATATAATTAGAAACATTCCAAATATCTACATGAGATATGCCCTGTGGTCATTACATGTGCCGGCTTTATGGGTCCCAAAGACTGAACTGCGTTCCCCAGAGAAGCCAAATATACTTACTTTAAAATCAACTGCCCTTTTATAGTTAGAACAAGTATTCATTATACAAAATGACAAGGAAGCTAAACAATGGCTGGTCATCTCACCCCACAAAGAAGATCGTTAACGAAAGCCAATGTGGTTTTGAACACTATTTCCTAACTTTCGCGCTATTTTAGAAAAAAAGAGTGATGGAAATATAAACTGAGCACATTTACAGAAAATGTTGCAGTTCATTCTTTACAACAACAATTACTGCAAAAGGGAATGCTAGTTTGTAGATCTTTGAATAACTATTCTAGAACACGTGGCTTGTAAAGAACATACTTCACCCAGGTCCAGAAACAACTACTTCATAGTCTCCCCCAAGGTTTTCTTGGGGTCCTTATAAGGTAGGTATGTGAGGTACATAAGCAGAACTTTGGGAATCTTTTGAGAGTGGAAATCTCGCTTTGCATAAATTCAGCACTGTCTTTTTTCCTCAGTACACACCTGCTGCCCCATTTTTTGATCTTCTGCAGAGCTCTCTGCCAATCAGAGATAACTCGAAATGAACAGAATGGTACATTTTTACATGAACTAGACGAATTGCTGGCGCCATGAAAGAAAAATTCAATATTCACGGGCATCACCCGAAGTGAGCATAGCAGGATAGCATCACCTGAAGTGAGAATAGCATATTAAGCTGCTTTATTATACCAAAACGATACTGTCTACTCTGCCTGGCAATATTGTTCTAGTACCCTCAAGCAAAGGTCTTTTCAGTCCTATATATAATTTTCATTAGATGTGGCAGGGCCTTGGGCCTTTAGCACGCAACACAAGTGACTTCTGTATACAAGACAAGAGTGTTATCTCAGCTATAGCCCACTAAAACAAATTCAGGCAACACCACCACAACCAAATGATTTCTGCATAAGCCTACTAAAATAATCTACTTAGAGAACTTAAAAATGAAAGTAATCTTGACTTATTTGAAAAACCTGGACCATTTCCCCAAGTTTGGCAGGCTGATTTGGAGGACCATGTCCCCAAAATATTATTATTAATATTCTGTTTTTATAGGCAACCTCGTCTCTTGCAGCCACTTGCTGTTTTTATTTTAAGTCTAAAGGACAACAGAGGAACTATATCTGGAAAATGAGCTGGAATAAGGTGTTATTTGTTTGTACAACTCCCAAGTTTTGTCCTGGAGCTTTCTGACAACTTTATAAATAAAATTGTTTCTTGTTAAGAACAGATGTTCTCATTATACAATATTTATAACCTGTTTGCCAAACTAAGGGTGCAAGCCAAAAGAAAGAGGCATTATCCTGGAGACTGTAAAGCCTAAACTTCTAGAATATTGTATATGTCTGCACCTGGAAGTCATGGCAACTTCTGGTGACTGACCCCTACTGGGAGCCTGGAGGATATTCAGAGAGGTGGCTGAATAAAGCTTGCCCCTGGTATTTCAAGAAGGCCTACCATCCAAGTACTTGCCAGAGTCGACCCTGCTTAGCTTCCGAGATCTGACAAGATCAGGTTTGCCTGGGCTATCCATGTCAGGGCATCATCTTAGAATATTTTGAAATAATAATAATCTTTTGCTGTAACAGTGGGCTTCTTGTGGTTGACATTAAATCAGAATAGGGGTGGAAATGTAATATATGTTAGACTTTTATTTTACATGTTTATGGACCTTTTAACTGTATCATTAAGCAAAAAAATAAAATAAATCTGTCTGAAACTGGCTTCACAGAAGTTTAATGATCCAAGATAATTGTTTTGTTGCTGTTAATAAAAAACTGCGAGAGCCTATGTGGACCAAAAATTAGAAACACTCTTTTCTTAAGAACATGGCAGTAAATTGTTCAAAGTAATTTTTCTGGGTGTGGACTCTTCCGAATGTCTTCTAAGTAACTTGGTCCAGTAGCATTAGTCATCCAAACACAAATGACTGACAGATGAAGTAGGACACACGCTACCTACAGCTGAAACAAATTGACAAAGCCATAGTGATTTGCCTTTGGACTTGTTTTATGCTTTTTACTTCTTTCAGCAATAAGAAATGAGAGCTGCCACTGTGGCTGCCCAAGCTGATGGCTCATGAATGCCATCAGTGAATGAACCAAAGGTCACATCTAGACTACAGATGTAAACTTCTTTGAAGCCAGTTTCAGACTGGTTTAAACCGTCATGTCCTTCCCGGTCCTGAAATCTGAAAATGGAAGTCTACTGAGGTCACTGGAAATTCTTTGTTTATCCTCTTCTGAAAACTACAGTGCCCTTAGCGTAGTGGTGGCTGATCTTTTTTTTTGGGGGGGGGAGGCAGTTATACAAATTTAGCCCCAAATGAAGAAAATGGAATTCTGGTGCATGATGCTCTACATCTACAATTCTATCAAGCCTTAATATTGGGCCAGGGAAGAGACAAAATCACAACATGGGAAGGTTTTGGAAGGTAGTCATGTTGGTCTACAGTAGAAGAGCTAGCTTCAAGTCCAGTACCACATTAGAAATCAACAAAATTTTGGGGATATATGCTTTCAAGAATCAAAAAGTCTTGTTTGTCTCTTATGGTGCTACTAGACTTTAACTATGGGTTGCAGCCAGAAAGGAAGAATGCACAAACATTCTTCCTGTAGCCAAAAGAAATGAAAAACCTTAATGGCTGATGGATGAAACCAGGGGTCATTTTGCAGAAAAATAGGTGGTGGAGCTCATCCAGGGATTGTTATGCAGCTGCACATACTATTCAATGGACAAGGAGGTGGAACTCTCAGAAGAAGGTGGAACTCGCAGAAAGGTTCAGGAGCTGTGCTCCTGTGAGCTCCCACTGAATCAGAGGCCTGGATGAAACTCTTAAAATTGCTAAAGATAGAAAAGAACTGAAAGTAAGAGGTGACGAAAACAGAATCAGAAGTCTAAATGCAACATTCCAGCTACTGGCACGCAGAGACAAGGAGAAGTATTATAATCAGGCCTTGGATTCAGTGGGAGCTCACAGGAGCACAGCTCCTGAACATTTCTGAGAGTTCCACCTCCTTGTCCATTGAATAGTAGGTGCAGCTGCATAACAATCCCTGGATGAGCTCCACCACCTATCTTTTCTACAAAACAACCCCTGATTATAATAATCAGTGCAAAGAAATAAATGAGAACAGCACAAAAGGAAGAACAAGAGATCTGTTCCACAAGATGCAGGAAAACAAAGGAAAATTTATAGTACAGTTGAGGATGCTGAAAGATCAACATGGAAATACATTTACCTGAATTGGACAAAATGAAGATACGATAGGACCAATACACTGAAGAACTATACAGGAGAGATGAGAGGATGACAGATTCCTTCCAAGAGGAATCCTTTGAAAAAGAAACCATTGTTTTAAAAAGCGAAGTGAAAGCTGCACTCAAAGCAACCGGGGGAAAGAAATCATCCTCTCACCAACTGACAATTGCACTAATTTTTTTTACTCGAGTGATGCTCAAAATCTTACAACAAAGACTGTTACCATATATCATATGGAATGAGAAATGCCAGATATTTAAGAAGAATAGGTTTTTATATTCCACTTTTCTCTACCTTAAGGTGTAGGGTTACTAATCCCCAGTTGGGGGGCAGGGGATCCCCAAGTTTATCAGAAAGCAGGGAGGGGGGAGGGAAATGTCTGCTGGGTACTCCATTATACCCTATGGAAACTAACTAAACATTGCATTTATTTAATTTTATGTCTGGTGCTTACTTACCTTCCATCCGTGTATTCTTTTTTTTGGGATCACACAATCCTCTTACTTACCTTACCTTCCATCTGTGTATTCTTTTTTGGGGGGTTGCACAATCCTCAGGTGGGGGCAGGGAACCCCCCCCCCCAGTTTGGAGGCCTTCCCCCACTTCAAGTTTATCAGAAAGTAGGGAGGGAGGAAAATGTCTGCTGGGCATAGGGTTGCCAATCTCCAGGTGGGGGAAGGGGATCCCCCGGTTTGGAGACCCTCCCCCCGCTTCAGGGTCATCAGAAAGCGGGGGGAGGGGAGGGAAATGTCTGCTGGGAACTCTATTATTCCCTATGGAGATTTATTCCCATAGAAAATCATGGAGAATTGATCTGCAGGTATCTGGGGCTCTGGGGGGGCTGTTTTTTGGGGGTAGAGGTACCAAATTTTCAGTATAGGATCTAGTGCCTCTCCCCAAAATACCCCCCAAGTTTCAAAAAGATTGGACCAGGGGTCCAATTCTATGAGCCCTAAAAGAAGGTGCCCCTATCCATTATTTCCTATGGAAGGAAGGAATTGAAAAGGTGTGCCGTCCCTTTAATGTGATCGCCAGAACTCCCTTTGGAGTTCAATTATGCTTGTCATAGCCTTGATCTTGGCTCCACCCCTAATGTCTCCTGGCTCCACCCCCAAAGTCCCCCGATATTTCTTGAATTGGACTTGGCAACCCTAGCTGGACACTCCATTATACCCTATGAAGACCAATTCCCATAGGGTGTAATGGAGAATTGATCTATGGGTATTGGGGGCTCTGGTTTTGAGGAAGAGGCATCAAATTTTCAGCATAGCATCCAGTCCCTCTCCTCAATACACTCCCCCCAAGTTTCAAAAAGGCTGGACCACGGGGTTCAATTCTATGAGCCCCAAAAGAAGGTGCCCCTATCCTTCAGTATTTCCAAATGGAGGGAATGCATGCAGTGCAGTCCCTTTAAATGTGATTGCCAGAACTCCCTTCAGAGGTCAATCGTGCTTGTCACAACCTTGCTCCTGGCTTCAATCCCTAAAGTCTTCTGGCTCCATCCCCAAAGTTCCCAGATATTTGAGTTGGACCTGGTTCTGAGAGAACTATGACTGGCCCACAGCTACCCAGTAGGTTTCATGTGGAGGAGTGGGGAAATTAAGTGGGGGATCAAATCTAATTCTCCAGATTAAAGTCTGCCATTCTTAACCACTGTACCACACTGGATTCAGAAATGGAAGAGGCACTAAAGATCATATTGCAAAGTTACGTTGGTTACTGGAGTATATGAAAGAATTTCAAAGAAAATCAACTTGTGTTTCATAGAGAACACCAACCTTCTGATTGTGTGGGTCATGAAAAGCTATGGTTGGTTTTTTAAAAAATGGGTGTGCCACAACCTCTGATTGTTTTGATGTACAACCCATACACTGGACTAGAGGCTACTGTTAGGACAGAATATGGAGAAACAGGATAGTTTCCAACTAGCAAAGGTGTATTTTATCTTCTATTCTTCTAGCTCCCCACAGAGATCAGGGTCCTGCAGGACTTGCTACAATAAAATGGGAGTAAAATGTAACATGGAGCTCTTCTGCCAGGCTTTTCATTGAGGACAACTAATGTGGTCAGCCCCTCTTGCTCAAATTCCTATGATAATGCTCACTGGTTTTAATATTTGGAGAACCCACTGATCAGACCAGATCTATTAACATCTAAAGCAAACCCAGGGCAACATGATTTATAATGCCATCTTAGTGGTGATACTGAGTTTTTAATTGTCATAAGTTAGAGTTTTTATATGGTTGTATAAACCCATATGTTGCAACCCGCCCTGAGCCTGCTTTGGTGGGGAGGGGTGGGGTAGAAATTGAATTAATAACAACAACAGTGATGATAATGATAACAACAATAAAAATAAAGCAGCTGCTGTGCTCAGGAGTCAAAAGGCAGGCATTGATTTGAGAGGGTACAATTTAACTGTAGCGGAGCTACTTCAGGAAGGGCTTGTTATCAGTTCTTTTAAATCTGTACATGTTTAGTCAAGAGTATGTTATCTTTCCACATGGTTACCTACCCCTGTCAAATATTTCAGGAACTCAAGGAAATGCGGAAAACTGAAGCTTTTAAAGTGATATGGATACACATTATTAATCCTTCCAATATATCTTGGCCATGATTTAAAAACAAAAACAACAACAGTGTACGGTTCTGAGCTCAAAGTATGAGGCAGGGAATTAGCTCTCCCTTTACATTCATCTGCTACTACATGGGCCCTTGTTATTGCAACATTGCCAGACACTGTATCATTCCCCTGCCTTTCCCCATCATATGTATAGCCCTGGTCTCCTCTACCTTCCAAAGTGGGATTCAGTTCCAGCAATTTAGGCATATTACCCCTGTATTGCCTAATACTACAATGTGGCCAAGTGATGTCAAGAATCTTGCTGTGGCTTAAATGCCTCCCAACACCTTTTACACACATGCCACCCACCTTCAACCTTGTCTCGCAAGCTCCCCAGTCTCAGCTAGGTATTGTTATTCCAGGACCAATGGTTGAGTTATTTTTAATGCTTGCTTCAAGACCTTCTGTCTACTGGGTCCTATGACATGAGTATTCTTTGGCTGATTCCTCACTGGCAGTTGTTCCATCACTGGGCTTCTGCTTGAGCCAGCTCAAGTGATCAATTCCCCACCAGTTGATGTGCAGGCTCCTTTTGAACCGCGGCTATCTCCCATTCCCCTTGCAGATCTGTTTTTTGGAAATCCAATTGCCCCCCATTCCCCTCACAGTGACCAGATCTGGTTTTTTTGGAAATCCAATCGCCATTTCTATGGGCTTCCCCTGAAGCCCTATGAGATCTCTCTGCACACTAAACAAAAAACAACACCCATCCACACCCCCTGAACACCTTTTTGCTTTGTTTGAGCAGCAAGCTGTCATAGTTAACCTCCATAGGCAATAGTGTTAAAAAGAACTCAAGGCCAGCCATTTTGGTACACATATGTAAACAATTGTCCAGTCTACTGCATGCACCTGATACATGTCTCTTGCAGCATTTTCATCTTTTACACTCAATTGATTGCCTGGATCATGTAGCTTCTCTCCCTGGAGCAAACACTTTAACGTTTTCTCCAGTGCAATAACAATAAGTGCCATTTCCCTAAACATTCTTTCATCACCTCATTAAAAAACAGAAAGCAAAGCAGGATAGCAAAGTCTCCACTCCAGCTAAGGAACTTTGAAGGTAGGTCTGAAGAACATAATTTACAGCCTTCTGCTCTCATTATTCACACCCAACTTTTATATTGTTTTATCAACTTTGCTAATATTCTCAGATGACTGTGTATTGTGCAAACCTGTGCCTCACAGTTAGTACCTCTCATTATACCTCTCAAGGCAGTGGGCTCTTCAGCTTAAGAGAAAGATATATATATTAACCACATTTTGTGACAACTCTGATTTTGTCTGAAAATTCCTATTTCTTTTATGGATTTTCCACACTTGGGTGGGAACGGTGGTGTCCTTTTTTCCTGATCCAAATAACAAAATTTAGTGGCAATATTGCCACTAAAATTGATGATTGCTTTTGTATCAGCTGCATTAAAAATGGCATAAATGTGATATAAAAACAGTGAGAAAAGGAAACATTTGCCAAAGAAAACAGACAGTACAATAATGGTCTTCCCAACTATGTATGAAAAAGGAAAAAAATACATATTTTCACAGTTCACATAGATTGAAAGACTGTACTTGGAACACATTTACAATCTCCACATATTTGCTTGAAAGCGAGTCCCACTGAACACAATGGGGCTGGCTTACTTCCAAGCGCGCATGGGATTTCAGCCTCACATGAAAACAATTAATCCCATAACCTTCATAAAATTTTACCCTCCGGCCCACAAACTGAGTCTGACTGATCAGGAGAAAATGGGATATAAATATTTCAAACAAACAAATATAACTTTCCATTCTACCCAATAGCAATAATGGCAACCACATTTCCTTTCCAGCATAAAAAAATTCTTGTAAAAAACCCTTTCTCTGTGTTATCTTCTAAGGTCTTTGATCTACTTATCACATTTTTAATCTACCTTTCCTCTGCTGAGTTCAAGACAGGATTCTCCCTTCCTTATTTTATTCTCACAATAACCTCATGATTTAAGTTAGGCTAACAGAGGGCAAATGGTGTAATGTCATCTACAGTGTCACGGCTAATTAGGGAGTTGAACCTGGAAGTTGAACCAGCTTCAACATGTTAACAACTACATCACACTGGCTCCCTGTACCATGCCACATAGCTTGTACTACACTTCTACTTCATTTCAGCTGAAGACCCTCCTCATGTCAACAGTTATGAACTGGGGAACTGTTGATTTTTCCAACAGATTCTGGAATTAATGAAAAAATTTTAGTTGATGAATTTTGAGCTCCAAACTTTATTTCATTTATTTATTTGGGCTTTTCACTCACTGCATCATAGAAAGCTCTTAAGGAATAGTTAGAGCAGGACAAAACAAAGATCAATTGAAAATAATAAACTAGATTTTGAATGCCTATCTTTTAAAATGCTTCTCCGCTAATAGGATATATACAAAGGCAACCATCTACTCTACTGCACTTAATTATTTCCTTTCAATAAGCTTTTCTCTGATAGCAAAAGACTGAAGGAAGGGTTTCTCCACTGAAACATATTTAGTGAAAGGGATTCCATGGTGCTGTATCCCACAGGTTCAGCACAAGGCTAACAGAAGAGCCCATTGTATCCTGGGAAAGTGCCTAGTGGCAGGGGAAGGTGACACTGTTGTGATCCAACCCAGTGCATTCAAAAGAATCTATAATGTAGTGTGATTGTAAATGAATATGTACGTTTAACAACACTTAGTCCTAGTCTAAAATGAAGTACTGAGAAAGCAAGGAACAAGGTGAATTTTCAATCAGTTTATTATAATTTACAGAAATCCATTGTGTTCTAACTGGAAAATGGAACTGGTGATGTAGTTCATCCAGGGGGATGTCACATAGTTCAGTGATGTGTGACCTGGCACAGCCCAGTGGCAACTTTGCCCTAAGATTGTGTAGCTGGTTCAGCTGATGATAATCCAGCTAAAGTTCCCTTTTACCATGCAGAAATGATGGACAGCCAGCATGGAACTCAGCTGGGGTGCTTAAGGCTTGCAGGACCAGTTGCGTTATACAAAGACATTGCTTCTCAAAAACACCCATGTGGACATACTCCTGCATTAACGGCTGTACATGCCTAAATTTAGGTCACAACGGTTATAGTCCCCATTGTGAAATTACATCTTTTCCTGACAATCTATAACCCTACCGACCTCCCTAGCAAAGGAAGGTCCTTATTATGTGCTTTGCCTCTTCTTGCTTTTTTTGTGCTTGTCCCATTCCCACTCTTATTTGTATTACTACGTTATCTCAGGCTAATACTTCCTCCACATCAAGGACTGAATGTTGCACTTTGCACATAACAGATGTCAGGTTCCATCCTTCACATTTCCAGTTGAAGGATCTTGGTATGAACTGCCCTTAGTAACAACCTAAAAGCAGTACTGAGAAAGACTTTTTTCTGTGGACAATACTAACTTACATGGACCAATGGTCTGACTCAGCACAAGGCAGGCTTGCATGTTCACACGGCTTGATTTCTCTGGCACCAGCCATATTTTGACATAGTCGTTCTAGATTTGTATCAGTTAATGTGGTTTATTCCTTAGCTTGACACTTCAGCTTTCAAATCCCATCTCCTCTGGCCTTCCCTGGCCACTGGATCTCTTATAACACCTTCTCTTTTCCTATATTTTGACATGAAGAGGTTCTGTTGGAAATGCAGATCTCAAAACCTTGGCATCCAATACTGTATTTCCCTAAGGTTATTTCCTAGCAGCATTTGGTAAATGCTAGTTCACAGCAGCTAATGTTGGCAAACAGCACACAGCCCAAAGTAGCAACACTCTGTCAAGTTACTAATCTCTCATTAAATTCTTTTAAAGATGATGAGCTGAACATATTCCACAGTCACACGTTATCACTGAAAATTACAGGACTTTTGCAAGTCACACTACTGAAAAAAAAAGCCCTAAATCTGATAAAGATATGGAATGGAATACAGTTCTTGCAAGTCCACTTCCCATGGATAAGAGGTTGGCTAAGAGGGTACTATAAACCAAGTTGAGTCTGACAGCTGATTCCTAATTTTCGACCTAGCATGTGGCTTATGTTATCATGTGCACAATCCTAACCTTTCATCTCAAGCCTGCTGTAAAGGTGAAGCCTTGTCTATGCTAGGGCTTTAATTAATCCTGACTTAATATTCACTTAACTTAGACTAACATAGACAGGAAGTCAGATTCTGTTAGCTGTGCCACCTTTCACTTTACCACACATCTGGCAAACATTCAATTCAAGATCATAATCTTGTAGTCTGGCATTAATAACTGTCACATGCCAGGAGATCCTAAGACTATCCTGCAGCCAGAAGTTCTACCTCTTTTAGTGTTATGCACTAAGTGGCAAGCTAGACTTGTTTTTAAGGCAAGAAATGTTTCAAGAAATGCCCCTGGTATTCCTTGGAGATCCCCCATCCAAATACTAGCTAGTTTAGCTTTTGAGATCTGACAAGATTGGGCTAGCCTGGGCTATAGAGGTCAGGGCTAGTTTGGGCACTAACTGCCAAAAAAGAGCAAAATATTAAGATGTCATCAGCAATTTGCCTTTGACTGGGAAAATTAGAAGCATATTCAGGATGTAAACACTAGTGTGCCACTAATATTGCTGGTAACAATTAGAGGCTGTGACTTTTATTATAGGAGAATAAAGCAAAACTGACATTTTTAGTTAAAACAAGATAAGAAATACCCAAAGAAGGTGGGGCATAAAACTCTCAATACTTTTGAACAGAAGGTTTGTTTTTGTTTTCAAATCTCTTAGTCGTAAAAATCAGTGAAAATGAAGTTGTAGAAGGTATTTGTTACAGAACTGAAATTTAAGCAAAAGTAGATCCTCCCACAAAAATGTCATAGTTACAGAAAACATACAAGATATGCAGCCTGTGTCAAATCCTACTGAAGATGAACGGGACCAGCACAAGTCATAGCTGTATAATCTTTAATTGTGATTAAGGCAGAAGCCCTGTGCATACCAGTGTCATTCCAACAATTTTCAAGGAATACCCAACAATTTTCAAAGATGATTATTATTATGGAGGAAAAGTTGAGGGAGTCTTTTTTAGTAAGTGTAGGCACATTTGCAAAGTCCTAACAGCAGCACAAGTTGACTTTGTGAGTAATCTTTCTGCACAAGTTTATTAATCAGGTCTATTAACAGGTCTTTCTCCCAAGAATGTGTTGCTAGTGTGTTAAATAACACAGGTTAAAACAGAAATTCACAGCATCCTGGATCAAAGTGGCTTTTCTAGCCTCAGGTTGGACATGTTTGTAAAATTGGTTTAATCTGGCCACAATCCCCTGGAAAAGTCAATTTATATTGAAGGTACATCCTATAATGGTGGTCAAATGAGCCACCGTTAAGAGTTCCCAGCTGAAAATGGAGATTTTGGTTTAATATGCAAGGTACAAAGGTCATTTTGATCTTCAAGATCATACCTCTGCAAGAAACACACACCCAGCCAAATTCTGCTTCCTACTTCGGCAATTCGCCCATACTAAAACCTTAACATGTTACTGTCAAATGCATGAAGCAACTAGAAAACTGCACAAAATTGAAAAATGGGCTGGATGGAATCTTGGAAATGGATATGAATCTATACAGACTATGTACAGGACCATCAGAATGGAAAGGTAGTAACAATGGCAGGTGACAGAAGCAAGACTCTGGTTTCCTTTCTGTTATGCTCCTGAATTTTCCTCCTGCTTCTTTCAAACCAAAGTAGGAAGCCGCATTTGGCTGGATGTATGTTTCTTGTAAAGATATGATCTGAGGATCAAAGTGACCTTTTGCATCTTGCGTACAAAACCAAAATCTCCATTTTCATCTGCGAATTCTTAATGATATCTCATTTGACCACCATTACAGAATGATGTACCTTCAGTATGAGTTTACTTTTCCAAGGGACTGTGGCCAGATTAAACAAATCTTACAAATATGTCCAACTCCTGTCACCACATAACATCACTCCTCATTCCCACACCCAAAAGAAAGGAGGCATGAAGTGAAAGACAGCACCTCCCCCACAGAACTCAATAGGATCTACTTTGATCTGGCCGCACCTCTAGGTGCACAGCTCCAGTGCTTCATCTGCATAATCCCAGAAAGGAGTTTTGAGATTAACTATCATGCTGAACAACACACAGGTAGCAACCACACTATTTGGGAATTCTTTTCAGTTCCTACTCACTCTTTAGAGTTGTTATAAAATGGGTTTTATGTAAGATAATTACAGTTTTAGTTTTCACTTGGCTTCAACAATCCTACAGCACTTTATGATTCCGATAATTCACGAGTCAGTGCCTGATTCAGAACACAAAACCCCCCAGCAATGATGGCAAAGACCCCTGCAATGACTTCACAATGCATTAATTAAGATCTTAATTTGAAAAGTAGCAATTCGTGCAAGGTGACTCCATTAACAGTGGAATCCTAAACAAGCTACTCCCTTCTAAACTCATGGAAGTAAACTCATGGCTTAGAAAGGAGATCTGTTTTTGGAAATCAGATTGGTCTCCACATGTGTACACTTAAATTGTGAACTCCAGAGAGCCAGTTTGGTGTAGTGGTTAAGTGTGCGGACTCTTATCTGGGAGAACCGGGTTTGATTCCCCACTCCTCCACTTGCACCTGCTGGAATGGCCTTGGGTCAGCCATAGCTCTGCAGAGGTTGTCCTTGAAAGGGCAGCTGCTGTGAGAGCCCTCTCAGCCCCACCCACCTCACAGGGTGTCTGTTGTGGGGGAGGAAGGTAAAGGAGATTGTGAGCCACTCTGAGACTCTTTGGAGTGGAGAGAGGGATATAAATCCAATATCATCTTCTTCATTGCTCATCAGATAGTTTATCACATGAAAAACAGAATGACAAAAGCAACAGTTCCAAGGCTACCATACTTCCAAAAAAAGATACCAGGGCTTGCTGGACAAAATTGTATTACTGCACCTGTTCTTTTAAAAGAGATGAGCCAAAACATTTCCCAGAAACAATGAATTCCATTATCTCTTGGCCAAAAGCTTAAAATACATTCCACATGTTTCTCCTAATGGTATTTTGCTCTAGAATTCAAAAGAGAATGAGCAAGATCCCAAAGTTCATCTCATGGCAGTGAAGTTTGTTTGCAATCTTCCCCTCTCAACATGGGGTCAATTCACAGATTAACTCCAAAGCATTACATGACCAAGCTTTAGTCTTGAATGCTTCTTCCTCCATTCCATCCCTTCTGCAATTTGTTGTTTCATGTTCAGCATATATTAGTTGCAAATGCAGGTGAAAAAGAAAACTCTGAGTTTGGTTTGAGCATTTCTACTTATAGAACTAGGCAATAGTATATTCAGCCAAGTAACGACAACATAGCAGACAATGGCTTGAAAGCACAGGTTGAAATTCTCCTAAAGAAGCTAAATAGCTCTTACTCTGACAACCGTCTGGAAAGGAGACCACCTGAGAATAACATGTACACCGCTCTGGAGGAAAAGTTAGCAAACAAGTTTGCTTTTATTTGTGAGATATGTGCCTGAAGAACAACATACTATTTCTAAAGCTTGCATTTTATACCAGTGGGTGAGTGAATAAAAATATAATTTTAGTATGGACAATGATATTTGAAGACCCAAATATAAGCCAAAGATGAAATTTAGCTACAGAAATGTCATAACACATCTTCACACATGCCATGAATAATTTTAGCAATCAGAGGAAGACTTCAGCGTAAGTACCCATGACAGAATCTCTGCCTTGGATCTTGAATCTCAGTTGTAAGGCATTATGTTTGCAATCACTTGGCAGGACAATGTTTGATCTGGGACTCCCTGTGCGTATTATAAATGGCTACCCACAGGCCAGACAAGACTCTAAAGCAAGAGCTGTGATCACAAGCATGTCACACACCATAATCGTAATGATCACCCGCCGACAGATTAAAGTGCCTCCGGCTCTCAAGTGCTTTTGAGCATTTGACACCTTCTCTATCTGTCAGGGTTATGTGCACTGCCAGGTACTTCATCAACTCAAAAGGTTACTTTAATGCAGTGGACTTCTGCTGTCAAGGTGGGGGGAAGGACTTGCTAGTGATAGGATTCACAGTGCGGGGGGCCATATTACATGCTGGAGGATCACGACAAGGTCTCCTGGCAACTTCATTAGCACGAGGGACTAAGCAAACTAACTTCTACAGTTCATGGAATTCAGCAGAAATATGTATATGACTGAACGTCTCTCCTCTCATAAATTCTTCAAAAAGACAGCACTCTCTGTCTTTCTTGAGAGCTAAAGGATTAGTCTGGCCCTAAAACATTACTATCTGAAGGCAGTCAAAAGTCAAGACAAGGAGAGATAAAGAACATCAGGAACACACTTTTGGACCAGGGATATTACTAGATTTTGTAACAAGCCACAGCACTATTTGTCAGCTCAGATGTCTTCTATGGTTTCTCCATGCAACTATGTAATTTTCTAGACTACATTAACAAAATTTGCAGGAAATAGTGGTGTTGACAACTACCTATTTTTGCATCAGTTGTAGCATAAATCTGTAGAAATGATACAAAATTGCAAGTTGTATACAAATGAAAACAGAAACTAATGAAAGTGGAAAAATCGCCAAAGCAAGCCCATAGAATAGAAATGGTATTCCTAGCAAAGAACAAAAACAAAACAGGGGAGAAAAAAACATACATCTAATTGTTGGTAATTGTTGTGTACATAAACTAATGTGACTTTCGAATGGGGTTCCTGCCTGGCTCATTGGAGCCTTTAGACCTGAGCTTGGGGACTCAAGAACAGTGGGCAGTAGGATCCAGATCCTCGCTGCCCTACTCCAATCATGAGTCCCCTGCTGGTTTGAATGATCCAATGGCATGCTGGCATGGGAACTAGAATGTATATAGATAGTTGGCCCTGTTGGCCCCGAGTTCAGTTCTAAGTACAGCCCTATACTATGCTGCATCTAATAAAGGAAATATGATCACTACTCCCTCGTCTCTTTCGTGCGTTGAACCCACTATATTATAGTAATGTAACTCCCAGGACACGTCCCTTAAATTTATGCACCACTGTTTGTATTTTCCCCTGCTTTGATGTGATCTTTTCTAAACCTAATTTGATAGATCCAGGTGGGTAGCCAGGTTGGTCTGAAGCAACAGAACGAAGTTTGAGTCCAGCAAAGTTTTATGTATGGTGTGTGCTTTTTGTGTGCATGCACCGTGAGTAAACACAAAATCTCATACCTTGCATAAAACTGCCACTGGATTCAAAACTTTGTTCAACTGATTTCATATAGCTTTTTAAAATGTTCTACTTTCATGATCTATTAAAATAAAGAGATAAAGGTATTCCCCTGTGCAAGCACCCATTGTTTCCAACTCCCGGGTGACGTCGCATCAGAATATTTTCATGGCAGACTTTTTTACGAGATGGTTTGCCATTGCCTTCCCCAGTCATCTACACTTTCCCCACCAGCAAGCTGGGTACTCATTTTACCAACCTCGGAAGGATGGAAAGTTGAGTCAACCTTGAGCCGACTACCTGAACCCAGCTTCCCATGATCTATTAGACTCATCTAAATCCCCCAGCCTTCATTTAAAAAAAGTCTCTAGTCCTCTTTACGGCAGAGTTATAAAGCTGCACCTTCAAAAAGAAGCAACGAAAAGAGGTTACAGATTTATCTCTCTCTCTTTTAAGAAGCCTGGAAATGCATAGGAGTTAGAAGAAAGTGTATCATTATGATATCATTGTGCTCCAATGATGGAGGTCGGTGATGGCTGTGGGGGGACTGAGGCAAGTAAACTGTGGGGGAAGAATGGCCATGTAATGCTCTGTAGGCACGGTGAATGCCGCATGGAGAACTGTCGCCATGTGGAAGCAGCCTGTGAATAACTGGTCATACCAAGCAAGAAGGACATACCAAATATTGTGATAGAAAGGAGGCATCATCCTGCATTTCTGGGATCTTCAACTTCCCATTAAATTGAATAAGATTTATAAACTCAATTTCCATTGTCAGCTTCCGGGCAGTAAAATAGTTTCTCATTTTTTGATGTTACATGGCAGATGTAGAATCTTTAAATCAAACACAGGGGCTCTAGCTTATGTATGAAGAAGTCAGTAGCCAAGATAAACTTGAGGTGAAGAGGGATATGACTACGAAGAAAAAACCCCCAGAAGGAAGTAAAAGCAGAAAGCACAATAGATTTTCAGCCAAATCTTCCTTATGCACTGCATCAAGGGTTTTGAAATTTTATTGTTCTAATTTGAAGTGCTGTGTTGTTTTTAACATGTGAATTGTTTTTATCTGCCATACATCTCCCAGAGCCTGGCTTAGGCCAGGATAGGGTGATCAAGCAAACTGAAATATTCCTCTTCCTCCTCATCCACTCTGAGCATACCAAGCAAAAAAGACCTAAAAAGGCAGTAGCAAAGGAAATGGTTACAACTTTATACACTAAGAAAGGAAATGGTTACAGCTTTATATACTGAGGATTATGGATGAAGCCACAATGGTGGACCTCCTGATGGCACTTGGGGTTTTTTGGCCACTTGGTGATACAGAGTGTTGGACTGGATGGGCCATTGGCCTGATCCAACATGGCGTCTTTTATGTTCTTAAAATCAAAGACATGTTGAAACAGCTCAGCCCTTGGGAAAAAGGCTGACAAGCAGAGCAGAGTGTTCTAAGGGCTGGGGAACACCACTTAAGAGGCCCTGCCTTTTTTCTCTTTTTGTTGACCTTTTAAAACAGCAAAAGCAAGAGAGGTTTTTCAAATATTGACAGTGCAATCCTAAAAGCGCTTTCCTAGAAGCAAGCCCAATTGAATAGACCTTAGTAGGATTCAGAGTAGACCTATTTAGGATTGCTAACTGTCCCACCCCAGTAATACTAGAAAGAATCAACCAAGGCTTCAGTAAATGGCCAAGCTGCAGCAATGTTACCAAGGAAGACTATTCATCCCTTGGGGGCTACCATAGAGGGTAAGTCTATCAGTGGCTTCTAGACATGGTGATTAAAGGGAACCTCCATATTCCGAGGCAGTCAATGAAGGCATTCCAGACACTGGTTGGTTCAGTTATACCTATCACCTCAGGACATAATTCATGAGAGAATTAATGAGCAAGCACTAAGAACTGTGGAGAAAATGAATAAAGAAGGGTTATTCCAATGTCCTGACCTCAGTTGCCTCTAAGATTGCCTGTGGGTAGACATTTTTCTTTTTCTTCTTCCTTGCAGAGGCGGTGATTTTGTCTTTGTTATTTTTCTTGATTAGATTTGTATTTTGCATGACTCTGCAAACATTAGTGCAATCCCAAGCAAAGTTACACCATTCTTAGCTCGATGACTTCAATGAAATTACAAAAAATACGTAACTCTTACTAGTACAGCTATAAATTACACTCTGCATTTTTCTTGATTTGCACTGTACATGATTAATTTTTGTCCTTTGTTTCCTGCAGGTTATAGTCCCTGTTTGGCTGTTTCCATACATCCTGCATAAAATGTCTGCATGAGGATCCACTTATAGTACCAAAAAAGGAGCTGTATTCAATGAAAGACTATGATGGAATATTTCACAGTCTTTTAAAATGCCATTTCTTTTGCTGTAAAGTTGAAACCAACTTATGGCAACCCCCACAAAATTTTCAAAGCAAGAGGCATTCAGAGGTGGTATGCCATTGCCTGCCGCTGCATAGCAACACTGTTGGTCTCCCGTCTAAATAGTAGTCAGGGCTGACCCTGCTTAGGTTCTGAGAATCTGATGAGATCGGGATAATCTGGTCTGTCCAAATTAACACCCTGACTTGGATGGCCCAGGATAGCTTGATCTCATCAGATCTTGAAAGCAGCGTTGGCCCTGGTTAGTAACTAGATGGGAGACCTCCGAGGAAGCCCAGGGCACTACACATAGATAAAAGGTAAAGGTAGTCCCCTGTGCAAGCACCCGTCATTTCCAACTCTGGGGTGACGTTGCTTTCACAATGTTTTTATGGCAGACTTTTTACAGAGTGGTTTGCCATTGCCTTCCCCAGTCATCTACACTCCCCCCCCACACAGCAAGCTGGGTACTCATTTTACCAACCTCGGAAGGATGGAAGGCTGAGTCAACCTGGAGCTGCTTACCTGAACCAGCTTCCACTGGGATCGAACTCAGGTCGTAAGCAGAGGGCTCCGACTGTAGTACTGCAGCTTTACCACTCTGCCCCACGCAGCTCTTTACATATAGATAGGCAGTAGCAAACTACCTCTGAACATCTTTTGCCTTGAAGAGCCTACTGGCTCACCATAAAGTGGATATAACTCTATAGCCACAAGGTCCTTGTTTATTTTTGCTGCAACTAACACAGGTACACCTCTGGAATTAATCATATTATCCAAATCTGGTTTTATGATTAATTCCAGAATGTGACATCTAAATCAACCCACAGAAGTTAACAGGAAAGCCAAGGGACACAGTTCAGAAGTACTATAGTTTAGTAAGAGCATGTCCAAGGAATACATCAAATAAACATTCTATGCCACAGCAAAAGGTCATTTGTTATCTAGGAATTTACAGTTATAATTTAACTGTAATTTACATATGTTGCCATAAGAAAGAGGCCTATTACTTTCTGGACGTTTGTCTATGCTTTACAGAAATTGTGATCATCCTCCAGTGCTTACTATGAAAAACTGCTTGTTTGAATCATGATGAACGAGAATCCTCATGTGTTCACCATGACTCAGGGTTAAGTGAAAGTTTTTATCCCTGAAAAACCATCTGGATTTTTCTCTCTGCAGCAAGTTATTTTGCTGAATCATCTCAGGCTGACAAAATCTCAGTTCATGGTGAGCTTTACAATCATGCCATACTTTTAGAAGGGCAGTTAATACAATAATACAGCAGAAATCCTGGTCCACCTGCCAGACACATTCCACGACAAGTTGCTTTCTCAGTGTTTCTAGAACTCAGTTTAGTGGGAATCTATTACTGTGACTGAGCAAGCATGCTGTTACACCAAGTTTATGGAAGAATTGAATGATTAACTGGAAATGAAAGAATTGTCATTTAGAAATAAGGTGCTCAGAACAGGGGATTTTGTGCTAGGTTAATCATATCACACTAAATTTATTTTGCATTGCACCAATTTTAGTTTGACAATACTGATAATTCTGTTAACATGAGCAGCTCTGCAATGAAGTAACGTGGGGGCCTGAGGTGTGTGTGTGTGGGGGGGGGTGGGGAGATGGAAGCAAGCCACTCACATTTGACTTGAGATCAACTCTTCCAAGCCTGAGGAGTACTGGAGCTATTGCTGCCAGTCTCCAGGTGGTGGTTTGTGATCTCCCAGAATTACAACTGGTCTCCAAGTTACAGAGATATGTTTCCCTGGAGAAAATGGCTGCTTTAGAAGGCGGACTCTATGGCATTATAGCCCCTCCCCAATTTCTACCTTCCCTTGGCTCCACTCCCTAAATCTCCAGGAATTCCCCAACCCAGAACTGCCAAACCAAGCTGGGGCATAGCCATTTCCCCAACAATTTAGGCCAACTGAGAAGACATCTACAGCTGTTAAGAAACCTGAACATTCTTTTTGCGGTAGCCTCTGTCTTTTCCCTCCTTACCAAGCTCAAAGGATAGACCAGTTCACAGTTAACTAGACTCTGAATTCACAATAATATCAGCTGAAGAAGTGAGCCTCAAGATTTCTTCCTGTATCCTACAACTCTACTTGACAGAGTTTGAAATCTTTTACCAACTTAAGTAGTTCATCTGTTGGAGAAAGTATCACTTAAACTGGAGCATGGCTGTTTATGCTGGAGATAGGCTTTGTACACTGCTGAGCAGATAGGCAGAATACATACTATGTTTTTTTTTTAAAAAAAAAAAACGTTAAGTGCCTAACTTAAAATGAAAAATACGATTGCAACAAACTTCTGCATCATACAGGTTCAAAGTTCCACAAGACCAGATTGGCTGCAGCTCAGAGAAGGGCCATGACTTAGTGGTAGAGCATCTGGTTGCCATGTAGAATGTCCCACATTCAATCCCTGGCATCCTCAATTAAAAGGATGAGGTTCTAGAAGATGTGAAAGACCTCTGCCTGAGACCCCCCAAGAGCCACTGCCAGTCTAAGCAGAATGACCTTAACAGACCCATAGTATGAATTAATATAAGGCAGCCTCATGTGTCCCTGTTTAGCATATATACTCAGTGGCCAACCAGGTTTTGTCTGTGTAACGTGTAAAACAGCCCTTATTAAGCAATTATTGGGCGTAGCAGCAGTATTTTTCAACGACGGCGGCCAGGATGGAAATTAGCAACTGATTCAAACCATGGAGTCATATAAAACTTCAAATCCTCAGCTGACATCCTTGCCTGCCGAAACATTTGTTTTTTATTTGGGCACCTCCCTATTTTGAATTGCATTTGGCAAAATAATCTATCAGCGGCTTCCTTGCCCAGCAGCTCTCCCTCATTCTTTTGGGACATTATACTTGCGAAGAGAGCAGAAGAAAATTTAGCAAGTGGTGAGGCTGGCAAATGTTGACTGATGAATACATACCACCTACTTTGAAATTCTCTAAACAATTGACAGTGGAGTACACCATTAAGAAATGGGACGTTTTCCTGCAGCCAGCCCTTGCAGATCTTTCCTTCTAGAAATGCTGCCCTCAGAAGAAGGGGGGAGTGCAATCCTTACCCTCAGACAGACATGTTATTTAATCAGCATATGCACGCATGTACTTCTCATAGACTACCACTGCAAATCAAAGACTTGTGGCCAAGCGGGACCTACCACAGCCTGATCACTGAACACCTGCTTTGCTGTAAAATGACTTTAGCTAATGGACCTTGAATAAAACCTCTCTCAGGTCAATAAAACATAAAAGCCCGATATGGCCCAATATCTAAATAGGCAAAGAAAACATCAGTCAGATTGCAACTGCAGCTGTGAAAATTAAAGACTGTAAGACTTGCTGAACATGTCAAAATCTAGAACCCTGACATTTCATATAATTGACATGTTAGCAGAGCAACAGCTGGTCTTTTTCTATGCAGGATTAAACAAAATGGCTGCTTGGATAGCAATAAACAATCATCTGGAGGCTATCCAGGTGTGTCACTCAACTTGTTAGTTTTTTGCCTACATGTTCATAGAATCATGGAGTTGGAAGGGCCCATACAGGCCATCTAGTCCAACCCCCTGCTCAATGCAGGATCAGCCTCAAGCATCCCTGACAAATGTTTGTCCAGCTGCTGCCTAAAGATGGCCAGCGAGGGGGAGTTTCCACTTCCTTAGGTAGTTGATTCCACCACTGAACAATTCTTACTGTAAAAAAATTAGTCCAAATATCCAGCCAGAACCTTCCAACCCTTAATTTAAACCCATTATTGCAAGTCTTCTCTTCTGCTGCCAACAGGAATAGCTCCCTCCCCTTTAGAGAGATTCTCTAATGTGAACTAAGGTCCTGTGTATTGCGCTGCCAATGCCACAGTGGTGTTTGTTTGGCTGGGCACATAGCACTGTTATGCTCTTTGAAAGCAAGCATGCTCACTACAGTTGACTTTCCAATACTGAGATTCTATAGGAGAATCTGACTGCTGCCTGGGGTAATTTTTTCTACCATAAGAAACAATGACCCTTTTTGGGTGCCCTTAGGGTAGGAACCCTTGGGTCCAATCTTTCTGGAACATGGGGGTTCTAATGGGGAATGGCTACTGAAGTTGCCCTGCAAATCTGGTGCCTCTCCCTCAAACCCCCTCATTCCCAGGGTCATTTTCCCCACTGTTATTAGTGGGAAAAGTGACTGATACTTTTTCCCTACTATGGGGAGAAAAGGGCCTCTTGGTGCCCATAGAATTGAACCCCCTGATCCAATCTTGTTGAAACTTGGGGGTTCTGTGGGGGAGAGGCCCCTGCAGCTGCCTTGCAATTTTGGGGCCTTTACCTCTCAGCCTCTGCCCCCCAGTTACCATTCATTATATCCTATTTGTCCATCCTCTTCAAGGCCCACAGGGTATAATGGTACTAAATCTGATATTTGGAGATATTCGGCCTTCCCGAATATCTTGCCCCCAGATAACCCTGAATCTGGATTTTGCCAATTTTTTTTTTTTTTGCACATCCCTATTCTGGACAGCTTTGGAATTGATCCTTACAGCTCATGACTCCTTGATAGAATCCAACCTATCATTAAAAAAAGAAATGTAGTCCTTCCAACTAAGAAATCATAAAAAAACCCACATCTAGGCAAAAATCATGATGACACAAGAATTACCCATTTCTCTATGTCTCAATAAGTGACAAAACTAAACAGTGTGGTTAAGTGACGGCATGGAAATAAGCAAACCAACTTCTAACGGAACAGGATAAAAGATTCAAATTGGTTGCCCGCAAGCATTATAACATGCATGACTACATCCTTATACAATGTTACATTTTGTTCAACTTTATTTTCTAATAAGCTGCCACCAAGCATTCATTTTTGTTGATCTCTCACTGCCGTCCTCCATCTTGGCACTTAAATCAGCCATTCTCTGCTGCTAACATGAAGGTGCTGTTGCTGTATGCCTGACATTGTTATATATATTTGTTATAACTTATTCTCAGTAAACCAATCTCATGATTTGCTATATTGCAGGTCTCAGTGCTTCTTCCAGTCTTGTGTTTAATCAACTCATTGTCAAATGGTCCTCTGTATCCTCTGGGTACTGGGTATGGGTCACCTTCCCAAGGTGGGTGTAAAACGTATGCTTTACAATGAAGCAGTTAGAGGCAGCAGATGAGAAGTTTTTTTCCTTGCACATAGGCCTTCTCAGCATGAATTTGGACTGGAATGGAAACTGGACCTTAAATTACATGGTCTTGTATTTAAAACATATGTCTTCCTTTCTGCACACCTCTGCAATCTTTATGCATACGCATTTCCCTTAACAAATATGTTCGTATTTCAGTTACAGAACTTGGCTTATAGATCTCTGCATTTCAATGTGCTACCAATCTACCAAAGCCACCCTTAGCAGGGTTACTTGTAAATCAGTGGGCTCAGATGGGTATAACTAGGGTTTCAATGTAAAACAGTGTTCTGGTAATATAGTGCTTTTTGAATATATCAGAAGCTTTTGCCTTGGAACTTGACAGTCAGCATGAGCAGCACAAGGACATGCTCTCTCTAGCCAATTTCTCACTTTCTAAATTGACTGATTAAACTGCACTGTTCCATTCCATGCTAAGCCCTACTAAAACTTTATTGCTTCCTGTGCTTCTGGAACTTTAATTAGTTTACATTTTCAATTTTTAACAGATATAAAGTGTAAATGTTTTATACCATTAGCCTCTTTGGTACAGCGTCTTACCAGAAAGCCGTATATTCTAAAAACTTTGATAGTCAAGTCCTCCAATGAAAGTTGCCTTTTTAAGGGGAGGGGGGAGTATAAAGTGAGGAAAATTTATTGAAAAGAGCAAATGCTCTGAGGGCCCTTCCTCCCCTTAACATGTATATCTTGGGTAATTATATGGTTTCTATACTCAGTCCCCTAAAGCATTTCCGAACTATTAATGTACTTGTATGCAATTAGAATGTGAGTCTTTGAGGCTTCCCCTCAGTAGGCAGTAAATTTCTTCAACAGGAACAGTTTAAAAAAGAGATTGATTTAATTACATTAGGACAAGTACGGTAAAAATTAAAACCAGCTAAAAATAGTAGACTCATGATTGAGCTCCATTTGATCCTAAAGATTCTGGAAAAGCTGTTAATATAACATTTAATAACAATAGGATCAAGACATTAAAAATGCATGAAATCAAAATCTCCTTTAAAATATCCAACCAGGTTAACCATTACGGATAGTTGCAGCCAATGGGTAACAGAGCAGTTGCTCTGGGCCCCATTTGAGGGGGGCAGTCACCCCTGGCTGCAACTCAATGACCAATATTTTAGTTGTTGTTTTTATGTCTGTATATTTTAGCTCTGTTTTTAATAGTTCAATGATTTGTCTGGGGGTGGTGGTGTCATGACTACTCTCTTTTAATTGTGTGGTTAGATATGGTGTGTCTTTAACTTCCTTGCTATTTCTCTCTCTCTGGGTACGCAACACTGCCATCAGGAATTTAATTCCAATCTGATTAACTAACCTTTCCCATAGTATTGTGCCCAAGCTCTAAGGCTCCTTTGTTGGACTATGTGGTCCTGAGGATGAGACTCCAGGTTAACATAAAACAAAATAAAGTTTTATTTGTACAATAAGTATATTGTTTTGCAATTTACCTCTTCGTGAATAAAACAGTGTATGTTAATAACTTCTGGCTGAGGTGTCACACTTTCTCTTCAATCACTTTTCACTCTCAGACTCCTTCTCAGAATGTACTTTGTCTAAGCTTTATATATATCGCTTAGTTAAATCTTTCCCTTTCTTTTAACTCCGGTTTCTAGCAGCTTCTTTTTTTCATACTCTTATAATACTTTGACGATATTAGGACTTGACTCCCTCTAGTCACTAATATGTCCTCTGTAAGTATTTCTACTTTGCCAGAATGCTTTTCACAGCACTACATCGGATGCTAAACAGAAGAGTGCTTTGTTGGACTCTGTAGACTGCTGATTGACCACTGCTGACAGCTGGATAATTTTTGCCTCCACTCTTGCCACATACACACACTTCTTAGCTCCACCCATACACTCTCAGTCTCCAACCAGTCTCCTCCCTCACTCATCCCCCTTGTTCTTCTGCAACTTACCAAACATTTAAGGAAACACACACTTAAACCTTCAAATCATTATAGGGGATGTTGGTTTTAATTATTCTGCAATGTGGATTTTTTAAAAAAACTTTTAATTTGTTAGTTGCCCTGGTGGCTCTTGTGAGGGCAGAAAGGCCGGATATAAAGTTTGTGAAATAAAAAAAGAAAAAGAGCAGGCTTCTGCAAGCCCCACTTGTGTCTGGCTTGTTTGGGGCTCTAGCTCATTCATGGTGCCAGCCATTAGAACCAATTCTATCTGGGTCTTGTTGGTGTCTGCTTGTGCCTATGACCAGGGCTCAGGCAGCCAGCTTCCATCAATGGCTCCTGTCTATCTTGCCCTGGAATCACTAAGACTACTATTGAGCGTAACGGTTTAAGAAAGAGATCTAGAAAAGGAAAAACATCTCTACATGGCACAGACAAAGATATTCAAAAAGACCACAAACTCTTTCTCCACAGAGGAAACACATACCATACTGCATCTTTTGGCCACCTTAAAGTGTTACATGAATCTATTGCAAACTGAGAATGGTGTCTTGGAACCAGCTACAAGCTCAGATTCCCCAAGGCAACCTTGGTACCAACAGGTCCCATCCCTTTGCACTTCCAGACTCTCTGTTTCTCAAATCCCCATCCACAGTCACCACTGGATAGATGCATACGAACTCTGCACTAAAACCAAAAACTACACACCAAATTGTACCTTAAAAGAAATGGAAGCTCATGCAAATTTGGACTTTTCTACTCTGGCAAAATATCCAAAGAATTTGGAATGCAGTAAAAATGGGTTCTGGTAAGATCAGCAGGTTTGGGGAGGGTCATATAAGAACTTGGGAATACTAAGCGTTACTTTAAAAAAAACACAGATTTTTTTCAATGATCCACAATGATCACCATCGCATAAGCAATCATTCCAGACTTTTGTGATATATTTGAATGGTTTCCAAAGATTCTAAGCATAGTCACATTTTTGCAGCCCTACCAGCAATGCTATGACTGTTTCATCTAAGCTCATCAATGTACTCAAGGCAAACCTGAGTTGGCTTTGATGATTACATGAATTAGGTGGCATCTGAAATAACCTAATGCTCAGTTGACAAAGAAGGGTCCTATGCAGTGCAAGGCAGAGGAAGTTATAAAGCAGCTGAGATTTAATAGAGGATTTGGATCAGTTCTGTCACCATTGTATGTACTGCTTGCCCTCAGGCCTGGTCTAAATAATTACATTTACAATGTTGCTGGCTGATGAAGTGACATCTGGCAAGAGTATCTGCCATGAGTGCCAATCAGTACGAGCATCAATCAGTACTGTGTGTTGAAAAGGATTTAAAAAAAATTCTCAGACCTTGAGGTTTCCTTTTCCCACAAGCCACCATTACAAGTTTCCAAAAGGAAACTGCAGAACTGTAGGCACAGATAGCTAGATGGTGCCCATTTTTTCCAACAGTTTGGACTCAGAACTCTACGCTCAGTGCAAATGTACAGAAAGTTATGGGCCAAAAAGATCATGAGAATTGTTGAGATGAGTTCCAGGGAAGCAAGCTTCTCTTTTCATGAGCCTAGCATCTAATTTGTCAAAGAGATCTTCTCTGCCCCCAAATACACTACAGTGTCTGCATGTACTGAAAAAGGATAGGATGAATACATGTATCAACATAGCAGTAGCCGAGAGCCTTCTTCAGGAACAGGATTTGATGCCAAACATAAGGACATATCTCCCATGTTGTGTATGCATGCAAGTTTTATCAGCATTTCAAGTACAGGCAGAGTTTTTCCTAAATTCACATTCCTCTGTTGCACATAGCTTCCCATGAAGGTCATGAGTTTCAATGTTTTATATTCCATTAGCCATTGCAAACATCTGTACTATAAGCTGTCTGATTGCATAGATTTTGTCCCACCATATCTCAAAGACTGACTAGAATATAAAGACCACTTCTGTAAAGAATGCAAATAAACAAAGCTAGAATGCTTAAGCTTATCCCTTAACCAAGAGAATCCCCTCCTGTAACAAAAATTAATCTACTTTTCAGTAAGGCTCCTTTTTTTCCAGAATGCTCCAAATTTCTCTTTATTTATTGTAGCCCTTATATACATAATCCACTGTCTATTTAACTCAGTTACCAAGTTACCTAATCACAGGGATTAGGTTATATCAGTCCTGATCCAAGAACAGAGAGATGGTGACACTTTTAGAAAACTTTCTGACCCCGTCCCAAAATGCTCACCATCTGCAAACCCATCTTAGGTACATTTCTGCAGAATGGCCCACAGTCAGCTTCCAAATATTTCAATGAACCCTCTTCCAAATTCCAATAAACATGGTTTTATAAGCCCAACAGAGTGATCATGAAGTTTAAGCAAAATCCAATGTGGTCCTTAAGGCAAGATCTATTGTTTATTTTATTCTACATCTTATGCCTAATTACCACTATCATTCCAGTCACCGGTCATCCAGAACTCAATATCAATCCTCCTTCAACAGCTTCTGCTAAGAGATGCCTCAGAAGCTGAAAACATACAGAATTGGAAGGGGGGGGGCTATCCAGTCTACATCCTCATAGGTTGCAGAGGCTAAAACAGCAGTTTGCAAATAGTGTGTTGCAAAAGAACCACTTGAGGCATGAGGATTCTTCAAAACAGTAACTGTCCTGAGCAGAAGGAAAGCCTCTTTTCTTAGTTCTGCAGTTTAGACAACACTACTGTGGTTTGTTATAATGATTCTGATTCTCGTTCAGAGCACAGAGAACATTATGGACTGTGCTGTCAGAGAGAGCAGAGTTAATCCTGCAATTATGGGATACATTTTCTGGAAGTGATGTAATACCTTCTTTGACCTTTAATAATATATATAACTTAAGCAAATATATAACATTTTAACAGATTTCAAATGTCATTATAATTGCTTGTGGTTGCTTTCTGTGTGTCAGTATCCATCACAAACCTTCAGTGGGAGCCAGCTACAAACTAAATATATATATATATATATATATATATATATATATATATATATATATATATATTTAGAACTATTCACTAGAAATGATAGTGCACATCTGTACAGTATCTAGTTCCATAGTTGTTTGTTCTCAAGGCAACCCAGCCCCATTATTTCTATCTAGCTGGATACAGTTATCTAGAAGGAATGTAGCCCCTTGTTTCTCAGACTGTTCTTTTTTTCCATATAAAATTACTTTTAAGAACATATCTGCTTTGATACAAGAGAATACTACCTCAGCTGCTTTCCATACCCTGTATCAAATTCACACTGTAATCTTCATGTTAATGCTCAGTAAATACAGGTATTTGATACTGTGTCCTGTGGGGAGGGGTGTGGCTCACTGGCAGAGTATCTTCTTGGCATACAGGTCACAGGTTCAATACTCGGCATCTCCAGTTAAAGAATCTAGCAGCAGATTATGTGAAAGACCTGTACCTGAGATGCTAGACAACAGCTGCCAGTCTCAGTAGGCAGTACTGACTATGATGGACCAATGGTCTGATTCAATATAAGGTAGCTTAATCTGTGATCAGAGGAATGTTATTCATCCCACCCTGAAGTAGGAGACCCAGAAAAAAAACCACAAGGATAAAGCTGAGAGCAGGATGAAGCGGGGGGGGGGGGGATCAAATCCTATTCTATTAACCAAAGTTCTTCTGTGGGATCCAACCTGTTATCTGGTTCCACCCCAAGACTGCTGAGGCAATATTGTGCCTTCCAGTTTCTGTGTTCTAGAAGCTTGTGAGGTCTGACAGACGTCTAGCGTTACAAATACAAAGTATCCTTGAATGCTGAAAACTGGCTTGTTAGGAAGAAGACTATACACAGGATAGGGTTGCCTGGTCCAACTCAGGAAATATATGGGTTCTTTGGGGGTGGAGACAGGAGCAAGGTTGTGACAAGCATGACTGAACACCGAAGGGAGTTCTGGCCATCACATTTAAAGGGACTGAACTTCTTTTAAATGCCTTCTCTTCACTGGAAATAACGGGAGGATGGGGCATCTTATTTGGGAGCTCATAGAATTGGACCCCCTGGTCCAATACTTTTGAAACTTGGGGCGAGGTTTGAGGAGAGATACCAGATGCTATATTGAAAATTTGGTGCCTCTAACTCAAAAAATGGTCCACCCCAGAACCCCAGATACCCATGGATCAATTCTCCTTTATACCCTAAGGAGACCAGTCTCCATAAGGTATACTAGAGTGCCCCGCAGACATTCAACCCACCCTTCTAATAACCCTGAAACTGGGGGAGGGCCTCCAAATCAGGGGATCCCCTGCCCCCAACTGGGAATTCAAGCATAAACTTTATTCTTCCAATATTCAAGCATAAACTTTATGGCTTCCAATATTCATACAGGAACTTTTCAAGTGTGAAGTTGAAGTGGGTATGCAGCAAGCCTCTAACAGGAATGCACCTTTTACTTCTGTTTCAGGGAAAACCCTTCCTCAGAGACGCATATCCCACTGTACTGCTATGTAACAGCACAGATCAAAATACATTACATATCCATCACGAGTTGTTACTTTTAAAAACTAACTCAAACATTACTATACTCACTGTGTCTTATCATTTATCACTTGCGCACAGTAATGTATTTTGATGTGCTGTTTTAGTACAGTGGGATATGCCTCTCTGAGGAAGGGTTTTCCCTGAAACAGAAGTAAAAGGCGCGTTCCTGTTAGAGGCTTGCTGCATACCCACTTCAACTTCACATTTGAAAAGTTCCTGTATGAATATTGGAAGCAATAAAGTTTGGCATGACTGAAAAAGTATGTTGAAAACCTAGAAACCTTTCCTGTGGAATTATATCTGGAGCACCAGCACTTTAATTCAGTCCGTTGGAACGGATGAATCGTCGTGAGTTTTTAAGAAGCTGGAAATTGACGTTATTAAAAGGACTTGAATAAATGAATTTATGTAATTTTAATTGTCACTTTATTGTAATTAGGTTGAATTTTTGATATTTCACTTCTTGTGTTGTATATCTTTAAGCTATTGTTATTTAGTTTATAAGCTTTTGTCTTTAAAATTTTGTAATTAGATTATCAAGTTGTGTTCTGAGTTTTTTCCCATTAATTATTTCACAGTTTATGCATGGTTTCAGACTTTCACTGTGATACTCTAGGCGTCTCAACCCAACTGGGAATTAGCAACCCTAACTCAGATCCATATTTCTGATATTATGGAAACCAGTGTAGTAGTTAGTGTTGCACCAAGATCTGGAAAAAAATTCATTAAACTCCCCAAAGTGCCATGAAGCTTGCTGAGGTGGCACTTCTAAGAATGCTTTCCTCATGGAATAAAATTAGGTCTGGGTAGACATTCCAGGCTTGTTCCATGGGTGACTCTCAGCCGAATTCCTAATCTGAGAATAGGAAAAAGGGAAAACCATGACTCATGTGATGAGCTCCTTGGATGAAGCATGTACGAGATGTCTAGCTTTCTGTTTTTAGTGAACATTTTAAAATGGAGGAGTGATTAGCCACACAATCTGCCCCCTGCAGTATGCAGTTGTACAGCTGCTGAAAAAGGGTTTATCACTAAATTGTTCTCCCCTGGTTTGTAACAGATTGGAACTATTCACCAGTGTTACAGCCAAGGGTTGCAATGGCCCGCTGAAGATGAGGGCGTGCATTGGTGCTCAACAGCAGGATCTGCTCTTAAAAGGCTGGGAGCATTTTAACCTCCAGCAATAGCCAAGTCTATTTCAATTAATTCAAAATAAATCCTTTTATGTGGATAGTGTCAGATATGACCTTCGCTGAAAACTGCACTGCCAGGATTGTCCGCGTAATCATTTCATTAGCTTAACTACCTTAGCTATCTTCTTACACAACACATTAAAATGCTATAAACATCATTTTTGGCATGGAGGATTCAAGTACAGGAATCAAGTTGGACAATACAACATTTGGCTATTGAACATCTTGGATTTTGTATGCAGTAATAACATAAACAAATGCAGACGTTTACTGGCATGGCCTGACAGCAAAACTTGTACCTTCTCCTGTTCACAACATTCCTGTTGGCATTTGCTATACGTTTCTAAGCACATTTTGACAGCAAGAAATGTCCCACATCATATCTCAACACAGTTATAATTTCAAACTGTATGGTAATTTATAACTTTTAAAAGCCCCGTGAATCAATTATTTGATGTCAAGGAATGCTTTGCAAAACTGAACAACTGTATATGCATTGACATTCTGATTTCATTCCCTCCCCCATCAAATCACAGCCAATTCAAGGCAAGAACCTTCAGAGGTGGTTTGCCATTGCCTGCCTCTGTGAAGCAATCCTGGTGGTCCTTGGTAGTCTCTCATCCAGAGCTTTTTTTGTAGAAAAAGCCCAGCAGGACCTCATCTGCATACTAGTCCACACCCCCTGATGTCACTGTTGATTTGCACAGGGCTTTTTGTAGAAAAAGCCCATCAGGAACTCATTTGCATATTAGGCCACTCCCCCTCACGCTATGCCAGCCGGAACTGTGTTTGTTAGTTCCTGCTAAAAAAAAAGCCCTGTTCTCATCCACATACTTACTCAGTACAACCCTGCTTAGCTTCCAACATCTGATGAGACTAGGCTAGCCTGGACTGTCCAAGGCAGGGCATCTATATGCAATGGCATCCTGCTTTCACTTTTACCCAACAATTATTCTATTTTATTTAATGTTTTATTCAAATTCAGAGATAGTACTGTGTGAAAATGGAAAGCTAGTTCAAGCATTGTTGGCTGATTAAAACAAAGTGTTTCTGGCCCTCTATAGTAGTGGTAAGGAGCGTCGAAGAGCCACAGGTGATTTCCAACCCACCTAGTGATTAAAACTGGGTTAGGGTGTCCAATTACCCTGGCTTTTGCCCCAAAGAAGCTTACATCACTGTCCTCTCCTCCATTTTATCCCCCCCAACAATCCTGTGAGGTAGGGTCAGGCTGAGAGCATGTGACTGTCCCAAAATCATCCAGCAAGCTTCTTTGGCAAAGTGTGGGTTCAAACCTGGGTCTCCTAGATCTTAGTGTGATACCCTAACCCCTTCATATAAGTTAATGACAGGACCTGGGAAAACTCTTCCCCTGCAATAATGCCAGGTGGGAGATAACTGGCTGCTTTTTCACTTTCCTAATAGTAAGGGTTCCCATAGTGCTTACCTAGCTTTCTCAAAGCGTCAGCTGATGTACATAGCACTGGAAACCTTCAGACATAATTAACTTCTGTAGCCTCTTAATGCAGTTTCAACTCTAATCCACAGTTATATTCTACAGAAGAGTGTAATGGCTCTTCCAATCTAAGATTGCAACATTTCGTGGATTAGTCAATGATTAAAACCAGACACAAAGACAGCATTTTTTTTTTCAGACCGACCATGTGGTGTATATTATCTGCATACATCACTTGTAATGGTGAGCACTCTATCCGTGAAATCTTTTAAAAGTCGGTTTGCTGAAAGTATCCCCTGTTGATACATCTGTCAGGAAAAGTGATGAACAGATAAAATTGCACATGCTGGCCTCAGGAAATATTATATTAGAAAGATCTGTCACAATAAGAAAACACATCTATCAACTGTTTTTACATCTCAAACGGAAGTATAGGTGGATGTAGGTAGGATGTCTTTGAAGAAAGAATATTTTTATACAGTTTGACTAAAAAAATGCTCCATTCAGCACTGCTAGGTCAATGTGTAGCTTTCCGTAACTGTATAAAACTAATTCAAGCAAGTTTTAAATACTCATTTTATATCTGTAAGATATAGAATTAATACTTTAAAAATGTGAACTAAACCAACAGGACAAAACACAGAAATTATCTGCACAAAAAAACTAATGTTAATAACATTAGAATTATGTCCTTCCTCCATTGGACCCCCCCCCCCGGCCTGTTGCTCTTTTGTACACATTATTCAAATAACTATAACTCTGGGCTACAGCTGAAAACTAGACAATTAACCAAAAAGAAATGGACATTTTCTCTCCTGATTTCTAAATATGTGGTGCTCATTTCTACTACTATAAGCAAAAGTAGATCCGTGTTTATGCAAATGAGTTGTGCTTTGAGATTTTGCCAAACCACAAATCTACCTGTAACTGTAATTCCTTGTTGCCTATGATCAATTGAATTAAAGACCAAGTTTGAGTTTTCAGAACTCCAAACGTTTGTTTGCTATCAGACACATTTGTCTGCAGCCTATGAAATGTGATTGTGAACTATTTTGATAGCAGAGATCTGATATAGCAATGCACTGTGAAAACAGTACATTCATTTACTTTCTATTTCTGTACCCTTGTGAAACAGATGAATACAAATAGATGAAAGTAGGCCTAGGTTATATAGTCAAGTCAAGTTTAATACAGTTAGCAAGGCTTTTTTGGTAGAAAAAGCCCAGCAGGAACTAATTTGCATATTAGGCCACATACCCTGTTGTGTTACCATCGTTTCCCATAGAGCTTTTTTGTAGAAAATGCACAGCAGGAATTCATTGCATATTAGGCCACACTATCTGATGCCAAGCCAGCCGGAACCGTGTTCCTGTGTGTTCCTGCTCAAAAAAAGCCCTGATGGTCAGAGACCAAACCAAAAAGAAAGAAGATGATGATATTGGATATCTATCCCACCCTCTACTCTGAAGAGTCTCAGAGCGGCTCACAATCTCCTTTACTTTCCTCCCCCACAACAGACACCCTGTGAGGTGGGTGGGGCTGAGAGGGCTCTCACAGCAGCTGCCCTTTCAAGGACAACCTCTGCCAGAGCTATAGCTGACCCAAGGCCATGCCAGCAGGTGCAAGTGGAGGAGTGGGGAATCAAACCTGGTTCTCCTAGATAAGAGTCCGCACACTTAACCACTACACCAAACTGGCTGTCCTCCAGAAAGAAAATAGGTAACAAATGGCATCAAAAAACCAAGGCATACAATTGAACTTGGGCACAATACAAAACACTCTACATAAAGCCTGGGTCGTATATTTGCCAGGCAGAATTGTTCTCTTTTTTAGAAAAGTAGCCCTGTTCTCAAACAGGTCCCATAACCGTGGCACTGGATCTCCATGGGAGAGAAAAGCAGGATATAAGTATTTAAATAAATTAGCATCCTGCTTTTGTGGCAGCTGGGTTCTTTTTCCACAGCCTGTGGCAGTTCCTAAGCTCACACAGAGGCAGAAAATTTAGCATCCTACCAGAAACAATCCTACTCACTTGCAGGCAGGGAACTGCCACAGCCTGGAATCAAACAGAGCCTCCAACAAACATATTCATTTTACTATGAGAATAACATAAAACGAGCACACCCAAGAATAAAATCTGATTGCTTATGGTTTAAAAATGCAAAAAAAATTGAAACATACCATGAAATAATCATTTCTATCATAAGCGGGCTAATTCACCACAGTCAATAACAATACTAGAGATGCAAGAATTTTGGGGTTTGTTATTTTATTCAGGGTTTTACTGGATTTTTTTTTTTAAAAAAACATCCTGATAAGGCACCTTGAATCAAAAGAACAGGTGGGGTACAAATATTTTAATAATCACTCTTTAAAATTAAACCATCCCCAAAGTAAAAATTGCATATGTGTTGTTGAAGATAAGTATCTCAAATGTGCAGCAGAATTGCGAATATTGTGTGAATTTTTTTTTTCTTTAAAGGATGGACTTTCAAAAACTGCCTAAATTCGCAACATGAAATTCCAGCCTTTTTTTGGGGAAAAAAGAAGTCTACACAATATTCATATGCTGCATATGCTTTTTGCATAGCTATGTCAATAGTGCATGCAATGCACAGCACTAATTCAAGCATTAATTGATGCCACTGTCTGTACTTTTAACACAGGACCCAGATGAACTATTAAGCTGGCTGTGCCTGAAAACTGCAACAGTTTTTTAATTGTGCTGCTCTCTGTGCTTTTGAACAGAGAATGTGATGTGGTAATATGTATATGATTATTTGGCTCTAGTATATATTAAAATTGCAAAATCCACTTCAAGACCTAACCCAGCTGTTCTAAACAGAGTTACAACCTCCTAAGTCTATGGAAATCATGGTGTTTAAGAGAGTGCAACTCTGCTTAGAACCGCACTGTCAAATGTTCCAAACAAGCCATGCCAATATACGTGAAATATCTGCAAGAATAACAGGGCAGATTTTGTACATCCCAAATTCAAAACGGATTTGTTTAAAATTCCAGATGAGACAAGCTCCCAACTCCCACAACTTGAGTTCTATGAACAATAAAACATTGCATTTATTAGAATCCACTCAGTCATTGTAGCCATTACACCATGAACAGGGTTCAGAGGTAATCGGCGGGGAAAATTCTAACTTTCTTGCAAAGATAACAGCACGTACACAGGGGCATCACATAATATATAATCCTGCACATGCACATTCACATAAAAAAGAGAGCATGCGATTCTACTCTCTCTAAATTTGGGCACTATATGAAATGGTATGCACTAAACTTTGCTCTGAAAAACTGTTCAATAGCCAAAGAATATTTGCACGGACTATTGTCATGCAATATGTTGCAAAGCCATATTATTTCCAGGCTCCTTTGACAGCCTTGCTTGTACACAGCTTGCTTGCCACTTCTTCTGCCCCAGACTATTTTAAACAGAACGTGCCACACAATCCATTTCAGATTTCAAGGCTGTCCAAAAATCCCATTTGAAATGGTTCTGAAACCACAAGGAGTCTAAAACATCTTTCACTCAAGGGCAACCCCTGTGAAAGTTTCACACACACATACAGGGAACCCTTGCCAAATACCCTGTTAGGCCAGCTGTAAAACAAAACCTAATAAGAACATTAAGGGATTAAATAAAAAACAAATTCATTGTTGGAGCCAGGGTGGGGTGGGTCATGATGGTGTTCTGAATTTGGAACTGAATGGTATGTTCTCTCTGGACCTGAATCCCTGAGGTAAGTGCCTTGAGCTGGCAAGCTTGAGCCTTAGAAAACACAAGCAGAAGGTTTTGTGCTGGTAGCAAGGAAAACACAGAACATTGGCTTTTAATATTTATACCAAGCCTAAACAATTCAGAGGTTTCATATGACCTACCAGTCACAACAGCCAATGTTCCACCGCACCTGAAAAGAGTTGTGAGGTCAGATATAGGGCTGCATCTAACAAAAAATTTCTGCTGATGGAAATGGGGACATTCTCGTTCATTTCTCCCTCCTGCTGTAGACTGACAACTCCATCCTCATGCTTTTCCTATGGAGTCAAGATCACAAGAGTAGCACTATGAGGAGGGCATTTCGGGGTTGTTTGCTAGCATGAGATGGAGACAAGGAAGTCTTGCTTTGCTGACAGAAATCCTTTTCATCGATAGCTATTTCCCATCCATCCATGGTCCATTCTAAGCTAAGTTTTACTCTTATACCCTGAGGCTCTTGGACCAAGCCTCCTTTCACCCTGAAATCCTTGATACTCCTTCCCTTCTGTCCTGTCAAGTGTACAATTCTTGGGAGAAGCAGTCCTATACAAGAATCCAAGTTTCTGGGAACTTAACTGTCAGCTATGACATCCTGCCCACCTGTTTCCAAGAGATGATCTTAGAAACTGTCTACAGCATGATATACCCCAGGAGGGTAATATTAGGACATTTATTCACATTGATGTTTGATTCACAGAGTTGTTTCACACATTTCTGTCTTATCATTTTATACCTATTATAAAATGCAGACTCTTATCTGAGAGAACCGGGTTTGATTCCCCACTCCACTACTTACAGCTGCCGGAGTGGCCTTGGGTCAGCCATAGCTATCACAGGAGTTGTTCTTGAAAGGGCAGCTGCTGTGAGAGCCCTCTCAGCCCAACCCACCTCACAGGGTGTCTGTTGTGGGGGGGGGGAGATATAGGAGATTGTAAGCCACTCTGAGTCTCTGATTCAAAGAGAAAGTGGGGTATAAATCTGAAGTCTTCTTCTATTCAGCATTAAGTCATGATTTACACAAGTAAATGAGGCATGACAAATACATATCTTTTTTGATCTCCTATCACTTCAAACTCAGTTTTTGACTGAAATCTGTTCACATGTTCAAATCAAGTACTGAACAATACAGTTTCTCCTCTTGGGTGGATAGTAGTCACACAAAATTTCAGACCTTTCAATCAGTATCTACATCTCCTCTGCTTAGGATATATCATTTTTGTTGACCTATGCATTCTCTTTCAGTGTTACTGATATCCTTTCTTCTCTCTTTCCCCAATTCTTTTCAGCGAGGCTTGAAGCTAAAGATGTGTGGCTTTTAAAAGATGCCCAATTTGCTTCACGTCTCATTTGGAACAAAATTATGTTTCTAAAATTGGGGTGAATACTTCTCAATCCCTTGGGAGAGCATACAAGGCTAGATGGGGAGGAGAAGCCGGATTCATAAACTCTAAGAAGCTGCTCCAATACATTTTTGCAATTAATCTTCCTACAGAATATATGCACACACATAATGCATGATGTTCCATCAAACCAATGTTTTCCTGCCATGGACTACAAGTACTCTCAGGAGATCTCTCAAACTTGGGGAAAGGTCATATGGATTTCTCCCCCTACTAAATAAAGGGTGTGCCAGAAAATATTTCTTGCTCTTTTAAGAAAAAGAAAATATTTCTATTTACATGTTCATGTATTACATATTCAGGAGGGAATATTTTCTACCAAAACTGTTAAAGCAATTGCTGTAACAAATGAATGTATGAGGCAAATACAGTGGGAGTAGACAGCAATCTTGTCAACAGTAGCTCTATACTTTTCTGCTTCCAGTGCATAAGAACATATGAATATGTGAAGCTGCTTTATACTGAATCAGACCCTTGGTCCATCAAAGTCAGTATTGTCTACTCAGACTGGCAATGGCTCTCCAAGGTTCCAAGCTGAGGCTTTTTATGCCTATTTGCCTGGACCCTTTTTAGTTGGAGATGCTGGGGATTGAACCTGGGACCTTCTGCTTACCAAGCAGATGCTCTACCACTGAGCCACCATCCCTCCCCAGAAATCCATTCAGATATTACAATGTAGGGAGGAACCATGCACTTTCTGTCTAGATGTACTCTAGATCTGCATATTGTCCCAAATCTGAAGCTACTGTGAAAGTGGATTTACAATATCAAACAACATCGCATGAAGAGAAAACATGAGAAGGGATGCCTGCAATTCTGGTCTGCAAAATCAAAAGATTCCATATTTTTAGCTAGCTTGTCAAACATAACAGTGAAAAAAGGAGTCATCTTTGACTTTTTACTAACACGCGTCACTGAGCCCTTATATAACACTGTGTGTGTGCATGCGCACAACTGAGGATATATTTCATTTATCTATTAGTCCTTAAATTGCCACCGGACTTCATGCATCTTTTTTTGCACAGCATACTGACATGGTTACCTTGTCTTGGCTTGCTTACCCCTTGGCTTGCTGACAACAGCAATGAATCCCACTCTTGTTAGCAATACCCCCATTGTTTGCTACTTTGGCCCATTTCAAAGTGTGCCGCCTCTGCATATCTTCACCCACCCAAGAGATTCATCACAAAACTGTTTTATAGATATAAAACAGGTTGGAGAGGAGCCCCTTATTAAACAAGGTCATTTTGACTTAAGTTTTGGTTAACCTGATGATGAATGCTGGTTGTATTTTGAAATCCTGTCTGTTAAAGTCTTATGAGAAGAGGCATTACTGCTGCAAGACAACAGATGATGTAAACAAGAATTAAGGAATCATCTGTGCCCTTTTTCTGCTTTGGAAAATATGGTAAGCTTGAAATTCTCACAGGGCCACACATCTAGGAGTAGGGTAAAGGTTTTGAAGGACAAAAGAGCAGATTCCCCTGGAGCATGGAACCCAGTAATGCTTTCTAAAAGCTAAGTATTGCTAAACTCTCTTTTAAGGCTAGGCAAGGTAAACTAGATAAGGACATTGAACAAGCTTTGCTTTCCTCATATCTATTTAAACTTTAGTTATTATTGTACAGGATCTCATACAACATTATGCATCCATGACTGAGTTTTATCACATCCAAACATTAGCAATGTCATGCAGAAGCACCACTCAAATACCATCACCAAATACTTGGATGTCAGTACAGAAACTTTCCATTGCTCTTTCATTTATACCTTGATTTGATTTTACATGGAGGGCAGCAGCCAAGTTGAAGTGATTGAGTTATGTTATATAGCTCACTGTGGCCATAAGGGGAGCTATTTACAATGATCTTTGCCAAATAGTTCAAATAGGATTTGCCTAACTCTTATTGATTCCCTCCATGGGTGTTCAGCTTTGCATATTTTCACAAGATTCCATCTCCTCTTCTGGTCCAGTTATTTACAGTCTTAAGACAACCACAAACTGGCTGTATCCCATTTTTGCTTGGGCAAATCAAATCAATGATTTTGGAATCGATAATGGAATAAGTGAGGTTAACTGCTGCTATCATACACATCTTCCTGCTGGTGCAAGGATGGTGTTTATCAAGAGGATAATATTAATAGGAATAGGGATGGGGGGAGAATGGGAGGGATCAAATAATGCTACATCTTCTTGCTTTGATGTTGACATTGTAACTACTGTAGAGGCTAATGCCCACAGAAAGATGGATGGCCCTTAACAGAGACAGTGGCTGCTCACTGTGTACGTTAATGATAGCCCTTGTAGTACAGTGGTTAGAGTGTCAGACCAGGATCTGGGAGATGTCAGTCCGGAGCTTCCTGGTGATCTGTGGCCAGTCAAGCAAACTCAGCTTAACAGGGTTGTTGAGGATAAAATGCAGGACAGAAGAACAATGTAAACTATGGTATTTTTGTCCCCACTGGGGAGAAAGGTGCAGAATAAATTAAGTAAATAAAATAAATAATAAATAACATGATGCAGCATAATGAAGTAATGATTACAAACTGCTCTTCAGAGCAGTTATTAATTCATTCCTTTTCTTCCTTCTTTCCCTTATATAGCCCTACACATCAATGTACGGTTGCCAACTTCCAGGTGGTAGTTGGAGATCTCCTGCTGTTACAGCTGATCCACAAGTATCAGTCCACCTGGATAAAATGGCCATTTTGGAAGCTGGACTCTATGGCATTATATCCCATTGAAATCCTTCCCTTTCCAAAGCCCACCCTCCTCATTCCCACCCCCCCCCCCCAAAAAAAAAATCTCCAGGTATTTCTCAACCCAGAGCTGACAACCCTAAATGCCACTATTTACCATTCTTATTGACCATTTTATCACTCACCCTGTTATATCAGGATATAATTTTTTTCTTGGCTCAACTGAAATGGGCTGCAGTGTATTAACTTTCTTACGGGTTTTATGAAAATATGTTGGGTAGATGCTGAAATTCACAGCATGAGCACTTTAGCTCCCTCTGTTTGCCAAGTTCGAAGTACAAAGCGAGACCAATTTTTTTAAAGAGATTTTGGCTTGCAGTACTGAACTATAGGGCCAAGCCCACCCTCTCAGTTCAAAGCTCTAGTAACATTTAAGGTTTTTTAACCTGAATGTGCCACATAACCCAGTTATGCTTTCTATGCCTGGAGTCCTTTTATACCTGTTTTGATCCACTATTGTGGAAAACAGGAAATGCCAAAAAGAATAATCAGACTTCTACAGCATCTATGTTGTCAGTATAACAGCCTAAGGAACTGGGGCTTCAGTATTCATAATCAAAAAGACGTTTATGCAATGCCCCATGCATGTGGAACATTTCAGAACACTCCCCCTGCCTTATTCAGAAGCCACTTGTAGCCTAGGTATGCAGGAATTAATTCCTTCCAAATGTTTAGTTTAAAATGGAACAGTGGCACATTATATTTCCTTTTTCTGTCTTCTGTTTTCCACTGTCTTTTGTATCTAGTGAGGTATAGTGGCAGCAGCAAACAGCGCTGTTATTTGAAGATTATGTATATTTGAAGTCATGTATGAGGAGAAACAACACTGCCAGGTCCTTTCCTCAACATGCCCTGGTTTGAATCCCCATGGTAAGTTGCTGAACAATGATGGTCCACGCACTGCCTCTCAGCCTAACCCCTTTAAAGGGTAGTTGTGAGGATAAAATGGAGGATGGGGCGTGGCTTAGCTCCAAACTAAATTATCTGTTAATAGAGGAGGTGGGGTAATTTCAACACTTTTCCTGCTGCATACCACTGATTTTCCTCTTGTGCTGTTTCTGAGGGTCCCCTATTGCTCAGGAGTGGCATTTCAGGGAGATCAGTGGACTGTAGTGTGTGTGGTTTTTTGAGGGGGGAGGCAAGAATATTCTGTTCCACTGACAAAAGTTACTTGCGTGAACAGGACTAAGCTCCTCTCTCCCCACACCACAGTCCCAATTCTGAATCCCCTGTGGCTATTAAAATTGCTCAAGAGATCCATTTACACATCTCCCAGCACCTTTGGCCCTGGAGAACAGAAGGACTCCACTGCGGGCATCAAGCTCTCAATGCTGCTGGCTGATTTATTTAGATGATCACAAGAAAAAAAAAAAGAATCCATTTTTTATTAGGGTAACTCCCAGAACATCAGTAGAAGTGCAAACCTATAGAGAGTTACAGCCTTCTAAATCCACTGAAGTCTGCTTTGTCTGCATGGCTCCTCTTCAAATTTTATATTATTTTCACCACCAAGTGTTTGTGACCAAGTGATAAATTCATCTGCTATACATGCATGAGCCTGAGGACAGAGTTACATATGATCTTAGCAAATAAAATGGGTGGTGGTGGTGGTGGTAATCTCTATTTAGGATTGCACTGTAAAAGACCAGAGTAGGCCCATAAGTTGCCATATGGTAATGCTTAAGAGTTGCCACTAAAATTTCATCTAAAGCAACATTCAGAGCAAATGTGTGGAGTATCTCAGGGAGTTGAAATAAAATTAAAAAAAAAATAAAGTTAATAAAAAAATTCATTTTGTAGGAGGAATTGTAACTGAATGCCAAGGGTGTGTACTTCAAAAATTATCAATTTTAATTCTGGTTCACGTTTTTCTGCAGGGGATGTTTTTTGCTATGCTGGAATTCTGGAAGGAGTTTTGTTTTGAGAAATCTGCTCCAGCAATTTTGGGGTAATGGAATTTCAATATCCTAAAAGCATGCCCCTTAAAAACAACCCCTCCTCACCTTACCTGAAATTGAATTAGAAAATTTTGAAGAGTATTTGCATTCCTTATTCCCAGCCCACTCAAATAGTAATTTTAAATTGAGGAAGACTATCAGCTGGTAGTTAGGCTACCTCTCCATGGGTCTGTCAAATGAAAAGAGAAGGACGCAGCCACAACTAGCTGTTCAGTTCTGTGTCACAGCCACTGGCCTTCTTACAACAAAGACACCTGCAACTGCCTCAACGCTGGCCCGGGTCTCAAAAAAAATGTGGGCAGGCCTAGCAGCCATTCCCCACTCTCACTATCAGGGCCCAGGTGGGCTCTGTTGAGTGAAGGGCCAACAGCCGTGTTGTAGTCAAAGTAACTCCTATGGTTGCCTTCTTCCCTTTTATTTAAAAAAATTAAGTCTTATGGGAGAGGAAATTAGGGTTGCCAGTCTCTAGGTGGTGCCTGGAGATCTCCACTTTTTGCAACAGATCTCCAGCTGGCTGAGATTAGCTCCCCTGGAGAAAATATCTGCTTTGAAGGGTGGACTATATGGCTTTGTGCCCTGCTGAGGCCCCTTCCCTCCCCAAACCCCACCATCTCTTAGATCCACCCCAAAGTCTTCAGGTTTTTCCAACACAGACCTGGCAACCTAGGGAGGTAGACCTGGGCCTCCAAAGTTTAAAAATCTGAGGGTGCTAAAGCTGTTCTTCCTCCCTCCCTCCCTGAAATGCTTCCAAAATTCTGGAAGTGAACTTTTCATTACTCCTGAAATTCCAAGAATGTATTTGTTTTGTCCAGATATACCCAAGTCAAACCACAATGGCTGATTTCAGGTATATTTTCAGATATATCTCCAGATATATACCCTTACTGAATGCTTCAATCTTACCACTGCTTCTATTTGAAATTGAAACATTTATCAATTTGCCAGAGCAAAGAAGAATGCAACAGCCTTTATTTATTCAAATATTCAGTGCTGAAGGAAGGAGCAAAGCTGTGGTTTTCTCATTACATGTGGCCCATGAATATTTGACCAAAGCTATTCATTCAGTCTTGAAAACATATGAAACCAACAGTTAATTATGACAGCTATTGAGCCATTGCACTCCCAGGAATTTTTAGAAGTTAAATTTCCATTGCCTAATACATTATCAAAGCTGATTCCCGCTTTATTTTGCTGGCAAATTTGCTTTTTGTCCATCATTTGTCTCTCCTTCAAAGTATTTGAAAGGGTAACATGCATATGAAAACAGGATAAAGGATTTACACCGCCCATGCACTGGGAAGATGCTTCTAAGCTTTCATCTCCCACACACTTGTCTACTATATGTTTGTATTTGTATAGCCACTCCTATTCACATTCACTAGCAAGCACATGAAGCCATGAGACAAGTTCATTTGTCAGAGGTGCATGGTCCTTCAGGGCAGAGATACCCATTGTCTTCTGAAATGCATACTGCCAAAGCTGTATTTTCTGACAGAACATTAATGAATTTGTGGAGAAAAGTCAGCAAGTGGGGGGTGGGGAGAGGGGAAAGAATTGGTTTTATACCCTGTCCTTTGCTACCTGAAGGAGTCTCGGAGTGGCTTCCCTTCCCTTCTCTCCACAACAGACACCTTGTGAGGTAGGTGGAGCTGAGAGAGCTATGCCTGACCCAAGGTCACCCAGCTGGCTTCATGGGGAAAAGTGAGGAACCAAACCCGGTTCACCAGATTAGAGTCCACTGCTCTTAAACACTAACCACTACTCTCATACAAAGTATTTCTGGTATTGTTTTCTACTTCAAATGCTTATTTTCAGCCTGATTTCCCTACTTTGATACCTGCCTTGGATTTAGGGTTGCCAAGCTCCCAGTCCGGGCAGGGAATCCTCTGCCCCAGACGTTCCCAACCTGCCAGGCCACATTGGGCTGGCGGGGGGAACCTCCCCCTGCATCACCGGTGCAATGACGTCACCTGAAAGTGATGTCATTGAAATGGTGGTGCACACGCGGGGCCCCATAGGTGTTTCTGGGAAAACTCTATGGTTTTCCTGGACACTAGCCATTTGGGAGGTAAAACTGTATGATACAGTAGGTACTATAGAGTTTTAACCTCTCAAATGGCTAGAGCATCATAGAGTTTTCCTGGAAATGCCTAGAGTGGCCCCGAGTGTGTGCCACCATTTTGATGATGTCCCTTCCTGGAAACACCATTTCGTCGTGTGCACTGCGCACATGCAAATGTCTGCCGCTGGGACTTGACAACCCTACTTTGATACCTGCCTTGGCAGGGAAACAATTAAAAATGACCAGGAAAGGGCATTTGTAAGGACAAATCATCAAGTAGGACAAAAGTAGGCATGCCTTTTCTGCTGCTGATTCTCTCTGCTGCCATATTAGCATTACAAGAAAAACAGTTATCCTTATTTTATATCCCCTTTTCTTTAAAATGCTAATGACATAATAGCAAGCCAAATTTCAATTAGCAAAACTTGATCAGTGTTGAAGGGCTTAATTCCCTTTCCCCTCCTTGCACACTCCCAATCTAGATTGGGACTACATATCTGTGCAGTTTACTCCTTAGATGGATGGTATGAAAATGAGGGCTTCAGCTCCCATTCTCAAATAGGATCAGACCTCCTATTAGGAGAAAGTGTTCTCCCTTTAGAGAGAAGCGTTGAGGTACCGCTTAAAGCCAACCAGATAATCAGTTATTTACAGTGCTATCTTAAATGGAATTATGCCCTTCTCAGGATTGCAATGTGTTTTTATTATTGCATTTTTTTACTAGTATGGGTTTTCTCATTTGGGCACCAAAATATCTTTGGGTTCTCAGCAAAATACAATAGTAGGTGAAAATTTTCACTTTATGAATTGCTCTTAACTCCTCTGACTAGTTAATGGTATCATTTTTGCTGCTGTTTTATGGCTAGTTATTTTAAGTTGTTATTTGGAACAATTTTTTGGTTGACTTAATAGAAGCGAAGTCGAATAATGAGGGCAAAAGGTTAGGAATACATCTGGTCTTTCCATTTAGCATTTAGGTTTATCCTTTTTACACTGTGCAGACAATATAAATTAGAGGAGAAAGGCGGAGGGAGTGGAGGGAAATGGACAGAGACTTTACGAATCTTTTTTTTTTTGTGTATATTTTTTTCTTCTGCAGTAACTACAGATTCCATTTTTCCACATGTGTGACATCTGAGAGACCACAGGCATAAAAATATCATACTTCATGTTTAACAGTTGAAGCCAGAAAAAGAGGAGGTGAAGAAAGAAGGCAGGGCCTGTAGAAGCTGATGCCGTTTAGAAACCTCACCATCGAAGGCATGGATTTCATTATCTTTAAGTGAATTAGGCTGTTCCCTTGAAGCAGAAGATATTAACAAGCCACCAAAGGGCTGCTGTGGGATTCTGACACTTTTAGTGGCTTGTGACTTACGATGTAGGAATACCAGCTTCCCAGCCCCCTCCTGCCCTTCTTAACACACACCAGAAAACAAATCTACCATTAGTACATGGAATGTCAAAAACTGATATAGGGACACCAAGTCATTAACAAGGTATTTGTTGGAACAGGAAAAGCCTTTATCTGACGAAAATTCAGGATTAGCATTAGACATCCTGTAAGTCTGTGAAACATTTGCTGTCACCACACGATGCAGTTTTTATCAGGAAGCAGAATAACCTTAAAGGTGCACAAGGACTGCCTTATTTGACAAGGCGCTTGGACCCCACTGTGCAACCACCATTTTTCAACCCCTGCTTTTGGGTGCTATATTCCTTCTGAAAGGCTTCCACTTCATCAAAAAACCATTCTGCAAATTTAGCAGGTAATTTGTCATAAAGATCCAGGCTTGGATCCCACTGGAAGAGTTCCATGGGCACTAGAGTTCTTGCGTAAGTGGAAGTGTGAAACGGGGGGGGGGACCCCACCCCTCTCATTGGCTTCTTGCACTATGTTAAACATAGCACATCCTGAGCCACTTGCAAGATGTTATGCAAGCGGTTTTTGAGCGCTATAAAGACACAGGAAGGAAAGCATTAGAGGTTGACCAAGCAGAACTGCACTAAGTCCATTTACATGCCTACTTGCCTATAACTGGATCCAAGGCCCCTGTCTGCAGTAATTTTTTTGTTGACTTGCAGAGAAAGCTAACTGAAAACTAGGTATTATGAACCCACCAGATTAATGAGTGAAGCTTCTTATAGATAGGGTTGCCAGGTCTGGCTCAGGAAATATCTGGGGACTTTGTGTGTAGAGCCAGGAGCAAGGTTGTGACAAGTACAATTAAACTCTGAAGGGAGTTTTGGCCATCACACTTAAACGGACTGCACACCTTTCCCTCCATTGGAAATAATGGGAGATGGGGCACTTTCTTTGGAGGCTTATAGAATTGGACCCCCTGGTCCAATCTTTGTGAAACCTGGGTGTTTTTTTTGTTTGTTTGTTTTGAGTAGAGGTACCAAATGCTATGTTGAAAATTTGCTGCCTCTACCTCAAAAAACAGCCCACCCATGTCCCTAGATACCCATTATACCTTATGGGGATTGGTCTCCATAGAGTATAATGGAGTGCCCAGCAGACCTCCCCCTTGCTTTCTGCTAACCCTGAAGTGGAGGGAGGGCCTCCAAACCAGGGGATCTCCTGCCCCCAACTGGAGATTATACAAGCACAGAAAATGCAGGTTAAAAATCTCTTAAAGGAACCTTTCAGTTATTTCAAACCTGTATTCTATTATAGTCATAGAATGATACACAAAGTATAATACACATTCGCAAACTCCTTCCATAGATTATTCAAGTCCACAAACAATTTTATAAAGTCCACAAATTGCAATCCCAAATAACGAAGATAGCGCATCCTGGAATCTCCGCTCTTTCGCCTTACTTTTATTTATTTATTTATTTGTAATTTATATCCTGCCCTTCCCACAGGGAAGGACCCGGTACATTTCTTTTTACCCCTTCCAATGCTTGCACACAAGAAAAAGTAACAGCCTGCTTCCCACCAGAGCTGACTCTTGTTGGACTGATGCACTGTGGTTAAAAAAGTCCTGCTTCTTGTAAACTGAACTGAATGCACTTGAACTGAATGCACTAGGCCAGTGCACAAGGCCAGTTATAGCATTCAGTGAAGCTTAGCAGAATATAACAAATTGTCTTCTATTAAACACACACACAAACACAATTCTTTTGCCATTCAGGCACCAAGTCCCCTTTAGTTTATTAGGCTAATTACCCCACCACATCCTTTAATAATCTGCAGACTGTAGCTAATAGTAAGAGCTATAAACACCAAAGGCCCTTAAAACACATCAGATGAACTGTATTGCACAACCAGAGCTGCACAAAACAAAATTTGCAATAAACAAACAAACAAATAAACACAGATCTAGCTTACTTTTAAATTGGAAATGGTATCGCATATAAAAGATAAATGATGTGCACCATTTATGTCACTCACTCTTTTGTGAAAAGTATAAAACAAACACTCTTAAGAGCATTCAATTCTGCCTTGAAGCACACATGGGGGGGGGAGGAGGAGAGGAAAGCATCAGCACCTGCTCAACGACACCTCTGTGTAACCCCCCAGATTATTTAAACCTGACTGCTGTTAGTGTAACCCAAATGGAAGTTCCCACTGACTTCTCCTGCACAAGAAATCCTGCAGCTGTTAAACGTTTGTAGCAAATGAAATTCCTGGCTAGCCAGTTGCTGAAATCAACAGAACTGGCGTAAGTGGGAATTGCAAAACTTCCTGCAGACAGCAGTAAAGATCTGGCTGTCTGTGGGGTGAAGAGTGTCTGGTTTTCTTATACCCATGGCTCCTTGGAGTGGTGTTTGCCGATTGAAGGAAATTTCCCTCGGCGTAAGGAAACGTTGACAGAAGACCGGGGGGGGGGGGATGTTGACAAAAGCAAGGGGAGAAGTTTCTTTTTAAAGATGGGGAAATAGTCTAGAGGAAACAAAAAGCAGGTAGCAAGCAGCTTAAGCCTACCAGTTTCAAGATCATTATATTTGCAATTCTTGGGGTTCCCAACCCTATACCAAGCAAAGGCTCTCCCCTTCACAGAGCATTTGGCTTTCCTTCTCTTAGACACACACATATATAAACATATTGAATTACTTGCTGTCCATCTCAGAATGAGACACACCATCTGGAAAGATGAGCAGGTATGCTTAGTTATTAACCTGTAGCAAGGCTCTCATTTTTCTGGGTCCCTATTCTGCAAAATAAACCCTAAAATACATAGGAAGAAATACTATGGTCAAGAAAAGAGATTCTCTTGAGTGTATAGGGGCACTGAATGATTTTTAAAAATCTATAATACTGCCTTGCAGCTATGAGTATAATGAACTACTGACAGACAAGCAAAAGATGTCCTTCCTGTACAGGCTTTTCCTATTGGCAGTATGTGATAAACAGTACTATTAATTATTTAGAAAATTCATAGGCTACCTCTCCAGAGCATAGGGCAGCTAACAAAATAAAAGCAATTCAATAGTAAAATAATAAAACAAGGCAAAAAACCCATATCAATATTAAACGTATCAATCAATCATTAGGGACATCAAAGCAACACATAAATGCACAGCAGCACAAAACGATTTCAGCTGAGGAGTGTAGACCATTACTAAAAAGTCTATAAAAACAATAGCTGTGAGTTAAAACTTCAATTAAAAAAACTGGGTAAAGAGAATTGTTTTAGTTCGGAATGTTAATGGAAATGAGGAGGCTGAACAGTAATAATGATATAGCACATTCAGTATTTGAAGGAGTGCATGCATTACAGCAGAAATCCAGTCCCATAAGGTAGGTCAATATTATGATCCCATTATTGCAGATGGATAACTAAGTCTGTGTGTGTGCAGCTTATTTAAGTTGAATTCATTATCTCAGTGAATTCATTACAGAGGTGGGATTGGAATCAGGGCCTCCTAGATTTTAGCTGCAATGCTAGATGAGTTCTACAGTAAACTATTCCCCCTGGTACAATCCCCGCTGAAGTAGCCAGGTTTAAAGTGAAGGATTAAACTGCTAAGGAAGGTTCCAAGCTAGTCAATTATGGGGCTTTCCCCATTCATCATTCAGAGGGCACCCAGTTACAACGTTAGTCCCAAACAATGCTGGTAGGGTTGGCAAGTCCTATCTTGGCTGCACAGCAGGTGACTCCATTCATATGCGCACCATGGTGATATCACCTTGAAGTGACAGTGTCACATAGGGCACATCACACTGGGGACGCTGTAGGATTTGGGTTAAAACTCTATAGTACCATAAAGTGCCATGATCCACATATTGCAGATGGAGAACTAAGTCGATATGCAAGAGCAGCTTATTTATTATCTCAGTGAATTCATTATCTCAGTGAATTCATTACAGAGCTGGAATACCATAGAGTTTCTCCCCGAATGCTAGAGCATCCCTGGTACAATGTGCCCTGTGTGATTACATCATTTCCGGGTGATGTAATTGCACTGGCCACATCATGCAACAACGGATCTCTTTGGGGGTGGGGATCACTCAGTGGCCTGCTCCGCGCCGGCGGGTTTGGGGCCCCAATCTCAGAGATCTCCCACTCCCAGCAGGAGCTTGGCAGCCCTAAATGTTGGCAGGAATCAACAGCTGTCCCATTCTTTTCCTGCTACACTCCTAATTTTTCCAGGAACTAGTGTTGTGGCTTATTTTTTCCATTACTGTGAAACAAAAGTACAGTTTTCCCAGTGTGGGGTTGTTGGTTTTTTTGTGCTACTATTCCAGTTGGTCCTCCTTGTTCATTGCAAATTCTTGTTCTGGTAGCAAAGAAGTTCAGAAACAGCTGTCACAGTCATCTTTTTTTTTTTTTTTTTTTGGAACTTAGCAATATAATGTCATTAAGAATCAGCGGTATTTCTCGGTGTGTGGCTTCCAAGGGGAAAATTTTAATTTGAGAGGCAGTCTACAGATTCTAGCTAGAATTAGCTACAACTTGGATGCAGACTTATGAGGAAAGAGAGCTGCATAAACTACTGTTTGTGAGAACTTTGAGCACCAGCCTAAGAAGAGTTACAACCAATAAAATCCACTTAAGTCAATGGGCTTCTTAGAAGGGTGTTAACTGTGTTTAGGAGAGTAATGTTTGTTGCTTAGTGGAACTGTAGGAGGGGGAGAGGGGAATAATGAAATTGTAATAGCATGAACAGGCTCACTTTTTGTTTTAAACAAGGTCACCAAACTGATGATGGTGAACAGTGGGAGAGGGCAGTCATTATCAGAACAAAACTACATCCTGTGTGGATAGGAAAATCTGGCAAGTGAATGATATCAATGGTGCAACAATCAGCAAATGTGTATTTTCCACTCTAATTTTGCACGTAGCTGAATGCATAAAACAAAAGGACTGACTACGGCAACCATTCTTGTCTACAGTTAAATGCACCCAGAGAACCAATGAAATTAAACAAGAGATATGCTCTTGATCAAAACACTCTTTCTGCAGAAACATTTTCTCTCCTTTCATTTATGACCCTTTTTGCCATTGCAAAACACTTCCAGTTCCATAAGCAGAATCAGCTGTGGGCACTGTCTGCAAGTGAATATGTGGCGAGAGGAGGCAAGCAAAGCCAATATGGTAAATTCTCAGCAAAATCTGGATGCTACTTCCAAAGGGTTCTTCAGTGTGTGGTCTGGGGCACAAAGCCACAGAAGACTGTTTCCTAACTGATGTGGATTTCACATATATCCTATGGCTGCAGAATACAACTCTGAAGCGAGGATGCATAGAAATGTCAAAATGATGGTGATGGTGGAAAGTGAAGCTCTCTTATGGAAACCCCATAGAGTTTTCCAAGACAAGAGATGAATAGAGGTGGTTTGCCTTTGCCTGCCTGGATTTCCTTGGTGGTCTCCCATCCAAGTATTAACCAGACATGCTTAGCTTTCAAGATCTGACAAGCCTATCCAGGCCAGGGCATCAAAATTATAGGGCAGCTTAGTATCAATCTAGATTTATAAAACAGCCCTGATCTGGGATCAGAAAGTAATCCTCTGCCCTACTTTGAAACCTTGTCCTTTGAGAACATTAAGCTATCAAGAAGGTGGAGATCATCATGAAACAGCATTTCAAAGGTTGACGTTAACTGTTCCAGAACCTCTGCCTAATAAAGTCAACAGAGATACAAAACATCTTCTCTAATGGAACCTACACAATTACATCAAAGATTTCAGGTTTTCACGGCTGGTAACATCATTAGGGTTTGTAGAATCTTTCGGGATCAAGTGCCGTGTTCTACTGGAGAAAGTTTTCCTTCCAGACGTTTTGTTCTCCGCAGCTGAGAACGAAACGTCTGGAAGGAAAACTTTCTCCAGTAGAACACGGCACTTGATCCCGAAAGATTCTACAAACCCTACACAATTACAGTTTGCGTAAGGACAATTTACTGCAGTTCTGAAGAACTTGTGGCCAATACTTTCTTCTAAGCTGTTGAGTTGTGTGAGCAAAAATTCTACATCATGCGCTATTGGCATTAAAGCTGTGAGCTACTGCACACATTAGTTTGCTCTGGGGCCGTTTTTCCTAAGCTAAGCCAAAAATGTGTGAGCTAAAGGCTAAAAAACTGTGAGCTAGCTCACACTAACTCAGCTTAGAGAGAACACTGCTTGTGACTCACCAGTCTAAATATTTCTCCCCACTTAAGTACCATGGTCTGATGGTGGAAAGTGCTGTCATGTCACAGCTGATTTATGGCAATCCTGCAGTGCTTTCAAGGTAAGAGAGACTAACAGAGGTAGTTTGCCATTACCTACTTCTGCACTGCAAACCTGGATTTTCTTGTTGGTCTCCCATTCAAGTACTAACCTGGGCCAATTTCTGAGATCTGACAACTTCTGGCTACTCTGGGCCACCCAGGTCAGAGAAAGTAACACAGCCTACCGGGGGGGGGGGGGGTAATAAGCCACCTCCTCCATTTTTGCAATCACAAAAAGGAAGGACTGCTGAGAGTCACCATGGATCCCTTTGAGTCTACTCCCACAAAAAAAAAAATACAAAAATGCTTGATTAGAATGCTAATAAGCCCACCAGTGCTTTTCATATATTCCCAGGCCCCCTCTTGCCAAGACAACAGCCACATAGATTTATTTTGGTTTGTTAAGATGTATGGATATAGAAAAGGGGTCTTGAATTTTGCTGGATTCTAAACAGGGATACTGGGGGAAGATGACCAATCACAAAATATCAGCCACTGGAATGGAGCCGTTACAGAAGGGCTGCCAAATGGGACAAAATCAACTCTTTGCTTTAAGAGTGTCAGAAAATAACAGCCCTGCTGGACCAGATGAGTGATCCATTTATATCAGCAGCCTGTCTCACACAGTGGTCAACCAGTTGCCCTGCAGGGTCATACAATCAGAGCACAGAGGTCACCCATTTGTGTTACTTCTTAGTTCTGGTATTCAAAGGTTTACTGCCTCTGAATATGAAGGTTCCCTTTGATGAACCATGAATCTGTCTAATCCTGCTTTAAAGACCTTTTGGTCAGTGATAGTGAATTCCACAGTTCAATTACTAATTGAGTAAAGAAGTACTTTCTTTTATCCATCCTGAATGTTTTCCACAAACTTTATTGGATGCCCCTAACATCTAGTAAGAACATAAGAGAAGCCATGTTGAATCAGGCTAGTGGCCCATCCAGTTCAATACTCTGGTGTTACACAGTGGCCAAAACCCAGGTGCCATCAGGAGGTCCATCACCAGGACTGGAACTCCAGAAGCCCTTCCACTGTTGCCCCTCCCCACCCAAGCACCAAGAATACAGAGCATCACTGCCCCAGACGTAGTGTTCCATCTATACCTTGTGGCTAAAAGTCACTGATGGACCTCTGTTCCATATGTTTATCCAATCACCTCTTGAAGCTGTCTATGCTTATAGCTGCCATAACTTCCTACGGCAGTGAATTTCATGTGTTAATTACTCCTTGGGTGAAGAAATACCTTCCTTTTATCTTTTCAAAACCTACTGCCCATTAATTTTATTGAGTGTCCATGAGTTCTTCTATTATAAGAAAGGGTTAAAAGCACTTCTTTCTTTGCCTTCTCTATTCCATGCATATTTTGTCAACCTCTATCATGTCACCCCCTCAATCATTGTTTCTCCAAGCTAAAAAGCCCTAACCTTTTTAGTCTTTTGAAAAATAGAGAATACTCCCACCCCCTTAATCTTTTTAGTTGCCCTTTTCTGCACCTTTTCCTATGCTATCTTTTCTGCAGTACGATGACCAGAACTGTACACAGTACTCCAAATGAGGCCACACAATAGATTTATATAAGGGCATTATAATACTGGCTGATTCGTTTTCAGTTCCCTTCCTAATAATCTCCAGCATAGCATTTACCTTTTTTATTGCAGTCACACACTGCGAAGTTCCCCTGCTTTTCCCCATTCCATTTAGGAACCATTGCATTTTTCTGCTTAAGGACCAAGTAGGTGTCAGGAAATACACTAGTGGGCACCATGGCACATACACTGGAGATCGATGATATCCATCATTATGGTTTGTTGGTCACAAAGTGTGCAAACTCAATCTACGCTAGTTATGGCTGTTTATAATTTCAGAATATTTTTTAGGTTGCACATTTTTCTATTACCAGCTTCTTTTTAAATGAAAAACAGGGTTTTTAAGTGCTTCTTTGGGTTCATTCAAAATGCATTCTTAAAGTTGACAGAAAACACCAAAGGACATCCTGAGAAGCGAGGTCAGACCCCATCAGCACACATTTATAGTTAGGATTTTTGGCTCCAATGTGCATTATGTCACACTTGCCCATCTTGATCTTATATGCCATGCTGACACCCACTCATCCAGCCTTGACAAATCCCTTTGGAGTGCCTCAGTCCTCCCTGGTTCTCACCACCCTGAACAACTTAATGTCATCTGCAAACCTGGCCACTTCATTGATTACTCCCAACTTTAAATCATTAATGAACAAGTTAAAAGGCACTGGACATAACACTGAGCCCTGTGGTACCTCATTGCTTACCACCTTTCACTGTGAAAACTGGCCATCTATACTCATTCTGTTTCCTGTTAATTAACTGATTTCTAATACGCAAGAGGGCTTGTTCTCTTATCCTGTGACTGCTGAGTTTACTTAGGAGCCTTTGATGAGGAACTTTATCAAAAGCCTTCTGACAGTCTAGGTAAACAACATCTACTGTGCTACCCTCATCCATGTGTTTGTTCATCTCATCAACGAACTCTAAAAGTTTAGCAAGACAAGATCTTCCCTTAGGGAATACATACTGATCCTTCATGGACAGCTTTTGTTCATCAATGTGCCTATTAATTCTATATTTGATAACAGATTCCATCAACTTATCTGGTATCAACATTAGACTGACTGGCCTGTAATTTTTTTAGGTCTCCTCTGGAACCCTTTTAAAGATGGGGGTCACATTAGCTACCTTCCAGTCCTTGGGAATGGAGACAGATTTTAGTGGTAGATTGCATATTTTTGTCAGGAGATCCACAAGTTCACATCTGAGTTCTTTCAGAACTCTTGGCTATATAGCATCTAGGCCTTGTGATTTGTCAGTTTTTAATTTGTCATCTCTTGTCACCTCAGTCTGACTCAGGTCTTTCAATGACCCTCCTAACATTGGTGGTTCTGGAGTGGGCAAGCACCTCCATCTTCCACAGAAAGACAGAGGCAAAAAAAAACCTGGCCATTTCCTGATTATCCTTTAGTAATCCTTTCACCCCTTGGTTATTCAAGGGCCCCACTGTATCAGGACATGGGGAGAAAACGCTACCCCCATCTACCTTCTCCAACATATGCAAAATTTTATAAACTTTTATCCTGTCCTCTCTTTGCTGTTTGGCTTCAGTTTCCAAAAAGAAGAGGATTTACTCCCAGCATCATGGATAGCCTGCCAACAAGCCCAGAGACATTATGGGCGTTTTCGCACTGACCTTACTCCGAAACGACGTCCCTCTTCACCGCACAGCGTCTGCGCGGATTTCGCACACGTTGCTCCGCAGAACCCGGAAGCGTCGCAAATGTAAACTGGTTTTTGGCGGTTTACATTTGTGACACAAAAGCCGTGGGACTTTACGGCTCTTCCAGGTTCTGCAGAGCAACGTGTGCGAAATCCGCGCAGACACTGCGCGGTGAAGAGGGACGTCGCTCCGGAGTAAGGTCAGTGCGAAAACGCCCAATATCTATGACACACCTGCCCTTAAATCCAGCATTCTGTTAAACAGCTAGTAGGATGTTCCCCTGCTTTTCCCCATTCCATTTAGGAACCATTGGATTTTTCTGCTTAAGGACCAAGTAGGTGTCAGGAAATACACTAGTGGGCACCATGGCACATACACTGGAGATCGATGATATCCATCATTATGGTTTGTTGGTCACAAAGTGTGCAAACCCAATCTATGCTAGTTATGGCTGTTTATAATTTCAGAATATTTTTTAGGTTGCACAATTTCTATTACCAGTTTCTTTTTAAATGAAAAACAGGGTTTTTAAGTGCTTCTTTGGGTTCATTCAAAATGCATTCTTAAAGTTGACAGAAAACACCAAAGGACATCCTGTGACTGTTCTTTTAACCATCTACTGCAATAACAAACACTGGTGCTATTAAGAAGCAACCACCTTGGTAGAGGCCAGCTTGACAACCTAATCAGCCCACCAGTCACATGGAATAGCAATATTTTTAGAAGGGCCAATGAAGCCACACATGATGGAAAAATGTGCTCTCGTGGCAGCAGATGCTGAGAACAGATCAAGAGTTGCAAAGCACCAAACTTTGCAACACTCAAAAGTGAAGAACAAAACCATTTACACTTTCCTGATCTTCTTGAAGGACGGCCAGGAAGTTAATATAATTCTGGATATGACGGAATATCTTGTTCCCCCAAGTGGCTGATCCCCAAGATCTGAGAATATTTTGCAATATAACAGAGGATACTGGGTACAAAAGCTTCAGTTCAACAGTTGCAAAACATTATCCTTTGCAAAGCATCCCAAAATGTCCTTAAGATCTGCTCAGCCACTTGGGGGAACAAAATATCTTGGGCCAGCCCTATCCAAAATAGTATTAACTTCCTGGCTCGCATCCAAGAACATTAATGTGATAAAAATGGTTCACTCATCCTCCATTTTATCCTCACAATCACTTTGTGTGTGGGTTAGGTTGAAAGGAAGACTAGGCAAAGGATGGAATGAATCTGTAGTAACTGTAGCTTTGATAAGGTCTCTCTGATGTTTGTCTGACAACCTAATGGGTTATTTTATTTACTTTCTTATTTATAGCCCAATTTTCTCACTCAGGCAGATAACAGAATATAAAACAGTGCAATCTGACAGAATAAGACAACCAATGAACAATGTAACAAGACTAGAACTACAGAATTAAAGACCACTGTGAACAATGTAAGGCAACGTATAACCATAAACAATAAAGGAAGTGGATTACAAGGTGTAAAACAATACAGCAAAAGCAGGGATTATCTAAAATAATCATTGCGGAAACTACAATCCTATTCAATTAAAAAGGTATCTTTCCAGACTGTTCCATTCTACTACAGTTCTAATCTCTTTTCAGAAATGTCCTCTTAAACTTACAGTTTGCACATTCTACAGAATGACAGAAGTGCCTCAGCAAATCATTCCAGAAAGTGGGAGCCGTGACTGAGAATGCATGTGAACAGGCAGCTGCCAATCTTATCCATCTGTAGGCTAGCACTTTCAGAAGATTTTGCACAGATAAGCAAAGTTGTTGCACTGGTGCAGAACACTGCAACCTAGTTACCCTTGGGCACTGGGCGAACACACTTATCACACTCATCCTGCAGGTACTCAGTTACTGATCAGTTACTGAGTTCTATCGGAGGCTCTGGTTATCACCTAGAAAGCCCTGAAGAGTCTTACATTCCACTGAAAACAATCCACTGGTGATCCTTAGTCCAAAAGACGTCTGGCTGTCCTTAACCAGAGTCACAGAGGAATTTTCTGCCTAATAACATCCAAGCCCTGTGGGACTTAGTGCAGTTCCATAGGGCTTGCAAGGAAGAGATGTTCTGCCAGGCTTTTGCTTGAGGACAGCAACAGGTACCATCCTATCAGGCACTCCCTTACCGTCCCCCATCTTGCTTTGTTCTTCATCTATTTGTGAGACAGTAATGGCAGACCAAACGTTAGAGAATTAGAAATAGGCTGTGAGGCTTTTGCGAAATTTTTTGCAGACAAAATCACGTCGCTCCGCCAGGACCTGCCCATCACCTTGGATACAGTACATGAGCCCGAGGCCCCGTGCCTGTCTTCTGATTTAACTCTGGATCACTTCGACCCGCTCAGCCTGGAGGAAGTTGACAGAATCCTCTCCTCTGCGCGCCCTACAACTTGTGATTTCGACCCATGCCCCTCCTGGCTAATCAAATCTTGCCTGAGGGAGCTTGAATGTCCTTTACGGGACATCATAAATAGATCCCTCTTGGAGGGGTGCTTTCCATCATCTCTAAAAGAGGCTTTGGTCCACCCCCTCTTGAAAAAAAGTACAGCAGACCCGGCCGAATTGGCAAACTTTAATTTACTGTTTTTAGGTAAAATAATAGAGAGGGCAGTGGCGTCACAGTTGCAGAACTTTCTGGATGACGCTTCCATCCTAGACCCTTGCCAGTCCGGCTTTCGCCCGGGTTATGGGACGGAGACAGTACTGGTCGCCCTGGTAGATGATCTCCAGCGGCACCTGGATCGGGGCGGTGTGGCGGTGCTGATGTTGCTGGACCTGTCGGCCGTGTTCGACATGGTCAACCATCGGCTACTGACCCACTGCCTCGCCAATGTAGGGGTGAGGGGGTCTGCCTTACAATGGCCTTCCTCCTTCCTCGAGGATCGGGGACAAAGGGTGGCAATTGGGGGCGAGCGGTCCCAGAGGCGCACACTGGACACTGGACTGTGGAGTGCCTCAGGGGGCAGTTCTCTCACCAATGTTATTTAATATCTATATGCGCCCCCTTGCCCAGATTGCCAGGAGACATGGACTTGGGTGCCATCAATATGCTGATGACACCCAACTCTATCTGCTAATGGACGGCCAGCCTGACTGCGTCCCAGAGAATTTAGGATATGGCAACTTGGTTGAGGAGGAGCGGGCTGAAACTGAATCCAGCGAAGACAGAAGTCCTTTGTCTGGGTCGGGGCGCTCGGGGCGGGGAAATACCTCTCCCGGTCTTCGACGGGGTGCCGCTGAAAGCGGCGCACCGGGTTAGGAGCCTGGGAGTTTTACTGGAGCCTTCATTATCAATGGAGGCCCAGATTGCAGCCACTGCCAAGTCAGCCTTTTTCCATCTAAGGCGGGCAAAGCAGTTGGCTCCCTTCCTAGAGCGCCAAGATCTGGCAACGGTGCTTTATGCAACGGTCACCTTGAGACTGGACTACTGTAATGCCCTCTACATGGGGCTGCCTCTGTACCGAACCCAGAGGCTGCAGCTGGTGCACATACAGCCTGGACTGCGCGAACTGCACCGGCTGCCAGTTATATACCGGGTTTGTTACAAAGTGCTGGTCATTACCTTTAAAGCCGTATATGGTCAAGGACCTGTGTACCTTAGGGACCATCTCTCCCCATATGAACCCCAGAGAGCACTGAAGTCAGCCGGAAAAAACTTGTTGACTATCCCCAGACCGAGAGAGGTGAAGCTGCAAAGTACCCGTAACCGGGCCTTCTCCTCTATAGCCCCGAGCCTATGGAACCAACTTCCAGAGGAAATGCAGGCCCTGCGGGACCTTGAACAGTTCCGCAGGGCCTGCAAGACCTTCCTCTTCCGACTGGCTTTCGCTGATGAAAAAGGAAACTGCTAAGGAAAACCGCCATCATAAAAAGCAAACATAGCATTAGCACTTTTACTAATTTAATTTAATTTAATTTTAAAACTTAATCAGAATTTTAATTAAAATGTTCATAATGTTTAAATGTAATTTTATTTATTTCTGTATAACTAAGACTTGAATTATGCTGTTAGCCGCCCTGAGCCTGCTCTGGCGGGGAGGGCGGGATACAAATAAAATTTTGTTGTTGTTGTTGTAGTAATGCAATCTGTGAACTGGGGTTTTTTTGGTAGAAAAAGCCCAGCAGACCTCATTTGCATATCAGGCCACACCCCTGACACCAAGTCAGCTGGAACTGCGTTCCTGTGCGTTCCTGCTCAAAAAAAGCCTGGTTTTAGCACCATCTGAAAACACTTTTTATCTATTTTCTTTGGATTTTAAATGGTATAGTTTTTCAGTTGCTAACCACTCTGAGCTCCGTGAACTCAGAGGACATAAATTGAAATGATAACTATAAGTAAACAACTAGCCTCATCAAGTTAGTTATCCCAGCTGTTAGTTATTTTTATTCTTTATTTAACTTCAGTTAGTTATCCTTATTCTTTATTCAACTCCAGTATCAAAAAACATTTTGACTTTTTTTTAAACTTTATTTTCCCAATGGGCATAGAACGGGACATTTCAGGCACCTGGTATATGCTCTTTCAAATGATAAAAGATCTTCAAGAAATTTTATGAGGTTTGATTTTTTGCTATCCAGCCAATTCAAGGCAAGCTATTCCTCTTTTATTTGATCTTCAATATAGATTTATTAATAAACCTTATATAAACCTATCCCTTGGGTTTAAGTGCTGAGTGAATGGTTCTTCAATCTATTTCATTGTATTCCTTGAGGTAATTCGCCAATATAGATTATATCTACACCCTTTATTCTCAGGCTTTTTTGTGTTTTCCCTCTCCAAAACTCTTTCCTCACTCTTGAAATACTTGAGTGGAGAAGCAAGTTATACCGTTAAAAACCCTGCATCTACTACTGTCACTGTTCCCAATGTGGCAGATCCCCCCCCCCCAATTCAGCCATAAGAGGCTCTGAGATTAATTTAGGAAAAGGAAGTGGTGGGTTTTCTGATTTCCGAAAGAGAAAAAGGGGGACTTGCAGAAACATGTTGTGTTAAGAAGCCCTGTGTTGATTTTTTAACAGTGGAAACAAATCACTGGACTGCATGCAAAGGGCCTTCTAGCGATGAGCAATGCCATGGCCTAGATAGCCCAAGCTAGGTCAATCTTATCAGCTCTCACAAACGAAGCAGGGTCAGCCAAGACCACTATTTGGATGGGAAACAACCAGGGAAAACTAGTGTTGCTATGCACAAGCAGACAACGGCAAACTACCTTTGAATGTGTCTTGCCCTCACAATCCTATGAAGTTGCCACAAATTGACTGTATCTGATGCACACACACACAAAAAAGAATGACCGATACAATAGTAGTTGTGTACAAGTGAAGGAAGGAGGAGAATGGCTGGTGGAAGAAGGGATAATACTAAATAGAATGTGAACTAAGTGAGAGTTCTATTTATGTCAAAGGCAGGGGAAAGATAAAGGCTGAGCAAAACCCAAGAAAAGTGAGCATTCCTCTCAGGCAACTCCAAGAATTACAGTAGCATTCAATATGTTGTTGGCTGTGCTACTATAACCGTTCATCTCTATAAAGCCACATTATTGCAATAGTGCAGGGATCTCCAGCGTGGTGCCCATGAGTGCCATGGTGCCCATTTTTAGAAAATGTAAGGGGCCAGTTTGGCTCCATTTGATTGGCCAATGGAGAGCTGTTTGGTAGTGCACATAAAGAACACTGCTTCAGCAGCAGCTACCAATACAACCCAAGGATTTTCACTGAATGACTGACAGTTAACTGAGTATAAGCAAGAAAGTATTTTTAAACAATATGTTCATTTTCAAAGGCATTCTATAAAACAGAGTTTCTGCCTGAAATATTGAAGTGTTAGTATTTGATTGATGCATAACCTCACTCCTCGATAGGGCTGTCAATCCTCAGGTGGCGGCAGGGGATCCCCTGGTTAAGAGCCCTCCCCCACTTCAGGGTCATCAGAAGCAGGGGGGTGGAGGGAAATGTCTGTTGGGCACTCCTTTATTCCCTGTGGAGACTAATTCCCATAGGGTATAATGGAAAACTGATCCGTGGGTATATGGGGCTCTGGAAGGACTGTTTTTTGAGATAGAGGCACCAAATTTTCAGCATAGCATCTGGTGCCTCTCCTCAAAACACTCAAGTTTCAAAAAGATTGGCCCATGGGGTCCAATTCAATGAGCCACAAAAGAAGGTGCCCCTATCCTTTATTTCCAATGGAGAAAAGGAGCACAGTCCTTTTAAATGTGATTGTCAGAACCCCCTTTGGAGTTCAACTGTGCTTGTCACACCCTTGCTCCTGGGGCTCCACTCCCAAAGTCCCCAGATATTTCTTGAGTCGGACCTGGCAACCCTACTCCCTGTCACTCTGTGGCTGGCTTTGTCTCCCATAATAACTATTTTGTGGTTGGCTCCACTTCCTGTGGCAGTCATTTGTGGTTGGCTCCACCTCAAGTAGCAACTTTTTTTTGGTTGTGCCCACCAATCCGTTTCAGAATTCCGAAAGTATCCACACTGTCAAAAAGATGGGGGATCTTGGCAACACAGTGCAACATACAATGATGTGTGAGTCCTCTTGCAATTAGAAATGTCAGACTGTATTCTACCCTTCCACTTTAAGAGTTCATAAAGCAGGCTATGGTGACTTCCTTCGCTATCATTCAGAATAAGGGCCACTTTTGTCAAAGACTATAAACTATAAAGCTGCCAAATCCAGTCATCTCACCATGAACTCAGACACTTGCCTCAGGCAAGCTACAGTCTTCTAGCCTCAGTGTCCATCTCTAGAAATGTGGGGCAGAACATTTTCTGTTTCTAAACATTCATAGCTTCATAAATTTAACAAGGAATGGATGCCATAGCCAATACATATTAGGCAAGTAGAAAGTTGTGATAAATTCCTTCTTCTTTAGGTGATTATCCCTAGGAATTGTGTGAGAAAGTACATGCTTATTTTATTGATTTATAAACCTGGAGAGTAGGGATAAAAATGCACATATGATAATTCCAATTAAAAAAATCAATATATGTATTCAAATAAGAACATAAGAACATAAGAGAAGCCATGTTAGATCAGGCCAATGGCCCATCCAGTCCAACATTCTGTGTCACACAGCGGCCAAATATATATATATATATACACACACACACACACACACACTGTGGCTAATAGCCACTGATGGACCTCTGCTCCATATTTTTATCTAACCCCTTCTTGAAGGTGGCTATGCTTGTGGACGCCACCACCTCCTGTGGCAGTGAATTCCACATGTTAATCACCCTTTGGGTGAAGAAGTACTTCCTTTTATCCGTTTTAACCTGTCTGCTCAGCAATTTCATCGAATGCCCACGAGTTCTTGTATTGTGAGAAAGGGAGAAAAGTACTTCTTTCTCTACTTTCTCCATCCCATGCATTATCTTGTAAACTTCTATCATGTCACCCCTCAGTCGACGTTTCTCCAAGCTAAAGAGCCCTAAGCGTTTCAACCTTTCTTCATAGGGAAGGTGTTCCAGCCCTTTAATCATTTTAGTTGCCCTTTTCTGAACTTTCTCCAATGCTATAATATCCTTTTTGAGGTGCGGCGACCAGAACTGCACACAGTACTCCAAATGAGACCGCACCATCGATTTATACAGAGGCATTATGATACTGGCTGATTTGTTTTCAATTCCCTTCATACACAGCCATACAGGACAAATAAAAAAATCAAAGAAGGGAAGGGAAATGTCTGCTGGCACTCCATTATTCCCTATGGAGACTAATCTCCATAGGATATAACAGAGAATCAATCTGTGGGTATCTGCAGCTCTGGAGGGGCTCTTTTTTTGAGATAGAGGCACCAAATTTTCATCATAGCATCCAGTGCCTTTCCTCAAACCCCCCCCCCCCCCATTTCAAATAGATTGGACCAGGGGGACCGATCCTATGAGGCCCTAAAGAAGGTGCCCTTATCCTCCATTATTTCCAATGGAAGGAAGGCATTTAAACGGAGCACAGTCCCTTTAAATGTGATGACCAGAACTCCCTTCAGAGTTCAGTAATGCTTGTCACAACCTTGCTCCTGGCTCCACCTCCAAAGTCTCCTGGCTCCATCCCCAAAGTCCCCAGATACTTCATGACTCGGACCTGGCAACCCTACCCTTGTACTATGTAAGGGTATACTGCTTTTAAACTTTTACATCTTAATCCATTTTTCCACATGGCGAGAGAGGACTAGCTCTCTATGTTTGTTTGTGGTAATATTCCTAACGGTCCCCAAAAGCTCCATAAGGAAAGACTTCCACATTACAACCAAAGGCGGCAGTAGGCAAAATTGTAATGGGAATTTTATTTTTCCGGACGATACAGCATGACTCCGCAATATTCTTTTCACTGGAAAGCACAAACAGAAGATGTCAGTTGCCCAAGGGAAAGTGAATGACAATGAAAACATTATTAATTCATTCCTATTGTTGCATACCATACATTTTTTGAGCAATAACCATAGAAAAACATTATGTGGAAAAGATAAGTTTTGAAGAACAGGACCTCATTCTTGGTTGGGACAGGGAAGATCAAGGTGAAGTGCAGCAACAAGATTTGAACAGGAAAAGAGAAGAGAATCAAGGCTTTCTAAAGCTTTTTTTTTGGGGGGGGGAGCTCTTTTGTCATCTTAATCTATCTGGCAATTCAGTTCACAGACTGAGATACTATAACAGAAGACAGTTTTTCAAGCAAGATTTGAAGACTTCCACTGTCTATGGCACACAGATTTCCTCCCCCCCCCCCCGTCCCAAAAGATCAGTACTTGCAGGGGGAAAATGGCCAGAAGAAAGAGGAGGCTGGATCAAACTAAATTTCCCACTTATGACCCCTAACCTGGATAGCCCAAGGAAGCCAGATCTCGTCCAATCTCAGAAGCTAAGAAGGGCTGACTCTGACCCAGGTAGCACTACCTATCTAACAGTGATGTAATTGGATAGGGTTTAAATAATCTGATTTCAGTTTTTCTCACAAAACAGAAGTACAGCAGGGAGGGAAGTCAAGTCCAATTGAAGTCATTTATCTAGTTCTAGGAGGAAGTTACACATAAATCCTTATTGTAATCTTACCATTATGATAAGACAATTTCTGCTCTACTCAGAACCATTCTTGACCCATGTGCTTTCTACTCACAATACTTAGTAGCACAAGAATACTACTGTGACTAACAAAATATTACCACTACATTTGCATTTGGAGCAGTTGCTATATTTTATTGGTTAATGCACATTTCACACATACTTGTTCATTAGTCAACTGTAACATGGCAGCCATGAATACTGTTTTATTCTACACAAGCAATGGCTTAATGGTAGCTGAATGTGTGAAGTGAACAGCATAAGTCTGAGGTGAAAATGAAGTACGAATGCTCTATCAATGATAATCCATATCTGATGGCCATTGGTGAATGAGTGAACAAACGAACAAATGAAAACAGAAAACCACAAGGAATATTAAACAAGTATATGGGGTTATGTTATAAACATTATCATGTAATGAGGCTCTGGACAAATTTATTTCATGCCTTCATCAGCTTAATTTTTTTTGTTTTGTAAGGCTAAAAGGGACCCTTTGATAAAAAAGCAGAAATACATTCTGGGCATCTGTTTCAAAGGGTCATAAATTAAAGACTTCCTTATACTTTAAAAAAATATCTATATATCTAAAGACATTATAAAGTGTCCACAAAAGAAAGAAATGTGACAAACAGATGGTGCCAAATTTATGCATCATGTGGCACACTCATTTGAGAATAAGGAGTGCCTGCAGCTTTCAGCTGCATATATGCCTAAAACTAATATGTTATACAACAAATGAAACTGCAGTAAGTCTGCAGACATTTAAGGATAGCTGTGTCATATTACGCAATGTGCAGAATTTTTGAACTGCAGAGACCACATGAGCTTAAACAGGCCACTACAAATAAAATTGTTGCTTAGAATGACAGGAATCGCCCAATGATAGGCTTGCCAGTCTCCCCAGGGTCCTGGTGGGAGATCCCCCAGTTTCACAGGCTCCTCCCCGCCACCAGTCAGCTGGCCAGCACAATGTGCTTTTTCACCTTGAAAGGCTAACAAGAAGCTTGGAAACTTGGAAAGTGTGTGTGCAATTACATCTTAATAGGAGCAAGGCTGAATGGGGCCAGGGTGAGCTGGTAGAGCCATGTGGCTGTTCCCGGTGAGTCTGTGAAGCTGTAAGAAAGGAAGAGAAGCCAGCATAGTCCCTCCATTTGTTTTACATTCCTTTCAAGAAGTCATTAGCATAATAAAGAGTAAACTAGAACCTTTGTTTCCTGTGTTAGGCTGAAGAAGTTGGTGGAAATACAGCAATGTTTACATTCAGCAACTCCCATGAGTAAATTGCCCCAGTAAGATCACAAAAGTGTGTGTTTGAAAGCTGCATTTATTTTGGCTGTTTTGTGAGTGTGTGTGGATGTGTTCATTTTCATTTAGTCAAAGTGCAGTCAGCTGCTGGGAGATGAGAATGAAGACTGTATTTGGGAGAATTGCACCACTATATTTTTATTTATTTATTTTAATGAATGGGAAAGTCTCCTGGCTCCACCCCCAAATTCCCCAGTTATTTTCTTAGTTGGACCTGGCAACCCTACCTGATGGTGTTTTTTTTTTAAAGGGATCTGGGATTCAAATTGATACCTAGCTCCCATTTACATCAAATGGCTTTAAACTGTCACAGCTGCTCTCAAAGAATACTGGGATTTATAGTTGGAACAGGTGTTGACAAAATTTTGTTCTCAGTCTAAACTACTGGAAAGAGGGAAAACTGTTAAGCCAGTGTAAGCCTGCAATGTAGACAGAAAGGGTAGTGGGGGAGAAGCAGTGTTCTGGGAGAAAAAAAGAAAAACAAGGAAAACAAAGAAAAACAAGGCCTCGGCTACTTACTCAAAAGTCTGATCACAGAATTCCTGGCAATTCTTAGAGTGACCCATAGTGACAAGGGTAGCTCTAGTAATTGCCAGAAACTCCATGGTAAAATTAGCAAAAAAAAAGAGGTTTTGGTGATTGCTAGAAACTACAGCTACTGTTGACACTTCCAGGTTGTTCTAGGATTCATCACGAACTCTATGGTCAGAACTTCCTGCAAGTACTTGAGGCCTTATTTTTCTTTTAAAATTTTCTCCCTGATACAATAGCACCCCTCTCATTGGTCCTGGTTTTCACATGCTGATCAGCTAAGCATTGGTGGGCAACAGCTGCAATTGGCTGGAGGTCTCCCACCATAAGCCAGCAAATGGCAACTCTAAACATAGATATGTCCTAAAAGAAAATGAACAATTTTACTATCAAGACACCTCAAACAGTATACTTTATTGACCCTTCATATCCTGAGGCAGTTAGTTTCTGAATACCAGTGCTAAGAGGCAATATCAGGGGAAGGAAGGATTAGCCTGTTGTACTGGCTACCGAAGAGTTCACAAGTATACACATTCACATATTTCCCCCACCATCCAAAGCCAGAAGTCACTATTTGGATATCTGGAGCAAAATAAGAATTTCCAAATTGCTTTTCTAGACCCCTAAGTAGCCCCGTGGCAGCCCTTTGTAAAGACTCCCTTTACATTTAACACAGACATGCATCAAAGTGGTACAACTAAGGAGGAATCTGTATGTGCTGCTGCAAGAAAAGGGCTGTTCAGCAGAACACATCCATACCAGTTCCACATGCATTTCCACATGCAAGTTTTACATCAGAAAAGCTGGCAACCACTGAATTAGGCAATATGTCCACAATTCAAAACTCATGAACAGTATAGTTCTGATCCAGATGTGCAAGCAGCTGGGCGCCTATGCATGTAGTCCAGCTACACAATCAGCAAACATGCCTACTCTCTATTGTCAAGAAAGCACTCCCTCCCCCAGCTCCTTGAACTGGCTGATCCATATGATCACTAATTTTCTTATATGCTTTAGGGGAGCATAAAGGTGCCCACACACAGAAGCCGAACTGTATCAAAGCTGGAATTATGATGATTACCCACACCTTTCAAAATGTTCATCTGATTTCTATGAATTAAAAAAATATTATTCCAACTGTAATCTGCAGTGGTTTGCACTTGACAAGCATAAATGAGGTCTCAGATATTTCTCAGCATGTGTTATCTGGGGATTAACTACTTACATCTATTTTATGTTCTCCACCAGATCCTGGTGATCGTATGTGCTTTGTGGGTTCCTTAGCTGGAACTCAGAATGATTTCCACTAGCATTGCTCCACCCCCAGGCTTCTGTCCCCCACCCCACCCACTCAAGTGATCAATTTCCCACCAGTTGCTCCATGGGCACATTTAGAGCTGTGGCAACCTCCAGTTCCCTGCGCCGTTTTGAGATGCTGTCTTTTCAGGATTACGTGGCGGCACAGGGAACTGGAGGTTGCCATGGCTCAGAATGCACCCACAAAGCAACTGGTGGGAATATCAATTGCTTGCTCCGAGGGAAACAGAAGTCTGGGGACAGAGCAATGCTAGTGAGAAATCAGTCTCCATCCTTCAGTCGTGCAGAGGTCAATTCAGAGCAAAACTGTGGAGAAAAAAATGGGGGGAGGGTGTCCCCACACCATTTTTGCACCCTGAAATGACCATGGGGCACTACTTGCCCTACTGATGGTCTGCTCAGCAGTGGGCTATTTCAATACCCTCTGCCCATGGACCACAAAGCCAATCCAAATCCACCCCCATGCACCCAGTAACAAGAGTTCAGGACATGGAACTCACAGCACACATCTGATTGCTAGAGGAAAATGCAATGTGTAGTTAGGCTTTCAGAGGCGAGGAACAGATCCTGAGACCTTCTGCATGCAAAACAAAGTGCTTCATCTAAGCCCTGCCTCCTCTGCCCAATATGACAAGCTGATGCAGTAGAATTTCACTAACAGATAAAAAGAAGAAAAACATTGAAAGCAGAAACCAGTGATATTTAAAATTAGAAAGGTTATATGATTTGGGATTCAGGGGGGAAAAAAGTAAAAATGGCAAAGATTTCCCCCCACAGAAAATAACTCAAAACATTTACAGTGCAAACAAACATAGGTATGTATGTGTAAAGTGCCAACAATTCACTTCCAATGTATAGTGATACTATGAATTAATAACCTCTAAAAATGTCCTTGACAGCCTTGCTCGGGTCTTGCAAACTGAAACATAATTCTACTGATGTAAAAAAAATTTTTTCCCCACAATAGAGTTGCATCCATCCCCTCCATACTGTCACTCAATCCCCCCCCCCCCCCAGTACTACTGCTCCTCCTGAATCTGGAATATTTCCAGGCCTTCACAACTCTAAGCAGTGCTAACAGAGAACAGAAGCTTCTGGGTGAGGAAACACAGAAGGAGGGCATGAGCAATCAATGGGAACAGAATAAGGAGAACTTCTTTCATGTGTATACGTGTGTGGGAGGTCATGACCTAGGCTGGCGCACTGGAGAACAAACTGACTGGTTATTTTCCTTTTGCAGATGTGTATGTTAAGACAAACTAAATTGTGATACATTTTATTTATCTCTGATTCCCCTTCCCTAGTATTGCCAAAGATGTCCTGGTTCAAATACTTACATAAAGCCACGGCTAAATGCACTGATTATCCTCAAGTAAATGCAGAAGGAAACTGGCCTTATCTGAACTGTGAAAGGAGGCAATGCTTTCATAATAACACCATGTCTCTAAACAGGCAATAACTGAATGCAATGCACGAGTTAAGGGTAGTAAAAAGGCACAGTCCAGTTGTCCACCACACAAGGGAATCCACTTCGAGCATCTTCAATGATTTACTGTTCCAATTAGAACAGAGTGTTCAAAGAAGGAACACCAGTGACCCAGTTTAAAAGCAAAGAACGCCTGTAAAAGCATTATTTTAAAATGGATTACTCAAGTCACATTTTGAGCGTGTCCTGTTTCATGGACCACATCTAGTAAACACCTACATCAAAAATATAGTCTTATTTTAATACTCCATAGTAGGAGTAGAATGGAAATACTGAATTTATCCCCCGTTTTGGTTATGTATATATAGAGAGACAGCTATACAATACGAACTTCAGGAAGGGGGTGGGGAGAGAATCAGATGTTTCTCAGAACGCCTGCTATCCCAATTTATTCCAAAGCCTCAGGGTGAATTCCAACAAGACAAAAATATAAAACAAATAGAAATTAAAAAGAAAAAATTAGCATATGACAGTAAAAGCTGCTTTTATTTCAGAAGATCAAAGAAGAAGAAGAAACCACCCAAGGTTGGCTCTTTTACTTCACTAGGCAGAAGAATGAGGAGAGTTGTCATTTGTTGGTTTACATATAAAAACCTTCCTCATTCACCCTGTCTAGCTTTCTTTCTTTCTTTATAGGTCATAAAAGAATATCCACCAGAATGTAATACAGGAGAAAAGATCCAACTGGTTTTGCCAAAGGTGACTCTCAAAAGAACCACAGTTCTAGAAACAGTTCTACCACCCTCTCTGCCAGACACACCCAAGCTCAAGGTTGCCTCTCTCACGTAGAACATTTATCAACATACATCCAGATTGTGTCAAATACAGACAGCGCATATTTCTGTATTTGGTATCCAAGAAGAGACAGTAGAAGTAAAGACGAAAAGATGGTATCTATATTGTCTGGTGGGTGCCAACATAAAAGATGCAAAAATGGTGTGGAGAAAGTTCGTCAACATGGGGGATGGAAAAGGCTGTAGTATTCCAGATCCAGGAACACAAGAAGGCGGTAGAAGCTGTTGTAGCAGCAAGGGCTTTAAAATGTGCATCTTCAATTAGGTTTGCCAACCCCCAGGTGGCACCTGGAGATCTCTTGCTATTACAGCTGATCTCCAGATGACCAAGATCCCCTGGAGAAAATGGCTGCTTTGGAGGGCAGATTCTATAGCATTATATCCTTCTGAGATCTCTCCCCTCTCAAAACTCCACCCTCACCCCCAAAATCTCCAGGTATTTCCCAACTCAGAGGTGGCAACCTATCTTCAATCCATACACAGCAGTTTAAGGTTAATGATTCTGGTACCACTAAAGTATATCATAGTGAATTTTATCTATTATTGTAAAGGCTTTTGACCCACCTTTCTTTCAGAGAAGATACTCAAATGGGCTTCCAATTTAAAAAAAAAAATTAAACACAGTATCAATAGAGATATACTCCAGAACTGCCTTGTTAGCTTAATAAATTTAATACTTTAAAAATTCTTGACTGCTAATCTGACAATATCTGACTGGTCAACTGACTGAATCCTTTTCAGCCTGTCAGCCCTAAAGAAATTTGCCAGCCACACTGCTGAAACTTAGTAGCTCCATTTTACAACACAGTGTAGGCAGGCCATTCCACATCAATAGTCATGTCACTGTACATAATTCAGGGTGGATTTACAGGAATCTTCATATGACATCACTACCGCTTTCTTGGAATATGTTTCGTTGATTAAGTTTTATGCAGCCAGAAGAACTGTGTTTCCTCAGAAGTCCAACTCAGTTTAGTAACCCACAGTTTATCCCATTTTAGTTTAGCAACCCACAGCTTCTATCAGTTTCCTTATCTTAATCTCCCCTCTCAGGAACCCTTATTTCACCTGTAAGGGAAAAGATACAGATATTATATAGATACCTGTCCCCCCACCCCAAAGATAAAATAGCAGCTGTGAAACAGAACAAATCTTTGGAAAGCAGCACAGGGGAAAGGATTAACTATTTTCCCTTTTTCATGGCCCCAATCTGGGTCAATTCCCTTTTCATTACTGATGTTAAGCCTGGAGAAAACCACAGTTCGCTTTTGAATGCATATTCAATGGCGAACCCAGGTTTATTCTTTGTTATTTAAAGTATTTAAGAACCCTGCCCTTTGCCTAACAAACTAAAGACCCCTGGTGTTCTTATATTACATGGCTGTTACTTTACTGGTGAATCGTTCTCATCATTACTTTCCTCCTACTATTTGACTGAAATTTCTCTCAGACTTTTGTGAGTTTGTTTGCTTATTGTCCTTTTTTTAGTGGACCAGGAGGAAAACTAACTCACTTTCTTCCAGAGGTCTTTTAAAATATATGATAACAGTTTGCCCCATTTCCACTCCTTGTACCTTCAGCTGCATCTTATGTACACATACACAAATTAAATCCCACTGTGTTCAACAGGACCTTCTGCTGAACTCTCGGAATTTACTTCTGAGTAAATTTCAATGCATTTGCAATCATTGGCTACTTCTTTCTAGGTCAAATATGGCCACCAGAGTCCTTTCCTGAAGCAAAATTTCCCTTCAAGCCTTTACTCAAGCAACATCCATAAGATTAGACCTGCTGAAATAGTGTGGGACATTCTAGCTCCTTTGGCCTTTGTGTCAGTTTTGTCTTAGGTTGTCAGGGTGATTCTTACCAAATGTTTTCATAGTCATTTATAGCAGGTGGCTATAAATCAGTTTTATGAAGACAAAGGCTCCTTACAACTGTATATTTTAATAGATTTATGATAAAGCTATGGGTATCTGTGCAGAGGGTCTGCCCTATGGGAACAAGTAAAGGTAACAGGAGAGTGTCATGTAGACACCAAAGAATACAATCCCTTCCGCATTCATAAATCCCAAATGCCCAGAGTTGTAAGTCACTGGTTATAAATTATGAAGTTGAGCTCCAGGAACAACTGAGACTTAAATGAGAAACCAGTTGGTATAATAAAAAGCATATAGCTTCCCTACTCAGGAAGCAGCAGTATCTATTAGCAGGCAGTACATAATTTCCGATTTTCCCAATGCCTATTTTTTAAAACTGTCAACAACATGCTCTAACCCTTATTGTGGCGGGGAGGGGGGGAGAAGGGGGGGGAGATGAAAACCAGTAACACTGGGAAGGCTTAGTATAAGAAAAGCAATTACTATTTAATATACAAAACCAATCCTCAAAGGAACTTTTAAAGTGATCACGCAGAAACGATCGTGCAGAACCACCACCCCTCCCAGCGCACACACATAGGTCAGTCGCTTTTTATTCTGCTTAGGGTAGAAATACATATGGATGGATGGAATGAGGAGAGAAATATATATGAATTGAAAGAACCAAATGCCATTAAAAACGGCATAAACATAGCATTCAAAACAAATTTTTGTTGTTGTTCAGTTGCACAGTCGAGTCTTACTCTTTACGACCCCATGGACAAAGTCACAAAATTAGGAAATAAAAAGGACAATGGAGAACTGCTAATGAATAACATTCTGCTTGGGAAACAAGATCAGGCAATTTGAAACTCCAAAACTCAAGGAGTGTGGAGAAATTCCAAAAGCATCCCCATTCATTATTGATCTTCTGCTACAACAAGCATACTCATAAAGAAATACCGGGGTATATTCTAAGTGGCATCTTCATCACATACCGGATAACAATAAGAACCAACAGGTGACCAGTGCTCTATATAAACTAAGGAGGGAACTCAGGAACATGATCAATAATTTCCTTTATGCAAGCAGTGATCTCAAGGCAGACACAAAGTGTTTCTCAATTTTATGAAAAAAGAGGTTCCTCAAAGTAAAAAAGGCAGAGCTCACTACTTATATACGTTAAAATCAAATGAAACAAAGAGATCGCTTCCAAAGTTTCCACTGAATTTTAAACAGATTGATGGAACTTGAAATGGAACAATTATCATCAATGTAGCAGATGCTGAAGTCAACAACACAGAAAGTTTCTTCTGCAGGTACCTGTATACTTCTTCTCTTACTTTGATGTTTCAAAATTTACAGAGCGTTACAGAGCTTTTAGTGTAGGTGTCCCCAACATTTTTGAGCCTGCGTGCATCTTTGGAATTCTGACACAGCAAGGTGGGCACAGCCACAAAATGGCTGCCGCAGGAAGTAGAGCCAGCCACAAAATGGCTGCTGCAACTTATCTTTAGTCACACAGTGAAGATCTTTGGTGCTGTGGTGGCAGCTGCCGCCAAAGCAACATTTTAAAAAATCTGCACAGCCGATCAAATCTCCAATGGAGATTCAGAAGCCTTGATGAACAAAAGCCCCATCTGGCCATGCCTACTTTCTAAAACACAGTGTGTACCAGGAAAGCTGTTGGCAGGTGCCTTGATGCCCATCAGCACCACATTGGGGATCCATATTTTAAGGCATCCTCAGAGAACTGTGCACATCATTAATACCCACAGCAACTCCTCAAAAGGAAACAGAGTGAGGGGACAATTTGACAGGGGAAATGTGCATAGATGTGTGGGATGAATTCTTCCCCATCCACTGAGATTTAGCCCTCAACCAAGCCACACTTTTAATGTTGTGCACTGATTTCCAAAACTGGTTTAGGAAAATGATAGGCTGGGAAAGATCTCAACTGTGCGCATCTTCTCCACAAGAGGCTTTTCCTTATTATTGTAGTTCTGTTACATATATAACAAGAAAAACAAAACAAAAACAAAACCTTATATTGATTTTCTAGATTTCCAGTTACTTTTGACTCAGGCAAGTTTGTATTCAAAAGTTGCATTATTCATGGTACTGGCATTAGTGCTACTATGATGTTTTGGTTAGAATATAATACCAGGACTGCAGAGACTAACGTTCAAATCCCCACTTACCATTAAAAGAATAAGTTAACTGGGTGACCTTGCTGCTTAATCAATGTACTTCAAAACACTATTATGAAGACACAAAAGAAGAAGAGTCAAGCATGTTGTGATTCTCTTGGAGGGGTCAAAATGATCTAAATTGGGGGTTCCCAAAATCTGCTGAGCACCACCACAAAATAACTGCTGAGGGGCACAACTGGCCACAAAATGGCTGTCTTGGGACCTGCCACAGAATGTTAGGCCATCCCAAGTGAAGTGTTCTATTACAATACAGTAGCTGTTTCTAAAAGGGTATTTCCCCACAGATATTAGTGGGATTCTTCCTGATTGTCTGAAGCCCTTCTTGTTCTAATGCGATGAAGGAAAGCCAGGACTGACTTCCTGATTTGTGAAACAAATACTTTGGGGAAGAGGGAAGTGGGCACCAGGAACCAGATTGGGGGGCAAGCAATGTGGCATCCACAGACACCATGTTGGGGATCACTGATCCAGACAGACAGCCTTATGCCATATTTCTCATATATCCATTCCTATTGAACATTCAGTGTTTAATTCCAAAAGATGAAATGCATGGTTGCCTTACTATGGATTAACACTCCCTTTCTATACACATATCCATATAACAATATCAAATGACTCCAAATCTGGTCCCCTCCCCCAATTCTGCACATTACTGTGAAGTTTCTTCCTCCCAAAACCTGGATTAGGTATTCTCTAGGGGGATGCTGAACCAGCAGTACTTTAACGCTTACCCTTTGACTGTTATTTCACACATGTTAGCAGTCATCACTAGAGAGGGACTTACAGCTGCTTTATTCACTCCTGGAAACAGCTTCTCAGGCCCAGCTTTTTTCAGAAGAACCTTTGCAGCTGCAACACTGAGGTAAGCCTGAGAGCCGAATGGATAAGTTTCAGGGCAAAGCTCTAACTGCAAAGAAAATAAAACAAAACCCACTCCACCCTAGCATGTCTAGTGACAGATATACTCCAGCAAGGCTAAATTATGCAAGCTGTCCCAGGCTTTTTGACAGTACCGCCATCATTCACCCCCGACTCCTATTATCTTAAAGGTATAGGAAAGGTAATAGCACTATGTAATCAAGTTGGGAAACATCTGCCAAAGTAAACCTTTATTTAGTGCTTAATATACAGAATTTATGGACCTAACCTGCTATTGAAATGAATCTTGTTTAAGCTACTTAGCAAGTGAGTCCTGGTTAGCTTCCCATCCAGCTGTTTATTCTGAGTCACTCTCTGCAACCCTAAGCCTACTTAGAAAAGAAGGCCAAGAGAGCTCAGGCTCAGAGTAAAATGCAACACCAGGCAGGCAAGAATAAATTACCCATAAGGCACTGCACATGCTCTGTGCCTTATTTAAACAGGTCCTTCAGCTGCTATATATACACAATGTTAGTGTGCCAACTAAATGCTTAGAGATGCCTAGAGACGCCTAGTGTACTAACACTGTACATGCAAGCAGTGTATCAGTTTAAATGAGACAATGGCATCCATATTTAAGCAAGCTTCAATAGAACCTGCTTCTGAATTAATATGTTTTTGTCCCGGGTGATCCTTTCTGAGCTTTAGAGACAAAGTAACTGTTTTAAACTGAATATGAGTGGCTTCTTTAATATGATTTCACTGGCATATTATCAGTAGAGGGGAAAAATCCATCTTTGCAAACCTGTCTTAAAAATGTAACCATTGAAATTTAGTGATGGAAATGGTGCACAACGCAGCCAAAATTAAGTATTTCAATAGGCAAGCTACACACATTTTTAACCTTCTTAATGAAATATAGGAGACCTGTGCTTAACGTTGGCTGGACTGCACTCATACTCAACTGTATTGATTACACATATTATGCACAACAAAGTCATCTTCACACTGATGACGGCAGACTTTAATATTAAGCTAATATTTAGTGTAATCATATTTTTTTTAATCTGTATGGAGCACTGCAGTACCGGTGGAAGCTTGATTTCAATTACTGACAAGTTTTGTGCTAAACACACAAGGATAAAGCAAAACACATGAACCTGGAAATAAGTGGACATAATCTGGTAGTTCTTCCCTAAGATCAATGGAACCTAATTGCTTAATATTGACACATTAGGGATGCCAGCTTCCAGGTGGAGCCTGAGGATAACCTGGAATTACAGCTCCAGATTACAGAGATCAGCTCCCCTGGAGAAAATGACAGCTTTGGAGGGTGGACTCTAAGGCATTGTACCCCACTGAGGTCCTTGTCCTTCTCAGGCTCCATCCCCAAATCTCAAGGTATTTCCCAACTTGGATCTGGCAACTCTACCCCCCATCCCCTGCCAGTGGCCAAGGGGAACCTGGCAACCCCATGGCAGGATCATTCCCACTGATTTTAACAGAACTTAAATAAGTATTTCAAACTCACTTATTTATGAATACATCCTTACTAACTCAGACACAGACAAAAGATAAAATAAATTAGGGTTCTCAAGAAGACAATGGAATGACTGCAAAGTCTCATCAAATGTCAGGCATCATGAAGCAATATATACCGTACTTCACCAAGACAATGGACTGCTACTTTAACAAGGTATCATATACTGACAAACCTCAAGAGAGCCCAGCTGAGTAGTTACAGTAACTTCCCATTCATTCTTTCCCATGGGAGTCTGAAGGCCAATCCATACCACAGTTCTTTATATGTTAATTTACAGCCCCAGGCTTCTGCTTGGAAGATAGGAAAAGGGTCACTAGGGAAAGGAGATGGTTTTTTTTAACCCCTTTTCCTCTTAAACACTTTAAAACATTTCTCCAAAGCTTCAAGACTCAGAAGTCTAAATCCATTGTAGCCCTACAGTTGCCGCTTTGGAGAAGCCTTTTAAATTGTGGATGAGCATGAAAATAAAAGATTATATTCTTCCCTGAATATTCAGATGAAGCTGATTGAGGCTACAAATTAACATTAAAAAAAAATAAAAGCCCCAATGAACAAGTGGATTCTTCTTCTTCTTTGCATGGGTCAGTCTGTTCTTTACAATGTGAACTCATGTGCAGCTTTCATATAGTCAACTGTAGAATTTTTCAGAAAAATGCAGGGCATTTTGGGCCCTGAGGCCGAAAGCCCAGGGTACCCCACAGATACACAGACAGGCAATGAACAGTACAATCCCCAAACAGCATTCCACATCTTCTGCCTGAACTGTACACATCACTTTGTCTCACAGCAGAACTGACTGAGAAGCACTTGCCATGGGAAGGCCATTTGCAATGGATTCCACAGGAAGCACGTACAAAACAGATGGGCTTCAAAATCAATAGTCCATGTATGCTACTGTCCAGTTTCCCTATTTCCATTATTTCTTTAGAGGATCATATGAGGATTCTTTATTAGCAGTATGGCTGGAGAAGCACAGCAAGCAAATATTTTGTTCCCTGTGCTGACTTCTCAAAATCAAGAGAGGTTTGGTACATGGTATAAGCTACAGTTCATTTAAGCCTAAGGTACAATCTCATCCTGCTCCACCTGCCACCAATGCTCCCTCTAAGCTGTGGAGTCTTGTGAGCAAAAGTTCTGCTTTGTGAGCTACTGTTATTAAAGTTGTGAGAGAGCAATTTGGCTACTGTATAAATTAGTTTGCTCTGCAGCCATCCTTCCTAAGCTAAGACAAAAATGTGTGAGCCAGAGGCAAAAAAACTGTGAGCTAGCTCACACTAACTCAGCTTAGAGAGAACACTGCCTGCCACCACATTGCAGCCTCATGCAAAGAAGCACATATGGTTTCCCAAGTATCACCTGCCCATGCTCGTTGGAAAATCCAACAAGTACAGTACCAAAATGAGGAAGTATGCAAATTATCTCCATGGCAAGATGAAATGTGTTTGAATTCATTATTATGATGCTGTTCTCAATGCACATTCTCACAAACGTATGGACTCCTGCAGAACCATATGGACTTCTGTATCTTGTGGTAGAAGCTCTCCGTGACCCCAGCCTCACAGTTACCTGCCAAGCTTAGGACATATCTACATAAAGAGCCAAGGTTTTCTGGGTTCTCATTCTGCCTAAACCCCCAATCCCACAAAGCAGATGCAGGAAATTCTATGCTATGTACTACAACCACAACTTGTGTGATGGTCCCACTAGAAACCCTACACAGCAATATACCTTCTGCTCTCAGGAACAGCCTTGTTCCCACATGCTGTGTGGGTTCATTCCTAATCAAGCAGCTATGCTGGCTTTAATACACAGCTGCTGTTAGTACAATAATTTGGACACCAAAATGAGGACTCCTTGTGGAGAACCTCACTGTGGCTACAAGAAGATGCATGTCATGGCCTCCCTAAGATAATGTTGTAAAGGTTTCATTTGAGCATTTAAGAAAAACAGCACTGACCTGGAGGGGGAGGAGAGACTGCCTGGCGAATAAAGCCTTTTATGAAAAATACTCATATTGGTGGCTCCACTCTTACCTGTGTGGCTCAGCCTAGCCCAATCTCATCAGATCTCTGAAACTAATCAGGATTGGCCTGGGATAGTCCGTGAAAGGGAGACTGCCAAGGAAGTCCAGGGTTGCTCTGCAGAGGCAGGCAATGACAAACCGTCTCTGAATGTCTCTTGCCTAGAACACCTTTTGGGGTTACCATAAAGTCAGCTGTTATGATGGAACTTTACACACACAGGTGCCACCTTTTTAACTTGCCATGTCCCCATGCCTTTACCAGCCCTCTGATACACAGAAGCTTAGCAGGTAAAGGGTTCTCACCCACCCCCCATTATTTTATTTCTGTGATAGAAGTAGCCTAGTTTTTATGTGGCAGGTACACCGTTAAGGCACAGGACAGTCAGTTAAGAAAAATAAATACAAGAAGCAATCCCTGTTCCCACACTCTTTTTGCAAAAGAACTGTAGTAGAAATACTGATAACAAAGCACCTTTTTACTCCCTCTTGGCTGATGGCGCAACAGGTTGCTACATTTATTCGTAAACTAGTCCAAGGCTTTCTCCCTAGAAATAATTCACGAAAAACAAAGAGCACCAGAACTGCATGCTGGATCACACTGAAGTGATATCTAAGCCAACATTTATCTTTTCCTCAGAACTGGCCAGTCTCTGGAAATCTCCCAAGCAGGGCATGAAGTTGACAGTCCTCCCCAGTGCTGGTACTCAGAGATGGAGGTTCAATTTAACTGTCATGGCTAATAGCATCCTCTATGAATGTGTCTAATATGTTAAAAGAAAAGCACTATCTTGCAGCAACTGAATACCATACATGAACAATGCACGTATTAAACAAAGCCAAGTTGGTTCCATTTAGCTCTGGAAGGTTATGTCTTAAAACCATGAGAAAAGGAGGGAAAAAAAAACTTCTCAGGAGACCTGCAACAGATGGCAACAACTTTAGGATAAAGCTGGAATACCCCACAGAAAATACTACAAAAAAGGAAAAGCAGGCATGACTCCCAAAACCTACACTTTCCACAAAAACACCACTATCTGTAAGGGGATACAGCAAAATGAATAAGGGTAGCAGGAACTAAACACAGAGGTCTGTGTCATATGTCACAGCTGGCATATGAAACACTCAGTATGTATGTTGTTCTACCTCCCCTTCCCTTTGAAACAAAAGGAGCATTCTATGACAGAAAAAAGCATGCATAGTTGGGAGTGGGTAGATCCAGGGTTAAAAAACCCCACGTCATTCTCTCTATGTGGAATCCTCAAGAATGCCCAATGCAGCTCAAGGGAATCTTGAATTTGAAAAGCCCCCACATATATTAGGTTAAGGAGGCCCACACCAGGCTGCCTTGACAAGCTCTACAATCTGGATACCAACACAACATGTAGCCATGTCTTTCACAAAGACGACAGAGATGAAAGGTGGTTATCTCCCATTCATTTCTTCAGCACAATCCTGCAGAGTAGGTTCTGCTGAGAAAAGCGATGTTTGGCCCACAACTTCCCAAGCAAACATTTAAACCCGGGTCTGCCAGGTCCAATTGCATCCTCTATGCCATACTAGTTATGTATTTAAAATGGTCTTATCTCTACTGTAATCCATGAAGCAGGTACACAAGAAAAATCTTTGTTATACGACTGCATCTCCATTTTCACAAAAACATCAAATAAACATCAGGAATACAGTAGCTCCTTAACAGATCATGTACAATCCAAATCAACAACATGTGATAACCAATACAGGGCTACATGACCAGAGAATACAGAGTCAGGTGTATTAAACAGGGGCCACATGCAAGAATTCAACTTTGTTAAGTCCAGCTGTTTCAACCAGCTACACTATCAGTTTGTTTTCTTTAAGATACAGTAGTTCCCACCGTTCCTGAATTACAAAATGCCCATTTTAAAAACGTCCAGTTAAAGGAGTACTGCTGGAGTGGTTGATCAATATAGTAGGATATTTCCTTTTTTAAGCTTGCAACTACGGGGTCATGGGTTTGAATCCCACACTGGGGGCCGTGAAGGGGGGTATGCCTTTAAATGATTTTTCAGACCCAATAAAGGAGATCTGAGCATAAATGAGCTGTGAGTTTCAATGACTAAGGCCAATCTCTGTATTTGACCCTAACTTACCTTACATATCCCTTATGGGGATATTGTTTTAGAACATAACGTGAGGAAAACCTCAAGGTCTGTCAACCTGAGCTTCTCAAAGCATGAGTAGAGTCCAAACGTGATAAGAAATGAAACAAAAAGCTGCCTGCAACATCAGATAACAGCTACCAGCAATTTAACCAACCTCCAAATGAAGGAACACAGCTTATTAGAACATATGAACAACATGGGGCTAACTGTACTGTCCCTAAGCCTTTACAATCTTGTAAGCCCACTGACTTCAGTTGACTTGAAAGGGTGGTAATTCTGCTTGGGACTGCACTGTAAATCATCCAACCCGCTAGGTCCCCCCCCCCTTTTTTTTTTGTCTTGCAAGGATGGAGTCACTTAAAATTACAATGAAAGAGCCTGTGATTTACTGCAGTTACTTATACTGAGATTGTGCAGGCAAGGAAAAATGACTTGAAGGCTACAGTTCCCCAATTCTGCCCATGGAAAAAAAAGTTAAACATGACTTTTACTTTAAATATATATATCGACACCCCCCCTCTCTTTTTTAAAGGGAAAAAGGAGGGACAGCAAGATGTGTGTGAGGTCCAGGTGACTGGATGTAGCCCCAGATGTTTACAAGGCTCTCTCAGGGTTGCAACATGAGACCCCTTAGCGGGTGTGTGTGTGGAGGGGAGGAAATTCTGACAGGACGCCACTAAAGCAGCATATATGTACTATTTGACAATGCAGAACATGAAGACACAATTAAAAACCAGAGATGCAAGAAGCACATACCTAGGTTTTAAAAATGTTAAAACTTCATGAGCTGCCAGCCATTCCAGCTAGCAAAACAGGGAAGAAAAAAGTTAAGATAAAGGGGGAAACTTGTCTTTTTAGTGCAGAGGGTGAGCCTGCAGGGAGAAACAAGGTGGGGAGATCTTGCAAGATTTTCAGCCACTTGCCTCCCCCCACTACACACACATCCTTTGAAAAAAGAAATGCTCCAAATTTTAAAATCGCCGTCTTTCAAGACACCCTCAGAGTTTTCCCAACTTTCCTGACCTGTCGATCTGACACAACTAAAAGAACCAACATAAGACACACTGCTTTTGAGTTAAAGTTTTCACAAACCAGATACTATAAGAGTTTGAAATTAAGCAACTGTCAACGTAACTCTTCCTGGCTTCCCCCAACCCATTTCTCCCTCCTATTCCCGGGTGCTTCATTCAAGCCAGAATACACCGCAGATCTGCATTTACAGAAATGATGCTTTGGACACAGCAAGGGAGCAGGGATGGAGAGACGCAATATTCCCTGTTCATTTCAACCTCTCCCTCTATAAAAATGATTGTAAGGACCAGCAGATATGAACTGTAGTACCTACAGTCCAAGGCAAAAGAAGGTCAACCTAAACTCATTTCCTCCCCCAGGGCTCAGACTGGAGTAACTCAGCATAGGACTCTACAGGGGTGCATAGGACTGCACTGCCCCCCCCCCCCAAACACACACACACCTAATGTCCAACAAATTAAAGTGGTCGAAAGGAATTTATGCAAAACTTCATTCAAACGGAGACCAGGCAAATATTGAGTGAGGTGGGGCAAAATTTGAAGGGGGGGGGGGGTTGTAAAATTTCATTTCGAGACAGAAGTCACCCATCCCAGTACTCAAGCTTCCGGGCTCTTCGAGAGAGATTCCAGGAAAGGCGGCGGCGGCGGGTGCCTCTGTGCATGTGCCGAGCGCCCTCCCTCAGGCGCTGGGCAAAGGCTGGGCAGCCAGGCGACGACAGAAAAGTAACGGTACTTACTGTCCGGGCAGTCTTGGCTCTTGGTGCCACTGACTTTCCCGTCGGGCGTAATCCGAAGGAAGAAATTGTTGTAGGAATAGAGCTTCCTCCAGTGCTCGTCTCCGCTGAGGTGATAGTAGCTCCGCACGTGTCTCCCGGCGCTGGCAGGAGAGGAGGCGGAAGACGAGGAGGAGGAGGAGGAGGAGTGGTTGGTGGCCTTGGGGAGCGGCGTGTCCCGGCCGGGCTCATGGCAGGGCAAGGCCAGCGCGGACATCCAGAAGAGGAGCACCACGAAACAGCAGCAACCGCAGGAGGAGGAGGAAGAGGAGGAGGCGGCAGGCAGGTGGGCGAAGGCGGCGGCGGCACCCTGTGTCAGTCTCCATTTGCACATTGTCCTGAAGCTCTGGGCCTGGCTGGAGAGTGCCTCATGAAAAGAAACATACTGGACGGGTGAGCCGCGGGGAGAGGCGAGGGGGCAGCTGAGGGGCTGCGCGCCCGCTTAATGCCCGCGGAGCTGCGATGTGGCCTGAAGGGAGGGCGCCCGCATCCATGCCAAGCGCTCCAGAGGACGGCGGCTCCCCCGCGCACGCTTCCCCTCTCTCTGGGCCCTTTATTAATCCTTCAAGTTAAAAAAGAGAGGGGGGGGAGAATAGTTTTCTGGGAGAAGGGGGACCGTCGGTTCGCGTGGCAGGTCTCTCCTCACCGCCCCCCCCCAAAAGAAACCCCCAACTCCTGGTTGAGGGACGAGATTAGTTCTCCCCCCTCCTCACTCCCGGCTGCACCATCTTCCAGGCTGGGAAGTCTGCAAAGAGAGAGAGATGACAAGAGTGAACAACCACAACGTAAAGACCCCCCCCCCCCCAAAAAAAAAGTTTTTAAAAATCTCGGGGGGGGGGGGGAGAGAGAATGAGAGCAGACGGAACGGGAAATCGCTCTATTACTTCTGCACCTTAAGAGTGGAGAAACGCAAGTCCGGCCGAATGACGGGAAAACCGTTTCTCCCCTTTTCTTTCCCTCTAGAAATAAACCTCTAGATATTCAAGACAGATCGAAGAAAAGGCAGAGGGGGAGACCGAGAAAAATCAAGCAACCCGCCCCCTTCAGGTTCCCAACAGGTTGGAAGAGCCGTATCCTAAAGGTTTAGAGATTACAAACCCGAGAGGTGAGACGTGCCTCTGGTGGACAGGTTTTATTTGCAAGGGGTCAAGCAGCGGCGCTGGGACATCTGAAACCCCTTTGCAAGTTGCAGTGAGCAAGCGTCTGCTGGGAGAGCCGGAGAGCCTCCAGGATCTGCCCTTTCCCCCCACCCCTTTCCTCTCCCGCAGCAGCAGCAGCAGCAGCAAGGCAGCTAATTGCTCCTCTCGCAGTTCTTCTGCAGTGATCTGCTGGCCACCAGCATGGCTTGGAGACTCATGCTTTACTAATTTCCCTGTCTTCCAGGCTCAGCCAATCCCCTCTAGGGAGCCCCCCTCCTCCGCCTCCTTTTCTCTCTCTCTCCCTCTCTCTTTTTTAACTTGTTTTCTAGAGAAGGATTTTTATTTTATTTTTTTGGCAGCGAGTACTTAAGAGCCACCTGGTGCTTGTTTCTTTCCTGACTCTCTCGCTCCTCCCCCCCCCGCAAAGAAAGGGGAGGTGGGATTGGAAAAGAATATATAACGCAGATCGACCCCGCAAAAGCAGTTTATACGCTGGTCAGAGAGAATATAAAAGAGAGAGAGAGAGAGAGAAAGGAAACATAATTAGGTCCTTTTGCTCTCCTTTCCTCTGCCAGCTTCCACGGAGGTCTCCCGCTCTCTCCCCCCCTTCTTTTAAACGAATATGTGATTTCTCGCTTCCGTTGCTGAAATAAAAGGGGGGGGAGTGGACATCACACTTTAAAAACCAACACTTCCTTTTGGAGTTTCCTAAGATTTATCACTTCCAAACCCGCCTTGAAATAATAAGGCCCCTTCAAATGTCCCTTTCTAATTGCTAACATGATTCAGTTACCCAATCACCCACTTGACTTCAAAAGAAAATAAGGGGACCTCAGATAGGGGAGGGAATTGGGGAGAGCTTTCCTTGGCCGAGCAAAAGTTTATCCATAGAGTCTGTCATAGCATTATTATTAATGCAGTTGCCTTTGCCAGAAAGGGGCACATTTTCCAGTTTGAAAAACTTTTTTTCCCAAAGCCATCTATTGTTTTTGAAGATAGCTTAATGATTTATTTTTCACAGAAGGTGCCATTATTATCCACCCTTCCGAGTGAATTTGTCATGTTTCACAAGGAATATCATGACAGATATACTAGGCTCTTCCTGTGCTGATCCCTGTTGTTGCCAACATTGAACAGGCTTCCAAGAGAATGTGCCAAATGTGTATACCTTCCTCAATGCTAAGGAATGCCTCTCTTCAGATAGTTTCTCAGGATCTGTGAGACTGCCCCACTGCAAAAGAACTTTTGTAGCAGGAGGACATGAAAGTGTGCCTTGGCATTTGCCAGCATAAAATAAGGATTGCAACATGCAAGGCAAGGGGTTATTATTTCATGTTCTAAATGAAGGCTACAGAGGAAAAATTCGGTCTCTAAATAATGAAAAAAGAATTGGATTCTCTTGTATGTAAACACAGAGTTTGCTTGGAAGCAGCATAATCTAAAGAAAATGCTGATCAATGGAATGCAACGGAAAAACAGCCAAGGCATTATATATTGTGCATTTGGAATCAATCTTCCCTTAACTAGGGGAGCATACATACAGAACAAATAGTTCTCAGATTGGATTGATTCATTAGGTTGGGCTGCAGAGTTTATTGGTAATGCAGCAGTAGAAAATTAGAAATGATTTTCTTCAATTATGATGCATGCTCCCTCACCAGAGTCAGTTCTGAAATTTATGGCCTTTGATTGGGGAGGGAGGCATTTAAACAGCCTTTAAAATGGAAAAGAAAAGTGGTTGGAATCTATGTGCTTTATTACATTGTTTGTGCCACTCCAAAATATTTCTTCATAATTGAAGCATGCACTCACTGCCTTGGAAGAAGGTTGTGCTAGGATATTTTTTGAGGGCTTCGTTTAAAGATGATGGGAAAGAGGGATCCTAAAGCACTTCTCCAAAGTACAGTTATGCAGTTGCACAGAGGAACCAGAAATGATGCCTGCTGCTGTCACCTGTTCTTTCACTGAGATGCATGGCTAACAGTGCAACTCTAAGCAGATGTACACCATTCTGAGGCAACATTACCTTCAATAGACTTAGAAGGATATAACTCTCCTCGGGCTGACATAAGAGTTGCATAGAGCTGTGACATAAGAGTTGCATTTCAGCCCAAAGAACAGGTTGACCCCGTTTGTAAAACATTATTCCTCCCATTTTGCAACAGAGACCCATCTGGAGGCAGAAAGCTTCTATACAACTGTTGCAAACTGGACAACTCTCTTTCTTGCAATAAGGGCCGGTATCAGCATGCCCCACGGTGCAGCAGCTCCCAGAGACCAGGGCAGGCCAACTGCTGCCAATCTCTTGCCCATGAGACCACCCTGCTCCCTATTTGGCGCCCCTCTATCTGCTTGGTCCTCCACCACCCATCCTCTCTGTTACGTGCAGCACCCACCATCACTGGGGACGGGCATACAGGTGTACAGAGAGGCAGATTTTTTGGCAGCAACAACAGTGGCTTTCCCCAACCCCATTCAGCCTGGTGTCATCAGAAAAAAAAAGACATGTGGGAGGAGGGCTCATGAGCCAAGGAAGGACACTTGGACAGTAATGGTGGCACGCAGGAGAGGGGAAATGAGAGGACCCTAGGCCTGTCGTTCTCTCTTAACCTCACAGAGTTGTTGTGTGGAGGAGGGAAGAGCAAAAGTGTAAGCAGTTTTGGCATCCTTTGAGGAGAAAAGCACAGTATAAATATACCAAATAAGCATGGTATGAATTTATCAAATAAAATAAGTTGCATCTTTTTGTACTTGTTTACATTAAAGGCCATTAATATGACACACAGCTAGTTGCATGAGACTCCAACTGTATCAAAGCCATTATCTTTTTAAAAAATAAACCATGAAATAATACACAATAAAAGGTTTGAAATATTGGCAAGTAGTTCTTGGTGTGTTGGATTAGGATCTGGAAGTCTGAAATTCAAATCCACACACACCCATAAAGCTCGCTGGGTTATCTTTCTCTCAGCCTAATTTACCTCACATGGTTGTTGTGACAACAAAATAAGGAGCCATGTATGCCACTCTTATCTCATTAGATGAAGGGAAGGATAAAAATGGATAATTATTAGTAATTACAATAGCAGTCTCAGTTATGTGAATGTTTATACATGCCAGTTTAGTGTAGTGGTTAAGTGTGCGGACTCTTATCTGGGAGAACCGGGTTTGATTCCCCATTCCTCCACTTGCACCTGCTAGCATGGCCTTGGGTCAGCTATAGCTCTGGCAGAGGTTATCCTTGAAAGGGCAGCTGCAGTGAGAGCCCTCTCCAGCCCCACCCACCTCACAGGGTGTCTGTTGTGGGGGAGGAAGGTAAAGGAGATTGTGAGCTGCTCTGAGACTCTTTGGAGTGGAGGGCGGGATATAAATCCAATATTATCTTCTTATTATTATTATTCCAAATGGACCACTGACTTAAATAAGACTTCCAAAGCAGCTACAGCTTCATTTGCAGACTGCAGCTAAATAGTAAGTTAAAAAAGAATGTTTTGAAGGATTAATGAGGTTAAAAAACCTTTCAAATTATTTTTTTAAAGAAAAGTTGATTTTTGTGCTCAAATGTTTTTCTTTAGATCCTATTTGTAGCATTTCCTCTTTTGCATGATTGAAAAGTGCCATTTTAAATAAAACGGTCTTAGAAACTATCCTATTAAATCTTGTTACAGCAGGTACAATATTTGGTGAAGAAGAACTCATAGGCTCCTTTTTTCTCTATACTGCGTGATGACAGGACGGGCACTTACAAACAGAGGCCCAATGAAAAACTGACATAGCTTTTTAGATTACATCTCATTCCTTTTTTCCTACTTTCTGTATAGCCTTTCTTTTACAGCACAGTTGAATCCCTAAGTACCCTACTACTTTCTATTGTTAAGTCCCCTCTTAGGTTAGCCTGAAAAAGCCTGAGAAAAGTTCCAGAGGAAAGATGTACTATTTAACGGAATTCAATCTGTCCCAATAGATCTGAATCACTAACATAAATGTATGAATGTAGATTATATCTCTGTAATGAGGCCTGAATCATTCTCAGTTACTTCAAAGGACTGAAACCCAACCTTCCTTTTTAGCAGCAACAATCAGACCTTAATGGGTTCCTTTATTAATTGTTCCCACTGCTAGGTCTGAAAAAGAGCTATCTTCAGTGCTGGTCCTTGGTTAGAAGAGGTACCTGCTACTTCTAAAATTGTAATTCTCTCGCTCTCTGCCTTCAAGACCTTTTAAATCTGCAAGAGTCATTCATCCACATGCATGCTTATAAAATGTCGGTAACATTGACATGTCCACATTTTGGAAGTCTCAGAATATAAAGAAGAAAAGGGACAGTGTTCTTTCACAACATCATTTTTTAAAAAATATTATTTCTTGAAGGAAAATAAATTGAAGGGAAAAAATCCTAAATTCCTCACCATGCCATATTTCCTTACGTGTCTGTGTTTCAATTTTATGACCCTTTAACATAATGGAATAATATTCCTGTCATCTATATTGATTTAATAAAAATGATATTTTTATCTTGTATGTATAAACAAAGAACAGTTAGACCCCCAATGCTGTTATCTAGCTACCTACTGAGAAGAAGCTACAATTGATTTGAAATGCATAGCACACACCTGTGAACTTTTTTCCTTTTTCCTTTCTTAAATATTTAGGGAGGGGCTTGATCTACATGGGAGTAATCCTGCTCTCTTCATGCTGGTGGGATGTTTTTTTTTTACTAGAGCTTTGTGTTAGCTTCTTTAGTGTTTATTTATTTTCCTACCCTCCCTTCTTGGAGCTCAGCATACCTTATTCCCATCTACACTTTATCCTGACAAACAACCCTGTGCAGTAAGATAGGCTGAGAATCTGTGACTGGTCCAGAGTCCCTCAGCAGGTTCCCATGGTGGAGATTTGAACCTGGGTCTCCCAGATCATTGTCTGAAATTCTGATTACACTATGCTGTCTTAAAGGTGGATTCATCCATGCTCCCACTTGACTGTTAAAGCCTTGACCTCTGCTTCACAAATGTATATTCCTCATCTGATGAGTGTCACATCAAACGATGTCTAGGATATATGGAAGTGCTACTGCAGATATCTTCTTACCAGTGCCGCTGGCACATACATTCTGTTGACAACAATGAATTTATATATTTGCATGTACAAACCCAGCATTTGGACCCATTCCAAAGTCACAATAATGTGACTTGCCTATGTTTTCTTTTTTCTCCCTTTCTCACAATACAAGAACTCGTGGGCATTCGATGAAATTGCTGAGCAGACAGGTTAAAATGGATAAAAGGAAGTACTTCTTCACCCAAAGGGTGATTAACATGTGGAATTCACTGCCACAGGAGGTGGTGGTGGCCACAAGTATAGCCACCTTCAAGAGGGGTTTAGATAAAAATATGGAGCACGGGTCCTTCAGTGGCTATTAGCCACAGTGTGTGTGTATATATAAAAAAATTTTCCACTGTGTGACACAGAGTGTTGGACTGGATGGGCCGTTGGCCTGATCCAACATGGCTTCTCTTATGTTCTTATGTTTGTTTCCTACATTTCTCTGGCAGTCTCTGAACCCTAAAGATCATGTGCAAGAACACAACAGCGTGGCTACTTCCTACACCACAGTGTGGTCTCTTCAGGGTATAGGTGACAGTGGGTGGGTGGGGGGGTATCCCTCTGGGTATCCTACCCCCCCAGGGAAAGTGTATGCGCAATACATAGCCTCTCATCTCCCGGTGTAGTGAATGCCGCGTGGTCACTGTCTGGCTATGCCTGGCAGATGGTCACTGCAATGGCCTCTCCTGCATTACTGCATCCATAGCAACACCTTCTCGCTGGTCCCCCCCCATTTTTCACAGAGTTTGCTACGTCATGGTGCGACCGAATTGTCCGGCGGTATAACCGGATGGGCAGGCTGGGCCCACCAACCTTGCCAGCCTAAGAGAAGGAAAACTCTAACATCAAACCCGGGCAGATAGAGCTCGTTAATGTAACACCTACCACCTGGAGGACTCGCTGCCGGCGTCCCGGCTTACTGGGCCATGGCAGATGACCCCCAGGTGAAAGGGTGGAGCCAGTACCGCGCACACTGGGCTTCACCTAAAAAATTCCTCTGTGCAGGCCTGAAGGGCATATCCACATACACAACCCACAACACATCAAGTCCTGCAGCGATGGGCAAGGGGCGAAACGGCAGGTGGAAGGTGCCACTGGAAGCCGCAGTCCCGATCCTGCATGTAGGCGGTTCAGGGTATTGGTCGCCTGATGCTAACCCGGAGACGAAAGCATTTTTCGGCAGCACCCTAAACGACCAAGCAGCCTTATCTAGGGACAGCACTGCTTGCTCCACACGGAGAGGGGCCTAGAAAAGGTGGCCTAAACAAAGCTCGTCTCCTCCACCCCAGTTGGCTAGCCACGGTCAACGGGCATCCTTACTTGCGGTCAAAAAATAACAACAAAGAAAAGGCATGCACCTGCCTCACAAAGTGTGCAAAGACTAAAGCTTGCGTGTTGGGACATCAGAACCATGCTTGACACAGTAGACAGTGGTCGCCCTGAACGATGCTCTGCTCTAGTTGCCCACGAACTTCTCAGGTTTAATATCGACATAGCAGCTCTCAGTGAGGTCCGTTTCCCTGAGGAAGGTAGTCTTCAAGAACACGGTGCTGGCTATACCCTCTACTGGTCAGGTAAGTCAAAGGCTGAGAGCCGCCTTTCTGGCATTGGCTTCATGGTCAGGAACTCCATTGCCTCCAAACTCGAAAACCTGCCAACAGGTCACTCAGATCGCATCATGTCCATGCGCCTCCCACTTCAAAACAAGCAGCATGCAACACTCTTCAGTGTGTATGCCCCAACCCTTCAAGCAGATCCTGCAGAAAAGAACAAGTTCTATGCTGATCTACACAACCTCGTACGGAAGACCCCTACAGAGGACAAGGTGATCATCCTTGGCGACTTCAATGCCAGAGTAGGTAAAGACTCGGAAGCCTGGAAAGGAGTACTTGGCAAACACGGCATTGGCAACTGCAATGACAACGGGCGCCTCCTGCTAGAATTCTGCATGGAGCACCAGCTCACCATCACCAACACTATCTTCCAGCAGAAGAACAGTCTGAAGACAACCTGGATGCACCCACGGTCCAAGCACTGGCACCTTATCGACTACATTCTGGTGCGCCAGAGAGACCTTCAAGATGTCTTACACACCCGAGTAATGCCCAGTGCAGAATGTCATACGGATCATCGTCTTGTACGCTGCAATCTCCGTCTTCACTTTAAACCCACACCCAGGAGAGGAGGTATCCCTCGGAGGAAGTTTCAGGTTGGCAGTCTCCAGTCAGCCGAAGTTAAAGCTGCCTTCCAGGCAAAACTCCAGTCAAGAATTGAGGACCCCAGTTGCCCCACAGACCCTTCTCCAGAAGCACTCTGGGAACACCTAAAAACTACCGTCCTGCAGATCTCTGAAGAAGTCCTCGGGTTCTCCACAAGGAAGAACAAGGACTGGTTTGATGAGAACAATCAAGAGATCCAAGATTTACTGGCGAAAAAGAGATCTGCCTACCAAGCACATCTTGCTCAGCCCTCCTGTCCTGGGAAAAAAGCAACCTTTCGCGCTGTATGTAGCAACCTCCAGTGCAAGCTTCGAGACATTCAGAACGAGTGGTGGACCAAGCTTGCTGAGAGAACCCAGCTGTGTGCAGACACTGGTGATTTAAGAGGGTTCTACGAAGCCCTGAAGGCAGTATATGGTCCATCATATCAGACTCAGAGTCCCTTGCGTAGTGCAGACGGCCAAGTGCTCCTCACAGACAAGGCATCCATATTGAACTGGTGGTCGGAGTGTTTTCAGGTTCTCTTCAGTGCCAACCGCGTAGTTCAAGATTCAGCAATTCACCTCACCCCACTTCAACCAGTGAAAACAGAGTTGGATGAGATCCCCACTCTAGAAGAGACTGTTAAAGCCATCAAGCAACTGAAAAGTGGCAAGGCAGCAGGAGTTGATGGAATTCCACCAGAGATCTGGAAGCATGGGGGCACAGTACTACATAGCGCACTTCACAAAGTACTTGTCACCTGCTGGGAACAAGGCAAATTACCACAGGACTTACGCGATGCAATCATCATCACCCTATACAAGAACAAAGGGGAAAAGTCAGACTGCTCCAACTACCGGGGGATAACCCTGCTCTCCATCGCAGGCAAAATCCTTGCCAGAATACTCCTGAACAGACTGGTGCCCGCCCTTGCAGAAGAACTCCTCCCAGAGAGCCAGTGCGGCTTCAGAGCTAACAGGAGCACCACCGACATGGTATTTGTTCTCAGGCAGCTCCAAGAGAAATGCAGGGAACAGAACAAGGCTCTGTATGTGACTTTTGTCGACCTTACCAAAGCTTTCGATACCGTTAGCAGGAAAGGCCTGTGGCAAATCTTGGAACGTTTAGGATGTCCCCCAAGGTTCCTCAGCATGATCATCCAGCTACACGAAGACCAGCGAGGCCAAGTCAGACACAGCAACGACCTCTCGGAGACCTTCCCAATAGGCACAGGTGTAAAGCAAGGCTGCGTTCTCGCGCCAACTCTCTTTACGATCTTCTTTAGCATGATGCTTCAAAGAGCCGCAGTAGATCTAGATGATGACGATGGTGTCTACATCCGCTATCGCACCGATGGCAGCCTGTTCAACCTGAGGCGACTAAAGGCCCACTCCAAGACAATGGAAAAACTCATCCGAGAGCTACTGTTTGCTGATGATGCTGCACTCGTCTCCCACTCGGTATCAGCTCTGCAGCATATGACGTCCTGCTTTGCAGAGGCTGCCAAGCTATTCGGCCTAGAAGTTAGTCTGAAGAAGACAGAAGTTCTCCACCAGCCTGCACCCCAGGAAGATTATCACCCTCCCTGCATCACTGTGGGTGAATCAATTCTGAAGACAGTCCAGCAGTTCAGCTACCTGGGGTGCATCATCTCCTCAGATGCTAAGATCGACAAGGAGATTGACAACAGGCTGGCAAAGGCAAACCGTGCCTTTGGCCGACTGCACAAAAGAGTGTGGAGCAACAAGCATCTGAAAAAAGGCACAAAGATCAATGTTTACAAAGCGGTTGTGATGACAACCCTCATCTACGGCTCTGAATCGTGGGTTTTATACCGTCATCACCTGTGACTCCTTGAGCGCTTTCATCAGCGCTGCCTTCGCACCATCCTCAACATCCACTGGAGTGACTTTGTGACCAACACTGAAGTTCTCAAGCGGGCGGAGGTTACCAGCATCGAGGCACTGCTGTTGAAGACGCAGCTGCGCTGGGCAGGGCATATTTCTAGGATGGAAAACCACCGCCTTTCCAAGATTGCCCTGTATGGCGAACTCTCCACCGGCCATCGAAACAGAGGGGCACCAAAGAAGAGGTACAAGGACTCCTTGAAGAAATCCCTTGGCACCTGTCGCATCAACCATCACCAGTGGTCTGACCTAGCCTCAGATCGCAAAGCATGGAGGCACACCATCCACCAGGCTGTTTCTTCTTTTGAGAACGCACGCATAGCTGGTCTTGAGGACAAAAGGAGATTGAGGAAGAATCGCACTGCCAACCCTAAATCAGACTTTTCCCTGCAGCCACTGTGGCCGGACCTGCCTGTCCCGCATTGGTCTTGTCAGCCACCAGCGAGCCTGCAGCAGACGTGGACTATTGCACCCTTCTTAAATCTTCGTTCGCGAAGCCAAGCCGAGAGAGAGAGGTGACAGTAGCATTGGAAGTTGGCATGTTGGATGCTCCCTCCTACATTATTATAGGATTCCTAGGCTACCAAAGAGATGTGTGGAATGAAACCATGGGTGGAGGGCATCATCCACACCACTTGTAACCAGTGTTCCCTCTAAGCTGAGTTAGCATGAGCTAGCTCACAGATTTTTAGCTTCCAGGTCACATATTTTTGTCTTAGCTCAGGAAGGATGATCCCAGAGCACAATAATTTATGCAGTAGCTCAAAACTTTAATGCCAGTAGCTCACAAAGAAAAGATTTTGCTCACAAGGCTGCAGCTTAGAGGGAACATTGTAACAAAAACTGATTACTTGCCCCTGATTGGGTAGGGGAAATGCATTTAAAGCAATATGAACATTTAATGTCCTCATACATTCATGCAAGGTGTAGGACATGTACATCTGAGCAGGGTCACAAGGAATGGCCATATAGTTGACTGAGTGGAACCTGCCTCCTCCAGCACAGCTGAAATGCAACTGACCAAAATTGTATTGTAGGCTTTCTAGATCAAAACAAATCCTTTTGAACTATTATGACATGGGGGGAGAGTTGCAGGCAGCTATGTGGATCCATCAGTATCAACCTAAAAGAAATCCAACTAGATTGTGGTAGAGCAGTTAAGAGTGTGAGGCCAGAATCTGGAAGACTTTAGGCTCATAAGAACATAAGAGAAGCCATGTTGGATCAGGCCAGTGGCCCATCCAGTCCAACACTGCATCACACAGTGGCCAAAAAACCCCCAGGTGCCCTCAGGAGGTCAATCAGTGAGGCCATAGATTTGTGCCCTAGATGCTTGCTGGGTGACCTTGGGCCAGTCACAGTCTCTCAGTCTAACCTATCTCACAGGGATGTTGTAAGAATAAAATAAAAGTTTAGAGAATGATGTAAGCCACTTTGGGTCCCCACTGAGAAGAGAGCTGGGGTTTAAATAAATCAAAATGAACAAAAAAGGTAGGAAGAGGCAAAGAAGAAAGGTGGTAGAAGAGCCCAGTCATCTGTTCTTTGCTTTTATTCCTTAAGACAGGGGGAAGAAGGTGTTGGTGGACTTAATTAGGCTAGACTGTGCTACATACAGGGGAAAAAACCCAGAGCACACTTGGGGTTATGGACAGAGAAGCAAGCAGCAGCTGCTCTCCCCCTGAAAATATTAACCCAGCAGTAATTCAGAGCAGCTTTGGGTGCTAATTGGAACACTAATGAAAGGCAGATAGAAAAAGTAAAGAAAAAATGTAGTAATCCTCCCATACACAAGGCAAATTTTTATTTTAAAATTTATTTATAAATTTAAAAAAATAAGATACATAAGAAGGCAAAAAAGAAAAAAAGAATCACAAAGAATGGAATTAAGAAAATACATGAAAAGATAAAAACTTATTCACTGTCTCCATAGCTATATAAAATACCCTTCCTTTATCTATAATCTACTTTTCTTCCTCTTAATCATCAAAACCATAAATCATCTGCTCATTGTTTCCTCATTTCCTGGAAAAAAATTATGAGGGGTTTCCAGTTAGCAATAAGTGTAATTAACATCTTTTCCCTGATCAAAGAGGTAAGTTTGGCTATCTCCACAATTCCACCACCTTAGATGGTGTTCAAGGTAAACGTAAAGTCTGAGAGCCTTTGTTCAAAGAGCTCTCAAGTGCTTAGGACCCTTGGGCTTCTGGAAAAAGAGAGCTATCAAGCATGGAAAGCATGGCAAGAACAGGCTGGAGAGGAAACCCACTTACTTGAAGCCAGGAGGTGCTCCTTGTTAGGACAGCCCTAAAGACACACATCAGGAAGCAAAAGGGTGCTCTGAGAAGCCTGCTCAGAAAAGGCAAGATAGCACCCAGATGGAGCCAGCAGCCATTAAGAGCAGCTGAGAGTAGGTAGGGCAGTAGCTCAGCCAAGCCAAGGTGCTTGTTAAGGCAGGGCTTAAAAACAGCAGCAGGAAACTTACTGGGGAGAATAGCAAATGGAGTAGTGAGGGGAACAGCTGAGCTATGAGGCAGAAAGAATGCTGTCAATTACTTTCTTCCAGAGTATGCCTGAAAGACTGAATAAATGATTGGCTGAAGCGACTAGAGATACTTATGTGTGCTTTGGGAAATGGGACCAATGGACTCTAAACCTGGGGTGTCAAATGTGTGGCCCAAGGGAGAATTCCTATCAGGCCTACCAGCAACTCACTGTCATCTGCTTCCCTCTCTTGCTTGCTTCCATCCTTCCGTGTCACAACTTGCTTTGCCAGGCTTGCTCAGTCACACAGAGCAGAGCCTCTATTTTCTCCACTGACTGACCAGCACATGAAGCAGCTTATGTACAAAAGCTCACGATGTCCAGCCATTTCATGTTTTCACCTGGGCTTTAGGCTTAAAGCACTGACCATGAGATTTCTGTAATAAATGTCAATAAATCAAAAGTAGGCTTGGAACTTACAGACACACACACCTGAACAACAGCTGAACAGCATACTCAAGATTGCCACAGCACAGACACTGTCTCCAGATTTTGTGTAATAATTCAGAGCAAGAGGTGTCAGTCATCAGAAACTGTTAAATAAACAAAATATTGCAAGAGTGATAATCTTTTAAACAAATTTTATTTTATTTTTTAAAAATAATTGTGTGTGTGTGTGTTTTATAAAGTTTATACCTGTGCTACCTGGCATTACATTTTATGATACACATGGTGTGGCCCAACAAGGTCTCACTTATGTCAGAACCAGCCTTCATAACAAATGAGTTTGACACCCCTGCTCTAGACTGTTTTCCAGCTGGCTATGGGTGGAAGTACTGCAGGTCACCTGAGATATGCTCAGTCCTGCCTCAAGGATGCCTTATGCTCTCATGAGCAAGAATTATTTTTTTATCTTACGTTAAGAGTCATAATCACTGAACTGGACTGTGTTTAATTGTTATTTAGAGTGGGGCTGTGGTTTAGTGGTAAAGCATTTCCTAGCATGCAGAAGATCCCATATTCAGTTCCCAGAACCTCCAGTTTAAAAAGGCTCTTGTAGTATGTAATGGGAAAAGGCCTCCTGCATGCAGAAGGTCCCCATGTTCAATCCCTGATATCTCCAATTAACAAAGGCTCAGATAGCAGGTGATATGGAAGGCACCTTCCCATGACTCTGGAGGGCTGCTGCCAGTCAGAGTAAACAAGGCTGACTACTTAACTGACTATAACATGGGCTTCATGCAGTCACTTGTCTATTTATTTAGTTTCTATTCACTGATTGATTATCTTTCTGGTAAAGAATGCTCAAAGTGTTGTACATATTATTATTATTATTATTAGCTGGTCTTGAGGACAAAAGGAGATTGAGGAAGAATCCTCCTGCTACAGCACCAACCTCAAATCAGACTTTTCCCTGCAGCCACTGTGGCCGGACTTGCCTGTCCCGCATTGGTCTTGTCAGCCACCAGCGAGCCTGCAGCAGACGTGGACTACTGCACCTTTCTTAAATCTTCGTTCGTGAAGTCAAGCCGAGAGGATTATTATTATTATATCTGGTTCATGCTAGGCTCTGGGCAACTTACAACATAAAGAATCATACAATACTATACAGTATAACAACATAAAACAACAACAAACTTAGTTAAAATTAAGACGTTTTGGTACCAATGGACTCTAGACCAGGGGTGTCAAACTATTCTGAACTGCCAGGGCATCCTGTGGGGTGAGGAAGAAACTTACAAAGTGTTTGGGGTGGGTAGAAAAGGAGGTGCCAGATTAATAATAAACGCAACTAAAAGCCTGGTGGAACATCTCTGCCTAATGTCATCTGGCAGAGAGTCCCACTAGGTTGGGGCCAAGACCAAAAAAGCCCTGGCCCTATTTGAGAATTGCCAGACTGCCCTAGGGCCAGGGATCACCAGAGCATTGTTAGTGGCAGAGTGCAAAGCTCTTCCAGAGACATACCAGGAGAGACAGTCCTGCACATACATTGGTCCCAGACCACTCAAGGCCTTAAAGGTAAGAACCAGAGCCTTGAATCTGACTCAGTATTCTATCGGGAGCCAATGGGGAAATATGTGCTGGCGCAGCACTGGGGAAATATGTGCTGTCCTTGGCATTCCCATAAACCTTGTTTCATAATGGCTATATCACAGTCCAGCAGCACCTTAGAGTCCAACAAGATTTGGGGTATAGGAGCTTTCTTCATCAGATAACAGAACTTTGACTCTTGAAAGCTCTGATAATAACTCATTAGGCTTGCCAATCCCCAGGTCCCAGTGGGGGATCCCCCAATTTTGCAGGCTCCTTCCTGCCCCCAGTCAGCTGGCTGGTGGGGGAAGCCCTGCCCCAACAGCCACCATGTACATTTCCATATTGGAAGGCTAGAAGAAGCTTGGAAACTGCTTGCTTTTTGGAAGGTGTGTGTACCTTTAAATCTATAGGAGCCAGGCAGAATACAGGCGGGGTGAGCTGGCGGAAACTGGTGGCTGCACCCAGTGAGCTGTGAAGCTGTGAGTAAGAAAGGGAAATTAGCCCAGTCCCTCCGTTTGTTTTATATTCCTTTCAGAAATCATTTGCACAGTAAAATAGAGAGTAAATAGTAAACAAGAACCTTTGGTTTCCCTGTTAGTCTGAAGAATTTGTTTGAATTTACAGCAGATAGTTACATTCAACAACCCTGTGAGTAAATTGCCCCAGTAAGATCACAAAAGTGTGTGCTTGCAAACTGTTTTGGCTGCTGTGTGTAAGAGAGAGAGAGAGAGAGAGAGGATGTGCAGCTGTTGGGGAATGAGGAAGTGAAGACTGTATTCAGGGGAACTGCACTGCTATATTTTTATTTATTTATTTTAGGGAATGTGAAAGTCTCCTGGCTTCAGGTCCCCAGATGTTTTCTGAATTAGGCTTGGCAACCCTGTAACTGATGAAGGAAATGTTGACTCTCAAAAGGTCATACTCCAAAAAATCTTATTGGTCTCTATGGTACTATTGGACTTGAATCTAGCTGTTCTACTGCAGACCAACATGGCTACCTTCTGAAACGGTCTTGTTTCATAATGTTACATATAAAATGTGTAAAACCACACTTCAGAATCACCACAGTATCCAATAAAAACCATTAAAAAAACCCAGTCAGCAGCACCATTAACCTAAATTAAGGCCTACCGTAACAAGAAAACCTTTAACCTGATCTGGAAAGCTGGCAGGATTGCACCACATTCAGCTCTAAGGGAAAGGCATTCAGCACCCTGAGGATGGAACTGGAAAATCCCTCCCAAAGAAACCAGCCAACTTGACTTCAACTCTGTTATGCTCTGGGCTGCTGGGCAGGAGGTCTCCTTCTCTGGGTCTCTCCAGCCCTGTTACCCTCACAACAATCCTGAAAGGAGTCAAGTTGCACCTTTAAGACCAACCATTTTTTATTTAGAACATAAACATTGGTTGGTCTTAAAGGTGCAACTTGACTCCTGCTTTGTTCAACTGCTCCAGACCAACACGGCTGCCCGCTTGGGTCCAACAATCCTGAAAGTTGGTGATTGGCCATGAGCCTTTCACACATTACAGAGAACACAGGTTGGGTCTGGAATCCTCACCCTGTGCCCACTATGACAGCCACACATGAGTTGCCCTTCAGTCAATCGCTCCTCAATTCTCCTGCCCCGGTATCTGGTTTGGATTGATTGTAGCATGTATGCAGAAGATGCTGCAGCCCCTCCCCGCATTTTCATGATGTGATATGATCTGTGACGGACACTATTTACTCTTCTGGGGAACCCCACAAGAGTACCTGTGATACCTCTTTTCTCAGTTTCTCAGTTTTTTCTGTTAGTCACCAGTCCCCCGTGTGCCTGTTCAGTGTCTGTATGCAGCGCAGCTAACAACCAGTCAGGGCCTTGGATGGCTGAGGAAGCCAGTTGGGAGTAAGGAAGAAAATCTGCTAAACTGTCAGTTTTGAGTCAGATGGGGTCTAACCCTTCAGAGCTCTGTTCACAAGATACTGTGAACAGACATTCCATCCGTGTACTGTGTATGCTTGATTGTTCTTTGTTTGTGTATTGAGTAATTCTCATGTTACAGTCAACATGACATAACAAACATGACATTTATCCAAGTTTCAGTTCTAAAAGTGAACGCTTTTACAAGCAGATGTATTCCTGTTCTGGTGGGATGTGCATCAATGTTATTTTGAACCAGAGCTAGAAACTGGAGAGATCCTGTCCCAGAGTCTGCCCTGCCTGTGAGCAGGCTAAACCAATCAATGTGTGTCTCCAGAGTGTTTAAGTGGGAAAGCACTTGTCTCAGGAGACAATATAAGTATTCTGTGGGAAAGCAATAGGGTTGCCAAGCCCAATTCAAGAAATATCTGGGGGCTTTGGGGGTGGAGCCAGGAGACAGTACGGTGGTGGAACCAGGAGCAAGGTTATTACAAGCATAATTGTACTCCAAAGGGAGCTCCAGTTATCACATTTAAAGGGACTGCACACCTTTTAAATGCCTTCTCTCCATTGAAAATAATTAAGGATAGGGGCACTTTATTTTGGGTCATAGAATTGGACCCCGGTCCATTTTTTTTTGAAACCTGGAGGGTATTTTGGGAAGAGGCTCTGGCTGCTATGTTGCAAATTTGGTGCCTCTACCTCAAAAACAGACACCCCCCCCCCCCGAGCCCCAGATATCCGCAGATCAATTCTCCATTATACCTTATGGGAATTGGTCTCTCTAGGGAATAACGGAGTGTGCAGCAGGCATTTTCCTCCCCCCCCCCCCGCTTTCTGACGACCCTGAAGTGGGGGGAGGGCCTCCAAACTGAGGGATCCCCTGCCCCCAATTGTGGATTGCCCCTAGAAAGTAAGCTAGCATATTGAATGGTTGAGGAAGAGACAACAGCAGCTTTTTAAATTGTTTAATTGTTTAAGTTTTATTGTTTTAAAATTGTAATCTGAAATTGCAGTTTTAAAATTTGTTAGCTGCCCTGAGTCCACTTGCGGAGACAGCAGGATAAAAATCTAAAGAAAAAAAAAAAAAGCTGTCTCCCCATTTCTGATGGAAACGAGTGGAAGATTTGAGGTTTCTGATAGGAACTCACATTTACTCTGTGTGAATCCCGAGGCCAATATTCACTTCAAAAATAAAGGCCAGCTGAGAATCATTTTTTGTACCCAAGAATTAATATCTAAAAGGTTATAACTTAACAGGCCAGAAAAAGCTATAAATTTCCTTTTGTCAGATGAAGTCTGCTTAAGAGCATATGAAAGCTTACATTCTGAATAAAATTTAGTTGGTCTTAAAGGTGAACTTGTCTACTGCTTTGTTCTGTTGCTTCAGACCAACATGGCTGCCTACTGGGATCTAGTTTAAGCCTTATTACTGAACCTCATCATTTCTCCTATTCCTTGTGGTGAATAAAATTATTGGTTTTATATCTTGTTTCCTTGATGTCTTTTGGGTAATAACTGCATTTAGAAGGCCAGTAGATAACTGAGGCAGAGAGAACTCCGGTTGAACTTTTCTGGGGTTGAACTATATAGCACGCAACCTCTTCCTAAATAGCCTTTGAAACCTTGCCCTTCACAGGACTCAACCTGTGCTTCCTGCAGTGTGTGAATCAAGACACTCACTGAGTTTCATGGCTGGCTGGTGGTCTCGTATGCTATACCAGGCTGTCACGCTGGGTTAACTATTATGTGAGCTGATTATCTGAACTGATGCCTATACTGTTGCATTCATGCTCCATCTTGCTTTGTCAAACTGAGTGCTTGAACATCACTGACTGCTGGAAATTGGTACTTTGTTAACTGGATTGATAGAACTGAAAGAGGTACTGTTTCATAGAATCATAAAGTTGGGAGGGACCTCCAGGGTCATCTAGTTCAACCCCTTGCACACAGCAGGAAATTCAGAAGTACCTCTCCACCCTCCAACCACCACCCCTCCCCCATGACTCCTGCTGCATGCCTGGAAGATAGCAAAAACAAACAAACAAAGCCTCCAAACTGTCCTGGAGCAAAAATTGCTGCCTGATCCCCAAGCGGTGAACAGCATTTCTCTGGGCAACACAAACTAAGCATTGATGCAAGTCTTCCTCCTGCCCCACTTCTCGTGATATGCCTAAATTCACAGACTCGGCATTGCTGTCAGATGGCCATCTAGCCTCTGTTTAACAGCCAGAGAGCCTACCACCTCCTGAGGAAGTCTGCTTGGCGCCTTGTTCTTTCAAAAACTTGCTGGTTACCAATGGGCCAATTGTAATCAATCCACACTTTACAGACTGCCAAATCAGCCTTAATTTGGAGAATGGAGAAATGCATGAAAGCTCACCTCCCCAGCACAGATACCACCATTCTTGTGTACCATTAGAAAAACTTAATTACCCACCACGGCTGTAGGCCATATGGCTTTGGATGGACCATAATTTTACAAGTTTGTTCTGGTTATAATAATCTAATTAAGTTGTGGGAAATGTCGGGTTGAATAAAAACCTCCAAATACTGAAATGAATCAGCATTTAGAGCTATTAGCAAATTGCTTAGGGTTTTTGTGAACATCAGAGTACGTGGACAAAGCTTAATGATATGGTATCTTCTTTCAGGCATTATTTCAAATTCATCCAGCATGTTAAAGATTTAGTAAAACCTTCTGAAGTCTAGTCATTCTATCTTGCCAGCCTCAGAAATTGGCCACACAGATCCAAATCACTGCTGCTTCACTGTGAGCTCTGAATGCTAAATTCCTCTTAACATGCTGAGATGTTTAAAGTACACCTAGTCCAATTGCACACAATGGGATCTGAATACTTCTAGGAATGGTCTGGTTGCGCCTTGCAAAAACATCCTCTTCTTCGGAATATTTCCAACATATTAGAAAATCACTGTGGGCAGTTTTCCAGCTTCCACAAAACAGGTCATCCGTGGCCTCTAACAGTACTTCTACACTGCCAGCAACAGAAGAGGCATTTCCCAGTCTCCGTGAGTATCTGAGGCACCTCTTACCAAAACTGGGTTCATTTTCACTGTTTCCCAGAAATGGGAAATAACACATCACACCCAAAGGAGTTGGACTCTGGAAAAATTAAAGGAAACATCTACATTTCCTTTGCTTTGCTGGAACACACATTGACCCTCCCTGTTCACTATTTATATTCTATCTTGTTTATATTTGCCATAGTTTCACAATTCATATTTCACCTGATATTTTACTTCAGTGTCTTGAATTTGATCAAGCTTATAGATTTGTCTTCCTACTTATCTCTGAGAAGTCAGCAATCATCCCCCTTTTTTGTTCCTCAATTGGGATGATTTTGACTTCCTCATAACTGCTGTTTTGTCCCCCCCAAAGTCCCTGTTTAAATGCTACTTTTCCCTTAAGCAAACTGAATCCATAATTCTTTCATGCCATTTTCTGTTTCCTTGCACTGAATGTTGCCATGAAATGCATCCTTCAACTTTATTTCTTCATCAGCAGAGTAAAGCAACATAACACTTTGTATGCATGTCTTAAGAGCCCAGTGGCTTAGAGTGGAAAGCCACAGTACTGCAGTCCAAGCTCTGCTCGTGACCTGAGTTTGATCCCTGTGGAAGCTGGCTCTAGGTTCAAGCAGCTGGCCTTCCATCCTTCCAAGGTCAATAAAATGAGTACCCAGGTTGCTGGGGGGTAAAGTGAGAAGACTGGGATAGGCAATGGCAAACCACCCTGTAAAAAGTCTGCCAAGAAAACATCATGACGTGATGTCACCCCATGGGTCGGTAACAACTCCATGCTTGCACAGGGGACTACCTTTACCTTTATGATGCACATAACTGGAGCCTTCACTATCAATGGAGGCCCAGATAGCAGCCACTGCCAAGTCAGCATTCTTCCATCTGAAGCGGGCAAGGCAGTTGGCCCCTTTCCTCGAGCGCCGGGACCTCGCAACAGTGATCCACGCAACGGTCACCTCAAGATTAGACTACTGTAATGCCCTCTACTTGGGGCTACCTCTGTGCCGGACTCGGAGACTGCAGCTAGTGCAGAACGCGGCAGCCAGGCTGTTGCTGGGGCTCCCAAAACGGGAGCATATACAGCCGGGGCTGCGTGAACTGCACTGGCTGCCGATTGTATACCGAGTCCAGTACAAAGTGTTGGTCGTTACCTTTAAAGCCTTATATGGCCGAGGACCTGCCTACCTGAGGGACCGTCTTTCCCCATACGAACCCCAGAGAGCACTGAGGTCAGTCGGGAAAAATCTAATGACCATCCCCGGGCCGAAGGAGATAAAATATCAGAGCACCAGAGCACGGGCATTCTCGATTGCGGCTCCTACTCTGTGGAACCGACTCCCCGAGGAGGTGCGGGCCCTGCGGAACCTTGAGCAGTTCCGCAGGGCCTGCAAGACCGTCCTTTTCAAATTTGCACACCTGGACTGTTAGGAAGATCAGAAATTAAGGAGCCGCCAACGCGGTTGAAGAACTATACCGCAGAATAACTGTATTTATTGAACTGGTTTTTAATGTTATTAAGTTTATTGTTGATGTTTTATATTGTTAAACTTAAAGGTTTTATTATTATTATTGTGTTTTTATAAAATGTTGTTAGCCGCCCTGAGCCTGCTGAGGTGGGGAGGGCGGGATAGAAATAAAATTTATTATTATTATTATTATTATTATAATTATGTTCCATAAATATTGCATGTAAAAGGTACAATCCAGCAGGAAGATTCTGCTAATGGAAAGAAAGGCAATGTTATTAATTTCTCCTCTGCTGCAGACTTCCATATTCCCTGTCCTGCTGATCCTGGAGGTTGCTTTTCCCCCAGAAACATCATTTCAGTGGGCATTTTGGGGTGCAATGGGAGGGATGAGGCAAAGAATTCCTGTTCCACTGATGGAGAGTGTAGTGTTTCTATAGGATCCTTTGTTTCCAAAGCATCCCTTCTCCAAAGCTAAGAGCCAGTCATGGCTGTCCACCAACTCATTGGAGCAGGCAGTGCTTCACATGATACCAGCAGGCAACACCTTTCTTTCTACAGGGAACATGCATTCATTAAAAATTACCTACAATGCAGCTACAGTTGCCACCTCTGGATTGGGAAATTCCTGGAGATTGGGAAGGTAGGGCCTGTGAAGGGTGGGGTTCAGGGAAGGGGAGGACTTCAGTAGGATATAATACCATAGAGTTCAGCCTTTGAAACAGTGGGTTTCTCCCAGGGAACTGATCTCTGTAGTCTGAAGATCAGTGGTTTTTCCAGGGGATCTCCAGGACCCACCTGGATGTTAGCAACCCACATCAAAGCTGGATGCTTGGCTTGGAATTTCCCACCATTGTATGATGTGGCCCAGCATCCATGGAAGCCATTTTGAGGTGGCACTCATTCACTGTTCTCATAATTCTAATACTGCTCATAGATGCAACAATGTTGGGGAACTGTGAGCTACAGTATTTAAGGCTAAAAAATATATATATATATAATCATATTTAAAAAGCACTGACATGCAAAGCAGGATGTTGTCTACTAAGAAGGCTGTGGAAAAGATCCTGATGTTATGCCCATTGCTACTGAAACGGCAGCCATTAGAGACAAGCCATTTAAAGCTTTGGAGCACTTTTTACATTGCAGCCAATGCATCTCAAGTGTTCCAGATTTTGGGAAACAGCCTCCATGTCACATTGTTTAGCTGCAGCAACAGCATCTTTTAGTACCATAATGATTCCTTGTAGACTTATTTTATGAGTCTGTCATTCTCCATTCTGTCTGCTTGGAATTTTATGCTGAGGAACATTTTGAAAATAAACAAAGACCAGAGTCTACAAGCCAATCCCCCACTTCAATAGTATCTATAGAACATTAAAATCTCCAGTCCCCCAATCCAGTGGTATCCATGGAACATTTTAAAACGACATAAAAGAACCAGCATTTTGCTATGGAACTGGCAAATCAAATGCTTAAACTGTGGGTCAAATTTGGTGGGTTGTTGCCTGGAAAAAAAAGATGTTTCGAATCATGAGGCGAGAAAATGAAGGGTATCCAAGACATGTTAGTCTGGGCAAAAGCCTGATTCCCCCCCCCCCTTTGGATGAGCCAAGGTTTGACAGCACATATACTAAAATGGGGACAAAATAGAGAAGATCAGCAAGGACTAGCATAGCTATAGAGATAGATTGAGGTTGGTAGCCTTGTTGGTCTGAAGCAACAGAACAAAGTTTAAATTCAGAGGCAACTTTAAATTCAACAGTTTTATTCAAAGTATAAGCTTTCATGTGCTCTTACACGTGTTCAGATATACTGAAATGCAGGGGTGGAATTCTAGCAGGAGCTCCTTTGCATATTAGGCCACAGACCCCTGATGTAGCCAATCCTCCAAGAGCCTACAAGGCTCTTTTTTGTAAGCTCTTGGAGGATTGGCTACATCAGGGGTCTGTGGCCTAATATGCTACGGAGCTCCTGCTAGAATTCCACCTAGGGTTGCCAATCCCCAGGTGGGGGCAGGGGATCCCCTGGTTTGGAGACCCTCCCCCCGCTTCAGGGTCGTCAGAAAGCGGGGAGAGGGGAGGGAAATGTCTGCTGGGAACTCTATTATTCCCTAAGGAGATTTATTCCCATAGAAAATCATGGAGAATTGATCTGTGGGTATCTGGGGCTCTGGGGGTGCCTGTTTTTTGGGGTACTTTGGGGTACAAATTTTCAGTATAGCATCTGGTGACCCTCCCCAAAATGCCCCCCCAAGTTTCAAAAAGATTGGACCAGGGGGTCCAATTCTATGAGCCCTAAAAGAAGGTGCCCCTATCCTTCATTATTTCCTATGGAAGGAAGGAATTGAAAAGGTGTGCCGTCCCTTTAAATGTGATGGCCAGAACTTCCTTTGGAGTTCAATTATGCTTGTCACAGCCTTGATCTTGGCTCCACCCCTAATGTCTCCTGGCTCCACCCCCAAAGTCTCCTGGCTCCACCCCCAAAGTCCCCCGATATTTCTTGAATTGGACTTGGCAATGCTATTTTTAAGGCTGGAGGCAACTTAGGTGGTTTGTTGTTGCCTGCCTTTGCACAGCAGCCCTAGACTTCCTTGGTAGTCTCCCATTGAAGTATTAACCAGGGCTGACCCCTGATCAGCTTCTTAGATCTGACAAGCCTGGGCCACTCACACTTACGCATTTCATCTCTTTAGGCATGTGTGTGTTAACATATATAAAATCTTAGGTGTACAACTTAAAAAGTAATGTGTGAATTATAGTGCAATCATAAACAGCCACATCCTTCTAAAAAGTAGCCCCCTGTGCAAGCACTGAGATTACCAGCCCATGGGATGATGTCACATCATGACATTTTCTTGGCAGACTTTTAATGGGGAGGGTGGTTTGCCATTGCCTTCCCCAGTCATCTACACTTTACCCACAGCAAGCTGGGTTTTAATTTTACCGATCTTGGAAGGATGGAAGGCTGAGTCAACCTTGAGCCAGCTACCTGAACTGCTGGGACTGAATTCAGGTCGTGAGCAGAGTTTGGACTGCAGTTCTGCAGCATATCACTCTGCGCCATGGGACTCTTCACACTCTTCTAAGTACCCTGAATTCAATGGGACTTAGAAAACTTTAACTCTGATTCCCTGCCTAATTTTAGCACTAGTGTATGAAACAGAGAAATTCTTATGGCCATACATGGTTGACGAGTGTGCAGAGTATGTTACAGTAACCCATTGAAACAATCTCTCCAAAGGAAACTTCCTGCCATTGATCTGGCAGAAAAACACAAAGCTAATGTGGTCTTACTAGAGGGCACCTCTTTATCTCCTATAACGTAATGGCTGCCATTCAGTCCTATATGATGTTGTGGTAAAGTCTCTACTGGATGGCCCCAGGGTCCTTGCAATGTCCAAGCTCTGCCTATACAAAGATGCACCCAATTTATACTAATGAATGACTGGCATTTGCCTAGCACGGAAAAAATGCTTCTAGTTTAGCCATGATCCAAGAAACGTGTATAGGTTAGCTTTTGCTCCCTGGGCAAGTTGTTTTTTTTAAAAATCTCTTCAAGCGGCAGGTCTTCCATTTTATTTCACAATCAGATTTTGTGATGCCCTGCAGTTTCAAACACAGCCACATGGCATAGGTCGTTGTTTGGACAAAAACTTACATAAAGGTCACCAGGCTCACACAATGCATTCAACACAGTTCTTTGGATTCTTGCCTGGGTCAGGAGGTTCTGCGCTGCCAGAGGTGGTGCCTTCCTGATCACAGGGGAAACCTGGGACCTCATGACCTTTGTAGACTTATTGTGCACGACCCCTTCACTTTTTACTATGCCACAATATCCTGGCCAGCACGGATATCTTCTCCACCTACATTTGGTTTTGATTCTACAAGTAGTGCTGTCCTTTTTTGTTGTTGTTCATAGACTACTGGAGAAAAACGCTGTTTGATTTGTTTGCAGAAACATAACTCACCCTTCAAAATGTTATATTTTTGGATCCCCCTGTTGTTCTGAAGGCCTGAACTGAATGGTCCAGCTCTACATAGCAGCCCTGAACTTCCTTGGTGGTCTCCCATCCAAGTTCTAACTAGGGCTGACCCTGCTTAGCTTCTGAGATCTGATGAGATTGGGCTAGCTTGGGCCTTCCGGATCAGGGTTTAAGTAAGGTTTACTCATGACAAAGTTCTTCTGGATTGTGCTCGCAGAGGAGACTGTTTACCCAAGATATATTGCAATGTGAAAGATACATGGAAGGGCAAGGCATGTCTTAAGAAATGTTTGTATTGAAGCAAGAGTCAAAATAACATCCATTGCCTGATACTTTCTTTTGATAATGACAAATGACAGGCTGTGGAATGGTAGCCTTCCTCAAATCTACTGTCCAAAGTGACTACTTCTCATTCCTTCATGGTAGAAGTAAAGTAAGAATGAAAAGAATACCAATCCAAGCAACAAAGGAGGAGCTAAATCTCAAAGGTGTCCAAGAAACAATGTCATTTATTGAGTGTTGTTAGGAAACAGTGTGTGGGATTGTTTCAGTCCTCTTCTGAGAAAGGACATCTTGTGGGTTCTTGTTTCTTTTGACATTTTGAGTCGTTGGACAGGAAATGCTTGCCATTTTGTGTCATGACAAAGTAGATTCATCTATTTCACTGTGGCTATAAAGGTTTACCAAGATAATCCCCAACCAAGAGCCAAACTCAAACCCTATCTGTGGATAATTTTAGATCCAGAGAAAGAAACAGATTAGCATTTGGACCTCAGCAAATTATAAATCCACATTCTCTCCTGGGATGCAAAAGCTCTTTAGCTGAGGTTAGTAAAGTCTGGTGTACCCATGACAAAATAATGAGGAGGTAGAATGCAGAGGCAGTTGAATGGTACATACCAATTTAGACTACAGGGGATAGATTTCAGGGTTGAAAAGTGGTACAGATTCCTACATTCTTTGTTGGCTGTTCTTGTTTTCTGTTGGTAGGGAGATTTTTTTTTTACATAGGGGAGCTTACCAAAATGTGAACTTCTCACAATCTTCCACCTGCAAATTGAAATGGGGCAGTCCATTCTATCAGTTCAGGATTCTGCTTTCTCATATCTTACCCTTCTGCATGTTTAAATCAGACATTTAAAATGAAACTAATATGCTGTGGTGACTCCTCAGACTGGAGTCTGGAGGTCTTTGGGGTACTGGGAGGCTAAGTACTTTATAAGGACAGAGGGCTGCCAACCCACAGATGCAGGTTGTAGTTCAACAGGTAGACCCCGGACTATGGCATCACATCTCCACTTAGCTCCCTCCTGATCCTCTCCAGGCTTTGTTCCCAAATCTTGAGGAATTCTCAGTTTCAAACAATTTTATTAGTAACATATGGTAATAAATTTCAATTACATCATTAATAACTACTTTTTAAAAAATCTATCCCATATATTACTTTCTACCCACCCCTCCCCCCGTTACTTGACCCCCGCGGGTGTTCTATACTTAAAATATTAATATTAAAGGTACCCTTAATTAATAAGAACCAAAATTAATATCCTCCTCCCTCTTGTACTTAATCATTATCAAAAATTGTCCAATGTTCTTTTATTTTTCACTCTTTTTCTACATATCTTCTGAACTTTTTCCACTCCATCTTAAATACTTCTAAATCATAGTCTCTTAAGGTTCTTGTTAACTTGTCCATTTCACTCCATGTCATAACTTTTACAATCCAATCCCATTTCTCTGGTATTTTTTCTTGCTTCCACAACTGCGCATATAGGGTGGCCAGACCGTCCCGGGAGCCCGGGAATGTCCCGGTTCTGGCCCCCTATTCCCGCCTCCCGGGCTGGCTATACCAGGACCATTTAGAGGTCCCGGTTTAGCCAGCCCCGGAGGCGGTGGGCCGCGGGCGCCGGCGGGGAAGGCGGCGAGTGAGGGAGGGAGCATCCCTGCGCCTGCGCAGGGCCCCTGCGCACGCGCAGGGACGCTCCCTCCCTCACTCGCCGCCTTCCCAGCCCGCGCGCGCGGGGCTGGCAGCGGTGGCGGAGGCCTCTCCGTGGCCTCCGCTGGTCGCTGGAAGCCCTCCAGAGTCTCTGGAGGGCCTCCAGGGACCAGCGGAGGCCGCGGAGAGGCCGCGGAGCAGCCGGCGCTGGTCCCGGAAGGCCTTCCAGAGCCTCTGGAAGGCCTTCCGGGACCACCCGCCGACCAGCGAAGGCCTCTCCGCGGCCTCCGCTGGTCCCTGGAGGCCCTCCAGAGTCTCTGGAGGGCCTCCAGGGACCAGCGGAGGCCGCGGAGAGGCCGCGGAGCAGCCGGCGCTGGTCCCGGAAGGCCTTCCAGAGACTCTGGAGGGCCTTCCGGGACCAGCGCCGACCAGCGAAGGCCTCTCCGCGGCCTCCGCTGGTCGCTGGGGGGCCTTCCAGAGTCTCTGGAGGGCCCCCAGCGACCAGCGGAGGCCGCGGAGAGGCCGCGGAGCAGCCTGCGCTGGTCCCTGGAGGCCTCCAGAGGCCAGCGCCGGTAGCGGAGAGGCCCGGCGCTGGTCCCTGGAGGCCTCCAGAGGCCAGTGCCGGCAGCTCCCTCCCTCCCTCGCCGCCTTCCCCGCCGGCGCGCGGGGCCCGGCGGAGGCCAGGGAAGCGAAGGAGAGGCCGCCGCAGGACTCGCCGCCGCCGCTGGACTCTCCGCCGCCCTGGAAGCAGGTAAGGGGGCCGAAAGCGGGGGGGGGGCGGGGGGCGGCCTTCCTTTCTTCCCTCCCTCCTCCCTCCCTTCCTTCCTTCCTTCCTTCCTTCCCTCACTCCCTTCCCTTCCTTCCTTCCCTCCCTCCTCCCTTCTTCCTTCCTTCCCTCCCTTCCCTCCCTCCTCCCTTCTTCCTTCCTTCCCTCCCTTCCCTCACTCCCTTCCCTTCCTTCCTTCCCTCCCTCCTCCCTTCCTTCCTTCCTTCCCTCCCTCCCCCCTTCCTTCCCTCCCTCCCCCCTTCCTTCCCTCCCTCCCCCCTTCCTTCCTTCCTTCCTTCCTTCCTTCCTTCCTTCCTTCCTTCCTTCCTTCCTTCCTTCCTTCCTTCCTTCCTTCCTTCCTTCCCTTCCTTCCTCCCTTCCCTTCCCTTCCCTCCCTCCTCCCTTCCTTCCCTCCTTATGTTCTTATGTGACACAGAGTGTTGGATTGGAGGGGCCACTGGCCTGATCCAACAGGGCTTCTCTTATGTTCTTATGTGACACAGAGTGTTGGACTGGAGGGGCCACTGGCCTGATCTAACAGGGCTTCTCTTATGTTCTTATGTGACCAGAGTGGTGGACTGGATGAGCCATTGGTCTGATGCAACAGGGCTTCTCTTATATTTTTATGTGGCACAGAGTGTTGGACTGGAGGGGCCACTGGCCTGATGCAACAGGGCTTCTCTTATATTCTTATGTGGCACAGAGTGTTGGACTGGAGGGGCCACTGGCCTGATGCAACAGGGCTTCTCTTATGTTCTTATGTGACACAGAGTGTTGGACTGGAGGGGCCACTGGCCTGATCTAACAGGGCTTCTCTTATGTTCTTATGTGACCAGAGTGGTGGACTGGATGAGCCATTGGTCTGATGCAACAGGGCTTCTCTTATGTTCTTATGTGACCAGAGTGGTGGGCTGGATGAGCCATTGGTCTGATGCAACAGGGCTTCTCTTATATTTTTATGTGGCACAGAGTGTTGGACTGGAGGGGCCATTGGTCTGATGCAACAGGGCTTCTCTTATATTTTTATGTGGCACAGAGTGTTGGACTGGAGGGGCCACTGGCCTGATGCAACAGGGCTTCTCTTATATTCTTATGTTACACAGAGTGTTGGACTGGAGGGGCCACTGGCCTGATGCAACAGGGCTTCTCTTATGTTCTTATGTGACGCAGAGTGTTGGACTGGATGGGCCACTGGCCTGATCCAACAGGGCTTCTCTTATGTTCTTATGTGACAATACTGACTTTGGTGGACCCAAGCACTGATTCAGTGTAAGGGAGCTTTGTGTTTGTGACTGGAGTAGATAATGCTGACTTTGGTGGACCCAAGCACTGATTCAGTGTAAGGGAGCTTTGTGTTTGTGTCTTCTGGTGCAATTTTGTTCTCAGATCCTGTATTTACTTCATCAGTATATGGGATAAGGCACTTTCTCAACTGTGCTGCATAATGCAGCCTATTTATTTTGTCCTGTTGGCTCTGTTGGCTCTGTCTGCGCCACCTTCATCACTTTCGGGGTGTGGATCCCCCAGTGGGGTGGTCTCGTGACTCCCTCCGCCGGCTGTTTCTGATAGCCCTGCGCCCCCTCTTTCATTTGATATGTGTCCCGTGTGGGTGCCACCCTCCCGCCGGGAGATGCCGCAAAATGAGCCCCCTTGAGGCTTATGGCGGCAGGGCTCGGGGAAGCAAGCTAGACTGCTGTTCTTTTGAGGGGTTATAGAGTGTTTCGAGCCCGTCCCTGTGGCATCGGTCCCATCGTTGTGGGGCCCAGGGGGCTGGCGCAGCGGCACGCTGAAGCAGCCTGTCGGTCACTTCCGGGTTCCTGTCCTGCATCTCGACCTGTGTTATTAGTGACAGGCTGCTTCGGCGTGCCGCTGCGCTGGCCCCCTGGGCCCCACAATGATGGAACCGATGCCACAGGGACGGGCTCGAAACACTCTATAACCCCTCAAAAGAACAGCAGTCTAGCTCGCTTCCCCCGAGCCCTGCCGCCATAAGCCTTAAGGGGGCTCATTTTGCGGCATCTCCCGGCGGGAGGGTGGCACCCGCACGGGACACATATCAAATGAAAGAGGGGGCGCAGGGCTATCAGAAACAGCCGGCGGAGGGAGTCGGGAGACCACCCCACTGGGGGATCCACACCCCGAAAGTGATGAAGGTGGCGCAGATAGAGCCAACAGAGCAAACAGGACAAAATAAATAGGCTGCATTATGCAGCACAGTTGAGAAAGTGCCTTATCCCATATACTGATGAAGTATATACAGGATTTCAGAACAAAATTATTTCCAGCGGTGATATTTGGGGGATTTTTGGGGATGTCACAGGAAGTGCTGTGAAGTCACTTCCTGTTTCCGGCAGTGGCATTTGGGGGAAATGATGTCATTTGGGGGAAATGATGTCACAGGAAGTGATGTCACTTCCCATTTCCGGCAGGTGACGTGGGGAAGTGATGTCACAGGAAGTGATGTCACTTCCTGTTTCCTGTGGTGGCATGACATCACCGGAAGTGACGTCACTTCCTGTTTCCGGCGGCGCACGCGCTTTGCACACGCACACCCCTACCTCCCCCCCCCCACGTGTCCCTGGCTGGCCTTCAGACATTATGGTCACCCTATAGTGCATACAATGTCCTAGCAGCTGAGAGCAAGTACCAGATTAAAGTTCTATCTTCTTTTGGAAATTTTTCCATTTGTAATCCCAACAGAAAAGTCTCTGCAACTTTGTTAAATCTGTATCCCAAGATCTTAGAAATCTCTTGTTGAATCATCTGCCAATACTTTTTTGCTCTTTCACAAGTCCACCACATAGGGTAGAAAGAACCTTCATGTTTTTTACATTTCCAACATCTGTCTGACATCTTATTGTCCCTTTGCCAACTTTTTAGGAGTCATATACCATCTATACATCATCTTAAAACAATTTTCTTTGATACTCTGACATGCTGAGAGTTTCATAGAGTTCTTCCACAGATATTCCCATGTATCCATCTGTATTTCTTTATTTACATTAATTGCCCACTTAATCCATTGAGATTTCACTACTTCATCTTCTGTAGACCATTTTAACAGTAGTTTATATATTTTTGAAATTAATTTTTCATTATCTCCAAGCAGAACTTTTTCTATTTCTGTTTGTTCTTTTCTTATTCTTTCAGTTTTGATATCATTATCCACCAGACTCTTTATTTGTTGCATTTGGAACCAATCATATTTATTATTCAACTCTTCAGCAGTTTTCAGTTCTATTTTGCCACTTTGTATTTTTAATAATTCATCATATGACAAACACTTTTCTTCACCTATCTCAGCTGTTATTTTTATTACTTCAGCTGGCACTATCCATAATGGTTTTCTCTCATCCCCATATTTCTTGTATTTCATCCATGTATTTAGCAAATTATTTCTTATATAATGGTGAGAGAAAAAAACCATCCATCTTTTTTCCATAATACAAATACGTGTGCCAGCCAAATTTATTTCCATGAGCTTCCAGCACTAAGAGTTTTTTTATTTAACAGTGTTATCCATTCTTTTATCCACACTAAACAAACTACTTCCTGATATAATTTTAAATTTGGTAGTTGCAATCTACCTCTCTCTTTCACATCTGTCAAAATTTTCATTTTGATCCTTGGTTTCTTCTCAGCCCACACAAATTCTGAAATTTTTCTTCACCATTTATCAAATTGTTTACTTTCTTTCACAATGGGAATAGTTTGAAACAAATACATTATTCTTGGTAAAATATTCATTTTAATTGCAGCTGTTCTACCCAGCAATGACAAATTAAGTTTATTCCATTTTAACATATCTTCATCCATTTTATGCCATAGCTTCTCATAATTATTTTTAAATAGATCAATATTCTTCATTGTTATCTCCACACCCAAATATTTTACCTTGAAGGTGACTTCACAACCCGTTAGTCTCTGTAATTCTTGTTGCTTATTTCTTTACATATTTTTACATACAAGTTTTGATTTTTCTTTATTAATACAAAGTTCTGCCAACTCCCCATATTCTTGCATTTTGGCTAACAACAAAGGTGTGACTTGTATGGGGTTTTCATTTATAAACATTATATCATCTGCAAATGCTCTATATTTGCAAATAAATCCTTTTATTTTTAATCCTTCTATTTATATTCTTGGATCTGCATCAGTAGTATTTCAAGAGTCATTATAAATTGGTTTGCATTGTATTATCTAATGTACAGGATTTCGGCAGATAGAAAGAGGCCACTCTACATCCATAAAGGGCCAATGGTGTTTTTCAGCAGAATACTGGAAGTTCAGGTTTTGCAGAGTGCTTGTGTCTATTTATATGAGTAGCTCTGAAAGTTTTTCCATGTCTTTCCCAGTCCTGTTCAGCTGGCATCTGGCTAGAAGATATTAACCAATAAGTCTTTTTCTTGCAGGTGTCTGTTCAAGATCCTTGCCAATCAAATATTAAGACTGATTAGAACTTGGGCCAGGGCCTTTTCGGTTGTAGCCCTATAGAATCAGCTACCCTCTGAAACTTGGCCTCATAGCCGCCCTGAGCCTGCCTCGGCGGGGAGGGCGGGATATAAATAAAAATTATTATTAAAAATTATTATAAGCTGCATACAGGTGCTACAAACATTTTCCTTAAGCTTGCTCTTAAAGTATAGTTTATAAGGATTTCCCTGTATTGTTCTGAGGATGTGAGATGATGGAAGCCTCAATGGGGCAGAGGTGGCTTGCTGAATGTGCTTAGGAAAACAAGTTGTCTGGCTGTCAGGTACAAGTCTCTGACAAGAATTTGTCTCAAACTTATAGTTCAGAAATTGTCTATTGATTTTCCTAATAGTGTTATCATTGCTGATGAGTAATCAATTATCCAGTGTATATTCATATATCTATAACTACATTGTTTTATGTGTTCATACATGTACCTACACCTATGTATTTATGACTGTACTAACCCATGTATTACAATATCAGTATTCACTAATCCTCACATATATTCATTGTATTCTTTTAAAGTTTTGAGTAGAATAGCATTGGTAACAAAGGAGGCATTACTGGAGGGTGAGCCTAATCTCATATCCCTGGTAACGGAAGATAAGTACCAACAAAAGCTGGAATGCGACCTTGAGAAGAATAACACCGTAGTTGGAACTAATTCCAAGACTTTTAAGTCGGAGACATTTAGACAGGAAGTGTGATGGGCCATTAACCTATAACCTATATTTGGACTGTAAGTTTCATTTTAATATAGTCTGGCAAGGTCAGTAGCCTTGCGTAAACATGCTACAAGTGTTTGCTGTATGTTTCTTCATTAAAGCTTCGTCTGCGATTATGCAAGAAGTCTTGTGATAGATTCTAGGCAAAACCTTACACAGGGATATGATATGTGCTAATGAGGGAAGAGGGGAGGGTTTGTGGGTCTGTGAGAAAATTCTGCTAGAAATGGGGGAGTCCTCAGGTTGCTAAAGTTTGAGGACCACTAGACTAGGCATTTATTTTTTGATTACAGCTTGAGGTTGATCTGACTTCTCAATCACCATGATAGCTAACCCCCCCCCCCCCAAACCAATATTCACAGGCAGTATAGTATATATTTGAATACAAGGCAGAAACAACTGGACAAGACTGTTGCCTTCATGTCTTGTCCCAGAGACATCTACCCAGGGATTTTCTTTGGTTTTGAGTATGAGGCTGTGCCACCTCCATAGTTTTTCTCCTTTCCCTGAAATAGGAAATTACTTTTGATCCATTCTGCTGGCATTGCAACAGCCTGATGTATTCAGAAAATGAAGAAAAGTTATTATCTTAGTCTTCCTGCTGTGTTTGCCTTACGGTAAAGGGGCTTCCAGCTAGGAAGACTAGGAAACACCTTTTATTTATCCTATGACATGCTAACAAGAGTGCTTCCTTTACAGCTCCAGTGGAAATACTGAACACTTCATAAACTGTTTTGGATGATTAGAGATGTAAAAAATGTCAGAAGTTGTGTGAACAACGAGAGGAGTGAAATTTCCATGCAGTAAGCATTCCATTAGTCAGCGCATATTTTTACTTCCTTGTGCTGGAAAGTAGAACATTTTAAAGTAAAAGCGGAGTTCAAATGCTGCATTCATTCATGTGCTATTTCTTTTTTTCTGTTTTTTAAAGGATTGTTAATTCTTCCAGTTGATTTTAATTATGCGAAAGAGGCATTGCCTCAATGCAGTGTAGGTTTTAGAGCCCAAACCCAAAAGTTTAATATAACACATTACCTTTCGAAGATATAATCCCCCCCCCCCACACACACAAAGAAATGAAGCAAAGCCAAAATACACTCGTCCATTCTATGGTTTGCTATGCAAGGCGAAAAACAGATAAACATATGTGCAAATGTCTTTGTGCTTAGTCATTTACCAGTCAGTAGTTGGTAGCTTGAACCATGGCTGGTTCTCTCAAATAACTGATTGAGGAAGAGCAGTGATGAGTACGAATATAAGTCGCGTTATATAAAGTCAAGTCATTGGTGTATCAAGATCGATATTGTCTATTCTGACTGGCAGCTGAACTCTAGGGTCTCAGGTCAAGAACTTTCACATCAAGAGAACAACATAGAGAGAATTTTTCTCCCTTTTGTAATACTAGAACTTGGGAACACCCAATGTACTTGATAGGCAATTGTTTCAGGATGAACAAAAGGAAGTATCTTACTGAATGAGTAATTAAATTGTGGGATTCATTGCCAGTGGCCATAGCAATGGCATGAGTGTAGATTCCTTAAAGAATAGAATTAGACAAATGGAGGATAGGTCCTTCAGTGGCTACTAGCCATGGTGAGTAAAGGGGATTTCCATATTCAGAAGTATTAAACTTCTGAACATCTGTGCTAGGAGGTAACATCAGGGAAAACCCTGGCCTCTACTCCCATTTTGTTGGTCCTCAAGGGGAACAGGTTGGCCATTGTGTGAAACAGGATTCTGGACTAGATGGACCACAGGTCTGATCCAGAAGGGCTTGTCTTGTGTTCTTATCACCTTTTAACTTGAAATGCCAGAGATTTAGCATGGGACATGTAGATGCTCTACCATTAAGCCATGGCCTTTGCCTCATAAATAACATAAGAACAGAAGAGAAGCCATTTTGGATCAGGCCAGTGGCCCATCCAGTCCAACACTCTGCCACACAGTGGCCAACCCCCCCCCCCCCCACCAGGTGCCTACTTATTAAGCCTCTAACTGAGTGGAGAGTTGAACCAAGGCCATATTGGTCCTGGTCTTAAATACTAACCATTACCCCCACGCTGACTCTCAGTGCCTCACAAATACTCCCATTCAGCTATAAGGGGCATAGGCAACTATGGACATTGCCTCCTGGATCCAGGCTGCTGCTGGCTGGGTCCAAATTTTGCCCTCTGTGGCACTGACACTTAAACTAAGCTGGTGGCAGTGCAAGGAGACAATGAGCATACCTTACTTGGGGCAATCAGATACCCAGAACCCTGTCCTGATCTGAAAAGTCATGTCACATTTTGTCACACCACCAGTACTCAAGGGTAAAAATCAGTGTTCCAAGTTGTACCACTGACCCACCAACTGCCATTAAATCATACCCATAGTTGGCTGAGCTGCAGCTTTAGAAATGCCACACAAATATGTTCTTCATCGGTTCAATCCAGGCAGTACTACAGGAGGCAGTGAAAGGCTGTGGCTTGCCCAGTGCACTTTCTTAGCTTCCTGGAGGAGGGGGAGGAGGAGAGTTGGTTTTTACACCCTGCCCTTCACTACCTGAAGGAGTCTGGGGATCTCAACAGAAGTCTCCCCTGTGCAAATGCAACATTCTGTCTGATTATGCCTGCTTGCTGAGGCTGCTATGATATAGCAACCACTCCCCTGAAAGGCTACACTCATGCAGAGTTTACCAGATTCCAGTTTGATCGTAGGTTACCAGACTCTTCCAGCAAAATCCATGGTTTTATATTTTAGTGGCCTCCTCGTGCCCGCCCCCTCAGAGAACAGCTAAAGAAACGGCCCTCCCCGGAGAACAGCTAAAGAAACCATCTGTTTTCATTCCAGAAATGTATAGAAAATAGCCTTGCAACACCTGAGTAACTGGTTCCCCCTTTTAAAAATAAAAGGTCAGTTTCTGTCCTGTCCTCCCTTAAAGAAATACCCCACCATTCTGTTTTCAGGGCCTCTGGCATCAAATCAGCTTCATGATAGAGAATGTGTAGTGTGCTGGGCCCCCCTGTATGCAAGTATGCTTTAAATTAAGAAGGTTTGCTTTCCACTGTTGATATGAAAACAATGAAATGACTCTTGGCAAAGGTACCTTTCTACAATACTGCACATTCTGTTCACAGGGACTCTCTGATCTGTTCCGATACTATGAAGGCTGTTAGAATTTCCCTTAGGATGCCTGTGGACTAGCCATGCATTCTTTTTTTTAAGGTTGGGGGAGGAAACTTGGATCTTCCCTGAATTTGAGCCAAGCTGAAATGGAAGGGTGCATCTGTGTGTGTGTGTGTGGGGGGGAATCACTCCCTTCCCATTTTGGAAGCATTTGGGGGGAAGAAATCACTCCCCTCCCATTGCTGGGGTGCTGGTGGTACAAAATGGCACAGAAAGCATTCTTCTGATTTTGATTTGTTTAATTGCTTGCTTTTTTTGCTGATATAATCTAGCCAAATCTGATTGCCTACAGGGCACAAAGATATCAGCTGCCCTGCCTGGATCATGCCTCCAGTAAGAAGAATCATCCTTTACAAACTGGTTCTAAGGCATTCACCAAAAAGGGACAGCAAAAGCAAGAGCGAATGGGAATGGGGAAGAAAAAAGCATCTGCAGAGGATTTTGAGTGGAAAATAATCCCCACGGGGAAATATTTACACCCCACAACTGCTCTCATATGGATTTCTACTTTACTTTTTAGACTCAGGTCTGTTTTTTCAAACAAACAAACAACAGAAATGTAGGTTTGAGGGGGGGTGGGGTGGGACTTAGCACAGAGCATCACATGTAGTCTGGCTCCCAAAATGCTGCCTCACAAGACATGTATATCCCAAATTTCAGAGTATGTTGCAGACATCTTACCTATCTACAGTGTCCTATCTCTAAGCTTATTGCACTACTTCCTGTAGACCTAGCCAGCCAGGCAATGTAAACTGTCCACTGAGTCCAGATTGAAGAGCAAGCGTACTATCATCTAGTGAGTTATCTCAACTGTTGTTGGACTAGGCCACAACAAGACTGCAAAAAGGCAACCCATTGTTGGAATGCTTTAATGAAAAACACCACACTAAGAGTACTCAGCTTGCTGGGGGGAAAGTGTAGATGACTGGGGAAGGCAATGGCAAACCACCTCATAAAAAATCTGCCATGAAAACGTGAAAGCAATGTCACCCCAGAGTCGGAAATGATTGGTGCTTGCACAGGGGACTACCTTTACCTTTTTAAACTCACATTAGCCTCCTCCCTGATATACTAATTTTATATGTACCATTTTTTTTTCTAATATAACATTTAGTAACATTTAATTCTGCTCCTCCTCCCACCTGATGCCACAGTCCTGTTATATGAAGTGGCATAATTCAGCAGGAAATGCTTCACATGAGGCAGCTGATTGTGTATTACAGCTCTGAGAAGTTCAATGACATGCTGAAGATCAGGGAACCCATCTACTCGGCGCATCATCAGGTTTATTGGAACACTGCTATACTTGTGCAATTTCTCGGTGAAGATAATGATGCCAACCATTTTGATCCCTGTCAAACTTACAGCTATAACCATCATAGAAGAATAAATGTATCATATACAAAATATGCAATTTATAAATATTTTAAAATATCAATACAACTTATATGATAGAAAACAGAAACAGCCATATAACAAAGCATAAACATTGACTCCCTGTAAACATATAACCAAGCATAAACATTGACTCCAGGAAATTACAGGCCAGTCAGTCTAACTTCACTACCGAGAAAGTTGGCGGAAACCATTATTAAAGAGAGAATTAACAGGCAAATTGATTAAAAAAAAGTTATTGAGGAAGACTCAGCATGGGTTTGGTAAGGGGAAATCTTGTCTCACTAACCTGTTTGAGTTCTTTGAGGGGGTTGTGAGGAAAATACCCCTATTTCCAGAACATTGTAGTCACCCGCTGGGTTGCCAGGGTGTCTGGAGACTCAACTCACACACATCTGCCAAGAGAACGTGGGTTTTGTCTACCAAACTCGAAGGGACTTATGAGTACTAATAAACACACTGTTACAGCAGCATTCCGTGTCTCTGGAAGAGTGGTAGCCAGGAGAACAGATGGTTTCCAGTCGCTCCGTGCGAACTCATCTCGGCTGTAGGAGTGGAAGAAGTTGTGCAGCCAGGAACTGTCCAGGCAAGCGGTTTTCAGCCTTGACCATAGAATCCACTTTGGGAGGCTAACACCACAAGCAACAATCTTCCTGCCCTGCCAGACTCCATTACAGCGAAGCGGGAGGCCCACGTACTCAACAGATGTCACCTATGCATAAGAGCCATCAAGCTTATCTTAGGCGTGGACCCTGCCAGACTGCCTAAGCCTTTGTCCAACGGAACTCAAGACAATGACTAGTGCTAATAGAAGATCGAAGAGGAGGAAGAACATCTTCACCCAGAGCCAAGTTCCATTATATAGACCGGGTGTTACCTAGGCCATCTATTGTCACCTTTTTAGATAAATTTGATAGACTTAAGTACCCACCACCTTAACAATTTTTCCCATTCGTTCCCTTAGCAGTCATCCTGGAGCCTCCCAACCTGGCCCATTGTTACCTGGAAGTCCAATCAGGTAACCAGGGCCCAAGCTTGTTCATTGGTCAGTTATGGGCACCCAATTAGGTGCCACCAATTAACTTGCTATTGGTTACTGCATAAGTCCAGTCCTTATGGTCACTGCAGAACTTCCCCTTTTTCCACCCCTGTACCTCCCATCCCCTGAGGGCTCAAGGTAGTCCTTATAACCTGTGACCCAGCGCCTCACAGATGCATCTAGCAGTATCCCAGTTCTGCTGTCTAGATCCATCCCCGATTCCTGATCAGTTGAGGGTCCCATCCCCCTAGTCCTCGCTTGTCGCCATTGGAGCCTTCCTTGAAGACTACGATCGGTAATTATCACCCTGTTTGTCTATCCATGTGTTGTCTCTATCTCTCTCTCTATTTTTCTTAGGACTGTATGTATGTTTCATGAGCACATTGCCTTGTATGTATGCCTATATTTTTCTGGAATAAATTTTAATTGTTTTACTTAATTAGAGTTCTTGGTAAATTTAAGCAATAATTTCTGGACGTGCATCCTGTATACATAGGTTAAAAGATCCTGTTTAAGCCAGGTGCCCACCTGTCAATTCCCCAACCTCGTTTTGAGGGCATTTTGGCTTACAGGGTGAACAAACATGTGGACAAAGGGGACCCAACAGATGTTGTTTACCTTGACTTCCAGAAAGCTTTTTGATAAAGTTCCTCATCAAAGGCTCCTAAGTAACTCAAGAGTCATGGGGTAAAAGGACAAGTTCTCTCATGGATCAAAAACTGGCTAATTAATAGGAAACAGAGAGTGAATATAAATGGGCAATTTTCGCAATGGAGGGTGGTAAGCAGTGGGGTACCGCAGGGCTCAGTACTGGGTCTGATGCTTTTTAACTTGTTCATTAATGATTTGGAGTTGGGAGTCAGCAGTGAAGTTGCTAAATTTGCAGATGACACTAAATTGTTTAGGGAGGTGAGAAACAAAGAGGATTGTGAGGTACTCCAAAGGGATCTGTCGAGGCTGGGTGAGTGGGTGTCAATATGGCAAATGAGGTTCAATGTGGCCAAATGCAAAGTAATACACATTGGGGCCAAAAATCCTAACTATAAATACAAGTTGATGGGGTGTGAACTGGCGGAGACTGACCAAGAGAGAGATCTTGGGATCGTGGTAGATAACTCACTGAAAATGTCGAGACAGTGTGCAACTGCAATAAAAAAGGCCAATGCCATGCTGGGAATTACTAGGAAGGGAATTGAAAACAAATCAGCCAGTATCATAATGCCCCTGTATAAATCGATGCTGCAACCTCATTTGAGTACTGTGTACAATTCTGGTCACCACACCTCAAAAATGTATATATAATAGCATTGGAAAAAGTGCAGAAAAAGACAACTAGAATGATTAAAGAGTTAGAACACTTTCACTATGAAGAAAGGTTGAAACACTTGGGGCTCTTTAGCTTGGAGAAACGTTAACTGAGGGGTAACATTATAGAGGTTTACAAGATTATGCATGGGATAGTGAAGGTAGAGAAAGAAGTACTTATCTCCCTTTCTCACAAAACAAGAACTTGTGGACACTCAATGAAATTGCTGGGCAGTTGGGTTAGAACTGATAAAAGGAAGTACTTCTTCACCCAAAGGGTGATTAACACATGGAATTCACTGCCACAGGAGGTGGTGGTGGCTACAAGCATAGCCAGCTTCAAGAGGCGAATGGATAAACATATGGAGCAGAGGTCCATCAATGGCTATTAGCCACAGTGTATTGATGGAACTCTCTGTCTGGGGCAGTGATGCTCTATATTCATGGTGGTTGGGAGGGGGGAACAGAGTGAGGGCTTCTAGTGTCCTGGCCCCACTGATGGAGCTCCTGATGACACCTGGTTTTTTGGCCACTGTGTGACACAGAGTGTTGAAAGGATGTGCCATTGGCCTGAATCACCTGATCCAACATGGCTTCTCTTATGTTCTTAACAAAGTTGTCAAGAGCCACTATGGACTCTCCAGATCCCACCCTTATCTACTTACATCCGGCTAAAACAAATGGAAATTAATCCTGTCACCTGCCCAGCTCCACAGAACCCCAATGCTGATCATGAACCCCTGGATTTTTCTCAATCTATCTCCCCTCTTGGTGACTCATCTCCCAAAGAAGATACCTTAAAACAACTTTCTAAAGGTAAACATGGTGGAAGCCCCATTGAGAAACATTCCACAATTCAGGTGATTCCCAACAAAAAGGCCCTTCCTTGTGGAAGATTCACACTTAAAAAGGAAGGATCCCGGAACTGCCCTTAGGTGATCCAAAGGCACACAAAAGCTCATACAGGAGAAACTGCATAGGGTACAAGCTATCAATACTGCTATGTAGAATTTGGCCCCAAAACAAATGGACTATCAGTGGCTCATATGAGAGGTCAGAGATACATAGATTGAAAAAACTGGAGCAGGGACCAAGCCCTTGGGTAGATCATTATTCAGTTTGTTCTGCTTGCTGATTGGCTGACCCATAATTACTTGGAAAGTTCTATCACTCAGCACGATTTTAGGAGTCAAAATAATGTTCTGTAGGGGACTGACACATAATTACTCAGAAAGTTCTATCCCTCCAGACTGTCATAAACTGCAGTCAGATCAATGAAAACTGCTGATGGCCCCAAGACGATATCCAGAAAGTTTGCTTATGCTGTTGACATGGCAATTGCAGTAAGGCACAAATCAACTGAAAAGACTGAGGAAATACCAGCTAGGGACCTCAAAATTTTGGCTGACTACTACTATAAATGACAGCTTATCCCAAATCTAGGAAAAACAGAATGTTCCTGTTTCCATCTCAATAGCAATCTTGCCAACTGGGAACTGAATGTCAGAAGCAGAAGAAGATGAAGAAGAAGAGGAGGAGGAAGAGGAGGAGATTGGATATATACTCTGCCCTTTACTACCTGAAGGAGTCTCAGAGCAGCTTACAATCTCCTTTCCGTTCCCCTTCCCACAACAGACGCCCTGTAATGTAGGTGGAACTGAAAGAGCTCTCCCATAACTGCTCTTGAGCAGAACAGCTCTGCTAGAACTTGTGACTGACACAAGGTCACATTAGCAGGTACATGTGGAGGAGTGGTGAATCAAACCCAGTTCTCCCTGATGAGAGTCCATGCACTTAACTGCTACACCAAACTGGCTCTTCATAGCACCCAACTTACGTACAACCATGTACCTAAGTACCTTGGCATTACCCCGTACAGGACCTTAATATCATCTTACCAATGTAGCAGCAAAATATGCTTGTGTAACAATTCTTCAAAAATTACCGTATTTTTCGGACCATAAGACGCACTTCCCCCCCCAAAAAAGTGTGTGTGTGTGGGGGAAGTGCGTGCGTCTTATGGTCCGAATACTAAAATATGAGGGGGGAGGGGCCTGCAGCCCCCGGGAGACAAGCGGCGAGATCGCTCCCTCCGCCCCCATTGCCAACCCAGCACTTCGCAGGGAGCGATCTTGCCGCTTGTCTCCCAGCCAGGAGTGCTTCCCCCGCGCCTGCGTGCCTGGCTGGGAGACAAGCGGCGAGATCGCTCCCTGCGAAGTGCTGGGGTGGCGATGGGGGCAGAGGGAGCGATCTCACCGCTTGTCTCCCAGCCAGGCACACAGGCGCGGGGGAAGCACGCCTGGCTGGGAGTCAAGCGGCGAGATCGCTCCCTCCGCCCCCATCGCAAACCCAGCACTTCGCAGGGAGCGATCTCGCCGCTTGTCTCCCAGCCAGGCGTGCTTCCCCCGCGCCTGTGTGCCTGGCTGGGAGACAAGCGGCGAGATCGCTCCCTGTGAAGTGCTGGGTTTGCAGTGGGGGCGGAGGGAGTCGCCACTTGTCTCCCAGCCAGGCACCTGCGTCTTATGGTCCGGTGTGTCCTATGGACCGAAAAATACGGTATGTGGTACAATTTGGGATGTGTCTGATACAACACTTAGATGCTCAGCTTTGGGGTTGGTGTATAGTATTGCGGCATATGGTGCTTCAGTGTGGCTCAACAGCCCCATGTCCACAGACTTGATGTCCAACTCAATACAACAGTGAGAACCATCAGCAGATGTATTAAACCCACCCTGACCTATTGGCTATCCATGTTGTGCTAAATCATTCACTCACATCGCCAAAGTCAACATGCTCTTCTTTGTGAATATAGAAAGATCACTGAAAACAGAGAGTTGCTCATTCATAAAGGCATGGCTGATGCAGGTCTATCTAGATTAAGATCCTGACACCCAAGAATAAGATCTGTACAAATCCTGGAATCACAAAATTTCATTCTAGAGAATGAATAGATGCAATCAGTTCCACCCAGTATTCATAACCTGATAAACAAGAGGCCCTCAGGATTTGACTTGCCATGTAAAGTACGGAAGATGGCTAATAGAATATGAACAGGTGCTGGCAGTTGTGCAGACCTGCTTTGTAAACAGGGCAAAATACCAGGACCCGAACATGATTGTGGTGGAGCCTGCCAAGCTATTTTCTATCTGTCACAGGAGTGTGAGCATCGTGCTTTCCAGGGAGATGTGATGGAGCTCTTTGAACTTTCCCCAGCTGCAATTGAGTGGATTGAAAATCTAGATATTATTTTTTTTATTTTATTCAACTTATATCCTGCCCCTCATTAATATTAAGGAGGATTGCTCAACTGGTCTGCATATCCATTGTATTAATTGGCTTACATGTTTTATATTATTATATACTTCCTAATTCTGCCATATGATTATTAATAATAATAATTTTTATTTATTTATTTATTTTGTATATTTATAGCCCGCCCTTTCCTGTGAAGGGCTCAAGGTGGATTCCAACAAGCTAAAACATTAAAACCAACAATAAAACATCAAAATAGTTAAAACAATTAAACCAATATATATTAATAATAATAATAATGATAATCAGTTTAGTATAGTGTTGAACTAGGATCCTGAAACAAAGTAGGAGTCAAGTGTGCCTTTAAGACCAACAAAGTTTTATTCAGAACGTAAGCTTTCATGTGCTCCAAGCACACTTCATAAAATGAGGAAAGCTTACGTTCTGAATGAAACTTTGCTGGTCTTAAAGGTGCATTTGACTCCTACTTTGTTCTACTGCTTCAGACCAACACGGCTGCCCATTTGGATCTATCTACATAGGATCCTGGAAAGCCAAGTCTAAATCTCCACTCTTCCATGGAAGGTTGTTGGGTGACTTTGGGCCAGTCACATACATACACAGCTTAACTTGCCACACAGGGTTGTCATGAGGATGAACTGGAAGAAATGAGAATGAGGTAAGCTGCTTTGGTTCCCCACTGGGGAGAAAAGAGGGATGTAAGGAAGTAAATAATAAATAAATGATACATAAAATATAGAACCAGATTCATACATGCTGGTCACAGCTCTTTTCAGCCCCTGTTGTGCTACTGGAACGCATGGTCAGAAAACAGAAAGGCAGTTTTGCATATGTTTGTGTCAGGTTTCTGAATTGATTGATGTGTACACAGGAGGTTCGTTTTGTAATCCATCCTCCCTGCACTTTACAATGGACAACTGACCCATGTGGATGGCAGAAGCAGAACATAGTACAGAATAATTTTAAATTTGTTTATGCTAGCAATAGAAAAAAGTTTGAGTCCAGTGGCATCTTTAGGACCAACAAAGTTTAATTTCTGGATATAAGCTTTTGTGTGCATGCACACTTCCTTTTTTAAATTTACGATTTCATTTGACAAAAAACAACAACACAATAGACGTGACAAATAACAAATAAAGGAGTTTAAGAATCAAATCAATTATATACATCATATTCCATCAAGTCAATTCTCATATACTTTTGCCCATTTGTATAACGGCTTCCACGTTTCTTTACATTTCTCTAAATTACCTTCTCTTAGTTTTATCGTTAAAAAGTCCATTTCTGCTGCTTCGTACAGCTTTTGCAGAAATTCTTCTCTTCCTGGTATCTGCTGAGTTTTTGAATATCTAGTGTACACTAGTCTAGCCATAGTTACTATATGTAATAAAACTTTTTTTAACTACCTTAGGCATAGAGTTCTTACATATGTTCAGTAAATATAACTCAGGTGTTTGCTGAATATTTATTTTTAATATTTTCTGGATGCATACATATATCTGTCCCCAATATTTCCTGGCTTTGTCACTTTGCCACCAGATATGGTAAAGAGTTCCTTTTATCTTTTTACATTTCTAGCATTTGTTGGTTGCATTAGGGTATATTTTAGGTAGTTTCTCAGGCGTAAAATACCATCGATATACCATTTTATATAGGTTCTCTTTAAATGTAGATGATTTTGTTAGCTTGATATTTTCTCTCCAAATTTTCTCCCATTCCGCCAATTCTATGTTATAACCAATATCTTTCATCCATCTTATCCAACTTTCCTTAACTATTTCATCTTGCATTTTAACCTCTAACAACCATTTATAAACATTTGAAATCAGTTTCTGGTCCATACCTAGGATTATGGAATCACACTTCCTATATCCAGAATTAAACTTTGTTGGTCTTTAAAGGTTTTTAAAGTCTTGAACATCACTAGGAAATACATGTCCTTTTGTTTTACCTAGACTTGTAGCAAGAGCAATTAACAGGCAACTTTTATTACCTTTTACTGGTTTCGCACGCAAATGCTATCCAGACCAAATGGTCTTTTAATTTTTTTATTACACTATTTTGCCATTTGATCCTAACTTGGTATCACTTTACATTCTTAACCACTACCCACCTGCTATATGTAAGTTCTGCTCACTGTACCCCCTTCCCTTGTCTGAAGAAGTATGCATGCATACAAAAGCTTACATTCTGAATAAAACTTTGTTGGTCTTAAAGGTGCTACTGGACTCCTACTTTGCTCTACTGCTTCAGACCAACACAGCTGCCCACCTGGATCTATGATACGTTTCATGTGAACCTACCTTACTGAACAAGAATAGTTAGAAATTATTACTAACAAAATGGTCATGATAATGACTGGAAAAGAAACACCTTCCACAGACTTTTGTTGTTAAAGGCTAACCCTTCCAATGTTAGGAGAGGATAACAGCTTCCCTTTCATGGTATTAAGAGTGGCTTGCATTTCCCCATGCTCAGCTAAATGGCAATCATTCATTTACATGGGAGAAAGGTTCATACTTGGAGATCTGTATGGTAACCAATCTGTTCTTTGCTGACCCCAGTCACTGAGAATCAAACCTGTCCTCATTCAAACAGCCCTGCCTCCTTATCTGTATACTTCCCAACCCAGGTTTCAATCCTTGATCACTCTATTTATTTATTGTATTCATTTAAAACGTTTCTGTGCTGTCTTTCTACCCAAATAGGATCCCCAAGGTGGTAACAGCATAACATCAAAAACATTTCAACATTAAAACAACACTTAAAATAAAGTATATATAAAACAATTAATTAAAACAGAATTAATGATGATATACAATTGAATTGATGAACAGCGGTGGTTTGCTATTACCGTCCTTTGCATAGCAACCCCGGTCTATCTTTGAAGGTTTCCCACCCAAGTACTGACCAGGGTTGACCTTGCTTAGCTTCCAAGCTGTGATGAAGTTGAGTTAGTCAGGGCTACTCAGGCTGCTTTAAAAAAGGTAAAAGTAGTCCCCTGTGCAAGCACCAGTCATTTCCGACTCTGGGGTGACATCGCATCACAATGTTTTCATGACAGACTTTTACAGGGTAGTTTGCCATTGCCTTCCCCAGACATCTACTCTTTACCTCCAGCAAGCTGGGTACTCATTTTACTGACCTCTTAAGGATGGAGGGCTGAGTTAACCTTGAGCCGGCTACCGGAACCCAGCTTCTGCCTGTCGTGAGAAGAGCTTGGACTGCAATATTGCATACAGACATAATACACATCCATCAGAGGAAGATGCTGGTGGATGCGGTTTGTTGCGACATTCCCCTCCCTCCCCAGCAGTCCCTTCTGACTGCAAGAAAGTTTATTACTAGCGATTAGGGTTGCCAAGTCCAATTCAAGAAATAGCTGCGGACTTTGGGGGTGGAGACAGGAGACTTTGGGAGTGGAGCCAGGAGACTTGGGGGTGGAGCCAGGAACAAGGGTGTGACAAGCATAATTGAACTTCAAGGGAGGTCTGGCCATCACATTTAAAGGGACAGCACACCTTTTTAAATGCCTTTCTTCCATAGGAAATAATGAAGGATAGGGGCACCATCTTTTGGGACTCATAGAATTGGATCCCCTGGTCCAATCGTTTTGAAACTTGGGGGGTATTCTGGGGAGAGGCACTAGATGCTATACTAAAAATTTGGCGCCTCTATCTCAAAACATAGCTCCCCCAGAGCTCCCAATACCCTCAGATCAATTCCCCATTATTCCCTATGGGAATCCTTCTCCATAGGGAATAATAGAGTGCCCAGTAGACATTTCCCTCACCCCCCCCCCCCCCAACTTTCTAAAGCGGGGGGAGGGCCTCCAAACCAGGGAATCCCCTGCCCCTCCATCTCTCTCTCTCACACACAAATACTTACTGGGTCTTGTTCCTGCAGCACTTTACTTGATCTGAAAACGAAAGCAAAACAAAGGGAGGGGCGGTTCTCTGAAGCCCTTCCTATTTCCTGCTTCCTGCTTAGCCTTAAAGGCACATATTTTAAAAACGGACCTGCAGGAGCTCTAAAACTACATGGTGATTGTGGGGGGCGGGGCTTCCTCTGCCGGCCAGCTGGCTGGGGGCGGGGAGAAGCCTGTAAAAATGGGGGATCCCCCGGGACGTGGGGATTGGGAAGCCTACTAGTGATCATAGGATCAACATGCAATCTCCTGACAGGGTATTAGTCCACCTGAGTCCTCCAGTTCTGGAAGTCAACTTTCTTGGGATCAGAAAGCACTCCTGGAGGAAGGGAAACATGGAACAGATTGCTGGTTTCAGCCTCCCCCTCTGTAATGTACTCGGAGATGAGACGTGCTGAAGGCAACATGCTTTATTGGATGGTACAGAACAGGGCAACGCGGGCCAGGACCCGCTTTATATACATTCAACCCGGAACAGCCCCCCCTCTGGCCAGTCCAATCCTGGCCAGTCAACTTCCCGCTACTGATCTGGATTGGCGGAGTCTTTTCCCGCGCTGCGCAGAGTGGCCAAGGGGTTTCCCCTGGTAGCCTCTACTGCATGGCCACGCAGTGCTCAGTTGGGCCCAAGACACTACACCCTCCTTGTGCTTACTGACCTAGCTTCAGTATGTGGGGCTCACAAGGTGATCTCATTGGGTGAGCGTGTACATATGAGAGAGGCAGTCTTTCAGTTTCACTGGTCCCAGGTTGTACAGGGCTTTAAAGAGATATTTTCTCTTGTGAATCCACTCAGGTAGTAAATTATTTGAGGTTTGCACAGCTCCTAGGGTTGCAAACCTCCAGGTGGAACCTATGGATCTCCTGGAATTCCATGTAATCTCCAGACTACAGTTCCTCTAGAGAAAATGGCTGCCTCAGAGAGTAGACAGTACAGCATTATATATTAGGGTTCCTAGCTTCCTGCTGGGGGCAGGGGCTCCCCTAGTTTTCAGGTCCCCAACCCATCGGCACGGAGCTGGCCAGTGGGGGGGATCCCCGCTCCCAAAGACCTCTGTCATGCCTGATGTGCCCAGCACAATGATGTCACCAGGAAGTGTTGTGTTAGAACAGATAAAAGGAAGTACTTCTTCACCCAAAGGGTGATTAACTCATGGAATTCACTGCCACAGGAGGTGGCAGCTACAAGCATAGCCAGCTTCAAGAGGGGATTGGATTAACATATGGAGCAGAGGTCCATCAGTGGCTATTAGCCACAGTGTATTGTTGGAACTCTGTCTGGGACAGTGATACTCTGTATTCTTGGTGCTTGGGAGGGGCAACAGTGGGAGGGCTTTTAGTGTCCTGGCCCCACTGATGAACCTCCTAATGGCATCTGGCTTTTTTTGGCCACTATGTGACACAGAGTGTTGGATTGAATGGACCTTTGGTCTGATTCATCATGGCTTCTCTTATGTTCTTAAGTGACATCACTGTGCCAGGCATGTTGTGTGGAGACGCTCTAGTAATTTGGTTAAAAATTTAATGGGAGAAACTTTGTCCCGCTGGGAGCCAGATAAGACCTGGCAACCCTATTATACCCTGCTGAGGTCACTTCTCATCCCTACCCTCCTCAGGCTCCACTCCCAAATATACAGGGATATCCAGAGGTGACAGCCCAACATGTATTTTACATGAAAAAAAACCTCTTGGTTGTTCTTAGGGAACAACAGAAATGTAGGTAGTATTCTGCTCAGATATCAGTGCCTATAAATCTGGAGTCGATTCTTTCTCAGTTGAATGTGAGATCCAGATTTGGCCTATTGCAGGAGGAAAAAGGGCTTAAAACAAACAGAAAGCATTTCTGTTTTCTAATGTGTAAATAATGAGAAGTTAAATTATTGAGCCACGGCAGGCAGATGTTTGTCATTAATATATGGGCAGAATTCTTCATTTTTTCCTCTCCAAGTCACATGTCCGGGCTCTTTAAAATAAAAAGGGGGCCTGAATCAGTTATTCTCCTGCTAACCCTTCTTCCTATCTTGATATCAGTTTCACTGTGTTACGGTACACTCTGAAACTGATAAATGGGCTCTTTCCTCCTCCTCTACTGTTTCTCAGCTCCCTGGAAGGATACATCAAAATCCAGCTTTTTTTCTGACATTTTAATTGTCAATATAGCTTGAGTATAGATTTTGATCTGGGTACAGTGCAGATTATCAAAACATACCCTACTCTTTGCTCCAAGAAAGGTAAGCAACCCCATCAATTACTCCAATGGCCATTTTCACAAACATCAACCCACCCAGTCAGGGCTGAGGCAATTTTTTTTTTTTTAAAATGCTCGATGACATGGCTAGTCAGGGGGATCTCTGAAACAGCTGGATTTCATAAACATCATTCTACACATTACAAAAGGGCATGTATGGCATTGTTTTGGTCTGTCAGCAAGCGCATTCTGATGATAAAAATACACCAAGGGCCTTCATGGGAGCCTTGCCAAGTACTGCTTCAGTAAACATGCAATTGAGACCTAGCCACTGTGCCAGTGAACTTGAGACTTGTTATGTGTCTATAGCATCACATTGATTGGTAAGCACCACCTGTCGATAATTATACATTTTAATGATACACCTTCAGTTTGCAGTGAACATAGCCCTCCCAAGCAGAGTGATACTCTTAGTCCAGCGCTCCCACAAAAATATATAGGTACCCCCACAAATGTGTGTGTGTGTGCAAAGAATTCTATAGACCCCTATGGACTTAGAAGGATGCAGTTCTGCTTGCTTGTGTGTAAAGTGCCATCAAGTCACATCCGACTTATAATGTCCCCAGCAAAGGAACTTTCAAGGCAAGAGGTGGTCTACCATTGCCTTCCTCTGCAGAGCCTTCCTTGGTGGTCTCCCTTCCAAGTATTGACCCTGTAACTCTGCATAGAATGGCACACCTGTAATCACAATTGTTTGAAGGGTTATTTTTAAATATATAAGGTATGTTCAGACAAAAATTGTAAAGTAAGCAGCTGGGACACTTTCAGCAGAAGTACAGTATGAATTTCACATCGTGCCTTGTCCCTCACTTGAGTTTCCCACTGCCCATTGTTCCTATACTAGCATGAAGTGCTCTTATTGTGCGTGACCACAGTGCTTCCATTAGTTACTTCAAAAATGATCAGTAAATCACTCAATGCAGCTGTTGCCAAAATGTAGCACTTTGGAGTACTGGGGAGGGATTACATATTTATACGCTTTTTGTTCTTTGGGAGTGGGGGAGAACTAGGCCTGAAAGAGCTGGAATGGTGTCCTGCGATAACATCATCATTCCAAAGCCTATGAACATCTCAACACTGTAACTAATTCTATGGAGTGGATCAAGTGGCTGTTGCCGAAGCAACCCTTGAAGAAGTGGGTGAACAGCTGCAGCAGAGATGCTCGAACACCTGTTGGTTCAGCTCACAACCTGTTTGTGGCTTCTGATCAGGGATCTGATTAACTGCTAGACTATTCTGGTGTACACAGCCCGGTCATGCTTGGCACCAGCAAGCTAGTTGCCAGGGCAGATTAGCCATTAAGTACATTGGGAAGAGCCCCGGTGAGTTGATGGCTAGAGAGTGGGGGAGGCTTCCAACCCAGTGGTGCCACCTGAGATTAGAGAAGTGCAAACTGGAGGCATGGTGAAGTTGGTCTTGCCATAGTCAGAGATGCACCCTTCTGGACCCTCTTGTCCAGCCTGGCCTTGCTGCAGCAAGGGATGAGCCAGGCTTGGCTGGCCTCACCATGGTCTTGCATAGCCACCAAGCTTTCTGTTTGGAACTGGCCAAGCAGATGCTCCCTCCCTCTTTCAGGGGTGGTGCTGGGGTGAACTAAGGGGTATGCTTCTTTTCCAGGGCTGTTTTGATCTTGCAGTCCACCCCTGCTGGTTGCACTGTGGAATCCCAACCTGATTCCCAACTAAACTAATCCCCCATCAGTTGAGAGTCAGCTTCTGATCTCCTTTTGGAGAAAATTCACTGGGTCTCAGTGTCACTGCAACCCAAGGAAGGAAGGAACTCAGAAGCAAACTCACAGCTGATCACCAGTTTGCTGCTGGAACACAGCAAAGTGCTTGGGTTGGGGCAGAAGATGACTCACAGATGATCAGCATCAGGATTCCACTTTAGATACAGCCCCCCCCCCCATAGCTGTGTTTTGGAAAGGCAGCTGGGAGGAAGACCCCATGGTGCTGCCCCTGGAGGCTCCTTGGAACTGGTATGGGTCTAGGAGATGGCACCAAAGCCAAGCCATACTAATTGTATCCAGCTGTGGTACTATTTGTTGGGAATGTGCCAAATTCCAAGGGTGCATCACTGCCCTCTTTTGCTCATGGCACTCCACAAACCCACTTGTGGTACCCACTCGGGTTGCTTGTGCAGCACCCCACCCTGGCTTGCTCCTGCTTTCTTAGTCATTGTGCTTCTGTGTTTCAAGAAATGGTATTTATTTATTTAGATTTGTATTCTGCCCTCCCTGCAAGTGGGCTCAGGGCAGATTACATTTGGATTACAATGTATTGCTTTTACTTTGCTATACATACATCCTTTTTTGGTTTTTAATCTATAGTACGTGCCTTGTGATGAAAGTCAAACAAACAATTTACAATTCCCCTTCCAAACAAGTTCCTAGGAACCCATTCATGTATTAGCATGTTATAATATGAACCCCGAAGGCCATTACGATCGGCCGGCCAAAAGGACGTCCAGCTTGCCTTGGCCAGGGCTTTTTCGGCCCTGACCCCAACCTGGTAGAATCAGCTCCCTATAGAGATTCGGGCCCTTCCGGATTTGTTACCATTCCGGAGGGCCTGCAAAACAGAGCTGTTCTGCCAGGTCTATGGTTGAGGCGAGCAGACGTCCTCATCCTCCTATTATACCATCTAATTGGTCTCCCAGCAACGACTGCCATTTCAACTGGGGTCAATACTGTTGACATCTTAGGGCAACTTAAGGATGCACATGATAATTATGCCCCATGTGCTCAAACCATCCATGCCATCTTAAATAATTAATTTTAATTTATTGGCTTAATTGTTTTAACTATTCTGATGTTTTATTGTTGATTTTACTGTTTTAGCATGTTGGAATCTGCCCTGAGTCCTTATGGGAAAGGGCGGACTATAAATGTACAAAATAAATAAAATAAATATGGGAAGTCTGGAACTCGTGGTATATCACCTGGTACTTTTCTTTGCAACTGCTAATCAAATGCTGCAGTGTTTTTTGGCAAGCCCCACTCAGGGATGGTGCATGGGAGTTGGTGAATTAGATGACTGCCTAGGGCGTCAGCTCCCAGTAGCAGCTGAGGTGCCCCCTCCCTGCTCACACCGTCTCTGAGCCTCTGGCTCATTTTTTCTCAGCTTTAAGGGATCGGAGAGCCGAGAAAGAGTGGTGTTTCCCTTCCCCAGCATCCTCAGAGGGATCTGATCCCGCTCAGCTTTCCCGCGGCATGGGAAAGTTGAGCAGGGGGGTGCTTGCATGAAGGGCTCCTCAAGAAAAGCCCTCCATGCAAATAGAGCCATCTGGCCCCTCTTGGCTTTCCCGCACCGTGGGAAGGTCAAGAGAGGGCATTTGCATGGAGAGCTCAAGGTCAAGCAGGGCCCTCTGTGCAAACGTTGTGGAAAAGTCGCGGAAAAGTCAAGTGGGGGTGGCATTTGTGTGGAGGAAATGGGGCTCGATTTGGGATGGCGATAGGGGCCCTCCCCCACTGGAGGGTGGGGGGGGCAGCCTTGCCTGGGGCAGCAAAAACCCCAGCACCAGTCCTGGCCCCACTGATATATTTCTTGCCTTTCAATATCAAGCAGTTGTCATAAATAAAAGATATATGGCGGGGGTGCTGACATGTGACCTGCTTCCTTCCCATGCCAGTGCATGTTATTACAGACACAGTGAGATGTGGAAGAATGTTGCTCAGTGGACATGTCTTTCTGAAGAGAACATGATGATTTAGAAAACTGCAGACCCAACTTTTAAAACAGTTTTCAAAGTGTGACTTTTCTTCTCATGCTACAATATACATATACAATATAAATAAACAATAAAAATAACTAGACTCCCACTGCAGACTCATGCTTTTCCAGGGGTTCTGTCCCCTGGGAACTTTATTTTGGTGGGCACCTGGAGCTGCAGCAGGAAGAAGAAATTGGATTTATATTCCACCCTTCACTCTGAAACTCGGAGTGGTCACAATCTCCTTTTACCCTCCTCCTCCACAACAAACAGGTGGGTGGGGCTGAGAGAGCTCTCACAGAAGCTGCTCTTTCAAGGACAACTCCTATGAGAGCTATGGCTGACCCAAGGCCATCCCAGCAGCTGCAAATGGAGGAATGGGGAATCAAACCCGATTCTCCCAGATAAGAGTCTGTGCACTTAACCACCTAACTGGCTCTCAGGAGAAGGAGGCAACTGGCTCTCTTGAGTAGTCAAGGAAGTCCATTCCATGGTGTGACGGAACCGGCCCGATTCTGCCTTCAGACCCGGTCCCGTCAACTCCCTTTTGTCAACTCCTGAAGGGAGCTTATCTTCTTCCCTCCACTAGGGCACGCTGCCACCACCTGTTCAATTTAGGGGTTCCTGACAGAGAGGAACAGGACTCCCAGTCCCCTTTGCCAGTTCTGTGGCCTCAAGGTCCTCTGCCAACCCAGTGCCTGATTAACCCAGAGGCCAAAGTCCTTCTTTGGAAGACCCCTGGAGAATTGGCACCCTTGCCAACTGTATGCCTTCCCCCTTTCCTGGTCTCCCCTCTTGCAGTAGTTAGGGAACCTATGTGGTACAGAGGGACTACTTTTTTAAATAGACAAAACATTTATTTAAAATTTATAACTATATACAGGCATTATAAAATTGTGAACAGAAGAACTAAATCAAACCAGGGAAAAACACTCCTTCTTTCCCTAATACATAACTGGCCCTGACCATACCATCCAGAACCGACTCACCAGTCACCAAGACTCAAATCAAACTCAAACTGACTGTCAGCTTCCCCTGATAACTTTTAACTGCCTGTTTCCCACCAAAAGCCTCTAATATAAACCCCAGTTCCTGCCCAGAAACTGGTTTTCCCTCCTGCAGCCTTCTGGGAGATCAGCCTGAAAGACTTCCAGTCTCTCTAGGAGGCCTCCTCAAAAGTGCTGCTTCCAGACCAGAGGGGACGGGGAAGGAGGAATAGACTTGGCCAAAGCCTTGCCTAGAGTTTAGGACTCCTCTGGCCATCTTCCAGACAAGCACAGGCCTAAAATGGTGTTTCTCCACAAACTGGCAGAGAATTTATCTGCTAGTGGACATTTTCTGAAAGAGTCATCCCCACTCTTGATCGGTTTGGGGCCTTTCTCTGCATGATGCTGGTTGTCTCATCCCCGCCCCCCCCCCCCCCGCTGAATCTCTGTATTTCACCTGGACAGGTAATGTATTACCCACCAATGATACTCCTGCTAATGCAAATGTCTGTCTTTTCTAGCTATTTTCTTAGTTCTGAACTGTGTGTGTTCAATGTATGATTGTCCCCTGTATGCTTGAGTTTCCTTGAATAAAAATAATTTGTTCTAAATCCAAAATTTCATCATTGATTTAAGAGCTCCTGGGAAATACTGTCTCTGGTATGTAAGTTATTGACCCCATGCTATTTTTGTCATCTTGCCTACGTAACTAAAATCCACCAAATTCACTTGAAAATATATTTTGGCTAACAAAGGATGCAGGAAAAAAGAGGCTATGGGTGCTTTCGGAGAAGGGAAAGAAGAAAATGAGATGGCCACTGCAAGATGATGCAAGTCTAATGTTATGTATAAGGGTGTTCTACTACTCTGGAGCCACCACCTGAAGGGACCTGATACATATAGAGGCCAATCTGGTTTCTCTTTGAGATGGAACTTGTTGAATTTTAAACAGCAGCCATATTGTGAACTGAGTCAGTAATAGTAGTTCTGCCTTTCATTCTAATGCAAGGGTTGCCAGGTCTATGTTGGAAAATACCAGAAACCTTTAGGGTGGATCTTGGAGAGAGTGGGGTGTGGGGAGGGGAGAGGCTTCAGCCTGGTAGAATGCCATAGAGTACACCTTTCAAAGCAGCCATTTTCTCCAGAGAACTGATCTCTGCCAGTTGATATCTTAACCAATCTGTTGAAACCAGTGGGATACAGGTGCAGTACATTAACTTTAGCGTGTCTGTACCCATTTTGTTTTCCAGTGCAATCCTAAACAGCATTCAGTGGGCTTAGAAAGGGAATCACTCTGCTTTGGACTGCATTGTTGAACTCCTTGAAGTCGTAGCCATTTGGCTGCAATCAGCCAACTTCTGTTTAAATATATTTTGTATGTAATCAGTCACACAGGCAAAGCAATGTAATAATCTCCACTCGGATCAGCCTGGCTCTGTGAATTAGTTTGTTCGTTGTCTTCTAATTCTGCATAATTTAGGAGTTGTTAACTGGAGAGGTGTGCATTATTCATAAATAATGAAGGTGTGGATTAGTTTCATGGAAGGGCAAGCAGCGTAAATAAAACCTCTCAAAAGCACTTAATATATTATTAATCATTGCAACAAAGTAACTTATAATGGACACAGGTAATAAAGAGTTTTGAAAGTTAAGGCCCTCAGATGAAGACCAATGACTCTAATAACTGAAGATTGCTAATGGTGATGATGGCACTTTCCAAATAGAGTAGCCTTTTTCTCCATATCCACATCTTCCCTTTAAGTCTAGAAGTACTGTACATTATTCAAGCAACAATATTACAGGGCTTGTTTTGAAATTCTGCCGATTGTGTACCGAGTTCGCTATAAGGTGCTGGTTATTACCTTTAAAGCCCTATATGGCCGAGGACCTGCCTACCTCAGGGACCGCCTCTCCCCATATGTCCCTCAGAGAGCACTGAGATCTAGCTCTCAAAACCTTTTAAAAGTCCCTGGACCAAGAGAGGTTAGATTGAAATCAACAAGGGAGCAAGCCTTCTCAACTATGGCTCCCCAATGGTGGAATCAACTACCAGAAGAGGTGCGAGCCCTGCGAGACCTAAACCAGTTTCGCAGGGCCTGTAAAACTGCCCTCTTTCAGCTTGCATTAAGATGAAACCCGGGAAATGACATCTAGCCTTCTTAGTTGAACTGTAGCACTGAAATGTATAATTTACAATGGTTTAACTGTTTATTTAATTTTAACTTAACTTATGAATGTAATTTTACTTGTTTTAATCGCTTAATTGTTTGTTGTAATATTGTATTTATTATCATGGTATATACCGTGTCGTGTTAGCCGCCCTGAGCCTGCCTTTGGCGGGGGAGGGCGGGATACAAAAATAAATTTATTATTATTATTATTATTATTTAGAGAGCCAGTTTGGTGTAGTGGTTAAGTGCATGGACTCTTATCTGGGAGAACCGGGTTTGATTCCCCACTCCTCCTCTTGCAGCTGCTGGAATGGCCTTGGGTTAGTCATAGCTCTTGTAGAGGTTGTCCTTGAAAGGGCAGCTTCTGTGAGAGCTCTCTCAGCCCCACCCACCTCACAGGGTGTCTGTTGTGGAGGAAGGAGATAAAGGAGATTGTAAGCCATGCTGAGTTTCTGATTCAGAGAGAAGGGCAGGGTATAAATCTGCAATTCTTCTTCTTCTACCTTAGGGTTGCCAATTCCCAGGTGGGGGCAGGGGATCCCCCAGTTTGGAGGCCCTCCCCCTGCTTCAGGGTCGTCAGAAAGCGGGGGAAGGGGAGGGAAATGTCTGTTGGGAACTCTATTATTCCCTATGGAGATTTATTCCCATAGAAAATCATGGAGAATTGATCCGCGGGTATCTGGGGCTCTGGGGGGGGCTGTTTTTTGGGGTAGAGGCACCAAATTTTCAATATAGCATCTAGTGCCTTTCCACAAAACACCCTCCAAGTTTCAAAAAGATTGGACCAGGGGGCCCAATACTATGAGCCCCCCCAAAAGGTGTCCCTATCCTTCATTATTTCCTATGGAAGGAAGAAATTGAAAAGGTGTGCCGTCCCTTTAAATGTGATGGCTAGAACTCCCTTTGGAGTTGAGTTATGCTTGTCACAGCCTTGATCTTGGCTCCACCCCTAATTTCTCCTGGCTCCACCCCCAAAGTCTCCTGGCTCCACCTCCAAAGTCCCCAGATATTTCTTGAATTGGACTTGGCAACCCTATTCTACCTACAGTTTGCATGGGTTTTCTATGCAATGTGTATGTGTACACACAATGTAATTAACTGGTTTAGGGAACAATCCTACTCAGGTTTATCCCAGTGAGTCTTACTCCCAGGAATTTGTTTGCAGGATTGCACTGTTATTGAGTCACAAACAACTTTGCAAATTCATACATTTTACAGACAACATGCTATGGGAGAAACACAAGTCTAAGACACATATAGATTGTGTAAAATTAGGAAATGGGGTGCAGATCCACAATTTATACAATTTAAAGCTTTTCTTAAACTGCCCAGGTACATAAATGTTATTTTTTTAAGTGCAAGTTAACCACTGCTGTATTTATTGCTTCGCTTACTATATCTCCTTCATCATTCATCGATAGAATCATAGAGTTGGAAGGAGTCTCCAGGGTCATATAGTCCAACCCCCTGCAAAATGCACAAAATTCACAAGTACCTCCCCCCATGCCCGCAGTGACCCCTACTCTAAGCCCAGAAGTTGACAAAAAACCCCTCTCTTTAGTATCCCTGACAAAATGTGCCTGGAGAAAAATTGCTGACTGACCCCAAAGTGGTGAACAGCAATTCCCTGGGTGTGCAAGAAGGAACCATGAGAACTAAGCACTGCTGCAACCCTTCTTGTCCTCCTCCTCATAATCTTCCTAAGTTCACAGAATCAGCATCGCTATCAGATGGCCATCTAAGCTCTGTTTAAACCTCCAAAGAAGGAGAGCCCATCACCTTCTGAGAAAACCTGTTCCACTGAGGAACCGCTCTATCAGGAAGTTCTTTCTAATGTTTAGTCAAAAACTGTTTTAATTTAATTTCAACCCATTGGTTCTGGTTTGACATTCTGGGGCAACAGTAAACAACTCCACACCATCCTTAATATGACAGCCCTTCAAGTACTTGAAGATGGTGATCATATCACCTCTCACTCGTCTCCTCTCTAGGCTAAACAAACCCAGCTCCTTCAACCATTTCTCATAGGACTTGGTCTCCAGACCCCTCACCATCTTTGTTGCCCTCCTCTGGACACATTTCAGGTTGTCTATATCCTTCTTAGATTGTGGTGCCCAAAACTGAACACAATACCCTGCATACCTATTAGGGATGATTTCAAATTTCTTCATTCTTGCTTTTTAAAGTCTTAATTTTGATTTTGCAACTAACACACTGATTATTTGTTGTACAATTTTCTGATTCCTTGCATGGCCTTTGCTCTATGTATGTATGTTCATTGCCCTGACATGGAGGGCCAAGGCAAGATAGGCTTGCCAATCCCCAGGTCCATGTGGGAGATCCTCTGGTTTTTCAGGCTGCTCCCCACTGCCAGCCAGCTGGCCAGTGGGGGATGCCCTGCCTCAACAGCCGTGATGTACCTTTACATCTCTGCAGGTTAAGAAGTAGCTTGCAAACTGTATTTTGGAATGTTTCTGTGCCTTTAAATCTCAGCAAGAGGAAAGCTGCATGGAAGTGAGGCGAGCAGGTAGAACCATATGGCTCTTCCCAGTGAGTGTGTGAAGCTGTGAGAAAAGAAAGCAGAGACCCTCTGTTTGTTTTGCATTAATTTCAGAAGTCATTTGCCTTGTAAAATGGATAATAAAGAGTAAACTAGAACCTGAATATGGGATGGAGGAAAACTCCATCCCCTAGACTGCTATGTTCCTTACTTTAGTTTTCCTGTGTTAGTGTGAAGAAGTTGGTTGAAATACAGCAGATTGTTGTATTCAGAAACTCCCATGAGTAAATTGCCCCAGTGAGATCACAAAAGTGTGGGCTTGCAAACTGTTTGTGTTTATTTTGGCTGCTTTTTGTGTGTGTGTGTGTCCCTCAATAAAGCTATACTCGGAAATGCTATCAAAGCCTGACAAGGAACTTGTGGGGGGTATGACAAATTTCATTTTCAATTAGTGGAAGTGCAGCTGCTGGAGAACTCTTTGAAAGTTAAAAAAATGAGGATGAGGAAATGAAGACTGGATTCAGGGGAACTGCACTGGTATATTGTTATTTATTTATTCATGGAATGGGAAAGTCTCCAGGCTCCACCCCCAAAATCTTCAGTCTCCACCTCCAAAGTCGCCAGGTATTTCCTGAGTTGGACCTTGGAACAACCCTGTAGTCCGATCTCCTCAGATCACAGAAGCTAAGTAGGGTAGGCCCTGGTTAGTATTTGGATGGGAGACAGCCAACATAGTCCAGGAATGCTATGCAGAAAGGGTTGCCAGGTCCACCCTGGCCATGAGCAGGGGTGGGGGTAGGATTGCCAACTTTGGGGATGGATCCTGGGGAGGAAAGGGACCTCAGTGAGGTACAATACCATAGAGTCCATCCTCCAAAGCGTCCCTTTTCTCCAGGGGAACTGATCTCTGTAGTGTGGGGATAAGCTGTAATTCTGGGTGATCCCCAGGTCCCACCTGGAAGTTGACAACCCTAGACCCAGGCAATGGCAAACCCCCTGTTAGTCTCTTGCCTTGAATCTTACTGGGTCACCATGAGTGGGGTGTGCCTTAATGCCACTTTCAATCAACAAAGAAATGTTCATATATATTATTTATACAAATTGCGCAGAAAAAGGCAACATTTATTTATTTACACTTGCATATCCCTTTAATTAATTTATTTTTTTTTGCACTATTGGGTCAGCAAAATTTATCATATTGGCATGGGCCTGTTCTATGGGAAGGGCGGGCTAAAAATTGAATAAAATAAATAAATAAAATTAAGTTAAATATGTTCAGAACTTAAAAACTGCAAAGAACCTTTAGTAAGCATCTTTGATTTATGTAGTCAGGCAAGCAAAATGGGCAAGGCTGGGATATTAGAAAGGCCAAGCAGCTTCCTTCTCGCTTCAGGAATTTAAAAAGCTTCTGTTTTGTGATTCTCTCCCCCCCCCCCTTCATATTGGATGGTGGATATGGAAGGGGCATAATAGCAGCCATGGAAAAGCACTGTGAGAATATGGATATGAAAAATATATTCAACACAATTTAGAACGCTTTTGAGTGTTCGACCGTTTTTAATCCAACTCCAATTTGAGCAGAAGGGTGTTAGTAATGTATGTTGCTACTCTTTGGGCATACCCCAGGAAAAACATTCTGTGTTCATAAATTATCCTCTATCCTAGGGGTGTCAAAAATGTGGCCCGGGGCTGAATCAGGCCCCCAGAGAACTTCTACCAGGCCCCTGAGCAATTGGCTGTCATCTGCTTCCTTCTCCCTGTCTCTTGCTTCCTTCTGCATCACAGCTTGCTTTGAAAAGCTTGCTCAATTGAACAGAAGCTTCAGAGCAAAGCCTCTATTTTCTCAATTGGTTAAGGCTCCTGTCTTGGGTAGGAAGGAGGGGGAGGGATAGGTTGCTTTGCCAGGCTCTCTCAATTGCACAGCAGAGCTACTGAGCCAAGCCTCTCTTCCTTCTATTCACGGAGGCTCCTTGCCCTCCTAGTCCCCTGGGGAGGGAAGGAAGGAACCAGAGCTTCCTTTGCCCAGTTCCTTCAGTCCCATGAGAGAGATACAAAGAAAACACTTTTTAAAAAAACACCCCTGTGTCCTTTATAAAGTTTGTATCTCTGTTTTGTGGCATTACATTTTATGATACACGTCGTCTGGCCCGACAAGGTCTCCTTTATGTCAGAACCGGCCGTCATAGCAAATGAGTTTGACACCCCTGCTCTATCCCATTGTTTCAGCATTTAAAACAAACAAACAAACAAAAAGATCCCAACATAATAACCTCTTCACCTTTGGAACCCCCTTGTCCACTGAGCATCAACAAAGATGTACCCCTTTCAAACCCTTCTTCTCTAATGCTTCCCAACTTATCCTGTTTTTGACTTGTGCAATTTAACGCTCTCTGATGGATCAGCCAACCTGGCTACTTTCAATGGAAAATTCCTTGACTGCCTTCAGCAGCAACAGATTGGTTTTCATTTGTTTGCATACACATATTAAATTCAAAGAAATGCCAAGCATTACCTGAAACCTACAGTGCCCTTTGTAAAAAGAAGAAAAAAGCTTCATTTTGAAAAGGGGCAAAGTTAATCAGTGCCCAAGTGAGCATGATGCATTTATACCCTTTTAATATTCTCATTGCAGAGTGATACTTGCTTGGAGTTGAAAGCGTTTTTGATTAACTCCCCGAGCTAATGAAAATCATGAGAAGAACTGTATGCAGGAGTTCACCCTCTTCCTGATGTTACATATGAAACTGTGGACATTGTACACATGGTAGCCTCACCACTCCTATACTCTTCCCTTCCTCCCATGTTTTGCAAGGACCTGAGCTTATCCAAGGTATGTCTGTTTGGCTGAAGTAGGCCTAAGTGTAGAATTCAGCCATGCTGACTGAGGTAAAGAACACTGAGGGAGTCAAAAACTTCATAAGGTGAAGATTGTTCTATTGGATTACAACATTGAATCATGGTATCAAGGGAGACAGCTAACACATAGAGGGAACCAAAAGAGGATGTGGGATTCACTCGTACATGTTTCAAGAGAATTATTAAAAAATGCTGTTGACTTTGTTTACTTTCTGAAATTTAAGGAAAAAGGAAAAGAATTACAACCATCTGTCTAGAAGGACTGGGATGACCAAATGTTAACAGGTCAAAGTAATAACTGTTGGCTCAGGATGCAGTTCTGTGCTATGAATACCTTAAGGCTTCCTTGTCTCCCCCCCCCTCCATGCCGCCAGTTGCCAGGAGGGACTTGGCAACTCTAACCATCTAACATTACTGATTTCTACTAGTACTTTCTCTCTGTTTCTCTGTCTAGTTTTTATCCCATCGTTCTTATGAGGAGCTCAGGGCACTGCATGTGGCTCCTGCTCCCAGTAACCACAACCTGATGCAGTGTCCCAATGTGATGACCGAGGCTTTATTGTAAGAGGAACTCCTTTGCATATTAGGTGACCCACCTCTGTTGTAGCCAATCCTCCAAGCGCTTACAGGGCTCTTCTTACAGGACCTACTGTAAGCACCAGGAGGTTAGGTTACATCAGGTGGGTGTGGCCTAATATGCAAAGCCCTGGTGATGACATCACATGGAAGTGACATCATTATACTGGGAATGTTGCATGGCAACACTCTGGTATTTGGGGCAAAACTCTATAGTACGTTTGGCCCCAAATACCAGAGCATCAATTAGTGATGTACCTGGTGTGATAATAGCACTTCCACATGCCATCATCACATCAAACATGGTGACATTGCCCCGCTCCCCACCCACCTCCACCAGCGAGGAGGTAAGACCTGGCAACTTGGTGACACTTTGCACACGTGCACACATACAAACACACACAAAGAGGCTTCACTATTTTTCTTTCTTTCAGTCTATCCAGATTTTTGTTCTATTTGAATGCCTGAGCCATTGACAATCAATGTATCCAAATCCGCTTAGATTTAAAAAAAACCAAACAAACACCGACTAGAAGTAGGTAGAAAGAACAAGGTGAGAAGTACAATGTTCCCATATCTGTTGGATCGATCTCAAATAACCGCTATCTCAGTGGTATCCAATTTTTTGGCACAATTCAAGTCCATGTGTTATATAGTCCCACTCTCCTCCATATTACTGCACATGATATGCTTTCATCCCTTGGGGATGGGTTTGCTTCATCTGCCAGGTGTTGGGTGCCACAGGAGGTCTATGGATCAGGCACTTGATCCCTGCTTCCTGGGCCATCTGGGCTGCTGATCTACAGGCATTTCCAGCTAGGATACTTGTTCAGCAGCTCATCATTTTCTATGGGCCTTCAACCATGGTCTGTATCCTAGGGCTGCCAACCTCCAGGTGGGGCATGGAGATCTCCTGGAATTACAACTGGTCTCCTTGCTAATGCAGACCTCAGTTCCCCTGAACAGAAAGGCTGCTGCGGAGAGTGGAGTCTATGACATTATACCCTGCTGAGGTCCCTCCCCTCCTGAGACTCTTCAGGCTGCAACCCCAAATCTTCAGGAATTGCCCATCATAGAGTTGGCAACCTTTCTTAACCCTAGGTCCTGACTTATCTCAGAGATGGGTGATTTAACACTGAGCCAGAGAGCAGGCAATAATATCAAAGAGATGCAGGCAAGTGAACAGGCCTCACTTTGGGCCACTGTGTGCTAGGCATTCCCACCTCACAATCTTTTTAAAAATTATTATTTATTTTATTTAAAACATTTTAATGCCGCTTTTCCACTCAAATAAGGTCCCCAAGGCAGCAAACATGAAAACAGCATTTCAAATAATATTTAAAACAAAATAAAAAAGTATAAACACACACAGTCCACTTTAGAGTCTCTGACATTTGTGATAGCCATCCAAGATGACCACCCCTAAATGAGTTCATCATGTTTCAAGTCAAACTTTAAAATGGATGCTACAACATCGATCTCTCGGGCCTAAGGTTACAAAATCTCTAAAACTGTCCCTGAGGCATTCAAGGCAGACCAAGTCTTTATAAGCAGGCATAGCAATGGTTCACATTGCAATTAAGTCTGTGAGCATATCAGAGTTCCAAAGACGGCAACTGCTAAAAAGGGATGCATGTGAGGTATTCTTTAATTGACGATACTAATGAAAGCAAACCTGTAAGGGCTACAAAGCTGATAAATGAGATTTTTTTTCTTAAATGGCGCCATCTTAAAAGAAATCCATTTTGGTTCATTGAAGTCTAACATCTGAAACAACTAAGCTATCTGTTTCTTTATACTGCTGTACTACAAAAGAGAAAATTACAGGGATCAGCTTAACTCTATACATCCAGGTTAGGCTTTTGTCTGAAGGTAACCCCTTCATGTTCAAAGGAAGCATGTTTACTTCGGGGGGAAAAGGTGTTTGAAGGCAATTTTGTCTTTCTAATACAGGAGTCCCACTGATCATCAACATCATATTCAATACAGATTTTCTTTTGATGGGATAACATATCAGAGACAGCTCAAGTCCTTTTGCTTGGTGTTCTGTCGTGTGCAGATTTGACTGTGAGTCTCCCTGCCAATCCCCATAAGCCATTTTAAGGCCAAATCTACTCCTAGTGCTTAAAGGAGCCAGAATACTTCAGCTTAGGGTTGCCAATCCCCAGGTGGGGGCAGGGGATCCCCCAGTTTGGAGACCCTCCCCCTGCTTCAGGGTCATCAGAAAGCGGGGGGAGGGGAGGGAAATGTCTGCTGGGAACTTTGTTATTCCCTAGGGAGATTTATTCCCATAGAAAATCATGGAGAACTGATCTGCAGGTATCTGGGGCTCTGGGGGGGGGCTGTTTTTTGAGGTAGATGCACCAAATTTTCAATATAGCATTTAGTGCCTCTACCCAAAATACCCCCCAAGTTTCAAAAAGATTGGACCAGGGGGTCCAATTCTATGAGCCCCAAAAGGAGGTGCCCCTATCCATTATTTCCTATGGAAGGAATTGAAAAACTGTGCCGTCCCTTTAAATGTGATGGCCAGAACTCCCTTTGGAGTTCAATTATGCTTGTCACAGCCTTGATCTTGGCTCCACCCCTAATGTCTCCTGGCTCCACCCCCAAAGTCCCCAGATATTTCTTGAATTGGACTTGGCAACCCTACTTCAGGGGTCCAAACTCTAATGGTTAAATACTGGTATACACTGAGACAGGTGGGAAGGAAACAATCATCCAATTCATTGTTGTGAAATAACACTGCATTTATTTATTTAGACATTTATACCCCATTTTTCTCCACAGTGGAGAAAAATGTACCCTCTAAGCTGTGTAGTCTTGTGAGCAAAAATTCTACTTTGTGAGCTACTGGCATTAAAGCTGTGAGCTACTGCATAAGTTAGTTTTCTCTGGGGCCATTTTTCTTGATCTAAGACAAAAATGTGTGAGCTGGAGGCTAAAAAATGATAAGCCAGCTCACACTAACTCAACTTAGAGGGAACACTGGTGGGGACCCAAATGGCTTCCATTGCTCCCCTTACATCCTTTTTATCTTCACAAGAACAATCTGGTGAGGTATGCTAAGCTGAGAGAAAGAGTGACTGGCCCAAGGTCACGCACCCAGTAAGTTTCCATGGTGGAATAGGGATTCAAACCTGGTTTTCTCAGATCCTACTCTGAGACTCTAACCACTACACTATGGTGGCTTTCCCAGCCAGCTTTATAAATGTCTGGAGAGAAGCCAGAAGAAAAGAAATTAAGATGTAAACTTCTAAAATTGAAATGTCAACATGTATGTGTCATATGAGTTTTCACTGTGAATACATGATGCTACCTGAATAAGACTCCATCTAGCTCAGCTACCTGAATCAGACTCCATCTAGCATAATATTTCCTGTTTAGAGGGTGGTAGCTGGGCAGTCTGCACCAGCAAAGAGAAAATCTTTTTTTATACAATATAATGCTGGTTATCCAAAGGTTTCTATCCCTACTGGGGGGTGTTTATACTGCAGAACATGTCTAGAACCACAATGCCTATCTGCGTACAGTACACAATGTAGTTAGGTAACAGAATCCATTACTTTTGTCATCTTGGTTGTGTAGAGCATGAGGGAAGAGGAGCTGTGGCTCAGTGGAAGAGCCTCTGCTTTGTATGCAGAAGGTCACAGGTTCAATCCTCAGCATCTCCAGTTAAAAGAACTGAGCAGTAGGTGAATGTGAAAGATCTCTGCCTGAAACCCTGGAGAGCTGCTGCCAGTCTGAGTAGACAACATTGACTTTGATGGACCAAGGCATCAGTGCAAGGCAGCTTCATATGTTCATGAAAGCCTTTTCTAGATTGGATAGGATGCTTTCAGAAATTATTAAACCATTAATACACCCCAGCCAATTATTCTGTAAATATTTAACTTTCTGATCGAGCTACATCCATGTATCAACCATTCAATGCAAAACATCTGTAACTCTTAAAACATCATGCCTACTGTGCATTCCAGACCTTTATAGCTTAATCTCCTGTTTGTTTTGACAGCATCAATTTTTACCAAAGCAGGGAATAAAAAGATTTTTTAAAAACAACAAAAGTTATTGAACGGCCAGATCCTGCAACTCTTCATCATATGGTTAAAATTGAACACCAAACCTACTTAACAACGTAGCAGCTGGTTTAAATTTCCATGTAGGAAATAACTCTAGGATGTGAATATTGTGGAAAAGAAGATAAATATTAGTGGGGGAATATGGCTACAGAGGTTGGATAGGTAATCAGTCAGGGTTGTTAAATAGCAAACGAAAGGGAAAACTGTTTTAATGGTGTGATTCACTGAACACTAATTTTTTCCATGTAACTTGTGACATACTAGGTTGAGCCCATGGGTCTAGATATCATCTACAAAGTGCACCACAACCTTGGATCCACATACCTACTGGACCAACTCTCTGCTATGTTCCACCATAACATCTGTGCTCCTCTGAGCATATATTTCTGAAGCTGCTACCCTGCAAACAGGCAAAATCAGCATGCACATTCTTAGCGGTGGCACCCATAACACTGAATGGCCTGACCGAGGCTATCAGGAAGGCTACCATGCTTCTGTTGCTTCACAGGATGTGCAAAACAGATATGTTCAAGAGGACATTATTTTAAAAAGAATCAGAAGTATATTATGATGGATCAGCTCAGGAGGTTACTTCTATAAGGGACAAGTGGGGACCCAAAGGAACTTGTTAGGGAGCTGGCATCCCATTCCCCCTGCCTTTCTTTGCTCCTCTCCTCTCTCATTCTCACTGCTCTGCCTACACCATCCTCACTGCTATGACTGTTCAGTCCCCACCCCATCCTGGGCTTCACCTCCTTCTTCCCTTCCCTTCCCTTCTTCCCCCCCCCCCAAACCCCACTGCTCTACCCCCTATCCCTCACTGCTGTACCTTCCTTTAGCTTGGAGAAACATCAACTCATCATTGGTACCTCACATGATAGAGGTTTACAAGATTATGCATGGAATAGAGAAGGTAGAGAAAGAAGTACTTTTCTCCCTTTCTCACAATACAAGAACTCGTGGGCATGCAATGAAATTGCTGAGCAGTCGGGTTAAAACGGATAAAAGGAAGTACTTCTTTACCCAAAGGGTGATTAACATGTGGAATTCACTGCCACAGGAGGTGGCAGTGGCTACAAGCACAGCCAGCTTCAAGAGGGAATTGTATAAACATATGGAGCAGATGTCCATCAGTGGCTGTTAGCCACAGCGTATTGTTGGAACTCTGTCTGGGGCAGTGATGGTCTGTATTCTTGGTGCTTGGGAAAGGCAACTGTGTGAGGACTTCTAGTGTCCTAGTCCCACTGATGGACTTCCTAATGTCACCTGTTTTTTTGGGCCACTGTGTAACACAGAGTGTTGGACTGGATGGGCCATTGGCCTGATCCAACTTGGCTTCTCTTATGTTCCCACCCAACTATCCCCATTTTCACACTCCAGTTGCTTGCCTTTCCCCAGTGTGGGGGACAGCCCAAAAGAGTGGAGAGTCTGAGGGCCATGACAGCAAAGATACTGGGAACTGCACTGGGCCCAGAGCAGGGCTGTGGCAATGATGTCACCCCCCCAGCATTGGCATGGCAGTGTTCCATCTCCTCCCCCCCTCCCAATCACTGGCATGGCATTGCTCTGGTTTTCCCCCATCGTTTGCACTGCCAAGGGAAAAAGCCTCAAAGATAAGGCAGGTAGGGGTAATTCTCATGGCAAGGTGAGCGCTCTACTTTGGGATGCATTGTGGACAGCAGTTCTGCCTTCCCAACACACTGCCAGCTCTCCTGCTCACAACAGTGCTGCATTATTGTTGTTTTTGCAACACTCTTGCGTTGGGGAAGGTTAAACTCTCAATGGAGGGGTTTGGGGGTGTTGTTTTTTTCTGCTAACTTGGGGGTTCCCAAGTTTGCAAAACTATTGAGAGCCAGCATAGTGTAGTGGTTAAGAGAGACAGACTCTTATCTGGAGAACCAAGTTTGATTCCCCACTCCTCCACATTATGCCAGCTGGATGACCTTGGGTCAGTCACAGTTCTCTCAGAGCTCTCTCAGCCCTACCTACCTCACAGGGTGTATGTTGTGGGGAGTGAAAGGGAAGGCGATTGTAAGCCACTCCATGTTTGGGGAGTGAAAAATGGTATAAAAATCAAGCCTTGTACTTATATGTTTTCTGTCAATATGGCTTTGATCCACTGATTTTGGTATAAGTAGTCTCATACCATCTTCAATGTATTGATTTTCATCATAATTTTTGTTACCTTGTGTTGTGTTCTGTTTCCTGCCGGTCTTGACACCGCAGTGTATCCTAGTTTGTATTCTAACTTCTGTGATCATAACTCCTGGCAGCACATGTACAAACTCATCATTAGGTGTTCAAATAGTCACTGATCCACCTCAGGCCAGCAAAGCAGCACACATTGAAGGCTGATGTCCATTCTCCCCACACTTCATAGTCCTGATCCAGATCATAATTTACATGTGAGGAAACCCACAACTCATGTCAAAGAACCCACAACTTATGTAGGGAGGGCTCACAACGCAAGTCAGACAAGCTGGGGACTGTCACATTTCAAACTTCCCTCTAAGCTGCAGTCTTGTGAGCAAAAATTCTACTTTGTGAGCTACTGGCATTAAAACTGTGAGCTACTACATAAATTATTGCGGTCTAGGGTAATTCTTCCTGAGCTAAGACAAAAATGTGTGAGCTGGAGGCTAAAAATCTGTGAGCTAGATTATGCTAATTCAGCTTAGGGGGAATACTGGTCAGATGTATAGACAGAAATACAGGGGAGTAATTGATGGTCTTGATTAAGAAATCATTGGAAGTTGCTTCTGCAGGCTAGAATCAGGGTTGGCCTGTCTCTCAGCTAAACATGTCAAATACAAGCTCAAAATAGATGAGCAGGGGCAGATCTATTATGAAACTGATGAAGCTTAAGCCTGAGGGCCCCTATTCCTAGAGGCGCCCTGAAGCAACTTTTTAAAATGAGTGAATGTCTCAACAAAATTGATGAAGTTTTTTTTAAAGTGTTATTAAAATAAGGCTATATCAGTGATAGAATCATAAGCCAATGGGTTGAAGTACTTAATATTGACCAGTTTGGTGTAATGGTTAAATGTGCAGACTCTTATCTGGGAGAACCGGGTTTGATTCCCCACTCCTCCACATGCACCTGCTGATGTGACCTTGAATCAGTTACAAGTTCTGTAGCGCTGTACCCCTCAAAAGCAGTTTCCGTTCCCCTCAAAAGCAGTTTCTCAACTTCACCTACCTCACAGGGTGTTTGTTGTGGGGAGTGGAAGGGAAAGGAGATTGTAAATTGTTCTGAGACTCCTTCAGGTAGTAAAGGGTGGGTATAAATTCAATCTCTTCTTCATTTCATATGGCCTCAATACTTCCCTGTAATTGGCCAAATTTCAAAATTTTCTCAGGGGCTTGCAGCACCCAAACTACAAATTGTGGTCTTTGCTGTTTTATTTTATCATTCTATGATGCATCATGCATGTATATAACATTTTCTTAATTTTCATCCCCCATAATTTGAAAACTATAAGGCTCAGCCTAGGAAATGTTTAGGGCTTTTCTTGAGCAGGAGCACACAGAGATGCAGTTCTGGCTGGCTTGGTGTCAGGAGGTGTACCTAATATGCAAATGAGTTCCTGCTGGGCCTTTTCTACAAAAAAAAAAGCCCTGGAAATTTGACATCTGAAATAACCCAGTACAGCAATTTTAATCAAAATCTGAGATGTAGTGGTTACATTTTTTAAAAAAATTGTGGTTATCTGCCATGGAACAACTCCACTGAAGAAGATAACAGTATTTACCCAGATCTTGTTGCTGCTCACAGTATGATCCATTTTTAAGGGCACACCCCATTCTTTGTCATTTGGGCCTTGAAGTCCTTGAAAGGGCAGCAAGGCCCTTTGAGCCTTGTTGGATGTTGCCCTATTGTGGCTGGTTGAAAAGGGGTTCCCATTAACAGTTCAAGCTTCAGGGCCCCCAAAATGTGGGTATGCCACTGAAGATGAGCCTTGGAGCGGTTTGAAGAACAAAGGAGTAACAGACTAATATAGGCTCCAGCCAGGGCTGTTTTGGTAGAAAAAGCCCAGCAGGATCTCATTTGCATATTTGGCCACACCCCCTGAGGCCAAGCCAGCCGGAACTGTGTCCCTGTGCATTCCTGCCTCCAGCAGATCAGAAACAGTAATAGCAATAGATATAACATACATTGTGGCCCAGGTGTGAGAAACATCTGAGAATGTCAAGAACGACCAACTCAATACAAATGTGAAAATACAGTTCAAAGATCAGGTGCGCTAGTTGGGGTCGTATAGGCAGCCATTTTTAATGAAAAAAATGTAATCACTATTTTTTTGTATTCTTTATGTCCTGAATTCTGCAGGTAGACGCCAGTCAGGTCTCCTCAGGTGTAATGCTCTCAGGCTTGCCTAGCAAGGCTTCAGCAGCAACAGGAGCTGGAGGCAAGGAACTACACCAGGGACATGAGTTTATGCCTAGGGGACAATTTGATCCAGCAGGCTTCCCTTCCCAGTCCAAGGCTTAAATAGGCTGAGAGGACAGCAGCTCAGTCTGCTGTAGAAGCAGCACTTGGGACTCATCTTGCCAGACTTAACTGGGACTAGAATCTTGCAAAGTCTTACTTCTACCATGGTTCGATCCTGGAGGGGAGCACAGGCTGCCAACCTGGCATTGCCTCTTTGCTGGGCCAGGCTTCAGATTCAGCAGGAGCTCATAGGAGCGCAGCTCCTGAACCTTTCTCGGGGTTCCCCCTCCTTCTCCCCACCTACCTTGTCCATTGAATAGTAGGTACAGCTGCATAACAATCCCTGGATTAGGAGAGTGGCCAGCCAGCCAGCCAGTGACCAGGGGCTTTGCCACACCCCCAGCAGCCTTCATTAACCCCTGGAGAAGCCCACACCACCCTTTCTCCACTTCTTATGTGATTTTGGGTGGTGGGTGGCTCGCTGGCCTTTTGATGGAGGGGGGGGGTGGCCCAGGAGAGTCCCAGGTGAGAGAGGCCTGCTTGGGCAGGCTGGATCTCTAGCCAGCCTAAGCAGACCTCGCTCACCTGGGGCTCTACTTTCTTGCATTGGGTTGCTTTTGCTGGGGGGGGGCAGCATATGATAAGTTATGCTAATGAGCTCCACCACCTATTTTTCTACAAAACAACCCTGATATCTCAGCATGAGCCCTCTGCCTCTGTTGCTTCTGCTGAAAGGAGGTGGATTCTGATGGGATTGTGAACTGAGTCTTGAACTGGCACTTAGTTGTCCCAGCACCTGAGGAGACAGGAAATTTTGGCAGAGGAGATCCTATTGCAGACTCCTCAGGGGCAAGTACTGATGGGCCCTGCAAGGGTCTTCCAGAGTTTCCTAATCTCCCCCCAGTCACACCTCAGGCTCCTCAGAGGCTTCTGTGTCAAAGTCCAGTGTCAGCTCAGTCAGAGTCCAATGGCACCTTTAAGACCAACAAAGTTTTTGCAGGGTTGTATGATCCTGAAGAGCCCTACTCTTGCTCTCAGGCACTGAATTGTAGCCACCTGGACCAGCAGGACCCCTGAGGGTCCTAAACCTGTTACCCGAGGCTTTTAACCTCCCAGGTTCTCCTCTGGGGTTATCTGTCAGCTCCCAGTAACTCCAGACACCAAAAGATAGGAGAATACTTTGGTGCAACATAGTAGAGATCTCTCTGACAGAACAGAACACCTCTAAGAAAAAGATGTTGTTTGTTTAGCCCATGCTTTAGAGGAGACCAATGGAGCATGGCAACAGACTCTGAATTTATTACTGTTTAAATTAAGAAACCTAATGACAAACTCTCACAATCAAGGACACATCAATCTTCAATTCTAACATATTTATGTCCTTGTGATGCCCCTCCCCCAGTTGAACTCTAACAGGTGACAATGTGACATCAGGGGTCAGATGATTGCTCTTAACTCTCAATAATTAAGATTTACATTTACACATCTATTGCCAATTCTGACATCTTTATTTTCATTGTTTCACCTTGGAATTAAATCTAAGCAATTGTGGCCTTATGAATTTAGCTTGTTATTCCTGTCGGCATCTGTTAAAACATTTCATTATATTGTAGGCTTATATGCTAATTTGCTGTTCAACCTCTGCCTTAAATGTATGGACTGTTAAGTTTCATTCCAGTTTTTCTGAGGAAGTGTGCATGCACATGAAAGCTCACACCCCGAATAAAACTTTGTTGGTCTTAAAGATGCCACTGGACTCAGACTTTGTTCTATTGTTTCAGACTAACACCTGGATCAGTGCCAGCTTATTGAGGATGATGACAATTTAGATACTTGTAGAAGTTCCATAAGAACAGATGAATTTCTGTGGTGTTTGAAGTTTATGAGATAATTTGTTAGCCAAGAATATGAACCTCTTTTGATAGAACTGTTAACTCTGATTTTGAAATCTATAAATATGGGAGTCTGAATTGATTTGGAGCATCCTCTTTGAAGATGCTCTTACCTTATGAAACCTGCTTATTTTTTAAGGCAAAATATGTTTATGGCTGCCAAGCCCCTACTGTGGACAGGAGATTCCTACCCCCAGATCCTGATGTAAGTAAGAACTTCAGGGTTTACCATGGAATTTCCAGTGATTCCTAGAGCTACCTTTTGTCACTTCCAAGTAACTCTAGGTATTGACAAGAACTCTATGGTAAGAACTTTCCGTAAGTAAACAAGGGCATATTTTTGAAGTTTTTCTCCCTACATGCTACTCCCCCCACCACAACCCTCCTACTAACTGCCAGGTACCACTCAGTGACCCTAGATATATTGTTTGGGGCTCAAGTAATTACTTTCCTTTAATTATTTGTGTAGAAATAGGGTTGCCAACCTCCAGCTACCACCTTGAGATCTCCTGCTATTACATTTGTCCTCCAGATGACCAGGATCAGTTCCCCTGGAGAAAATGGCTGCTTTGGAGGTCGGACTGTATGGCATTATAACCTGCTGAGGTCCCTCCCTTCTCTGCCCTCTCCAGGCTCCACCCTGCAAATCTCCAGGTATTTCCCAGCCCAGAGCTGCCAGCTCTAATCAATGAATAATATATTATTTTAAGTTAGCCAATTTTAATATAATCCCTTGTTTTAATGAAAAGGTCAAATAAAAGCAAGAATTTGCTAGTAATATTTTTATTTGTGTACTATACCCCAAGCAAAACAAACAAAATGTTGAGACATTAACAGGAAATTAATCATTTGATACAGGAAAATGAACTAGATACATATGACTTCATACTTATATCTAAATTGGTTCCTGAGCACAGTCATACAGAACATGATCCCATACCCTATCTATCTGATTAGGGATGCCAGACACCCCCCCCCCCCAGTGGGGCCAGTGATCCCCCACTGCCAGGCTTCACCTCTCCACCACCGATCAGCTGGCCGGCAGAAGAGGAATTACTCCTAAAACAAGGTAGGAACACCCATCATTTCAGGGACATGCCTCCATGACTTCCAATGTGACCTGGAAGTGATCTAGGCACATTGGGGATGTCAGAGTGATGCTCTGGTTTTTGGGCAAAAGCTCTATGGTAGAAACTAATTCTATCATAGAGGCTTTGCCCAAAATCCAGAGCATCACCCTGACATCCCCAACATGCCTAGATCACTTCCAGGTCACATTGGAAGTCACATGAGCACATTGCTGAAATGTGCAAAGAAGCTCCCAGTAAACTCACCCCCCCCCCCATCCTCTGCTGGCTGCCCAAAGGGGCCTGGCAACCCTATATATGACCCATAGTGTCTAAATTGACCATTGTAATCACAATCTTGTGGAATATATTAGACTGAGAGAGCATGACTGGGCCGAAATCACAGTTTTATGTCGAGTGAGGCGCTGAACCTGGGAGTCTGCAGGTCCTAACCCCTACACAACACTCTAAATAACATGTGATATCAAACTGCATATCCCTAATTAACCTTGTCTGATCAGTAACACTTACAAACAAGATTGTATATGTTGATTCAGTTACCTGACCACTGATAGGTGTGGTAAGCATTAATCAACACATCCTAATGTGGCTGCATATTTCCACCCTAAATCTTACTGGTTTTCAGTAAACTGGAATTAAGGCTGCAATACTATGTGCCCTTACTTAGGAAGAAGCCTCACTGAACTCACTGCATACATTATGATCATCTTTCACTCTGCTGATTTCAATATGAATGAATGGTAGCTGAAATTTCCTGGAATGTGCCTAAAATGTAAAAATTAATGAACACATGAAGCTACCTTACACTGAATCAGTCCTTTTGTCTCTCAAGGTCAGTATTGTCTACTTTGGCGGGCAGAAACTCTCTAGTGTCTCAGGTCAAGATCCTTCCCATCTCATACTACCTGATTCTTTTTAAAACTGGAAATGCCAGAGGCTGAACCTGGGACCTTCCGCATGCAAAGCAGAGGCTTTACTGAGTCACAACACCTCCCCAGCGAGATATTACGACTGAGGAGCTTGTCTAGAAATTACAAACTGAATTATTACAATGGCTCAAAAAGTTTTGCCTAAAGTTATAGTAAGAGATAAGACACACTATGCTGTGCTCAAACCCTCTTTAGCCATTTACCTGAACTGCTCCCCAAGATTGGCAATATCTGACTGTTCAAATGTTACAGTGGAACTTGAGCATCAAGTAGAACAGCCATAAAAATCATAATTAAAAGCTGGCTGAAGCAGGTGCAACCTTTTAAGAAAAATTTTAAAAGGATATAATGTTAAAGGAGATGAAAGGTGAATGATTTTCGCAACAATAAATAAAGTTCAAAAGGGCTTCCCTTGACTTTTTCTGATGTGGTCTGGATGCCTAAGCTGTTTAAGAATAAACATCTGTTGTCTGCACTGATTTTTATCTTGAAGGATTGATGTGAACCAGCTCGTATCAAAACACAATCCTGAGAACTTTGGCTCAGTTAGGAGAAATGATAGGACCAGGCCTTTTGCTTTGTTCTTAACCACTTGATAGCTGGCATCCCTTTGTAAGTTCAGGGTACATTTTTGTTTGTGTCTGTTGCAATGAATGTGCCAGCTGACATCCACATCGGAATGCTTACAATTTTGCACATGGTTCCAAATAAAATGCATCTCTCTTGACTGTGGGGGTGTATACAAATGAATGCTGCCAATCTCATTTGAATGACTATCAACATTTACCAACATATTTCTGAGTTTTCAAATATTAATTGAATTTGTTTAGGAATGTCAAGATTTCCTAGGAATCTGTTACTGATATATTCCTTTTCTATCCTCAGCTTTTATTATACAGTTGCAATTTAGGACCAAACCAGATGTGACTCTGAGAGATTCATGAATGGAGCTTCCCGCATTCCTCCCCCCTTTAAATTGTCAGGTAGACAATGGCTTGATTCACATTGGGACTATAGTCCAAGGAGAGGAGACTCTGTTTCCCCCAAACATTTGCCCAACCTGAAGCAGCCTTTTGGACTTACCATTAGCCCCTCTGGGTAGTGTTAATATGGGTGCCAGCATGAAGTAAATAGGAATGGGGTTATGTCTTTTTTTTAATCCCTTTGCATCATAATCCAGATCTGAATCTCCCCTTCAACCCTGCCATCTACTTTCTGTTTAAAGGAAAAAAATACGCTAGTGGAAGTTCCAAGGGACAGTTGGTGGCATGTCTCAGTTGCCCCTCAATTCCAGCAGTATATATGACACAGTGACCTAGTTCATCCAGTTGTTTGTGTTAAAGATCAAAATAAGGCAGTTTTTGAAATGACTAATGACATTTTAGAGGGAAAAGATAGCACTTTAATTCCCATGGAGTATCCATTTAGCCTGCTTTATATATATATATTTAAAAAATCTTCTACCTTTCCTAATATCCTGTTCATTTAAAAATGTGCAATTCCATTCCATCCTCAAATCAGCGGGCGTTTGAGGGGTGGGAAAGCATTTTCCCCTAAAACAGGCTTTCCCACACCTCTGGTTTGAAAACCTAGGCATTTAGGATATTTTGTTTTATCTGAATAAACCACCTCTCAAATGCCTGTGTTCTCTTTCCAGAGCCTTCATGTTTATAGGTTTCCAACCAGGGTATCTATGAATAGCAAGAATATTGTTTTGATACATCAGTATCAATCCCTCTGACATTCAGTTTACACAATCTGGCTAAGCCAAAGTAAGACCAGCAATTTCCCAATTCTTCTGTCACTTCCCATTCATGCAGCAGTAGTAAAGGCAGAGGGATGTTGTAAAAGGCGTGGAAAGTTTGAAGCATACTCACCCTGCAGGGCAGTGAATAAAGACGATTGCAATTGTTTAACTTCCCATTCTGGATTTTATTAACGATTCCGAGCTCCTGTGGAAATGTAGGCTGGACTTCTCCTGCTGTTAGCAGGGCCTCTGAATGAACTGGAGGTCACCAAACTTTCTGCATCTAAATCAGCTCAGCATTAACCAGGAGTTTTCTCTCCAGTGCATTGAAGTACAAATGATCAGGGTGGGATTAGGATGACAATAACCCCATGGGACTGTTTGAGGCCTGAAAATTGACTCCTGGGGGGGCAGTATCTCAAAGAAAGCTGGCCTCCTCCCCCTCCCTCACCTGTAACCTGCCTGCCTCAAGTCTAAAGAGGCGCAGCCTACAGTGAGGTAGCAAAGAGACACAGTGCTGTGGTTCCAGATTGTCTTCCTGTAATCCCTTTTGCAATCAGAACCCAACAAAACACAGCCTATGCCTCAACTACCTCATTATGTTTCAAGTGGAAAGCAAAAGGCACTGTCTAAGTCGAGTGTTAAATACCATACCCACAGGGTATATAACCATGTGTAGGGAGCCAGCGTTTGAACTTTCTTCGCTTTATGATGCACTTCAGGTATCGTTAACCAAAAGAGAAGGGGGAAAACGTAACAAGCTCCTTTTGAGGGAGTGAAGTTCACGGCGAACCCGATAGCTTTCTGTTGTAGTGCTGTTAACAAATGTAAGATGCCTTTAAAAGACGTCCTGTACCCTGGGATGTTTTATCAACACATATCATGTTATATTTGGGTCTCTCGGGTTGAATTTAACCAGTGTCGATGATGGTGTGCTTAAAAATATAGTTGTTAACATGACCATCTGGGGGCCTTAACCTATACGGCTTTCTTTTGGACTGAAAACCCTGGAAACTGGCTGAGCTTTCAGTTTGAAAAAGGAACCCTGTATTTATATAATAAAAACAGCACCATTCATCAGCTGAGTCACTCCACTCACATACTCCGACGTGTTTGCAAAAAGCCTAACTTATGGGGAGTAATAAAACTGAAATGACTTCCCTTCTCCTGGGGATCGTTTGATTCCTGTTCCTTCGGTTTCTTTCCTGCCCCGTTCCTTGGAGTCTGTTTAAAAACTAAGAAGAATACTGAAGCTAAAAGAGATGCAAAGGGGAAGATGATGCAGAGAGCCAGATCTGAATGGCAGGTGATGGTAGGGAAACATGAAATACCAGCACAATTGCAATCACATGCATAGTTTCTTGAAAATGCTGAATCCAATGTGACCTAGACAGGCTTAGGGCTGGGTTTCACAGCTGCACATTGAGGCATGCTTACAAGGGAACACATTTCTTAGAATTCAAGAGATTTAAGCTACATTCACATTTCAAAGTGTGGAAGCTGAACATAAGGTCCATCAGTGGCATAAGGTCCATTAGTCACAGTATATATATATATATATATATATATATATATATATATATATATATATATATATATATATATATATATATGTGTGTGTGTGTGTGTGTGTGTGTGTGTGTGTATTGGCCACTATGTGAGACAGAGTGTTGGACTGGATGGGCCATTGGCCTGATCCAACATGGCTTCTCTTATGTTCTTAAGGGCAGAAGGGGGAGTCACATCAAATGTCTCTGCCCAACTGACTTTCACAGATTTCAGCTGTGTGGATAGACATGTGGATAGACTCTGTGACCCTGACTTTTGCAGGGTTTCTGATTATGCTGAAGTCTTTGGGGTAGAGTTGCCTAGAGTCCAGGGTTGGAAAACTCCTAAAGATTTGGGGCTGGAGCCTGGAAAGATGGGGTTTGGGCAGGGAGGAACCTCAGTGGGCTACCATACCATTGAATCCACCCTTCAAAGCAGTCATTTTCTCCAAGGCAACTGATCTCTGGAGGCTAACAACTCTATTCTGTGTATCCAATTCTGTTGTGTTCTTTGGATGACTCCATTGAGTTTGGGAGGGGGACAATTTCCCAGAGATTCTTCCAAATAATGTGGTTGAAAATCTGACTTGCTAGGGTTGCCAACTTACAGCTGGGGCCTGGAGATCTCCTGGAATTATACTGATTTCCAGACTGATTTCCAGACAGAGTTCTTCTCTGGAGAAAATGGCAGCTATGAAGGGTGATGAAATTATACCTCACCTGATGTCCCTCCCCTCCTCAAACTCTGCCCTCTCCAAGTTCCATTCACCAATTCTCCAGGAGTTTCCCAACTTGGAGCTGACAGCCCTAAATGTTCTCTTGAGTCAAGCAGCCCTTATACTTTTATGAACGATATACACAATTTATATTAGCAGTGTAGTTTCTGTGTTTGCAGCTGCACAGTTGTCAGCATTACTCAGGTGTGTTGGTGTATTCTCACAACTTGCTAGATTGCTGGGTTGATGGAAATGGTAATTCTTTTGGCCTTCTGTGTCAAGTTGGAAGGCCATAAAAACCATAATTCTAGCCCCTGACAATTTGGAGGGGGGGGAATGTGGGAGGAGGCAAGGTTTGGGAGGGGAGGTACTTCAGCTGGGATGTGATTCCATAGAGTCCCTCCTTCCAGCAGTCATTTTCTTCAGAGGAATTGATCTCTGTCATCTGGAGATCAGATGCAATTCCAGGAGATCTTTGGGACCCACATGGAGGTTGTCAAGTCTACCTCTAGGAGGAGGACTTTGTCTTACTTTACAATCAGGGCTTGCCAGGCCCAGCTTTTAAGTAAATAGGATACTCAAGAAGGGAACAAATCATTGCCAGATCTTTGAAGATGTTACACTATTGGGCTGTTATCCACAAATCTGCACAGTTCCCCATCAACACAAGCAATCCAAACACTTCAATGCTTGCCTATCTTTTTAAAAGTTGCTGTCATCTAGTCTGTGCTTTTCTACAGTAAGGTTGTTTATTGTCCCCAGCATTATCTCTAACTATGCACTAATTTGCTGAGAATTGGCAGTGCAGACCTGATGTCTGAGACCGAGGAAAAGAGGGCACGGGGAAGGAATTCAAGGGTTTCTGTCAAGATTCACTATAATGGTCTACTGTGTGTAAGCCCTCTACAGTCATTCTGGGGAAGATTTACTAGAGTAATATACAGGAAAGATGGAGCTCATGTGGACCTTATCCTCCATTTAGAAACATCTTCTGGAGCTGGCTACTACTCTCCTTTTTGAAAGCAAAGTTTATAGCTTGGGGAGGGGTGGAACAAGCAGGGAAGCATGACTGGCTGGGAGGAGCAGGTCACAGGATTGGACTTCCATGTGCATATTAGGGTTGGCTGATCTTTCAATCAAAATAGATGATGATTGATGATGCTGGTGATGGTGGTGGTGTGTGTGTGTTAGGGTTGTCTAGCCTTCCACTATGGAGAGAGACCTCCCATTGGCAATCTTGTTAACCGTTGCTTCTTGGAGTGGTGGCAGGACAAAAAGATTTTTTTTAAGCGTGTCATTTCCAAAGGAAATCTGAAAGCAATGTTAATAATTTTTATTATTATAAATTGAAATAGGGGTACAGAAAGATGGAAGGAAAAAGGGGGATTATAAGTATTATATTTCTCTAATATTCAGTCATCACAAGGACAAACAGCATCAAAATAAGCATAGAACATAATATTTGGTAGTTTCTACAAACTATGTTTATTAAAACATAACATTTATTACTATTAGTAACTATTATTAACATTGATTATTATGCTGTAATGCATTTTAGTATTATCACAGTTATAGTCAAATTTAAATCCAAAGTTATTTTAAGAGCATTTCTAAAAATGAAAAAGGATAATGATACAATAGGTTCATATGTTCATCAAAGTTAACTTGTATAATCTCAAATATGTCATTATTTCAAAGAATGTAGCATTGTTTCCAAAATACCCATGTTTATGTTATTATAATATTGTCTGTAACAACCTTAATTATATTAATGCAGTTATATTAATGCCTATGCTATCTTTATACTGATAATTGAAATAATAGAGAATATTTCAATAATTAATACAAATAATTCATTTTTCATCTTTACTTAAAATAAGCATAGTAATCCCCCCCCCCCCTTTAAAAAAATTCCTTTACTGGTCTTCTGTTTATTCAATGGTTAGTTTAGTCATGATGGCATATTCTGCCTTTTTATCTCTCCACTGCTCGTTGTCTGGGCACTCCTTGGCTTTCCATTCGGTTGCCCATATACGAAAGTGATGTTGTGTCACTCTAAGAATAACTGGAATAGAGTTTCCGGGGATTCCTAGAGCAGCATGATGCTACATCTGTTTTTTTTTTCTTGGAAAGGACATTATGGCACATCTTTTGCTCTTGAAGAAGAACTTGTCCTGAGCTATGTCTGACATACCAGGAGGCTAATTTTAAAAATACCCTGTGATACCCCCTGGAATTTTCTGCTTGAATTTGGGGCATTATCCTCTTGCTGCAGGGCTCTAAAATGTAGAGATTATATGAATCTATTAGCACAATTAACCCAGGTCATCTAAGTGAACAATAGACCCCATATCTGAATCATTTCTAGCTACAGGCCAAAATTCACTGTAGGTACTTTCTCGCCGTCATCTGTTGGAATGGATAGCTCTGCATTTATGGCTATTTGATGAGGTTGACTGATTCTGACTTTTGTTTTTTTTGCTATGTAGTCACAGCTGACTTACGGCAACCCTGTGGGGTTTTTAAGGCAAGAGCGTTCAGGGGAGGTTTGCTATTGCCTGCCTGAGGGTCACCACCATGGTGGTCTCCCATCCAAATACCCACTGGGGCCGACCCTGCTTAGCTTCCAAGATCTGATGAGATCGAGCTAGCCTGGGCAATCTGGGTCAGGGAGCTGAGTAAACTGACTTAGCCCAAATCGGGTTGTTCAATTACATGTTCACTTATGTTGTAAGCTTTTGGAACAGATAACATATTATAAATACTACCATTTCATCTTTTCAAAAGGGAAGAAAAACTACTTTATTGGATAAATCTGTTGAGCTCCATGCATTGTTTTCTTCAGAGACTCAGTTGTTGATTATAGCAGGCCAAATATTGTCATAGTGGGCAAAAGGAATAAACATGGAACAATGGGTAGTCTTTGGTGTTCTACTTGAACAAAAAACACCCAATAAAAATGATTAAATGAAACAAACACCAGTTGAAGTAATCCCAATTGCTTTTCTGCCACAGACCTTATCTGCACACCACTGAAACATAATCTTAAATGAATTAAGATCCCAACACACGGTTGACTTTTTTGCAGAATGCTTTCAGCCTGTCCTATGACAATGTTTATCGGAGAAGGTTGTGGTTTAAGTTCTCCAGCCCTAATTGGTTTTACAGATAACACTCCCCCAGTTGTCCTTTCATACAGCTGAATATTATAAACAACAGTAATAAAAAGAGGAAGTGTGTAGCATTTCGTATAACAGAAGGAAAATCGCAGACATACATGCCAAGATTAATAGCTATTTCTAAAATAAGGGAAATGTTTTGCATTTCCATAGTATGCATACAGTTTGAGGCAAACTACAGCTAGTTCACAACTCATGGGAACATTTATTTATTTAATATACTTAATATACCACTTCAGCACTTCAGACTGACGGTGGCTAATAGAACAGCAGAAGCTGCAACAACACAAACATCATAAACAAGTAAAAAACAGCACACAATGAAAAAACACACAATTTAAAAGACAGACAAAAACCGTTCACTGTCTGGAACAACACTGTCTTACATCTCTTAGTGAAGTAAAAGAAGGTGTCCATCGTACTTATTCCAGAGAAACATGAGAGTCTCCTTGCTGGATCGGACTATGGACTACCTAGTCCAGCATCCTGTTTCACAAAATGGCCAACTAGCTGCCCACGATGGCTAACAAAGAAGTCATAGAGACCATCCTCCCTTGATGTTGCCTCCTAGCAGTGGTACTCAGAGGTTTCTTGCCTCTGGGTGTGGAGGTTCCCTTTAGACATCATAGACAGTAGATATTAATGGAACTGTCCTCCATCAATTAGTCAAATCCCTTTTTAAAGTCATTTATGTTTGTGGCCTACATCCATTGCCAAATAAAAGTCGTGGTCACTTGCAGCCAACCACTTTACACTTCAGAAGATAAGGTATCCATACAGAGCAAGCCCCCTCCCCCCCTTTCAGGATGACCTCAAATGGTGGGCAGTTTCATATGGGAACAGATGGTCCTTCAAATAGCCTTGTTTCAGGCCATTTAGGGATTTAAAGGTAATAAGAAGAACTTTGATTTGGGCCTACAAGCAATTGGCAGTTAGATAATTCTTTTAAGACTTGTGAGATGTAATCCTTTATTAGTTGTGGCAATCAACAATCTCACAGTTGCACTTTGTACTAACTGAAGTTTCTAGAATACCTTACAGTAATCTAATCTGGATGTGATCAGACCATAGACAACCATGGCCACATCCAATTATCTTTCACCTTCTTGCACAGTAGAAGTGGCAATATTTTTCAAAGAAAACTTCTCACCCATCACTGCAAAGTGCCCCAAGTTATATTTTCTTTCTGAGTTGGATCTCAAGATGTGAATGGCTTCTGGCAACTTCACAGACAGCAGCCAATGTCTGAATTCCCGGTGAATCTCTTGTCAAATATTGGATTCAGAGTTGTGTCATATCATGCATGCCCTTCTTGAAGCATCTGAAATCTGTAGCCCCTGTACCCAGGCCAGAAGCCAAAAACATTTGTTTGACTGATCTTATGTTAAATCCTGAGCTCATACCAATGGATATTACTACTCCTTGCTCATTTCTGGAAATAAATTGCTGTACTTCTTTTGGTTTGCTGGAGTACTTTTGTTGACTAGCCATGAACTGGATAGCCCAGGCTAGCCCAATCTCATCCGATCTCAGAAGCTAAGCAGCTGACCCCTGGTTAGTGTTTGGATGAGAGACCTCTACAGAATTTCAGGGTCACATTGCTGAGGCAGGCAATGGCAATACCACCTCTGTTAAGTCTCTTGCCTTGAAAACCCTAAAGGATCACCCTAAATAGACTGCAACTTGACAGCTGTCTACACACATGCACATAGCACTGGCCAAATGAGGATACAGACTTGAGGTCAGTATGCTTCTCAAAATGATACATCTTGCTGAAAAATATGTCTTCAGTAACTCAATGGTGTGACTTTATGTGCATTGACTTGGGTTTATGTCCTTCTGTGCTCAGTTCAGTGTTTATTTTGGAACTAGCAAGCATAGGAATAAACAAACAATAACTAATTTTAAATTATTTAGATTAAGCGCCTGCCTTTCAATTGATGAATCAACTCTCTAGTATTTTCTTTTTCGTCCATTCTAACAGAAACACACCACCGCCAAACCATAGCTTCAAAAAAAGTGAGCCCTTATCTTGTCGGTTTTAGTGATTAAATCCTGTGACTAATCAACTAAAGCTTTTGTTTGGCTTACTAAATTACAACCAATCTGTTCTTATCCCACTCTTCCACCAAGAAGCTCGGGGGAGTTTACATGATTCTGCCCTCCTCAACTTCATCCTCATAACCACAGACGTAGATTAGGCTAAGAAAGAGCAACTCGGTGATTTCATGACGAACTAGGAATTTCAACCCAGGGCTCCTCAGTTCTTGTTTTATACTGCAATCACTGCCCTGCACAGGTTCTCAGTCTGAAGTGTGGCTGCTAGCTTCCATTTCTCACTAGCTATCCTTTCATTCTAGGGTTTTCAAATCCAGGATGGGAATAGGGTTGCCAGGTCCAATTCAAGAAATATCTGGGGACTTTGGGGGTGGAGCCAAGAGACTTTGGGAATGAAGCTAGGAGACATTGTGGTGAAGCCAAGAGCAAGGGTGTGATGAGCATAATTGAACTCCAAAGGGAGTTCTGGCCATCACATTTAAAGGGACCACACACCTGTTAAATGTCTTCCTTTCATTGGAAATAATGAAAGATAGGGGCACCTTCTTTTGGGGCTCATAGAATTGGACCCCCTGGTCCATTTTTTTTAAACTTGGAAGGTGTTTTGAGGAGAAGTTGTGGATGCTATGCTGAAAATTTGGTGCCTGTACCTCAAAAAACTGCTCCCCAGAGCCTCAGAAACCCATGGATCAATTCTCCATCATACCTCATGGGAATCGATCTACATAGGGAATAATGGAGTGCCCAGCAGACATTTCCTCCCGCCCCCTGCTTTCTGATGACCCTGAAGCAAGGGGAGGGCCTCCAAACTGGGGGGTCCCCTGCCCCCACCTGGGGATAGGCAACCCTAGATGGGAAACTCCTGGAATTTTTGGGGTAGAGCCTAGTGAGGACAGGTGGGATACAATGCCATAGATTCCACCCTCCAAAGCATCCATTTTCTCCAGGGGAAATGATCACTGTAGTCTGGAGATGAGTTGTAATTCCAGGGGATCCTAGGCCTAACTTGGGGTCCGGCACCCCTATTTCATCCACTTCTTCACCCCTGCCTGCTGTATACAGCATACAGCAAGTGAAGAAGGGGATGGAGGGAGAGAAACTGCAGTCACTGCCTCACTTCCTACTTCACTGGGGAATGCAAATGTATAGGACTAATCTTCAGTGAAAGCTTATGACTCTATGACAAGTTTGCACCTGCACAATTTGACCTGCACAAACCACTTCATAATGCTTGATGCGGGACAACGGTTGCATTTTCCAAGTTATCTTGAACAGGAAAAGAGTTCTTCTGAACGACACACTATTTTATCATTTTAAAGGCACTTTTTTTTGTTCTTTACATTTTTCTCCCTTAATCAGGCAAGATAGTTTAAATGCTATTTTAATGTATTGCATTTTATTTTAATGAACATGTTCACGAAGCAATTATGAGAGAACAATTTCTCTCCCCCCTCTCCAGTTTGTAAATGGATGGATCACACAAACAAACCTGAATACAGCTACCAGGTTACTGGGTTAATGAGCACCTGCCTGTATCAAGTATCACAAGGAAAAGACAGAGAGAGACGGAGAGGGAGAGAGAAAGTTGATCTTTGTAATGGGATCCCATGAAAGAAAGCAACCTACCAATCACAACCAGCTAGAATATTTCCGTAGGTATTCCTTGACGAAGCCAGCGTTTGAACAAATGTATAAAATAGATTTTTCACATGAACACAGAAAGCTGTCATATACTGAATCAGACCATCAAGGTCAGTATTGTCTATTTTGACTGGCAGCAGCTCTCCTAGGTGCCTGCATCTCCCCTTACTTGATTTATTTAAAATAGAGGTGTTAGGAAATGAACCTGGGATTTTTTGCATGCAAAAGCGGATGCTCCACCACGAAGCCATGGCCCTACCCCTTTGAAAACAATATGTCCGAAGCAGAACTTGTGCCTTTCTTCTCTACAAGTGTTGCTGCTAGGGCTTTTTTTGTAGTAGGAACTCCTTTGCATATTAGGCTAAACCCCCCTGAGGTAGCCAATCCTCTAAGAGCTTACAGGGCTCTTCTTACAGGGCCTACTGTAAGCTTTTGGAGGACTGGCTACATCAGGGCTGTGTGGCTTAAAATGCAAAGGAGTTCCTGCTACAAAAGAAAAGTCCTGGGCATACTTATGAGCAAGCCTGGTCTTTGATTTGAGTAAATACCAGTTTGGTGTAGTGGTTAAGTGTGCAGACTCTTATCTGGCAGAACCCAGATTGACTTCCCACTCCTCCACATGCACCTGTTGATATGACCTTGGGTCAGCTACAAGTTGTCTCAAAGCTGTTGTGCTCAAGAGCAGTTCTGGGAGAGTTCTCTCAGTCCTACCTACCTCACAGGATGTCTGTTGTGGGGAGGGGAAGGGAAAGGAAATTGTAAGCCACTCTGAGACTCCTTCAGGTAGTGGAGGGTGGGGTATAAATCCAGTATTTTCTTCTTCTTTCTTCTTCATATTCTTTTTAAAAAAATCCATAGGACAGTTTTGAATGATGGGCTGGGCTAAGTCGTCACCTCTCTTGGTGACTTTGCTGGACTTCAAATTTTATGGTCCATTTGGATGATCTTGCTGCTACAACTAATACTCTACAGGTTCTTTTTTAAAAAACTTCATGTAATGCATATTTTACTTTTATAGCTTTTCCTGAGGCTCTAGGGTTTCTGCTAATGCAGTTCTGAAAAGACACTATTTATCTGAGTACACTATAATATCTTTATTTTTATGCAGTTCCAAATGTGAAATCAAGTGACATAATATGCCCCTCCTCTCTTGCATGCATGTCAGGAAGCTCCATTAACCGCCTCTTGCTTTAAAGGGAATGTTCCTCCCATCAATTTCTGGGATTTTACAGCAATTCGCATGATACACTGATTTTTAATTTTGTCCTGATTATGATTCACAGCTCAGTTGCTGAAGGATTTTCATAATGTTTTGATGTCTGTTCCTTTTTACTATAACATTGCAAACCACAAGATCTGGGCAGGCAGTAAAGTGGATGAAGATAAGCACTTCTGTTGCAGTTTTGGAAAATAGGGGTTAGTAGTGCTTGTGTCCACTGCAAAGAATGCATGGGATAGAGAAGGTAAAGAAAAAAGTACTTTTCTCCCTTTCTCACAATACAAGAACTCATGGGCACTCAATGAAATTGCTGAACAGTCAGGTTAAAATGGATAAAAGGAAGTACTTCTTCATCCAAAGGGTGATTAACACATGGAATTAATTGCCAGAGGAGGTGGTGGCAGCTACATGAATAGATGGCTTCAAGAGGGGATTAGATAAACATATGGAGCAGAGGTCTATCACTGGCTCCTAGCCACAGGGTATAGATGGAACTCTCTGTCCAAGGCAGTGATGATCTTTATTCTTGGTGCTTGGGGGAGTGGGGTGGGCAAGAGTGGGAGGACTTCTAGTGTCCTGGCCCTACTAGTGGACTTTCTGTTGGCACCTGGTTGTTTGCCACTGTGTGGGAGAGTGTTGGACTGGATCCAACATGACTTCTCTTATGTTCTTATGAATTTGTGCCAGATGAGAGTTATGTGGCTCTCAGTTGCATAGAGTCCATAATAGTGCCATGGGGCAGTTTGAGGACATGAAAATGGTATGTATGGGAGGCTGATGCTTCCTCTGCCTGTGCCCTGTGGTCAGGAGCAGAAAAGGCCGTTGTGTATGTGGGAAGTACATAACTCAGATTGCATGCTTGATACATGACACACGAAGCTGCCTTATATAGAATCAGGTAATTGGTCCATCAAGATCAATACTGTCTGCTCAGACCGGCAGAGGTCTTTCATATCACCTACTACCTGATTCTTTAGTTGGGAACTGAAACTGGGACCTTCTTCATGCCAAGTGGATGCTCTGTCACTGAGTCACAGATCCTCCCCTCCTGGTGAACACTATGACCTTGTAATATATATAGTATTATCCTTAGTCCCATATAGTTTCATTTCTGTTCTTTGCAGTAAATGTAACATAAGCACAAGATGAGGCACAAAATAATAAGCCACTGGTGCTGAAAGCCCAAGGTGAAGTTCTGGTAAGAGTGTTGGACTGGGAAGAACTGGGTCCAAATATCCACTTCTGGACTGGGTAACCAGAGCCCAGTCACTCTTCATCCTAACCTCACACAGCTGTTGAGGGGACAGAACACAGAGAAGTAAATTCACTCACAGTTAAGACCTCCAGATAACTTCTTCCATCAGAGTTCAGAGTCAGTAGGTTACTGGGCAGTGAGTGGAACTGGTCTGTAAGAGAAGGTAATCAGGACAATGCAGAAGCTGGGAGCAGATTACAAGGAGTTGGCAGGATTGGATTTAAACTATAGTTGCAGGTAGGGTTGCCAGATCTAGGTTGGTAACACACTGGGGGTGGGGCCTGAGGAGGGCAGGGTTTGGGGAGGGGATGGATTCCAGTGGGGTATAATACCAAATAGCCCACCCTCCAAAGCAGCCATGTTCTCCAGGGGAACTGATTGCCTGGAGAACAATTGTAATAGCAGGCAATCTCCAGGTGCCACCTGGAAGTTGGCAACCCTAGAAGACCCAAGGGACCCCCTAAAGGGGTTGAAATTGAGAGCATCAGGTATAGGGTTGCCTGCTCTGAGTTGGGAAACATCTGGATATTTTTTTTGGGGGGGGACTCTAGGAGAACTGATCTCTGTCATCTGGAGACCAATTGTAATCTGGGAGAGATCCAGCAACCACCAGGAGGCTCACAACCCTAAGTCAATCAGGATGGGACCACTAGACAAAGAGTGACTGGCAGAGCAGCCTGTGATTGATTATGGCCAAGGGTCTCACTCCCAACAGAAAGACAAGGCTGTTGCAGTGGCAGTGTGTGGAGTCAGGGTACTGCTAGGCTAACCATGGGTCTGGGGCTGTGTGTCAGGAGAGTGCAGTTTGAAATTGAGAAGTCAGCCTGATCCTTTGGAGTATGATTACAAAGAGGTGTGTTGTGGAGTCAGGGAGTATTGGACTGGGGTGGAGACTGTCTTCCCTCAGGATAGCTGGGGAAGAGAAGGCCAGAAAGGAGGATGAATGAAGTGGTCTGCATCCACAGAGTGAAGAAACGCATGGGGAAAGAATAAGGTTGCCAGATCCAGGTTTGGAAATACCTAAGAGATTTGAAGGTGAAGCCTAGAAGGGTGGAGCTTAGGGAGGGGAGGGGTATAGAGACATCATTAGTTCAGAATGCCATATAGTCCACCTTCCAAAGCAGCCATTTTATCCAGGAGATATGCAATGAATGTTTGAGTGAGTGAGTAAATGATTTATATAGTCTGGAGATCAGTTGTAATTCTGGCAACCAGGAGGATGGCAACCCTAGAAAAGAACCTCTCCAGCATGAAGTATAATGAGAACTGTTGGCCGATTAAACTTGTGATTACTGCAAATATGGTGGGTCTCCTCCTTATGGGGAAAAGGAATGGTGCCCTGCCCAGTCTTTTGAACAAGCACATATTGAAAGTGGGGGAGACCTGGAGAAAGTGGGGGAGACCTGGAGATAAAGGGAAAAGATGCCTGGAGCTCCTCAAGGGTCCATTTTCTCTAACTGCCATCCTCCTGAGCAGCCCATCACATTCAGAGGAACTTCCTGCACAAACATGACCATGATTACTTCACAGTCTTCTATAGCAGCATGAACTGCACTAACAAATTGATGGATTTACCCAAGTGAAAGGTTATGAATGTAATTTGGGACAGACAGCCACAGCAATTTTATGCAGGCAATCAGAACTGATGTTATCTTTGACACTTACCAGATGTCCATCAAGGTCTTGAAAGATCCGTTAGAGGGAAACAGGCTGAATTTAATCGACAGAGTATCACCAGCTCACAAACTGTAAGAGGGTGGAGGGAATTTCTGTTGAAAATCAACAAAACACCCAACCCAGTCACATTTCTCCTTAATGAATGGCAGGAGGAAAAGTACAGAGAGAAACTGGAGGAGAAAGTGCTCTTAAAGAGAGCAGAGGGCAGGTGTCTTCTGCTTGATGTAGTCAATTGAGTAAATCTATCCTAAGCAGTACTAAATCTGAATCTTGGAAAGATTCCTATACAGCCTTGAAATTCCTCCCCCCCCGCAATGCACAGTGCATTTTACTTGTTTAAGATATTTAGATTATTTTATGAAGTATTTCAATGAGTGAAGGCAGTTCTGGTGCTGTGTAAATAATTTGGTGTTGGTCTTTTTCACTATAATATGGTCGGATTTTGGGGGGTATTTTGTGTATGTTTGTGTGAGTGTGTGTCTGCACCTGAAAGTTATGTTGACTTCTGGCGACTGACCCCTACTGGGGTCCTGCAGGATATTCAGAGAGGTGGCTGATTAGAGCCTTCTGCTGCTTCTCAACTGGGTATTTCAAGGAAATCTTCTATCCAAGTACTAACCACAGTTGACCCTGCTTAACTTCCAAGATCTGATGAGATCCATTGTTAAGGAAGGCTCCAGAAGTACCCCCAGGCTCCTGACCCTATGCGCTGCCTTCAGCGGCTCACCGTCAAAAACCGGAAGGGGTATTTCTCTTCCTGGACCCCGACGGCCCAAGCAAAGGACCTCTGTCTTCGCCGGATTTAGCCTCAGCCCACTCTGCTTGAGCCACCCAGCCACAACCTGTAATGCCCGGTCCAAATTGCGCCGCCAGGAACTGTCCAGGCAAGCAGATTTCAGCCTTGGCCGTAGAATCCATATGGGAAGGCTAACATCACCAGCAACTATCTTCCTGCAGTGCTAGACTCCATTACAGCGAAGCGGGAGGCTCATGTACTCAACAGATGTCACCTTTGCATAAGGCAATCAAGCTTATCTTAGGTGTGGATCCTGTCAGACTGCCTAAGCCTTTGTCCAATGGAACCCAAGACAAAGGATGGTGCCAGTGGAGGAATGAAGAAGAGGAAGAACATCTTCACCCAGAGCCAAGTTTCTTTGTATAGATTGGGTGTTACCTTAGGTAGCAATTTGGCCATCTATTGTCACCTTTTAGATAAGTTTTGATAGCTTTTAATCACTTCCACCCCAATAATTTCACCCATTCTTTCCCTTAATGGTCATCCTGGAGCCTCCCCCTTTGGCCCATTGTTACCTGGAAGTCCAATCAGGTAACCAGGGCCAGGTCTGCTCATTGGCCAGGTATGGGCATCCAATCAGGTGCCCCCAATAAACTGGCTTTTGGCTACCGCATAAGTCCAACCCTTATGGTCATTGTGGAGCTTCCCCTTTTTCTGAGGTCATGTACCAGCTGATCACCTGTCATCTACCCCTGTACCTCCTACCCCCTAAGGTCTCAAGGTAGTCCTTATAACCACAGTCCCAACTCCCCACAGGTGTGCATCTAGCAGTACCCCATTCCTGCATGGATACATCCCCAATTCTTGGCCAGTTGAGGGTCAGTTTAGATACATCCCCGATTCTTGGTCAGTTGAGGATCCCCTTCCCCATCATCCTCGTTTGTCGCCATTGGAGCCTTCCTTGAAGACTACGATCGGTAATTATCACTCTGTTTGTCCACCCTTATGTTACCTCTGTGCATTTCTCTCTATTTTAATTAGGTCTGTATGTATGTTATATGAGTCTATTATCTTGTATGTGGGTGTTCTATATTTTTCTGTAATAAAATCATAATTGTTTTACTTAATTAGTGTCCTTGGTAAATTTGGCAATAATTTCTGGAAGTGGAATCCTGTATACATAGATTCTAGATCCTTTTTTAAGCCAAAGGTGCCCACCTGTCAATTCCACAACCTCTTTTGAGGGCATTTTGGTTTACAGGGTGTCTGTCATGGGGAGACAAAGGGAAGGAGATTGTAAGCCTCTCTGAGTAAAGGGTGGGGTATAAATCCAATCTCATAAGAACATAAGAGAAGCCATGTTAGATCAGGCCAACGGCCCATCCAGTCCAACACTCTGTGTCACACAGTGGCAAAAATTTATATATATATATATCCATATTTTTATCTAAACCCCTCTTGAAGGTGGCTATGCCTGTGGCTGCCACCACCTCCTGTGGCAGTGAATTCCACATGTTAATCACCCTTTGGGTGAAGAAGTACTTCCTTTTATCCGTTTTAACCTGTCTGCTCAGCAATTTCATCGAATGCCCACGAGTTCTTGTATTGTGAGAAAGGGAGAAAAGTACTTCTTTCTCTACTTTCTCCATCCCATGCATTATCTTGTAAACCTCTATCATGTCACCCCGCAGTCGACGTTTCTCCAAGCTAAAGAGTCCCAAGCGTTTCAACCTTTCTTCATAGGTAAAGTGTTCCAAACCTTTAATCATTCTAGTTGCCCTTTTCTGCACTTTCTCCAATGCTATAATATCCTTTTTGAGGTGCGGCGACCAGAACTGCACACAGTACTCTAAATGAGACCGCACCATCGATTTATACAGGGGCATTATGATACTGGCTGATTTGTTTTCAGTTCCCTTCCTAATAATTCCCAGCATGGCGTTGGCCTTTTTTATTGCAAACGCACACTGTCTTGACATTTTCAGTGAGTTATCTACCATGACCCCAAGATCTCTCTCTTGGTCAGTCTCTGCCAGTTCACACCCCATCAACTTGTATTTGTAGCTGGGATTCTTGGCCCCAATGTGCATTACTTTGCACTTGGCCACATTGAACCGCATCTGCCACATTGACGCCCACTCACCCAGCCTCAACAGATCCCTTTGGAGTTCCTCACAATCCTCTCTGGTTCTCACCACCCTGAACAATTTAGTGTCATCCGCAAACTTGGCCACTTCACTGCTCACTCCCAACTCTAAATCATTTATGAACAAGTTAAAGAGCATGGGACCCAGTACCGAGCCCTGCGGCACCCCACTGCTTACCGTCCTCCATTGCTAAGACTGCCCATTTATACTCACTCTCTGCTTCCTATTACTCAGCCAGTTTTTGATCCACAAGAGGACCTGTCCTTTTACTCCATGACTCTCAAGCTTTCTAAGGAGCCTTTGATGAGGAACTTTATCAAAAGCTTTCTGGAAGTCAAGGAAAACAACATCTATCGGGTCTACTCTTCTACTGATTTGTTTTCTCTCTCTCAAAAACTAAAGCCAACAGCAGCTATCTGACTAAACCCATAAAAATTGTACTGAGAGTACTGTGACCCTTGAAAAAAAGCTCCGTCTAGTAAAGCTTAATTTGATGAAAGCTGAAACTTATGAATATCCAGGCTGTACAGTTATACATTTCCTCAAAAGGATTCCATAGCCGGAGCTTTTGAAGGAGGGACACAAGTGGTTCTTTTTTTTGGTTCTTTTAAAAAAATTTCTGTAATGCCTTAATCTATCAATAAACTTTGATTTAATTTTTTTTAAAGTGTCAGATTAACTGTATTGGTCAACCCAATATAAGCCTGTCCTTTTTATTGCTACCAAGTGAACCCTTCAAATTTTTTTTTTGTCTGCATGAAATCTGACACATGACTTTCTAGGCTACTTGCTAAGCCACATTGAACAGCTGTATAAAACCTGGAGCCGCTGGCACTGTGCATTTGATTGCACATAATAAAGCCAGTGTGCGTACATATCACTTCATCCTGTGTTTTGTTTACTTGCTTACATGGGGTTCACTGCAGGGCACTGTGTGTGTTCTCAGCAGAGCAGAGAGATCGAGCATTGCATGACACCACTGCCAGCAGTCAGACAGAAATATTTTAAAGCAGTCCGGGCTGTTTGCATTTGACACATGATTGCATGCTGTCAGGGATGCAGGAGAAGGAACTGTCACCCTGTCAAGCCAAACTCAAAGCATGGGGTTTTGTCACACAGCAGAACGTTCTAGGAATACGTGGATGGCACTGAAGAAAGATGTGGCAACTGAACCATTCATTAGCCCTTTCTGAGGGCCGATGTTCAAAAACAAGCAACTGCACAATTTTGTGTCTTGCATTTTGCAAGGTAGACATGCTGCAGCACTCAAAGCAGAAACCAGATACCATTCTGTCTAAGAAAAGTCCATCCAGTCAGTGTCTTCACTTTCCTGCCCCCCTTTTTCTTGCACATCCTTACAGTGTCCTGGGAAGAGTGATCTTGAGAGTCAGGCTCAGACTACAGAAGCCCTACATGGACACACTTATGAATATGGAAGAGGAATCATGGGAATGCAACGCTTGGGCTACAGCAAGCCCAGTGCTCATCTCACGGCACATGGCAAAGCTACAGTTAGCTGCTTAAAGCTTATTTTGTGTGAGAAATTAACTTCAGTATAGGCAGTGGTGTTGAACTCATTTGTTATGAGGGCTGGATCTGACATAAATGAGATCTTGTTGGACCAATCTGAGCCATGTTGGGCTGGGCCATGTGTGTACCTATTTAAGATTAGGTAGCAGTGATATAAACTTTATAAAGGATACAGACACAATTTTTTTTAAAAAAAGCTTAAAACATTAGCACTTATTGGTCTTAAAGCTTCTTTCTCTGCATTTCTCCCATGGGATCCAGGGAATTGGGCAAGGAAAGTTTTGGCTCTTTCCTTCCCTCCCCAGGAGACTACAAGGGAGAAGAGCCTCAGCCAATAGAAGGAAGAGAGGCTTGGCTCAGTAGCTCTGCGTTGCAATTGAGAGAGCCTGGCAAAGCAAGCTCTGCTTCCCCAGCTTCCTCCCCAAGGGAGGAGCCTCAGCCAATGGAGAAATAGAGGCTTTGCTATGTAGCTCCTGTGTGATTGAGCAAGCTTTGAATAGCAAGCTGTTATGCAGAAGGAAGCAAGAGAGATGGAGAAGGAAGCAAATGACAGCCATTTGCTTGGGAGCCTGATAGCAGCCTTCCGGGGGGGGGGGTGTCCTGATTTGGCCCCTGGGCCGCATGTTTGACACCCCGGTTGTAGGGCAGATGGCATGTTTTCTAGAGGCCAGTTTTGATCATGGGCAATGTGCAGGGCCAGCTAACCCACTAAGCATCAAATTTGGCCATTCCCCCCTCCCCCCTAGGCAAATGCCTAGTTTGCCTGCTTCCCAGCCTTCTCCTCCCTCCCTTCCTGTATTGGGAAGGAAGTGGAGAGGAGGCAGCGGCGCCGGCTGCTTTTTCAGCAGCTCACTGGTCCTTCCCACTGCTGCTGGCCTGCTCCCTTGACCTGGCACTGGCAGTGAGCACACAGGAGGGCCGGAATAGAAGCTGGGAGCCTCTGGCACATTTTAACCGCCGATCAGTGGTGCCTTTGGATAGCCAGGGAGTGCGGTGCTCAACTGCTCGTTCCCAGACATTGAAATAGTCTTGGCAGGGAAGGGAGGGAGGAGGAGGCAAGGCGGAGGGGGTGGCGGGAGGTGACAGGGCACTGCAGGGCGGGCTGCGAGTCTTCCTAGGGCGCCATGCACCCTAGGGCCAGTCCTGGAAATGTGCAACCCCCTCTGTAGTGCCAGGGCTTAAGTTTTAGCTGCGCCTAAGTTTTGCGGAATCTTCCATCTTCTGTTTGCAGCCTGTTGCGGAACAGCCAGCCGCAAGGCATTAGGTCTTGGCTGTTAATTAGAGGTCCTTGGGGCGGTAAAAGAAGGAGATTTCTCCTCCTAGCTAAGCTAATTTAGGCAAGGGGCTGTTGTGACCTTAGGGCCAGTGAAGAGAGCAATTGTGAATCCTGGAAGATTCGGCCAGACAGTCCCAGAGGAGAGTTGCCTGTGAAACTCTGGACTTTTATCTACCTACAATTGGCCTGGGGCCAAGGTAATTAGTTAGCTTTTAAGGCTTTTTTATTTTCTTTGCATAGTGTTGTGAAGATACTTGTGTATCCAAAATAAATCTTATTTTAACTCTTGTTTTGGAGTATATGTCTGTGGCTTGCAGAAGCGACCAGTGCCTTTCAGTCTTACTAAGGCACGTGTGTGTGTGCCTTAAATATCTTTTGTCCATTTGGGGATATTTGCCCCTTTAGAGGGAACAAATAGAGGGCCCTGGAAGAATTCCCAGTCTGGTGGCAGCAACTTTGGGGAGGGTAACAGAGCTCTGCCTCCCTTTTGGCATAAGTTTTAAAGGACATTGTCAGTAGGTTCCCAAGACTGGCCTCCTTGCAGAGAGCTGGGAAGTGGGCTAGAGGGATTACTGTGCTCTATACCCTCCCTCCCCTATTCTGAAATTCACTGTGCAGAACTTGAAAATTCACTATCTTTCAGCCTAATGTACTGCACCAGGAAGGTTAAGGCACTGGATCTAAGGTAGGATACCTAAACAGGTGTACAGAAACCTGCTGGAAACATTACCTTAGCATGGAATTTAAGGTAATTGGAAAGGCTGTTTGGAATGCATAGCACAAGCAAGCCAGAGAATTTGCTTTCTACTTACAGCATAAAATTGTATGAGCTTTTGTCAGTGGTTCAGTAGTTCAGAGTTTCAGCCTTGGAGAGAGACACAGCTTGGTGAGAACCAGACCTACTATCCACTGTTAGAAACGGTTGTGCAGTAAAACAAAGTTTGATTCTAGTGGCACCTTTGAGACCAACAGTTTAATTCTGGCTATAAACTTTCCTCCTATGTGCAGTATTTTATACTGAGTTATGACAAAATTGATTCACTGGCCAGAAAAAAAAATCCCAGGAAGGACAGGACAGGCTTTCCTATTCAGTTGGGGAAGTATCACTGTATGCTCTGTGGTTCATCACATTATGCCTTAGAGGTTACAAATCAGAAGATATAATAAAGACATATGTTTAGGCTTGTCAGCTAAACTCTGGCAACCAGTGGCAGACTCTGGAAGGTAGAGACTAACACAGCATACTTTTTATGCTTTTAAGAAACCACAGATATATTTAGTGTCACAATCACAATGCACAAACTGGAAATTATGTCAAGACCAGTGTTCCCTTTAAGCTGAGTTAGCGTGAGCTAGCTCCCAGATTTTTAGCTTCCAGCTCACACATTTTTGTCTTAGCTTGGGAAGGATGACCCCAGAGCACACTATTTTATGCAGCAGCTCACAACTTTAATGCCAGTAGCTCACAAAGTAGAATTTTTGTTCACAAGACTCTGCAGCTTAGAGGGAACATTGGTCATAACATCGCAAATCACAATGTGACAAAGCCCCTCACCCTTTTCTCCTGCCTGGAGTCCCAGGGGGGAGGGTTTACCTAGGATGATGGCCATTCTGTGTGTGTTGGCTCTTGTAACTATTTCCGTATAAGATAGCCACATTGTGTTACCCCTCGATTTCTCGGATCTTGAATTCAGTGGGACTATCTTACATTTTCTGCAAAGACTCTGCTAAGAATTTTAGAAATCTCAATTCCTTTTAAATTCAGCTTAGGTAGAATAAGAAATGACATGCATGCCTATTTGCTTTTGATCTCTTTGACATATGCTAGTGTTATCTGTACTTTTGAGAGTCTTGTTCACTTAATCATTTCAAGAATAATTAGATTAATTCTAATTATATATTTATATATATATGAGTGGTTTTTGGCTGGAGAATCAAGGTTTTCACTCAACACCTGGAATAAATAAAGGAACTTCTGATCTCCTCGGTCAGGAGACTGGGACCTGTTCAAGAGTGATCATTAGAGGAAATGGCCATTCTCCACACAGCATTGTGCATTAGTGGTTAAGCCTTAAGATAGTCAAAGATACTTGTAGTTTCCATCTGCCTATCTTGAAGTAATCGTCCCTCACAAATGGGTTTCATAACCATAACAACCTTATGCTCTTAAAAAGGATCTGGCTATGAAAGAGAAATCAGATGACTATTTTATCCATTACACATTCACATTTCTCTGGTGTCTATGGTACACTCGGTGAGACTTCTTTGCAGTGGCATCAAGTTTTCTGTCCCATCCTTATGGGCCTTCACATTCTAGGCCAAGGGTCCCTGATCTTGGACACTTTTGGAATTGTTAGAATGGGGTGTGGGCACCACCACAAAATGGCTGCCATGGATGCCAGGGCCAATCACAATGCTAGGACCAATCACAAAATGGCTGTCATGGAGTGCAAGGGACAATCACAAAATGTTGGAAAGCTGCAAGACAAGCATCTTCCTAGGACAGAGGTGGCTGTTTCCAGAGCAGTGCTATTTGCAGTTACAAAACTGATGTCTCATGGGTTCTTTTGTAGGGCTCCTGCTCCAGTGAAATGGAGGAAAGCCAGGGCAGGCACTTTGCTTTGGAGGGGAGCTGCTTTGTTGAAGCAGCAAATGAGCATCAGGAAGTCCATTGATGGATACCATGGAATGTTATAAGGATGTCAGCCTCTAGGTGAGACTTGATCCCCCAGAATTATAGCTCATCTCCAGACTACAGAGATCAGTTCCCCTGGAAGAAAATTGATGCTATAGAGGGTGGACTGTGTGGTATTGTACCCCACTGAGGTCTCTGTCCTCCCCAGGCTCCACTCCCAAATCTCCAGAAGTCCCCCAACCTGGATCTGGCAACCCTCTCCCTCCCCATCCTTACCAGTGGCCAGGAGGGACCTAGCAACTCTACATGGACACCATGTTAGGGATCACTGTTCTAAGTGAATGCTGTCCTACCCCAGGGGATGTGTATGTCTGGTATCTGTTCTCCACTAGGTTTGCTTCTGATTTAGTATGAAACTTGCTGCATTAGTCTGGTGATTACTGCATATTTTTTATTATGTGATGATGATTTGATTTTATGTTGCAAACTTAATCTAATTGTGAGTTGTCCATAGATTTTTCCTCTGCAAGACAGAAAATGGATATTTGAATCAATCAAATCTGATCAGCTATGATACACGTTAGCGCCATGTATAGCCAGGGTTGATTTCAGACGTGTAATTTTGACTCCAATGATAAAGCATTAGGCTGTGCAACAACAGCTGTTCAACACATGTTCACCATCTGGAGCTGATTCACACATGCAGGTACATGATTGGATCTATCATGAAATGGTCACTTAACACTTGATGACTTACAGCTGAATGTGTGTACTGCCACCATTCAAACGCATGGTGTTTGAGATATGGCTGATATGGAAATTTACCTTTGATGATTCATCTGTAATGGCTGTTTTACTCATTCAAGTCATCACTTGATGATACAGTTAATGAATGATAAATATGTGAACTTGACCACATGTAGAAGACTTTTATCATCACTGAGAACTGGTGACCTCATCTATATTTCTGTAGCCACATTACTTACATGCAAGATGTAAGGGTTGTTGGTTAACGCTGATCCAACAGTAGATTACACACTGAGCCAATATAAGGGCTAAATTAAAGCAAGCAGCCATATATCAAATGTAGCATTTGGCACATACTGAAATGATCTGAATTCATTCAGCACATGCTAACTTGCAACTGAATCCACATTTAGAAGGACTACTACTATACAGTCTTTAAAGAACAGTTCCAAATGCCACTAATGTCCAACCCACATGGCTAGAGAAGTGTAAACAGAACCAACATTATATAACGGTCAGTGTCCACCTATGATCTGGGAGACCCAGGTTCAAATCCTCTCACTGTCATAGAGTTGCTAGACCCCCCCAGTGGAGGAGGGGTCCGCCCACCAGGCCCAATCATCTGGATGGTGGGGAGCCTTACCAGGAGAAAGGAGAAGGCCAAAGTCTCTGGCCAGTGTTGTACAGGAAGTGACATCATCACACCAGCAATGTTCAGGTGATGTTCTGGTATTTGGGCAAAAATTCTATGATAGAAGATGATTTTACCATGTCAGAATGTTTATTTATTGGGTTTATACCCCACCCTCCCCGCCGAAGCAGGCTCAGGGCAGCTTGCATGTTGCCTGGATGTCACTGATGAGATGTCACTTCCTGTGCAATGCTGCCCACAACGCCTTTTTCTTTCTCCTTGTAAGTCACCCCCATTCCCTGCTTGCCTGGAGTGACCTGGAAACCCTACTCAGTCATAGGAGCTCATTAAGTCACCTTGAGCCAGTCACTCACTCTCAGCCTAACCTACTCTGGGGGAGTGTTCTAAGCATAAAATGTAAGCAGGGGAGATCAGCATTGTAAGAGGCTCTGCAGTTTATTATTGGGGAGAAAGGATCAATTGGAGCAGAAGGGTCAATAGAATGGACTGGTCATTTAACTTATGTCAGAGTCTGGGTTCCAAGCCAAGTTCCAAGATCACAGTAAGGTGCAGTCCAAAGGCTGGTTACCAAAGAAGCAGGGTGCAGTTCTGAGTATTGTCCAAGAAGCGGGGTCCAGCAGTCTGAATTCGTTCATGAGTGCAGAGAAGGTCAGGGTCAAGATCTGGTCCAAAGGTTGCAAAAGCAGAGTTGAGTCTGGGATTGTGGCCGCTGAGTCAGAGGTGTGATAACTTGTTGCTTCCATGCCAAGCTTGTCTTCTGCTCCTTTTTTATAGCAGGAGCACAGCTGGATTGTGTTGAGCTGCTGAGTGAATGATTTGTTAACCCCAGATCCCACCAGGCTGTTAAATGTGCACTGTGCCTCCACTCCTGTAGCTCATGTTGCTCCCTTCACTATCAACGTTTCTGCAACTCCAGGGACAGAGGAGATAAAGTCACCTGGTGGGTCTCCTCTGAGCTTGGGGCCTGAGTTGTCAGGGCACTGTCTTCGCCTGGCAGCCCCTCCACTGACAGAGTGGCAGCACCTTCTGACACCCCTCCATCATCAAAAGATTGCAGATGGGGCCCTGTATCAGGTGTTTCTTGGTTGCTGTCAACCTCCTCCACTTCATTGGGATTGGTTTGATTAGGCTGAGCCACAACAACTTACGGGGAAGTTTCCCTGGGGGGCTGCTGCTCTAGAAGGCTGCTGGTGGCAAGCAGAGCCAAAACTGAGCAACTTTGCCTGCCCCTCAGGAGCTACTTGGCTGAGAGCTACAAATGGTAATAATAATTAACATCTGTTCAGGTACCACCTCCTTCAAAACTGCTTCCTCCTTGCAGCTAACACCCACTGGTGGTGATGCTAAGCTAAGTGCCCCTTGTGGTGTTGGCTTTTTAGTTTGTAGGCCCCAGGCAGCTTGGCTTACTCCAGGGCCATTTTAACTTTCCAGTCTACTCCTAAACAGATATATGGCTAGTTAAGTGTCTGGTGGTCAGCAGACAGGGGGTGTGAAGACCTTGGTTGATATCCTGTACTTTTCTTCTGCTTTTCAGTGCAACCCTCTATTGACTGGTTTGTTCCTGACATGAACAGAAAGTGCTTAGTGGTGAAGGAATGTGGTGCACAAGAGAGAACCAGGGTGTGCAAACAGAAGGAAAATATAATTTATCCTCTGATCCTAAACACTGGCAGCCTTTGTGATTCTAGGTCCCTATGTAGAATTCGAGGATGGGGCTCCAGAATCCCTGCATGGGGAACCTCCACTGGCCTGACCCCCACCCCCAAGGGAGGGAAAGAGGGAGAAAGAGCCAGTCCTCCAGCTGGTCCGTCTAGCCAGCCATGTGGGGCTTGGCCAAGATGAAGCCTTTGATATAGCAAGGGTCTTGGTCATTTCTTCCTCTCACCTTGCCTGGCTTTAAAAGGTTTAAATAATAATCTTTTATATTCTTTTTTACTGTTATAACCCTCAAGTCATCAAATCTTAAATATGTAGACTCTTTGTGGGATTTTTTAATAAGGTACTTTTAAAGTTGTTCTAAATGACTTGCATGTTCTTGTCAATGACTGTAATAATAAACTGACTGACAAACTGACTGAGTGAGTCACCTTGCCTGGCAAGGGGCTTGGCCAGCTAAGCACTTCCTTCCTCCCTGTGTGGATCCCTAGCTACCCTGGATGCCCCATGCCTACAGCCACCTCTTAACCTGAATCATACAAACTTTATAAAGTGCTGGGAGAGTGGAAACATAACTGACAGTCAACCTTCCTGTTTTACCATCAGCTAATAACTAAAACCCCACTATGAATGCATTCTAAACGGCTTTCCCATTTCACGCACACATTTACAAATGTCTTGCAGTTTCTTAAAAGGCTGGAAAAAGGGCTCAGCAACAACTTTTTCAGCTGAGGCGATGCAGCAGAATTCAGCATGGTGTACTGGTCAAGGTGTCAGATGTTAGGAAAAACCTGATTTGAATCCCCAATCTTCCATGGAAGGTCATTAGCAATGCAATCCTGTGCAGTGCTACTGCAGTCTGCATCCATTGGTGGATTGGAGTAATTCTACATAGGAGTGTACTGTAGGTGACCTCATAGAGTTGCTAGGTCCAACTCAGGAAATACCTGGGGACTTTGGGGATGGAACTGGCAGACTTTTGGGGGTGGAGCCTGGAGACTCTCCTATTCCCTAAAATAAATAAATAAAAATACAGCAGTGCAGTTTCCCTGAATACAGTCTTTGTTTCCTCCTCCTCTTTTATTCCTTCAAAGGGTTTGCCAAGCAGTTGGACTTCCACTAAATGAAAATGAACACACACACACAAAGCAGCCAAAATGAACAGTTTGCAAGCCCACACTTTTGTAATCTCACTGGGACAATTTAATTATGGCAGTTGCTGGATGTAGCAATCTGCTGTATTTCAACCAACTTCTCCAGACTAACACAGGAAAACAAAAGTACTGAGCAGAGCAGTCTAGGTTCTGGTTAACGTTTTGCTATCCACACAAATAATCAGATTCTGGCTAGCTCTTTACTATCCATACAAACAACTTCTGAAACGAATGCCAAAAAAAAGAGAGCACTGTGCTGGCTTCCTCTCTCACACACTCTCCCTGCCCATTCAGCTTTCCTCTTGCTCAGATTTAAATGCACACACATATTCCCAAACATAGGCAGTTTTCAGGTTTTTAAAAGCCTGCACAGATTTCAAGGCACATGGTGGCTGTTGGAACAGGACTTCTCCCCACTGGCCAACTGGCTGGCAGTGTGGAGGAGTCTGCAAAACCTGGGGATCCCCTGCTGGAACCTGTGGACTGTCAAGCCTATGACTTTAGATCAATTATTCTTTCTTAATCTAACCTGCTGTACTTACTCAATTGCAAAATAGACTTTTTTTTTTACAGGTATGCCATCAAACAAAAAGAGGGAGTTGTCTTATGTTTGCCTACAAATAACAGTAAAGCCAGTAATACTCTGTTTTGGTGTGTATAACATTTGTAGGGGAGGTCATCTTCCATTCAGGGTCATCTTCTTTTCAGGTAATTATGGTACTTCACAGGGTTGTGAGAATGGAGAAAGGGAGAATGATTAATGCAGCACTGGGTAGCCTATGTGAGCTGGATCTTGTCAGATCTCAGAAGCTAAGCGGAGTCAGCCCTGATTAGTACTTGGATGGAGGACCACCAAGGAAGTCCAGGGTCACTATGCAGAGGCAGGCAATGGCAGACCACTTCTGTTTGTCTCTCGCCTTGAAAACTCTATGGGGTTGCCACACGACTTCTTAGCAAAAAAAAAAAAGTTTCTTGGAGGAAAGGCAAGATTAAAAAAATACAATAAACTATATAGGAGGCAGAGACATAAAACTGGCTAATTGGTGATCCAGATTGCTGAATTGTAATCTTTACATTCATTACAAAAACTCAGGGCAATGGAACTCCTGCAATCTCCTGTCCAAGTCTGTTTCAGAAATGATGTCGCAGTAAAACAAGTTGCTCAGCTTTGTGAATCTTGATTTCAGATATGTGTCCATCTTTTGCTATTCCCCACCCACAAGGGCACTGGGTTCAGCTGGTGGGCAGTAGTTGGTAGGGTTCTGCCACTGGGCTGGTTACCATTAGGTTGGCACGGGGCTCTGCAGCTTAGCACTACTGCACTCAGTGCACTGTTTCTGTGCTGTGGTCCTTGTAGAGAGCAAATCTAGGTTTGTAATTCAGAGAGATTCTCAGATTTAAATGAAGATCCCTGTGTGTGACACTGGCACTGCCACAGTGGCACTTGTTCTGCTGGGCACATAGCACTGTTATACTCCTTGCAAACAAGCATCCTCACCACAGTTGACTTTCCACTGCAGAGATTCTCTAGGAGAATCTGACTGCTGCCGGTGTTGCAAGTTTATCCCATCATAGGAAACAATGAAAAATGGGGCAACCACTTTGGTGTCCCATAGAATGGGAACCCCTGGTCCAATCGTTTTGGAATTTGGGGGTTCTCTGGGGGAGAGGCTCCAGCAATTACACTGCAAATCTGGTGCCTCTCCTCCAACACCGTTTTTACGCAGTGTCAATTTTCCCACTATGGGGAAATAGCTTTCCCCCTACCATAATGAAGCATGGGAAATGGGTTCACCTTCTTTGGGTGCTTGGGGTTCTGTGGGGGAGAGGTGCCTGCAGCTGCCCTGCAGATTTGGTGCCTCTCCCTCAACCTCCTCAGCCCCGCTAGATTACACCCTATTTTGCTATTGACTTCAATGGCCCATAGGAAACAATGGTGGGACGGGGTGCCTTCTTTGGGTGCCACTAGAATTGGACCCCCTGGTCCAATCTTTCTGAAATTTGGGAATTCTGTGGGGAAAAGGTTTCTGTAGCTTCACTGTAGATTTGGTGCCTCTCCCTCAAACTGTCTGCCCTGCAGCCACCATTCATTATACCCTATTTTGCCATTGACTTCAGTGGCCAATAGGGCATAATAGAGCCGTATATTCGAGAATAGCCAAGTATCTCCCAAATCAGATTCAACTACCAAATCTGATATTCGGGGATATTCATCCCCCTGAATATTTTGCCCCTGAATAACCTCAAATCCAAATGTTACCAAAAAATTTTTTGCACATCCCTTTGTTGATTTTCTACCCAACTTGACTTTAAAATGCATTTCCCAGTTTACTTAGTAATGAGGATGCAGAATATTTCTGATATAAAGTACTTCCTGGAAATGACTACTAAGCTAGGTTCTGAGTGTGCAAAAAGAATGTTGCCTGCTACATTTGAATCTATTTTTGTGCATCTTCTGCTTTCCTGCAATAGTGGAACTATAATTCAACTATTATTTTAGAAAATATCACTTCGGGAGGTCTCCCTGCTTCCCTTCTGCTTTACTATGTTTACAGCTAAGAAATTATGTAAGTAACAAGATTCTTCTTTAAAATACTCTGTGTGGTGATCCATTTTTCTACACCTGTCTGGTCCATGAGAGGAGCCCCCTGATCACTATTACATCTGAGACGTTTCATGCAAGACATGCAAACTCTTTTGTATTCCTGATCTTTTTACAATAGTAAAACTAAAGGAAATTTATGAGTCACAGCAATCTTGGAATGCAATGCCAAACAAATGAGAAGCAGACCGCAAACAACCTAGCCAAGTACATCATTACAGGGTGAGTAATGCGAACGGCTTACATAAACTTTGGCGAAAGCTCAGTTTTTCGCTGAAGACCATAACCCTTTGATTGCATCAAGAACAGTTAAAAGCTCTTTAATCTGGATGTTGTCTTTCAGGAAAAGGCAGGCTCATCAATCCAAATCATCATATTTAACGCATGTAATTTTTCACTGATTTAACCCTTTTCCCACCTAATCATTATCTTCTGTTGCTTCCTTCTAGTTTGTATTGGGCTCAGCTTAGAGGGCATCTTCCAATACAATAGGAATTAACAGTTCCTTTCCAATAAAATTCTCAGTGTGGCTCAGTGAAAATGAAATCCACATATTCCCTTTTGCAAGTGATGATGAAATTAAAGACATGATTTGTCCCTTCACCCCCCACCCCTTCACAATATTTTTCAGAAATAGAACTCTTCTGGACCAGAACTTAGGGAATCTCCATATTCAGAGACAGGATAATTGCAAGCACCCAAACTTTCATGCAATATTTGAAAAGCTATAGTTTTCTGGTAGTACTTTAAAGAACAATGTGTTGGCTATTCATAGTCTCAATAAGGTTATTTGATATAAAGCTGGAGTTTTCAGACCAAAAGACTTGGGGATGGTCAGATTTTTCCCTTCATTGCTCTGAATTTTGCATTTTTGTTTTTACTTCATTCCATTTAGCAAGGAGAATTTCCAAAATTCCCTCCAGAATTGAAGTATGGACATTTGTGGCAGCAACCGAATCTTCAGTTCACTTGCATCTTTCCCCTGTCTATATTAGTGGTGCTCACATGTGCATTGATGAAGCACTGCAAAAATGAAATGACATATTGTGATCTTACATAGAATTCACACAAAACTCTCTCTCTCTCTGTTTTACTCAGAACTTTTTTTGTAGAAAAAGCCCAGCAGGAACTCATTTGCATATTAGGTCATACCCCCTGATGCTATGCCAGTCAAAACTTCATTCCTGTGTGTTCCTGCTCAAAAACAGCACTGGTTTTACTGAAGCACATCTGTGCAACCTTTCATTCCTACTCTAAATGGAACTATGGTAAAGGCTACCATCATTGCTAGATGTTGACAGTTGAGTAATATTTTACTGAGATATTGAGCTAGAACTTTCATTCTTTTTTCCACTCATCTTGTTTTGCTGATGTTTGACCAGTTTGGAGAACAGGCACAATGGATTCCAGCCATCTTGACACACTTCTGGTACAATGAACAGAAACTGGCCAGAGGGCTGGAAGAATAATGAAACCCTGCCATTCCTCGATCCACCCATCTGATGTTGTTATCATTGAACCCAAGAGGAAGCCGTAACATTTGCTTGCTAGTGGGCAGGTGATAAGCAGTCATCATCGCTGATCCCATTTGTTTAGTCTTAGCAGAGTTTGTCAAGCCTACTGTAGATTTTGTCAGCCAAAGGTCAAATATTAACAGCTGGGTTTGAGTGCCATGAAATCATAGTTTCACATTACAAACGAAAGCTCATAAACTTTCTCAGGATCTGTCTATAACTCGCTCCCTCCCACAGGTAAGAACATAAGAAGAGCCCGGCTGGATCAGATCCATGGTCCATCTAGTCCAGCATCCTGCCTCGCACAGTAACCGACCAGTTACTCAGGAGATCCGAAATCAGGGCACAGAGGCCAAGGCCTTCCTCCTGATGTTGCTTCCTGGCTCTGGGATTCTGAGCTTTACAGCTTCTGAATGTTGACGTTCCCTTTAGTCACGATGGCTGGTAGTCACTGATAAACTGATCCTCCATGTAGATCAGAGGTGTCGAACTCATTCATTATGAGGGCCATATCCAACACAAAGGAGACTTTTTGGGGCTAGGCCATGTGTATACCTATTTAAGATTAGGTAGCGGATATATAAACTTTATAAAGGACATAGACAAACAAAACTAATTTTTTAAAAAAAAAAACATGCTTAAAACATTAGCATTTGTTGACCTTAAAGGTGCTTCCTTTGTATTTCTCCCATGGGATCCAGAGAACTGGGCAAAGGAAGCTCGGGATCTGCAGTTATCTCTTTTCTTTATCACTTCATAACAAATCTGACAGAAATATTGCCATTAAAATTGAGACCTGTTTTTGAATCAAGTATATATACTGAAGAAATTACATATAATTTGTAATTGGACAGAGATGATGCAAAAATGATATAAAAGAAAAGTCTTTAAAAATAAATAAACTTTTATTGGCTTTTGCACAATTACATAAGTACAATAGAAGTAAAACAGTTGAAACAGGATAACATAAACTTAGTAAAAATAAGTGATACACTGTAAAACAAAAACAGTGCCCAGCAGACATTTCCCTCTCCCCCTCCCCCATTTCTGGTGACTCTGACATGGGGGATTGGCATATCTACTCATGAGTTGCTGAACTTCCAACTTCTTCAAAGTAACGCAGAGCAACCAAAGGTTCAAGTTTACCTTTCCTATGCAAACGACTTCTGAAAAGATTGTGCAACCAATGGAGGGTCTGTGCTGTTTTCACAGCCACTGGGAGCAGCCATGTTGTTCTGCCTCCTCCCCCTGCCCCCATTCAGCCTTAAAGACCCAGACGCACCATCCCAAGAGGAAGCCTTTCCAAGTGGAGTCTGAAGCCTCTGGAGGTGGAAAGGCACATGGTGGCTGTGGGGAAGGGGCTTCCCCCTGCCAGCCAGCTGACTGGGAGCTGGAAGGAGCCTGGGAAAGCGGGAGAACCCCTGCTGGAACCTGGGGATTTATACCGGCCATCAGTGGTGCAGGAGGAGGTGGAAAAGATGCCTAGTCTGATGTAATAAAAGCCAGCTTCATGTGTTCATGTGAAAGGTTTATTCTTTTCAAATCTGCTCCCACACACAGTGCGTTCCAAAAAGGTGAAAACTGGCAGGCTGGAAGTAGGGACCCATCTAATGGTTTTCCTAACAATAGGCTGGAAAGTTGGGTTGCATTAATTTGTGTGTGAGGAAGTCTGTCAGCATACTGAGGGAAAGAATGCACTCATCATAAAGAGGCAAATGGGGGCGGGGGAAGACCTCAAAAGGAGAACAGATCCAATGGCAATATTTTCTTTCCTACGGGCATTGTGAAATGTTTGTGTTCTAGGTATGTCAAAAGCTTCAGAAGCCTAAGCTTATATAACAGAACTTACGCATCAGAGCTCACTGACCTTGGCAGCAAGACCCAGGCTGTATTTTTCTTTTTTCTTTTCTTTTTTTAAAAAGTGTTTAGGATCAAAAACACCTGGGCATTGCCGACAGTTAAAAACAACTGAGATAAACTTATAACAATCCACTCAAACAAGGCAAAGTGAAAGTGGACATCAGGGTAATTCGTGTCCAAGGGCTTAATGGAACCATGTGAATGGCTAGAGTTATTTAGCTGGAAAGGATGTTAGAAGTGCTGAGCTCTCCTTCTTTTGTGGTTTTCAAGCTAAGTCTAGATGGCCTTCTGGCAGCAATGCTGATTCTATGGTTCAATATGAATTTAGGCAGGTGGTGAGAGGACAGGTAAGAAGAGATGTGTCAATGCTTTGTTCTCATTGTCCTTTTTTATGTGTCCATGGTAGTGCCAATTGCCACTTTAGGGTCAGGAAGGAATGTTCTTCCAGGTCAAATTGGCCCAGGGATGGTGGAAGTTTTTTGCCTTCCTCTGGACATAGTGCAGGGATTACTGGAGGTGTGTGTGGGTGGAGGGGGTGACCCCTGCTCCAAGCTCTGAATTTCCTGCATTGTGCAGGGGGTTAGACTAGATAACCCTTGGGATTCCTTCCAGTTTCTAGAAATGATTACATAACATTCTTGAAGTTGAGATTTAAGGCACACAGCTTTAATTCAAGGACATCCAGTCCTTTAGGGGCCTTTCTACATTCTGTTTTTACTGCACAGTATCTCAATAGTGAAATCATTATGCCTGATTCGGATCACTCTATGCGGATTCCTCTGACAGGGCATGAGAAAAGAGAATAGGACAGCTTACCTGTAAGAGAAACCAAAGCAGGAATCCTCACTCTGATGTCCTGAGAAAGTGTCTTTTAGCTCCCCCCATCTATGATTCTGCAAAGATAAAGGGAAGGGAGGGGGAAATCGTCTAGTCTTTTATATTTAGATGAAATGGAGGCTCAGAGGGCTAGAGAGGCAGTGGTGTCGAGCCCGCGACGAAGTGACAAGAACAGTTTATAGGTCATATATGAGAACCTATAAGGTGGCAGTCAAGGACGCTAAGAAAATATATCTCGCGACTATGATTGCGTCTGTGAACTCACACCCAGCACAATTATTTAGGACATTTCTGTCTTTAACTACCCTAACGCAGGGTATACCAAATGCTCAGAAACTGAATATTGACTGTGAGGCATTTGCGAGCTTTTTTGCAGATAAAGTTCTGTCACTCCGCCATGACCTCCCTACCACCTTGGAAACAGTAAATGAACTCGAGGCCCCGAGCATGTCTCCTAGTTAAGTTTTGGATTCTTTCACTCCACTCAGCCTGGGGGAAGTTGACAGAGTACTCTCCACTGTGCGCCCAACCACCTGTAGGTTGGACCCATGCCCCTCTTGGCTAATAGAAGCTGGCCGAGAGGAGCTACAGGTTCCCCTAAGGGAAATTGTCAACAGGTCCTTTCTCGAAGGAACTTTCCCCCAGCCTCTAAAAGAGGCAGTGGTTCGCCCCCTTTTAAAAAAGCCATCTCTTGACCCAGCTGAATTGGCTAATTACCGGCCGGTGTCTAACTTGCCATTCTTAGGCAAGATTATTGAAATGGCTGTGGTAGTGCAGCTTCAGAGTTTTCTGGATGATGCTTCCATGCTTAATTCTTATCAATCCGGTTTTCATCCGGGTTACAGGATGGAGATGGTTCTGATCACCCTCACAGAGGCACCTGGACAGAGGTGGCTCGGCAGTGCTGGTGCTGTTAGACCTGTTGGCGGCATTTGACATGGTTGACCATCAGCTACTGACCTGTCACCTTGCCGATGCTGGGATTCAGGGGTTGGCCTTGAACTGGCTTTCCAGGGTCAGGAACAGAGGGTGGCTCTAGGAGATGAACTATCCTGACGACATCCACTTATATGTGGTGTGCCGCAGGGAGCACTTCTTTCTCCGATGTTATTTAACATCTACATGTGCCCCCTTGCTCAGGTTGCCCAGAGGTATGGGCTGGGTTGTCACCAGTATGCGGATGACACCCAGCTCTATCTGTTGATGGGCAGCCAGTCCGACTCCACCCCGGAAGATCTGTCTGCAGCATTGCATGTGTCTGCAGCATTGCACTGTGGCGGGGTGGCTCAGGCTGAGTAGACTGAAATTAAATCCAACGAAGACGGAGGTGCTGTATCTGAGTCACTGTGGTCCGGGACTGGAGGTCCATTTACAGACCTTTGACGGAGCCCAGTTCACGCTGGCACCCAAGGTTAAAAGCTTAGGGATTCTCTTGGATCCTTCTTTAACAATAAAGGCCCAAGTAGCTGCCACTGCTAAGTCAGCCTTTTACCATCTGCGGATGGCAAAGCAGTTGATCCCCTTTCTGGAATGTGACGACTTGGCAACAGTGATCCATGCGACGGTCACCTCGAGACTTGATTACTGCAATGCTCTCTACATGGGGCTGCCCTTGTCCCAAATCCAGTGACTTCAGCTAGTGCAGAATGCTGCAGCCAGGCTGTTAGTGGGAGTTCTTACATGGGAACACATTCAGACTGTGCTGAAAGCGCTGCATTGGCTACCGATAGGGTACCGGATTCGCTTCAAGGTGCTGGTCATTACCTTTAAAGTCCTATATGGCCAGGGTCCTGCATACCTTAGGGACCGCCTTTCCCTGCATATGCTCCAGCGAGCACTTCAGTCAGGGTCTCAACACCTGTTGATAGTCCCCAGCATCAGAGAAGCAAGGCTCCAAACAACGAGAGCGAGGGCCTTTTCCGTTGCTGCCCCTAGCTGGTGGAATGAGTTGCTGGAGGAGGTGAGAGCTCTTACAGTTCTGCAGGGCCTGCAAAACAGCACTCTTCCACCAGGCATTTACATAATGGTAACAACTGCAGCAATGGGACTGACCCATAAGAACACCACCAATGGCCTATCTTATCACACTACAGCGATCCTGACCCTTGAGTACAGTTAACCACCAGAATTTAATCACTGCCTGAAACTATTATAGTATCACATGCAAAGTGTTTTAAGTAATTGTTTTTATTGTTGTTTATTTTACCGGTCCCACTAATGTGCTTGTTGTCGACTCTTGGTTTGTGAACCACTCTGAGCCTGCCTTCGGTGGGGAGGGCGGGATATAAATTAAATAAATAAATTTGCTGATTCATTCTTATGCTCTCTCTGGCTAATTTAAAGTTTGCCTGTTCAGGGGGACACATCTTTCTGAAGGAGGGAAACAAAACAATGGAGAGGGAGCATGAGCCTAAAGAGAGAGGGGACCTTTCAGGGTAGGGCAATGGATGGCTCTCAAAGATCTGCCAGAGACATTCTACTTATAAAAAGAGACCCAGATCAAACACGGAGCTGGCAAAAGGTTCAAATCCAAAAGGAGTTTTGGAAACCGTGGGGAGAAAGAAAGCTGAAATCGGTGTGAGTTCTAGTCACACAAAATGAATGCAGAAGCCACAAGAAACTGCGAGGAAAGACAGAACTGAAGGTGTTAGTTAATATAGAAGGTGACTTTGAAATGCACACTAAGAAAAGATTAAATGGCTTGTGTAGAAAGTGCCTGTCTCTAGATTGCAAAGTACCTTATCCAATACCACTTTTTCACTAGCTGACAAACCACAATGTTTAGAAGAGTCCACAAATTGGAGTGGTGTGCCTATACAATTGATAAATAGATTCATATCAAAGGAAAAGTTACCTACCTTCCTTAACCAATTTGCACACTGTTGGCTATATATCTGCCTTCTCCCAAATCAGACTCACACCATGAGTCCTATTTCACTGTGCTCTATTGTCATTGGGAGCACATCTCAAAGGCCTGCAGCAGGAAAGGTCCCAACAACTGCAACCTGGGAGCCTTTATCTAGAGCACGGGTGTCAAACTGTTATGAGGGACAGATCTGACATAAATGTGACCTTGTTGGGCCGGCCCATTTGTGTCATAAAATGTAATATGTATCTCCAGATAGTGGAGATATAAACTTTATAAAAGTCACAAACACAAAGATTTAAAAAAACTTAAAATAAAACATGCTTAAAATATTAACACCCATTGGTCTTAAAGGTCCTGTTAAGTATCTCTCCTGTGCAATCCAGGGAACTGGGCAAAGAAAGCTCTGGCTCTTTCCTTCCTTCCCCAGGGGACCAGGATGGGGAGGAGCCTCAGCCAATAGAAGGAAGAGAGACTTAGCTCAGTAGCTCTGCTATGTGATTGAGAGAGCCTAGCAAAGAAAGCTATCCCTCCCCCCTTCTTCTCCAAGGAAGGAGCCTCAGCCAATGGAGAAAATAGAGGTTTTGCTCTGTAGCTCCTGTGCAACTGAGAAAGCCTGGCAAAGCAAGCTGTGATGCAGAAGGAAGCAAGAGAGAGTGAGAAGGCCTGATTGAAGCCCTCCAAGGGCCTGATTCAGCCTGCAGGCTGCATGTTTGACACCCCTGATCTAGAGATTCTAGGGTTCTGCAGCACAGAGATTCATCGGGAATCCAGAAACATCTACCTTTGCCCACATGTCTGAATTCATCCATAGCCTATACCAAATTAGATGAGACGCACGATTCACAGAGAATTTTCCCTGAGCAAGGCTCATGTCAGATTCTTGAGCAACTCCCATTCAGTTCAGTAGGGCTTGTACTAAAAGCTCATGTAGCACTTTAAAAACAAACTGTTCTATTGCAGAATGAGGCAAGAGCTGGCAGAGATATGGTACATGAATATCTTCTGTTCTGTTCTTTAGTATGGAAGTAGATATTCTCTCTGTAGTGTGCAGACCATACTTTGGGATCTTGATCTGGTAATATCCGCATGAAATGAACAGTTGTAAAGTAGGGACTTGTACTCTATTCAAATCCAAATAAAACTTTATTTTGATATCTAACCCCCCCTCCAAAAGTCCATATCACTGCTCCCTTCCCATGTCAGGACTGCATTGTGTATGTGTAAAGTGCTATCAAGTCGCAGTAACTTATAGCCTCCTGAGAGCATTTTGAAGGCAAGAGATAAACAGAAGTGGTTTGGCACTGCTTGCCTCTACATGGTATTCCTTGGTAGTATCCTCTCCAAGTACTGGCCAGGGCCTACCCTGCTTAGCTTTCAAGATCTCAGGCGATCAGGCTACCCTGCACCATCTAGGTCAGGGTGACTTGTTATTTTAGCTATTACATTTTCACTCCACCTTTCCCCCAAAGAGATCAGGATGGAGTTCTCTGATTCAGAATCATCGAATCATAAAGTTGGAAGGTACCTCCAGGGTCATCTAATCCAGCTCCCTGCACAATGTAGGGAATTCACAAATACCTCCCCCCTATACAGACACACAGTGACCCCTGCTCCAAGCCTAGAAGATGGCAAAAAATAAAATAATAATAACAAAATAAAACCCTCTCCAGCATTCCTGACAAAACTGGCCTGGAGAAAAATTGCTGCCTGATCCCAAAGCGGTGAACAGCAATTCCCTGGGTGTGTAAGAAAGGGCCACGAGAACTAAGCACTGATGCAACCCTCCTTCTCATGATCTGCCTAATTTACAGAATTAGCATTGCTGTCAGATGGTCATCTAGCCTCTGTTTAAAAACCCCCAAGGAAGGAGAGCCCACCACCTCCTGAGGAAGTCTGTTCCACTAAGGAATCACTCTAACTGTCAGAAAGTTCTTCCTAAAGTTGAGCCAGAAACTCTTCTGATTTAATTTCAACCCATTGGTTCTGGTCCAGTCTTTTGGGGCCACAGAAAATAATTCCGCAGCATCCTCTATATGACACCCTTTCAAGTATTTGAAGATGGTGATCCTATCACCTCTCAGTCAACTCTTCTTTAAGCTAAACATACCCAGCTCCTTCACCTTTCCTTGTAGGACTTGGTCGCCAGACCCCTCACCATCGTCATTGTCCTGCTCTGGACATGTTCCAGATTGTCTATATCCTTATTTTATCCTTTATCCATAACATTTCTACTGAATTAGTGTAAGAGAGTGGCTGACTTAAGGCCATCCCTTGATGTTAATAGCTGAGTGGAGATCTGAGTGGAGATCTGGTTTTTCTAAGTCACTCTGGACACAACATCTCACTAACCCTCACTATGCTACACTGACCATATTGATTATTAAACTGGGAGCCTTATTGGATCTGGGACACTGCCTTGACCCCAAGCATGTTTTTTTCCTAAGCAGCCGTGAAACACTTGAGTCCCAACCATGCTACTTCACTAGTCTTATGTCATGCTCAATATATTTTCTACATGACTCAACACTACCTTTCACTCATAATATCCCTAGGCTTCCCAATCCCCAGGTCCCAGCGGGGGATCCCCTGGTTTTACAGGCTTCCCCCCTCCCCCAGCCAGCTGGCCAGCGGGGGAAGCTCCACCCCCACAGCCATTATGCACCTCCAGGAACGATTCCCATAGGGAATGATGGGGAATTGATCCGCGGGTATCAGGGGCTCTGGGGGGGGGCTGTTTTTTGAGGTAGAGGTGCCAAATTTTCTGTATAGCATCTAGTGCCTCTCCCCAAAGTACCCCCCAAGTTTCAAAAGGATTGGACCAGGGGGTCTAATTCTATGAGCCCCAAAAGAAGGTGCCCCTATCCTTCATTATTTTCTATGGAAGGAAGGCATTCTAAAAGGTGTGCTGTCCCTTTAAATGCGATGGCCAGAACTCCCTTGGAGTTCAATTATGCTTGTCACACCCTTGCTCCTGGCTCCGCCCCCAATGTTTCCTGGCTCCACCCCCAATGTCTCCTGGCTCCACCCCCAAAGTCCCCAGATATTTCTTGAATTGGACTTGGCAACCCTAAATATCCCTCTCCCCAATGGCATATTTTGCCTCTTCCTGGTTAGATCCACTTCAAACTCCACCCGGGAATTTTGGTGGGAAGACCTCTGGGTGGGTGTGGCAGATTGGAGTTTCTGATCGCTGCCATGCTTCTGACAACAAGAGTGCTTTGCAAACTTACCTTGAAATAGACCTAGTTTAAACAAATTTAATTCAGGTTCACATCTAACCAAGCCCAATCAAGTTTATTCATTGAGGTGAGCCCATACTGAGTCTTCTATGGGAGAGCACTGTTGGAGTGAGTGACTCAGCATACCTGGACATTGGAGGGCACTACATAGTGATGTAGCTTCTTCCAATGTCTGTGCATGCTGAGTCACTCACTCCAGCAGTGCTCCCCTATAGTGTGTAGAGGTGTTATCTCCTTGAAAGAAATGCCTCTCTTTGTCTTAACCTCTGGGAGTTGCCCTCTGTCCTCCTCCTTTCTCACTTTGTCTTTTCACTCACTCAGATGGCCTTCCATCTGAGTCTAACCTTTAAATACAATGTCTTCATACACCCACTCCCATGATGCAGGGCAAGCTGGCCATTTGTGATAGAGACAGTGCCCTTTCGATTAGGCTTCTCTCTCCCCTGTCAACTGCAACCTGAATGTGATCTGGATCTACTTGAATAAATGCAAGTTTATCTTTTTTACAATATACTTCTTTGGAGATTTATTTACTGCACTCAGAATCTTGCAGTGACTGGGCAAAACTCTGCACTTCGCAATAAATACAGTCATCACTAGTATGGATGGATGTTCTACAAATGATTTCTACTGAATGTATCAATTATGGAGCCACCTCAGCCATTAAATTAAGTACTTTAGATGAGTTCTCATTGGAACACACACTCACACACCATTCCCCTGTTCCACATAGGTCCTCCTGATTGTAAATAGGGATAGGGAAATATCTCCACCAATCTATTACACTTTCTACTCTCTCAGATGTTGCAGCTCATAAGAACACAAAAACTTCTTCATGTTCTCCAAAAGAAGAAACATACAGTACAGTGAAGTATACAAATCAATAATATCACATTGCACCAATACCAAATCCCAGAACTTGTCTAATAAAGGCAGAACTGAAATCTGTACAGCAGATTGGTTTTACTGTATAGACCCAGGAAGTTAAAATGTGAGGTCAGTCCATAGTGACTTTCAGTAAAAAGTTGATTGGAGGCATAAATCATCTGACATTTTCCTTCAGTTCAACATGGGGAAGCAGAAATTGGGGCAAACAAAAAATGAACTAACTACTATTCAAAGTTGGATCATGATTAAAACACACAATCTGAAAAAAAAAATTGTTACTGTGCTTGGATTAACTTTAATGGCTGGGTGGCCTGAATAGTTTAGCAAATGATAAAAATGCCTATATATATATATATATATATATATATATATATATATATATATATATATACACACATTGTTCCGGCAAATGATAAAAATGCCTATATATATATATATATATATTGTGCCGGCAGTTCTCACAGAAGCAAATAGCCGGTTTCCTGGAAAGAGAGCCACAGAAGGGAAAGTTAGTCAAGTTGGGAGATTTTTATGGAGGCCATTCTTGATCCTCTAATCACAGTCACATGCCCCACCCCACAATGGCTTCTAATCTTACCGTATCTTATATTTGAGCATAGATTCTTCCTTCCCAGAGGTTCTCTCTCCCTTTCATACCTGGTCAGCATTAAGCAGGGTACTCTGTTTACCATATGTCAAGCTTTATCTCCATTTTAAATGCCTCTTTTACTAGCTTGGGCACCTCAGGACTGGGTGTTAGTCGGCATATATATATTCCATGTAGGACCTTGAGACTACTTCCAAATTACATGTTTAAACAAAATGGGAGGCATGCATTCCACAGACTCCAATAAAGCCCCAGAAAAGATAATGTTGTTTTATACAGATAAAAAAGAGGACCGGAGCTTACTGCAGTAGCTCATTGCTGTGATTACTGGGGACAGGGAGAGCAGACGTTTCTTGTCAAATAGACAAGCCAGGCTTTTGGAGGGGCTGCTCTCGCATACCAGACGTAGTCTTAACAGCTTGATTTTGATCTTGCCTTCCCTGATGTAAATCAGGAGTAATTCAATCAAAGTCAGAGGGATTACGTCACTGCAAAAGCTTGCAAGTCGGATGAAAATCAGACAGCATCTTGCTGCCCGGCGCACACAGCCCTTGTTTAAATCGACATGGTCTGAACTCACAGCAAGCACATGCAGTCTCTGCTCTCTTAAAGTTGAGTCCAAGAGCTTTGCTTGATCCCCCTCCTTGTTCTTTAGTTGCTGTTCTCAGAGCAATCAAGGAATCTGACATGGTGACGATCCCTATCCAAAGGTGAGAGCTTACAGAAAGTCTGAGTTAAACTAGTTGAGCGAATGTCATCCCCCAACCAACAGATACACACTTATCTGTGTGTGGCTCTGTCTGAAGAAATGCCATTGCCAAGATGAGAATCTGTAACTTCATCAGGAAGCAAACATAAGTTACGTAAGGGGTCTCCTGATATCATTAAAAACAAGGAACGCTTGGGCTCTTCCACAACCATAATCATTGTAGGCTCTGGGATATCAGAGGTCTTCTCCCCCTGAATCCCCCTTAACCTGGTACAGCTGGAACATATAACCTGAGAATTTTCTCATGCTCCCATGGATCTTTGTGGTGCTTCATGCAAACTGAGAATGGCAAAACTGAGGCAGTGGTGGTAGTAGTCCCTTTGCCAACCTTATGCCCTGGCAAACTCCTCACCTCACCCATTCTCACATGTGACCTGTTTAGGGCTTTTTTGGTAGAAAAGGTCTGCAGGAACTTATTTGCATATTAGACCACACACCCTGACCTCATCATTGTTTCACACAGATCTTTTATGTAGAAAAGGCCCAGCAGGAACTCATTTGCATATTAGGCCACACCCCTGATGCCAAGCCAGCCGGAACTGTGTTCCTGTGTGTTCCTGCTAAAAAAAACCCCTGGACCTGTTCAAAATGTAACTAACTGCGTGCAGCCTGTAGCAATGGGTTTAGGTGTTGAATTCTGGTGACTACTAAATTATGGGGAAGAGGGCAAACAACGGGGAAAAGCTGTCCAAGATTCTTGGCTTGTAAACTTCCCAAACACATCTGATTGGCAGCAGCGTTCTGGAATAGATCAACCCTTGGCCTAATCCAGCACAGGCAGTGGCAAGTTAGATATGCTTGTGCAGATGAAGGAAATGAAAAATATTCTTTATATGTCTCAAAGGAAAAGGAAGGGGATAAGGGTCACATATGCTTATGGTGTGCTTCAAGTATCTGAAAGAGGCAAGCCCTGGAGTTTCCCCACTGCTTCTCAGTTCTGTAATTACAGTTTCCTAAGAGAAACCAAGGAAGATCCTAATGGCTGGCTCACTGCAGACAGTAGTAGCAATTAAGGTCCACCTAGGTGACTTCTCCTTGTCCTTTTTTCTGAATGTGTTTAACCTGGGTGGGGTCTAAAGTGTAAGCCCTTGGTGTGATCCAAACCTGTTAAAATCAAATTAGCAGACGAGAACTATCTTGGAAGACAGGAACCAGCTCCTGTCCTTAAGAAGATCAATGCAGTTTCACCCATTCATGTTAGCTGCTGAGGAGAAAGAAAAAAGAAGTGTAAGCTGTCCTCAGACAGGTCCATTTCCAATCTATGCGGCTTGCAGATCTTCCAGTTCATATATAACAGGTGTTTGGGCTCCTGATAATATAAACTGAGCAGGGAGGATATAAAAGTAGAACTCATACTAGAAACAGATGAAGCATTAATAGTGGAAAATGCCTGCAAATTTCATCTCACTGGCCTTGAGGAACATTTAACAGGTCATTGTAGGAAGGTTCAGCACTCCATAGCTTGACAACAGGAGGGAAACCGAGCTAGATGGTTGTGCCAGAACTTCAATCCAAGACCAGGAAAAGAGATGATTGATATTTTGCCATTGATTTACATGTGAATAGAATAGAATGCTATAGCATAAGGTAATGACTGAATGGAATTGTGCAAGGTGCTAATTGGAAAAAGAATGAACAAAAAGCAAAGTGGGGCAAGGAGATATTCAACATTCAACAGCATTCAACAGAGCAATGGAAACCTTGAACTGGCTCCATTGAAGCAAGTTGTAGCTCACCCAGTTGAGGGGTTTGGTAGATATCAAATGACAAGTAATCCAAAGTTTATTCAATGCCTACTCATTTCCTGGGATCGCTGGGGGTTCCATTGCTACTCTTGTGTCAACAGCAGGCATGAAGTTAAAGTGGTGGACATTGGAACAAAGGATATTGCAGACCATATAGTAACAATGGATGGGAACTGAAGCAAGACTCACCCCAAGGGAGGAAAAAAAGGGAAAATATGAGATTTCCTTACTTCATTTCTTTATTGAGATGCTACTGAAATCATCATCCTGTTCCCAGCCCTGGATCATAGAGTTCTGGAACACCTAGCTAGTTCCTCCCTGCTCCTTTGCCTCCTGTGATTGTTTGGGCACTCTTGAGGGACTCTGCTTATTCTGCCCTGTAGATCAGAAACCTTGAGCTCTGCAGATCAGAAACCTTGAGTCCCATTTCTAATAGGGGTAGGAGCCCCCAGCTTAGGCACTAGGAAGTAGCAATCTTTTTAAGCAGTGGATCCATGCATCCATTCCTGGTCAAAAGTCACAGGGAAAAAAAAGAAAAAAGATTATACAAGTGTACAACAACTACAGGTGTTGCAGTGTTTTATTGATGCACACATATGCTTCAGTAATCAACAAAGAAGAAGATATTGGATTTATATCCCGCCCTCCACTCCGAAGAGTCTCAGAGCGGCTCACAAGCTCCTTTACCTTCCTCCCCCACAACAAACACCCTGTGAGGTGGGTGGGGCTGGAGAGGACTCTCACAGCAGCTGCCCTTTCAAGGACAACCTCTGCCAGAGCTATGGCTGACCCAAGGCCATGCTAGCAGGTGCAAGTGGAGGAGTGGGGAATCAAACCCGGTTCTCCCAGATAAGAGTCCGCACACTTAGCCACTACACCAAACTGGCTCTCCAATTGAAACAAAGGGAATTGAAAGAAGACATGCACAGTGTTCTATACAAAACAATTTAAAAAATCACACAATGAAGAATCTCTGATGAATCAGTCTCATTTTGGGAACTAAGCTAGGTATGCCAGATCTCCATGACCCAGGGGGAAAAAAACAGGATGATGATTTCTGTACCATCTCTAGTACTGCTGGAATGACCTTGGGTCAGTCATACCTCTCTCAGAGCTGTTCTGCTCAAGAGCAGTCCTTGGAGAGCTCTCCAAGTCCCAGCTACCTCACAGGGTGTCTGTTGTGGGGAGGGAAAGGAGATTGTAAGTCACTCTGAGATTCCTTTGGGTAGTGAAGGGCAGGGTGTAAATCCAGTCTCTTCCTGCTCTTCTTCTTCTTCCTCCTCCTCCTTAGTGAAAAACTACTGGCTTTTTTGTGCTGGATGCAGGGCTCTTTTCTGCTCTGCATTCTGATCGCTTGATACCTATGGCTTTTGATGCAGAAGAGTCACCCATTGATCAGAATATCTCCCTCTCCTCCACTGAGTGTTCTTGCTGGGTGACAGCAGTAGTGTTTCAGAACCAATGAGAAGAAAGGGGTGAAAGCCCCCTGATCTGACTAAGAATGCAGCATTCAACAGAGCAATGGAAACCTTGAACTGGCTCTATTGAAGCAAGTTGTAGCTCACCCAGTTGAGGGGTTTGGTAGATTGCTTATAGGATTTTTTTAGTTGCTAAAAGGAATGGAACCATTTTAGTTGCACGTTTTACTGCAGGTTTTTCAAAATTGTTATCTGCTCTGGGCCAAATGAAATAGGGCAACCTGGAAAGCAAATCGGTAAATAAAATGAACAGTACTCCACCAGCTGAACTGAAAACAGAGATTCATATCCAAGCGTTTGCATCCAATGACACCATTTTGTTATGCATGCCAATGGAAAGCAAAGTGAGAGAATGTGTCTCCAGCTGGGGATATTGCATAAATATCTTCCATGTCCCAAGAATTCACTTGTCTTGATCCATGTTTAAATCTTCTTTGGGTTTCTATTGGGGTTAGAGATGTCCTACGATGCAGCATTGTTCCTGAAGAAACACAAATTAAAAGTGACACTGGATTATGTCAGCTAAATACTTGTTGCGTTTATTTTTATTACGACCCAAGGATCAGGATTATGCTTTGTTAGAAGTTCTCATGCTGGAAGGATATCAATTGTAAGTCTTAGATTGTTGAGGAAATTGCTCATTGAACAACATGACCTTCTCTTACTTTGCTTGATTAAAAGCTCCAAGTCAAGCTGAATATGCTGACCTGTGTATTGTTAAGGTGCTGTGGGGGGGGGGGGAACCCCAGTGATTTGCCTGTTTTCCAACCATATGCTTGTGAAACTGGAAACAAGAAAACTATTGGATCAAAATCTCTCTCCCTCCCTTCCTCGTTCTCTCTCTGTACGTATACAGGTAAAAGTTTAGGAAGGACCCCCCATATTTATCAAAAATGTATAGCAAAAAAAAAAAAAACCCCAGTAACTGTGGAAAAGTACAGCATCTAACAAAGGTTAAGCTGATCTATGCAACCATCTTTGATAATATCCAAAAGAGAAGACCATTTCAGACATTACAATAGTGCTTACTGGAGTCCTATGAAGCACATGTGTTGGAAACTCATGCTACTCATAATCCTGACAATATGCACAACTGCTATGTTGTGTGAACAAGGCACCACAGGTATTTTCTGTGTGCATACAGCCAAAACATGTGTGATTGTAAATCTTGGAAAAAAAATCAGATTTTCAGTTTGTAAATAGTGGAGCTGTACACCCAAGGTAAATACATGTGCAGCCCCTGTTCACACAAAATGCCGGCACATATATAGGGTGAATCTATATGCAGTTGGTAGGCTATAGATATACACAACTGTAACGTCTCAAAATGTCTAGATGGATAATGACTCTGATGAGTTCCTCAGTGTGGGATACCTAGAGCAGGGGTGGCCAAACTGTGGCTCAGGAGCCACATGTGGCTCTTTGACATATCTTGTGTGGCTATTGAACCCCCCCACTGTCCTGTTGGCTTGCTTGGAGAAGGCATTTCTCTCTTTAAATAACTTCTCCAAGCCAAGCCAGTTGGTGGCTTGGAGAGTGCATTTAAAGTTAAAGTTACTTTCTTTCCACCTCTCCCCAGTTTATTTGCTTGCTTGCCTTCCTGTCTTGTGGCTCTCCAACATCTGATGTTCATATCTTACAGCTCTCAAACATCTGACATTCATGTCTTGTGGCTGTCAAACATCTGACGCTTATTCTATGTGTCTCTTACATTAAGCAAGTTTGGCCACCCCTGACCTATAGTGTGCCCCACTGCTGAAGACTAGTTGGATGAAGTTTAGCATATGATAAGCTTCCAACCTATGTCAAAGCTTCTAACATCAGATTTAGCCCTTGCTATTGTGAGCAACAAGTATAAAGACAAAGTTGTGTGTGCTGAACAATATTCTGAGGTCATTTCTTTGTTATCTGTATCAGTTTTTAACTTGCTACTATTGATGCATAAAAGTGAAAATAGATAGAGACTCTTTCACTACTGCCCATTACAACCGAGAGTCTAATGTCTTCGCTGGCAAATGTTACAATAATAAACTGCTTTGAGAGAGTATAACAAAGAGGTGCAATCTTGCAAAAGCTAATGAGGCCTGAGATCACTGCAATAAAGGTTTACAGGATTAAGCCTGTAGATTTCAGTGTGACTACAGTTGCCAACTCTGGCCTGGAAAATTTCTGGAGATTTGGGAGTAGTGCCTGACAAGGAGGGAATCTGGGGAGGGATTTCACCAGGCATCTATGGGTTATCATAGACTTTTCCCTCTGAAGCAGCCATTTTCTCCAGGGGAGCTGGTTTGAGTAGTCTGCAAATCAACTGAAGTTCCTTGAGAACTCCAGACCCTACCTGGAGGTTGGCAGCTGTAAGTGTGACAGATGTATATGGTGCTTGCTGGATGATGACCAAAGTATGCTACAAACTGCATATTCCTCCTCCTCCTTTCTGCCCAGTGAATAGAAAATGTTTGTAGTTTGTAATAAAAGAAAATGCAAGGAGGAAGGGGGGAAAACGTTTGCATTTTGCACAGAGAAATGAGCAGACATGTTCACAAATACAAGAAATCTCTTCGCAGCAGCGGCTGTTCTGTAACTTGCAGAAGAATAGCTTATCGTTCAGTGCCATGGAAGAGAGGATGGGGTTTTGTGACTTTCAACCAAATTACGGATTTTTAAAATTGTCCTTTGTTCATCTTTTACTGGCATTATGTTTTTCATGTTATATTATGCTGTTCATGATTTTATAATATCTCATGTATCTATATTTGAGGGGGTAGTGACAAATATTTTTTTAAAAATAAACCATTGTTAAAGACACAGCAACAGGGGCTGGCCCAGCAAACATGCATGACAAATTCTCAATAAAAGAAACCCACCTGTACATCACAACCAAATCATCCAAATAGCAAGGATAAAAGTACTTTTAACAACAGAGAAACACCTGGATGTCGTTTTGACTTCTACTGTATTTCTAGAAGAAATATGAAGATTTAAGGTCAGTTCTTTGACGGGAGGCTCCTGAAACCCTGCGTTTTTAAAAATAAAAATGGAGTGCATCACTGGAAGGATTTCAGAGCAATGAACTGAGTGCAAAGGACGCCTTTCATAGGGGAGTTGGTGCTATTAGAAGATCACTCACATGACTGTTACTTTATGACCATATTTCAACACTGGAATTATGCATTTGATTCAACTCTAGCCAGACATTGATACAGCCCCCGCTTTCAGATCTTCAGAACTCCTGGTGATTAAATCTGAGCGGACAATGCTCCCTTCTGGCCGTGTCAAGGATTAAAAAGAAATCCCAGATGAATAATATAAGGATGAATCTTTCAACTTTGATCTGAAACCACCATGGAGGCCTCGCCATAAAAAAAAACTGTACCACAACTGTAAATTGAGTTGCACAGTGCACAGAGATTTGAATAACGATGCAATTTTTTAAAGCGATGTCTTCACCAGGAATTTAGGAAGTAGTAAACTTCATGCACTGAAGTTCCTATGAATACATCTCTTTTGATGACACACTACATGTATATAAAATAAGTACTTAAGGAACCTCAGACAATGGTGTAGCATTATGCAAACCAACTGACAGCCAATTGCTATACATTAAATTTTGGCTTCCCATCTATGGAAACTGTGATACCCAGGCTTTTTCCTGTTCTCCCTCCCCTCCCATTCTATCACACCAGAGTTGATATATTGCTTAATATAACTACAGCCACCTCAATGGTTTTAGAAGAATGTAATTCTGGTCATAAGAACATACAGGACTGGATCTACATGTTTTTGAGGGGGGGCAACATTAAATATTGATGCCCCCTTTTGGCCCATTCTGTATTATGGTCCCATAGCATACAATGGACCCCATGCCCAATTTGGCGCCCCCCCCCCCCTCCGTTGGCGCCCGGGGCAAGCACCCCCTCTGCCCCCACCCCCTAGATCCGGCCCTGAGAACATAAGAGAAGTCATATTGGATCAGGCCAATGGCCCAATCCAGTCCAACCCCTACTGTGTCACACAGTAGCCAAAACCCAGGTGCCTTCATGAGGTCCACCAGTGGGGCCAGAACTCCAGAAGCCCATCCACTGTGCCCCCCCCCCAAGCATCAAGAATACAGAGCATCACTGCCCCAGATATAGTGTTGTGTCCATACTTGTAGGTAATAGCCACTGATGGAGCATTGTTCCATGATATCCAGTCTCCGCTTTAAGCTGTCAATGCTTGTAGTTCCTGTGGCAGTGAATTCAGTGTGTTTATTACTTTTTGGGTGAAGAAGTACTTCCTTTGATCTGTTCTAAAACTACTGCTCATCAATTTCATTGAGTGTCCAGGAGTTCTTGTATTGTGAGAAAGGGAGAAAAGTACTTCTTTCTCCACTTTCTCTATCCCATGCATAATTTTATAAACCTCTATCATGTCACCCCTCCATTGTCATTTCTCAAAGCTAAAGAGCCCCAACCTCTTTAACCTTTCTTCATAGGGAAAGCGTTTCATCCCCTTAATCATTTTAGTTGTCCTTTTTTTTTTTACACCTTTTCCAATGCTATAATATCTTATGTGTAGTGATCAGAATGGTACACAGTATTCCAAATGAGGCTGAACTGTAGATTTGTACAGGAGCATTATGATACTGGCTGCTTTGTTTTCAGTTCCCTTCTTGATAATCCCACCCCCCACAATTTTTTGCCTTTTTTATTGCAGTTGCAACACTGAGTCAACATTTTCAGTGAGTTATCTACCATGACTCCATGATCTCTCTCATGGTCAGTTACCTCTAATTTAGACCCTATCAACATGTATTTATAGCTGAGATTTTTGGCTCCGATGTGCATTACTTTGCATTTGCCCATGTTGAACCTCATTTGCCACATTGATGCCCACTTGTCCACTGCTGACAGATCCCTCTGGAGTACTTCACAGTCCTCCCTGTTGTCCCCCATCCTGAACAACTTGGTGTCACTTGCAAATTTAGCCACTTCACTGTTTACTTCCAATTGCAAATCATTAATGAACAAGTTAATAAACACTGGACCTAGTACCGAGCCCTGTGGTTCCTGACTGCTTACCACCTTCCTCTGTGAAAACTACCCATTTATACTCACTCTGATTCCTGTTAATTAACCAGTTTCTAATTCACAAGAGGACTGGTCCTCTTATCCCATGACTGTTGAGTTTACTCAAGAGCCCTTGATTAGGAATTTTATCAAAAGCTTTCTGGGAGTCTAGGTAAACAAAATCTATTGGGTCACTCTTTTCCACATGTTTGTTCACTCCATCAAAGAACTCTAAAAGGCTAGTGAATAGAGTTGCTTGGTCCAACTCAGAAACTTTCTGGGGATTTTGAGGTGGGGCCTGGAGACTTCCCCATTCCCTAAAAGAAATAAAAATACAACAGTGCAGTTCCCCTGAATGCAGTCTTTATTTCTTCATCCCCCAGGAGCTGCACTTCTACTAAATGAAAGTGGAACACACACACACTCACAAAGCAGCCAAAATAACAGTTTGCAAGCACACACTTGTTGTGATCTCACTAGAGCAATTTACTCACAGAAATTACTGAATGTAACTATCTGCTGTACTTCATCAGCTGTGTTTCAGACTAACAAGAAAAACAAAAGGAAAGTTTTCCTCCATCCCATAATCGGGTTCTAGTTAACTGCACTTTACTATACTCATGACTTCTGAAATGAATGCAAAACAAATTGAGGGACTGTGCTTTCTTACTTTTTCACAGCTTCACACTCAATGGGAAGAGTCATGTGGTTCTGCTTGTTCACCTGCCCATCCAGCTTGCCTCCTACTGAGATTTAAAGGCACACACACACCTTCCAAAACATGAGCCAAGTTTCTTCTAAGCATGCCAAGATTTAGAGGCACATGGTGGCTGTTGGGGCAGGGTATCTCCCCGCCAGTCAACTGGCTGGCAGTGGGGATGAGCCTCAAAAACCAGGGGACCCCCTGGTGGGAACTGGGGGTTGGCAAGCCTATTAGTGAGACAAGATCTTCCCATGTAGAATCCTTGCTTTTGCTGATTCTTCCTCAATAGCTTTTGTTCATCCATGTGCTAATTCTGTCTTTGATACCGGATTCCACCAACTTACCCAGTATTGAGATCTGATTGGTCTATAATTTTCTGGATCTCCTCTGGAACCTTTTTTTTTTTTTAAAGATGGGGGCTACATTAGCTACCCTCCAGTTCTCAGGAATGAAGGCAGATTTTAGTGATAGATTACATATTTTTTTGTCAGGAGATCCACAAGATCCATGCTTGGTATGTGGGAGTAGAATCATAGAATCATAGAGTTGGAAGGGACCTCTAGAGTCATCTAGTCCAATCCCCTGCACAATGCAGGAATCTCACAAACACTTCCCCCTAAGTAGGTGAGATAGGTGACTGCCTTGGGTGTCACCTCATCTACGGGGCATCACTGGGCGGCCCTTCCCCCCACCCACCTGTTCTTGCCTTAAAGGGGAAAGCAGCCAGGTGGCATAGCTTCTCTGAGCTTGGCTTCCCTCATGAGGGAAGCCAAGCTCAGAGAACAACCCCACACACACTCGGCTGCTCTGCCTTAAAAGGGAAAGAAGCAGTGCACAGCCCCTGTTCAGCCTTCTCAGGTCCTTTTACATCTATTTACCTTTTACATTTATTTACCTCACACGGACTAGCCTTTGGCAAATAAAATGCAAGTTGGTGATATATTACTTAATATAACTACAGCTAACTCAATGGATTTAGCAGGATGCAATTCTGATCATAAGAACATAAAAGAAATCACGTTGGATCAGGCCAATGGCCCATCTAGTTCATGGACTAACCTTCCACCACTTCTTACCTTTTATGTCACGGGCTGAGACCGGGTCAGGCAAAGTCCAGGGACAGTCCAAGGTCTGTAGCTGGTGAGCAAAGATGGTCCAATGCGCCAAAACCGAATCACAGTCCAGGTATCGCAGGTCAGAGGTTCAGAAGCCGAAGTCAGGGGGTCCAGAAGTCAAAGCCAAAGTCAGGGAGTCCAGAAGCCAAAGTCAAAAGCCGAAGTGGATGCTGGAACGTCAGCCCTCTGCTGGCTGTTGCCCATTTGGGCTAATTGCTGGCTCAGAGAGGCAGCCAGGATCCTGCTGAGACTCAAGCATCCTTACTCCAGAAGGGCCAGAATCCTTTCAAAACGCAGGGCTCAGGGAGCGTCTTGCTCGTGAGCGTGCCGCCCTCCTCCGGTCACGCACACGAGCCACCCGAGAGGGCAAGGCAGGGCTTGGATCTTCTCCAGCAGGAGGCAGGGGCACTGGTGCAGGTGGCAGGGGCACAGTTTCTTCTGCAGGGTCCCCAGCACCCATGACATTTTACACCTTAATTTCACTTCTTACTTTTTACTTACTGTGTTCCATTACATTGTTTGTTAACCATGCAGAGCCTTTTTTATACCTATTTGTGCCTTTCCTAACCTGTGGCATACATTTTATCTGAGCTTCTAGGATTGTGATTTTAAATAGTCTCCATGCTTTCTGAAGAGATTTGACACTCGTTACCTTTCCTTTCAGTTTCTTCTTACAAGTTTCTTCCCACATTTGAGAGAAGTTACCCCTTCTAAAGTTAAACGTGATTGTGTTGGCCCTTTGGGGCAACTCCCTGTTTACATAAATGTTAAACTTAATAGTGTTATGGTCACTATTCCCAACTAGGGCAATCACATTTTCATCTCTCACCAGATCTTGAGCATTACTTAGGACCAAGTCCAGGATTGCCTCTCCCCTCGTAGGTTCAGTGACCATCTGTTTCATGGCACAGACAATGAGAGTATCTAGAAAACTGAACACATAGGCTGAGAACAGACAGGCATTCTGGGACGGCTTGGAGGCATCCTGAATCAGGGCGGCTCAAAAAGAGCTGTCCCAACACCTCTGCACTCTAAACCGCACGGTGCCCCCATCCCGTCTGTGCGGTGGCTGGGTGCCTTCGCATGGGAAGGCGCCCCAGATGCCAGATTACCATTTTTTCCCTTGGGGGGCAAGCGCTCATGCGCACAAGCTCTCCAGCACTCTGAATGGCTCTGAATGGGACTAGCTTAGGGTGGCTTGGGAGTTCCACACTGCTAAGTTGCCTCGCTTGCGCCCTTCCCTGTCCAGACTGCAGGGAGGCAACTGATGGCCAGCTCAAAGATTTTTGAGCTGGTCTCAAATGCCTGGAGGACGGGAGGAGGATGGCTGGCATATGTTGCCATCTGTGCAGATTTTTTTGGGTCGACTTCAGAGGCGTCTCTGAGTCAATCCAAAGTGCCAGTCTGTAATCAGCCATATTGACCAAATCACTGTGTGGGTTGTTAAAATCGCCTATTATGACACAGTTATTTTGTCTAGCTGCTTTCCTTAATTTTTGCTGTTTTTAAACCATCCTCTAGTCTTTGATCTGGTGGGTGATAAGAAGCTCCCAGAGTTAAGCTTCCTTTTGGGCACACTATTTCTACCCATGTTTCTGTAAGTGAATATTTCTCTTATATTTTCAATCTTTTTGTTGTTGTTCAGCCGCACAGTCGAGTCCGACTCTTCGCGACCCCATGGACAATCTTACTGGACTGTATGCATACAGTCTGTATGGACTGACATACAGAGCCACTCCACTTCTGATCCTTCCTGCCCTATCCTTCCATTCAGGATACAGAAGGATGTAATTCTGATTAGGATTATTATTTATTTAGGCGATTTATATACTGCCCCTACAGAATCCTGTGCAGGCTGGTTCACAATTAAAAAAAAAAAAAAATCCACAGTGTTATAATAGGAACTTGTGGAAATCTTATTGGCTACTAAAAGTTCTAAAAGATCCCAGCTGTTTGTGAGAACTCGATAGCTTTTTTTACATATTATACAACCTGGATCTAGAGGCCCTAACAGCAACAACCCCAGCAGCCATTTTAACTACCACAAGACAGCTTATTCTTCCCAAAGACCACCAAGAGGCAGATGGCCTGTCCTCCACAAATTTATTCCTTCTTAACCATATCATCCTTCAGGCTTGCCAGGTTGGGACATTCCAGGATATTGGGAGTGGAGCCTGGGGAGGGCAGAATTTAGGGAGGAGAAGTACTTGCAAGGTACAATGCCATAGAGTCCACTTTTCAAAGCAGCTATTTTTTTTCCCAAGGGAACTGATCTCTGTCCTCTGGAGATAAATTGTAATCCTAGGAAATCTGCAGCTGCCGCCTGGAGACTGGCAACCCTACTTGTAACTGATTACCACACATAGAACCATAATAACAATAGCATACATTATCAATATTTTAAAAGACATTGGCATAAAAACAACACAAAACAACTGGTAACCAAATTTAAAGCCCTATATTGCTAGAGACCAGGATACCTAAAGTACCGGGTACTATCATACAAGTTTATATGACCACTAAGGACATCTTTAAAAGCCCTGGTTCAGGTACCCCTCCCGCCACACACAACTTCTGAATTAAGAGTAGAATTTCTTTGCCATTGCACTATGGAAATAATTCCCCAGAATATTTGTCTGTTCCCTTCTGTCATGGTTTCCATCACTGGGTGAAGACTTTGTTTTGTTTTGTCTAGTGTTTGTTCCTTCAGTGATCCCTTCCCTCTGGCCTATGCTTTAATTACTGTTTTTATGAGCTTTTATTACATAGTGTAGTTTGGTTTTAATTGTTTTTATGTATTGTTTTTTAATGGTGTTTTAATAATGTTTTGTCCAGTTAGCCACATTGGTGGTCCTAATCAAGCAGAAAGGAGGCATACATTTTAAAAATAATAAGGTTTGGGTTTTTTTGCTGGACACACCAGAGCCTCTAAAATGACAGCCTTTCCATGACAGCCTGCCAAGGTCTCAGTCATAATCCAGTTTTTGCTGCCTATTTAGGACTTTTAAAACAGGGCTGGTGGTTTGTCAAATGCCTTGCGAGCACAATGTATGGCTGATGAGCTATAATTGGGGGCTCTGGCCCAGTGGTAGAACATCTGCTTGACATGCAGAAGATCCTGGGTTTAGTCTGCAGTATCTCCACTTAAAAGGATCAAGTAGTAGGTGATGTACAAGACCTCTACCTGAGACCCTGGAGAGCAGCTGCCAGTTGGAGTACACAATACTGACTTTGATGGACTGATGGTCTGATACAGTGAAAAGTAGCACCACACATTCATTTATCTTCAGAGGTCAATTGCTCAGGCCTGTATTAAGAGAAAGCAGCATTTGCCTAATAGGTAAATACACCTTTGTCTGGAAACATCTTATATTATGGGGAAGAGGGTCTCTTTAAGGCATTTTCTCATAGCCCAAAGTGAATAGAGCTGGCTATTCCTCCTTAGAAATGTACTTCTTCCTATTTGCTAAGCAAGATTTTATCAGTTGCTGAACAGTATGGAGGGTATTTATTTCTCCAGATGCAGAGGATAAAGGAGTCTGGCTCCAATCACAGGTTTGATGTGAATTGTGTGCGGTGTGTACTTTCCCCTTAATACCTAAGCAGCTCCTAAATCCTGCTGTTCTTCCAATTAGCAGATGACAAGAAGCAGACATCCTCCTGCCAACATGTGTCTGATGGCAGATGGACCAAGCCACTAAAATATTGGCGGCCAGGCAAAACTTTCATCTGTTTTGTTTGAAATGGGCCATATCGGCTGTTTTGCACCCTGTCATTCTCAAACATTCTGCAGTGTATGAGACAAATGAGGATGGTCAAAAGATATAAAGCATGTGCATAATAAAAAAAATAAGAGGGGAAACACAGTCTCTAAATCCTAGGGAAATTGAAATGAATGTCAATTGCCATTCCAGAAATCGCATGGATATATATGAAAGTCAAGCAGTTCTGTGGGTGGCTGAATGACTGGAAATGGAGTTAATGGGAAAATCAAATGTTAATGGCATGCATCCAGCCAAGCAGTTCCTCTGACTGAATGACATTTCTGTTTGTGGAGGGGGGCAATGATTTCCACCCATTCTTCCCTCTTACTGCAGACCCCCACTGCTATGCTGTTTTTGAGGGTCTGCTGACCTCCCAGGAACAACATTTCATGGGGCTCAGTGGGATGTAGCACTGGAGGAAGCTGCGAAGTCCCACTTTGCGCAGTCTGCAGATGGTTGGATGCATGCCACCTCCTTCAGCACCACGGCAAATCTAGCAATGAGTAAGACACGTAAATGAAAGTATTGTTGGAGAATTATGTTGACTGGCTGTTGGAAGATGGACATGATGATGTCATTGCAGTGTCCAGCAGTTGATGGGATCCAGCTAGAAATGTTGGGAAACCAGTCAAGCCATATACGAAAGGGGAAAGGAGCTTCACTGTTATCCAAATTGGAGGTCTCCAAATTAATTTGAGGAATTAGCAAAAGTGGAGATGGTAACTAGGAGATCTCTACCAATGTCTACAGGAATTGTTCCCTCAGAACTATCTCAAATAAACCAGACTGTTGTACAAAAGGAAATGTGTTTTATTATAAAACGAATAAAGAATAAAACATACACATGGGGAAACACTCTAACTAAGAGGAAAATAAAAAGGGAGTAATGAGCAAAGTGATTTGGGAAGCGCAAGAGCCATGGAAGTAAGAAAAGGAACTGGGCAGCATTTCCTGGAGAGGAAGACCTACACACAAGTAGGGGCATGATGTTTGACATTGAGGAACACACACTCTGCACTGGGCAGAGTGTGTCCAGTTATACGAAAAATTGACTCTGGGGCCATCTGACATTTGTGCCTCCAACACAATAGCATGGTTGGCTTTTCAGAGGTAAAACAATGTGTCAGAAGAGGTTTGATGGCTTTCCCAGGAATAGACAAAGAGCTGAAGAAATTCATGACAGTTTGCATGAGTGCAACCAAGGGTGTGTGATGAACTGGTTTGGTGTAAACTGAGAGTGTTAATGTTTCTCTGATGACCTTTAAATATGGGATGGGAGAGGCTATATGAATAGCCCATAAGTGAGTAAGGGAAAGCAGAACTAGGTGTGGGGAGGGGTTCTCAGGAAACCTATTATTGAGATAAAGTATCTCCTTTTAGGGCAATGGGAGATCCATTAGCAAGTCAGCTACCCTGAGTCACCTACCCAAAATAGTTTCCCAGGCTTGTCTCTGGCCAATATCCATTTTGTTTGCTCCAGCTCCATTTTTTCCCACTTCCAGGCCAGACTGTATAGTACACACATGCTTGTGTGTGTGTGTGTGTGTGAAATTAAAGAGGGCTGTCTGGTTTCAAACTGCCCTTCTGCAGGAGAGGTCTGGCTGCTAACATCACAGTGAACCACAAACTGAACTACTAAGGAAAGTCTTTGACCTGATATAGGTTTGGATCCATTGGATTTTTCTGTGCATGCAAGGATTTTCAGCCACATAACACGCCTTTCTCACTGTCCACCTCACATGGCAGCCCCCAGTGCCCTCTGAAATGCTTGGGGGAGGGAGGAGCAGGAATAGTATTTCAGGGGCTATGTTGAACTGCAGCAGGACAGCAGAGGTGAGAAAGTCTCGATCTTTGTGCGATAAATTCTACTGGATTCATCCTACCAATTTGGGACAGCATGGAAGGATACTTCTGCCCCTTTCTCTCTAGCCAGTCAGTCCCTTTTGCTAGAAAGGTCATAAACAAAGAGGATCTCCTGATCTTCACGCTTTTACCTATCTCTATGGGTAACCCCATGACCAATCTACTTGGGAGAAGAAAGGGAGAATAACACAAAGCAGCAACCTGCCCTTTGCACATGGGAAGGATGGAAATCCCTACAGTTGTGCAGTGTGTGTCTTGCTGCTAAACTTAGGAGTAGCTCAGTGAATGGATTCAGATGTTGGTCACATCCTCTGTTACTTGAAGCTGATGGGTCAAGCCAAGGGGCTTTTATTGTCTTGAGTGCTCTGATTTTTATTAACTAATTAAATTACTGAGTGATAACTCGCCAAAAAGACATCCTGTAGTGATGCAATCCATGAATCAGCTCGTTGTTCTTTACTATTCCATTCTACTTCTGAGACCAACTGAGTGCAAGGGGATTTCCCTGCAGAGCTCTTTGCTGACAGGAGTAAGAACTATGCAGTGCACAACAATGCTGGGTGGTCTGCAGGGATCAACTTCCAGAAGTGCACTCCGTGAAGAGTTTCCACAGGGAAGGCCCCACAGCTCGTTGTTCAAACACATCTCTTTGCTTGCTAAAGGCCTCTGATTTAATTCCTGACATCTCCAGTTGAGAGACAGCAGGGCTGGAGAAAACCTGGGGAACTGCTGCTGTCAGTCAGAGAAGATAGTATTAGGCTGGTGGACCAACGGCTGGATTCTATGACAGGTTCACTAAATGGCCTTAGCTCTTGCACATGCTGTGCTCAATTCATATTACACCTGTGAAGTGCACATAATAACCACTACACCAATAGGCTTCCCTCCAACCTATTTTCTTGGAAAGGAATGGTCTTGGAGGGGTTCTATTTGGCTTGTTGGTATAGTAGTTAGGAGCAGGGTTTTTTTTTTAGCAGAAATGGACAGGAATGCAGTTCCAGCAGGCTTGATATCAGGGGGTTTGGCCTAATATGCAAATGAGTTCCTGTTGGGAGAATGGAATGCAGCGGCCTGCCTCTCAGCTGCTGTGGGGCACTGTGCACATGGTATACTATCACTGAAGGACTTTCTCTGCTCATTTTTTTTTATCTCAATCCAAAGTGAAGAAGATAAGAAGAGACTGGATTTATACCCTGTCCTTCATTGGAGTCTCAGAGTGTCCTACAATCTCCTTTCCCTTTCTCTTTCTACAACGGACACTCTGTGAGGTAGGTGGGACTGAGAGAGCTCTTTTGAGAACTGTTTTTGATAGAACAGCTTTGTGAGAACTGTGGCTAACCAAAGGTCACCCAGCAGCTGCATGTGGAGGAGTGGGGAATTAAACTCAGGTCTTCTAGATTAGGTGGTGGTCTCTATTGCCCTCCACAACTTTGGACCTATTTACTTAAAAGACTGCCCCTCATAGTACGAACCTATGTATAATTTTTGGTCAACCCAGCAACCTTTGGAAGTTATGCCACCCCACCACCACGATACAATCTTCTGCCTTGCTCTTTCTCAGGGACCACATTGCCCTAGCCATCTTTGACAGGCTTATGTTTCATTGTGATTATTGAAAATGATTCATTCATGGCTGTTCTGGGTATGTCAGCTGAAGCACTGACAAATCGTTATATTTCGTTGTAGCTTGGGGTTGCATTGTTTTCTTTTTTTTTTATCCTGGTCTACCTGTATCCTACCACTTTCCTCAACAAACCCTTCTGAAGCCTGTCTACCTTTGTCATTGTGTCCCTCCAATGGATGAAGACATTCCCTCACTGACCCTCATTCCTGTTTATAAGTTTCAATAAATGAGAGATACGTGTATGTGGTGTGTATGTATTTTTAAAGCTGGTTTTAATGTTTTGTTTGTTTGCTGCCTTGGGGACCCAAAGGTGGCACAAAAGATTCCCAATAAATTAAATAATAATAATAAAGCTTCCTCCAATTTAAATGGCTCTTCCTCTGCGAGAAGATCCATTTATATTGGCAGGAGGCACCTTGTGCTGGAGGAAGCCTTCAGACTTGGCTGTGTGGAATATTATGATCCAGACTACCATATTGTACATTCCCCTGAACATGTGACAAGGCAGGATAGAAATGGACAAATAAGCAAGCAAGCAAACATACATAAAAAATGTACAGGGTAACTATAGTAAGCCAGTTTGCCTCAGTCACACACCATCTGGAAGATGGGGATCACAGACTCCTGCAACTTGCTCTACTACACAGGGCTACCCTTAAGTCTGCTCTAGAAACTTCAACTGGTCCAGAATTTATTTATTTATTTATTTATTTATTTATTCCGGGATTTATATCCCGCCCTTCCCACGAGTGGCTCAGGGCGGCTTACAACAGACAACAAAACAATAAAATCGGAATAAATTAGTTACATTTAAAATCAAGCATTTAAAAACCTAAAAACCTTAAAATTAGTATTAACTATACAGTTATCACAGAAATCTAGAAAGCTACATTTATCCAGTCAGGGGTAGGCTAACCGGAAGAGGGTCGTCTTACAGGCCCTGCGGAACTGAGTAAGATCCCGCAGGGCCCTCACCTCTTCCGGTAGCTGGTTCCACCACATAGGGGCCGTTGTAGAGAAGGCCCTGTCTCTCGTTGTCTTGAGACACACTTCCTTGGGCCCGGGGATGTTGAGAAGATTTTGGGTCCCAGACCTCAGTACTCTCTGGGGAACGTGTGGGGAGAGACGGTTCCTCAGGTAGGCAGGTCCCACGCCTTATAGGGCTTTAAAGGTAATGACCAGCACCTTGTACCGGACCCGGTATGTTATTGGGAGCCAGTGCAGAGCCCGAAGACCCGGCCGAATGTGCCCCCATCTTGGGAGGCCCAATAACAGCCGGGCCGCGGCATTCTGCACCAGCTGCAGTTTCCGGGTCCGGCACAGGGGCAGCCCCATGTAGAGGGCATTGCAGTAATCCAACCTCGAGGTGACCGTAGCGTGGATCACTGTTGCTAGGTCGTCGGGGTCCAGGAAGGGGGCCAACTGCCTTGCCCGTCTAAGATGAAAAAACGCGGACTTGGCAGTGGCCGCTATCTGGGCCTCCATCTTTAGGGACGGCTCCAGTAGCACCCCCAGAATATGACAGTGTGGGTCCTTACTGGAACACCCCTGACATCACATATACAACTTGTGCTTCACCAGCCGCCTTGGCTCCAGATTAAGTATTGAATCAGGTCCAAAGTTCTGGTACTTAACTTTAAAGCTCTATATGGTCTTGGCTTTGCATATCTATGGAACCACCTCTCCCTATATTTCCCTCAGAGAGCTTTACACTCATCTGGTAACAACTTTCTGATCTTCCCTGAACCCAAAACAGTTTGGCTGTCCTCAGTCAGGACCAGGGCCCTCTTGGGCCTGTACCCAACTTGACGAAACTCTTTTTCTAATGAGACTTGAGCCCTGAAGGACTTGGCTCAGTTCCTCAGGGCCTGTAAGACCAAGATGACCCACTGGGCATATAGCTGAGGATAGCAACACGTATGCCTCCCCAGTTATTCACCTATGATTGATTCATGGGGTGCCATCTGATAGAAGAAGATATTGGTCAGAGTGGTCACAATCTCCTTTACCTTTCATCCCACACACAACAGATACCCTGGAGGTAGGTGGGGCTGAGAGAGCTCTTACAGCAGCTGCCCTTGCAAGGACAACTCCTACAAGAGCTATGGCTGACCCATTCAGCAGCATGTGGAGGTCCCTAGGCAGCTGAACTCTTGGGAGGCCCCTCACAAATTATCTGAGTCAGAGCACCCGCCCTGCCACCCATGGCCTCTACTGCAGCCTGAAGGCACCTTCTCAACCCCCCCCCCCCTTGACAAAGCTGCAGGGGAGAGGCAGAGAGAGGCAAACTTGGTGTCGACACCAGCAGCAGCCGCACCAGGCAAGTTGGGCAAAGAGTGGCTCAGTTGCTGGCTGTGCATGCAAGCTGGGAGGGCTGCAAGCAGGGGGAAAACCAGGGGGGGGGAAGCTGGCCTGGAGCTCTTAAAGGCATGGGGGCTCATAGGCCAGTGTTTACTAGGCCTAACTGTTAATCCAGCCCTGCCAGCAGCTGCAAGTGGAGGAGTGGGGAATCAAACCTGGTTCTCCCAGATTAGAGTCCGCATACTTAACCACTACACCAAACTGGTTATTAGGTTTTATACTGTAAGAGACTGGGTTTAAATATGTAAGATTTAACAGTAACCTGCCAATATTACTGGATGTTGATTCCATCGTATACTCAATAGTTGGAAGCTCCCCGCCCAAGCCCTCAAAAGAGTCACCAAGCTGGCTAACAATTAAAAACAGAGAATTAAAACACATAATAAAAGCAACAATAGAAGATGTGTGTAAAAGCATAAAACCAACAATTAAAACGTTGTGTGACAAAGTGAGACTTTGTTTAACTTTCCCACTCCCACTCAAACAGGCCTTCTCCTTTTTGGCATGCAGCAGCTCAGCTATGAATAGGAGTGAAATATGCAAGAACAATGAGAATGGGAGAGGGGGGAGCGCTAAAGGAAGAAAAGAACAACAGCAAACCAAGAAAGTAATACTAAATTACATAATTTATATTGTTTACTCTAACTGCATAGTAATTTGAAGTGACAAACCTATCCTGTGATAGATTTGTTCAGTGAAGTCTTCATGTGGAAGCAATTTAATTTGCACTGCAGATGCAAACACAAAGACAAGAAATATTCTTGTCAAAGTAACACTGTTCAATAGCTTTTTAATTACATTTTTTAGAATGAAAAACAAGTCCATTGTGGCTTGGGTTTGTGTGGATCAGAAATTGCTAAGGGCTGTCAATTAATTCAAAAAATGTCAGAACAAAACATTTAGCACATGAAAGCTTATACGCAGAATTAAGCTTTGTCGGTCTTAAAGGTGCTAATGGACTCAAACTTTGTTCTATTGCTTCAGACCAACATGATGACCCATTTGAATAAATAAAAATAGGTTGCCAATTTGTTAGGATTGCCAGACCTGCGCTGGAATATTCCCGGAGATTTGAGGGTGGTGCTTGCACTGCCAGCGCATGGGAGTTGACCAGGTAGGTGTCAAGCATGCGGAGTCAATGACGAGTAGAAGTTGCTACAAAGACTACGTTTATTGATAGACCGATACTGTAGCATAGACAGTTCTTGAGAAGAATGAAACTGATACATTGATACAATTCTTTTGAGGCTTACTTCAAAGGGATTCCAAGGGATGGGGTTGCGGGGTAGCATTCACTCATAAATGTCTAGGTTCCCATACCGTTATCAGGACTTCGTCCTTGCTTTCTCCAGATGGCCTATACTCCCTTCACGGGATGTATGAGAAAGTGCTGATTACTTGGTTTCAGTTCTCACTACTTCTAACTGCTAGCCATAAAGCGGGACAGGGGGAAGGGAAAGAATAATAAGGCAACATGGTTGTGCCCTCCATGACACTTTCCAGTCCAGGCTTAAGTAGGGCCCTAAAACAATCAATTAACACTGAAATTTTACTCATGCTTGACATATTGCCCCTCCTAAAATCAGCCCCGGGGCTTCTGAGGAAAGGCTTTATGAAATTTATTTACTAAATCAGGAACTAACACATCTTTCTCGGCTACCCATTCATTTTCACTGGCTGGGAAATGTTTCCACTTAATCAGATAATACAATATTCCACGTTTCAATTTTGAATCTAAAATCTCTTGCACCTCATGATGACTCTGATTCCCAATCTGGAAAGGTTGTAGAGCTTGTGGTCGAGGGTGCCAAGAAGAACCACCCAGGTCTCTTTGCAGAAGACGGCAATGAAAGACAGGGTGTAATCTATAGGCCAATTTCTTGGACGGTTGGTTCAAGGGGAGTTTTTGGGTTGACACCAATACAGAATCCCCCACTTTAAAATTCCACACCGGTACATGAGACTTGTCATACTGCTTTTTATACGCTTCCTTCGCCAGCTCCAGATTCTCTTTGATCACTTTCCAGCCACTCCCTAGCTTCCCCCACCATTGTTCGAACAAGGTGGGGTTGCGGGTTTGATCACCCCCTGGCAGGAGAGGAACAGGCTTCCCCTCATATCCATTCATGATCTGAAAAGGGGAAGCTTTGGTTGAGCTGTCACGCTGTTGTTGTAACCATACTCTGCAAATGGCAAAAGATCCACCCAGTTGGACTGTTGGTGGTTCACATAGCACCGTAAATACTGTTCCAACAAATCGTTCACGTGTTCCGTCTGTCCGTCCATTTGAGGATGGTAGGCGGAGCTCAATCCCTGTTCTATACCAGATAGTTTACAAAACTCCCGCCAGAAGTTGGCAACGAACTGCGGGCCCCTGTCACTAATGACCTTATCAGGGAATGAGTGTAATTTCACAATATGGTGGAAAAATAGATAGGTGAGCCTCTTGGCAGTGGGCAACTGCGCACAGGGAACAAAGTGCGCCTGTTGGAAAAGGTGTCTACTACTACCAGAATCACTGTCTTGCCCTGTGAGATTGATAGTTCGACTATGAAATCCATTGACACCATGGACCAAGTGTGAGTAGCCGTCTCCAAAGGTTTCAGTAGTCCCGGGGGCTTCCCCCCCCTTCTTTTGGCCATAAGGCAGATGGGGCAGGAAGCCACGAACTCCGAAACATCCTTTTTCATAGAGGGCCACCAAAAATGCCTACTAATTAGGTGGAGTGTTTTAACGTACCCGAAGTAGCCAGCTAGCTTGTTAGAATGACAAAATTGTAAGACCTCTGACCGTAGGCTTTTTGGTAGGTACAGCTTACTCCCCTTATACCAGAGCCCATCCTCCCCTTTCTGTACGTCTCTTGGTTGGTCTTCTCCCTCTTTTTCGGTCTCGATGGCCAAATGCTCTCCCCCCCACCCGTTTGGCCACAGTTTCTGCTGAGTTTTAAACCTAGTGGTCACAATCGCAGTCACCTGAGTGGAGGGAATCAGCGAGTCCACCACCTCCTCCTTTTGGCTATTATGCTGAGGAAGGCACGAAAGAGCGTCAGCCAAAAAGTTCTTCGTTCCAGGAATATGCCTCAGCACAAAGTCAAATTTGGAGAAAAACCCTGCCCACCGGATTTGTTTTTCACTGAGTTTTCTCAGGCCAGTAAGCGCCTCTAAATTTTTGTGATCGGTCCAGATTTCAAAGGGCACTTTGGCGCCTTCCAACCATGATCTCCATGTTTTCAAAGCATAAGTCACAGCGAAAGCTTCCTTATCCCAGACTGACCAGTTTCTCTGCTCTTGGGAAATTTTTTTAGAAATATAGGTGCAAGGATTAAGCCTCCCTTCCTCATCTTTCTGCATGAGGATGGCTCCGACGGTGACGTCGGAGGCATCACATTGCACAATGAAGGATTTCAGCTCATTAGAGTGGCTCAGAACCGGTTCACTGGTAAACAGCCGTTTGAGTTTTTTGAATGCCTCCTGACATTTCTGTGTCCAATTTAACCTCGCCCCCGGTTTCTTAGTGTCAGGGCCCTTCCCTTTGGTTTTTAGTAACTCCGTGAGGGGTAGCATGATCTGGGCAAACCCAGGTATGGGGTTGCGGGGTAGCATTCACCCATAAACTATCATAAATGTCTAGGTTCCCATACCGTTATCAGGACTTCGTCCTTGCTTTCTCCAGATGGCCTATACTCCCTTCACGGGATGTATGAGAAGGCTGATTACTTGGTTTCAGTTCTCACTACTTCTAACTGCTAGCCATAAAGCAGGACAGGGGGAAGGGAAAGAATAATAAGGCAACATGGTTGTGCCCTCCATGACACTTTCCAGTCCAGGCTTAAGTAGGGCCCTAAAACAATCAATTAACACTGGAATTTTACTCATGTTTGACAGTAGGTGGCCACCTTGGGCACCACCTGGCTACCAGCTACGTTCACCAAACAGATTGGGAAAATTCATAGAATATCAGTATTAACACTAATTCCCTCTTGTTTTTCTCCCATTCCTCAAATCATCGGGGGGGGGGGGGTGGGTTGAGGCTGAAGGCAGGGCTTCTACCAGAGATGGGCAAATGGCAAGCCTACTAATTATCAATCTTTTAGTTAATTAACTACATTTAAATAAATGTACATCTTACCAAAATTCCATATAGCTGTCTGTTGGAGGACACTGAAGGAAGTATAGCTATTTTTACCAGGACTGTTACACCCCCCCCCCAAAAAAAAAGTTTTGTGGTCCCTTAAAGTCTAATACAGAAGTCCCCAGCATAGCTCCCAACAACACCTTAACTGGCTTTTTTTCGAAAGTGGAGGGGGACACTTTTGGTTGGTCAGTGATGATCTGATTGTCTATGCAGATTAAAATAATGTTGTTTTAGCCATCGCACAGTTACTTTTATTCTCTGTCTTGTTTCTCTGCTCCAGTGTATTTTTTAAATTATGCTCCTCATTCCTGCACTTGGACTTCCTCCGAGTGTGAAAGTGGGTTTCTTTTCCATGGCAGCCATTTTGTGGTTGTGTCCTTTACCCTGTGTTAGGACTGCAAAAGTGCCCACAGTTTCAAAAAGGTTGGGGACCCCTGGTCTAACAAATATATTGTTATTGTGGGAGAAGGTTTCATGAGTTAGATACACATGGGTATAGTATCAACAGTGCAACATTTCTCGATCCAGACATAAAACAACACAGTAAGGAACAGCATAAAGGAATATGAAGAGTGTCTATAACATCCTGTAAAGCAATCCTCAAACTTAGTTCTAGGACAAATCAAATCCATGCGATCTTAGGGCAAGTCCACAAATAACCAGTTCCCTAGCCCTGTAAAATATACAGTAAGCTTTAAATTCAACAAAGCAAGGGCATTGTTCTAATTGTGACCTCCCCCACCTAAGTCCTAAGGGAAATCAACCCAGACTGTACCTTGGAAAGTCAGATGCTGAAGCTGAAGCTCAAATACTTTGGCCACCAAATGAGAAGGGAGCACTCACTGGAGAATATCCTGATGCTGGGAAAGACAGAAGGCAAAAGAAGAACGGGACGGCAAAAGATGAGATGGCTGGACAGTGTTACTGATATAACAAACACAAATTTGAGCAGACTTCAGAGGATGGTAGAGGACAGGAGGGCCTGCAGTGACTTTTTCCACAGGGCCGCAAAGAGTCGGACTTGACTGTGTGACTGAACAACAACAACCACCTACCACAGCATGCCAACCCTCTTTTTTTTCCTTATGGGATCATGGCGGCACCTCCCTCACCACCAAAAGTGGGTAGATCAATGGATATCCTAAATCTATCTGGGAAATGAATGGGATGTGCTACTATCCCTGCCTAGAATGTGTTTCTATCCCTATGCTCATTTCCATACTCTGCATCTAAACTCTGACTGTGTCTGACTGCTGGTTGGCCAAGTTAGTAGGAATGAACATTGCCTCTCCTTCTATTGTTTATTTTTTGTATCAGTCACAATGCAGCAGAACCTTGCTGGTCTTTTGATTGTAATAAACCTGGTTTGATTTGAATGCAGCAGAATTTTTTCTGGTGCACTGCCAACCAGTCACTCTACTCTCATGCAGGGCTCTGACACATGAAACTACATGAAGAACAAACTTGGGTAGAACCAAGAAGGTCATAAAATAATAATAATAATAATAATAATAATAATAATAATAATAATAATAATAATAATAATAATAATAATAATAATAATAATAATAATAATAATAATAATAATAATAATAATAATAATAATAATAATAATAAAATTTTATTTATACCCTGCCCTCCCCACCGAGGCAGGCTCAGGGCGGCTGTGTGTGTGTGTGTGTGGGGGGGGGGGTTACAGTGTGTGTGTGTGTGGGGGGGGGTTACAAGTAATATTTACATGCATATGATCTGATAATTCTCTTTAAAATTTTTGGGTGCTGCATCTGTGTTTTGTTTTTTCTTAAATTAACTATAACCCTTCACAACTTTTTGACCACCTAGTACATGGTTTTTATTGTTTGGGGCTAAAGCAGATTAACAGGGCACTGTTGAAGTTCCCATAGGTATAAAATATGTCTGTGAGATTATTAACTGGTATCAATTAATTAGAATGAATCAATTCATGTGTCGCTATGTGGTTCTGGGCCTCCTTCAGAATTCTGATTATTACAGTTTGAGGCCAGGACATCTAAAAGATCATTCCTTATGATTCTGCCTGTCCACTGAGATCATTGCCTGAACCTTAACCTTTCTCTGAAGAGAGGCAGGTGGTAACTATGAAGAGGGCCTTTAATAGCACCTCACCTCTGGAATGACCTCTACCTGAATGTTTGCCTGACTTCAGATTTGTTCACCCTCAGGAGTTACGTGAAGACTTACTTATTCCCCCAGGCTTTTATGTAATGTTCTAGTCCTCTTCTGTTGATATATGAAGCTATGACAGTCAGCAGGCACACACATGTTTAGAGGCAGCCATGGGTTTTTTTTGAGCAGGAACACACAGGAACGCAGTTCCAGCTGGCTTGGCATCAGGGTGTGTGGCCTAATATACAAATGAATTCCTGTTGGGCTTTTTCTACCAACAAAGCCTCAGAGGCAGCTAATGGAACTCATTATGATTGAGGAACTGCAGCTAACTATTGAGAAAGGGGTCAATTAGGTAGTTGGAGAAGCAGTTGGAAAGTTGGAGGGTTAGAAGGTGGAGGAAGAGTTGTTGCTTGTGATACTCAAGTGTGAGAGTCTAAAATGGAGAGTCTGTTTCAGAGTCAAAGTGGTGGGGCTTTGAACCTAGAAGAGGCTCTAGTGAGAGACTGTTACCAAAAGTTAATCAGTCTCTCTGTGTGTAAAACAAACAAACACATCTTGAGAAGGAATTTTAGGTCTTCAGTTTTAAGCTTACTATTCAGGGTGTAAAGACTGTCAGTCTGAAATATAAGGACTGGGTAAAAGGGTTGGAAGTGGCATTGAAAAGCCCTCAACGTACCAAAGACCCAGGTTATTTATCCCAATAATGATTTTACCAGGAAAAGGGGTTTAATGGGAAGACCTTAGTCTTGAACACAGGGACAAAGCTGAGTACTCTCTCAAGACTATATGTTTATCAAGTGGGGAGTTCGCAAGGAACTCTATAACAAGTAACCTCTAAGAATAAGTCTCATAACATCTGCAATACCTTTAATGAAAGCCAAACAACTTTTAGTATAAAACCATCTCTTGTGAATTCTGCAACCTAAAGAAACCATTCTGTATTTAATTTTCTGCCTATCTATCCCAAATCTAAAACCCTATATAAATATCAATTCCCTTCCCTATTTCAGTCTTTACCTGTGCATACCATGTCATTTTGAAAGGGAAATATTTGACAACTGAAGAAACTACAGGGAGATCATTTTAGTGGAGTGATTAATAAAGTAGTCACTTTGTTATAGAAGCCAACACACACCAAGGAGGAGTGGCAACAAGCATGCTGGGACTGCACCTGCGCAGTTGCCAAAATGTGGGCATGGGGACTATATGCATAAGGGTGCACCTACTAGTTGGGAAAGGTCTGGAGATATGGGGAGTGGCCTAAGAAAGATAGTGTTTGGACAGGCAGGGGAACCTCTACAGAATACAACACCACAAAGTCCACTCAACAAAGTAGCCATTTTCTCCAGGGCAACTGACCTTTGTATTTTGGAGATCAGTTGTGATACCGGGAGATCTTTGGGCACCATTGGATGTTGGCATCCCTCATGCATACCTAATTGCAGAGAAACAGCATGCATACTGGCTTTGCTTCTGTTACTTTTTCAAATGTTCCTCATCACAGGGATGGAGCCAATGTGTACATGCAGATCTTTATTTGTCGGTACTATGTTCACTTTCCTCTGACCATGTTGGCCAGTATGTTTGGTTGTGACTGGGCCAGTTCATTTCTCCTGCTCTCCCTCTATGTGTGTTGATTTCTGCCTAGGCTTCTATCTAGTTGGTTCTGGTTTTATCCCTGATGACTGAATTTCAAGCGTACTGATACGTCCTGCTGCTGTTTGATTTTTTTTTCTCCATTGCTTTCTAGATGTTTAAAATTTTATTTTTCCCCCTGTCATTCTAATATTTAGGTGTGAGATTTTAATTATGATTATTATCACATTTTAATTATTTTTGATCAGTTTCCAGCTGAAGGAGAGGGATACAGCTTTTAAAAATAATATATAAAATATTAACAACACAAACAAGCGAAATGAGAACAACCCAGGAGATGCAAGGGTTTGTGAGAGGACAAACAGTGTAATGTTAAACAGTCACACCCTTCTAAGACAGTTGAAGTCAATAGTCAGTGAAGACTCCTGCACTATTAAGCTGCCAACATGGAGTTTTGAATCTACCCTGTCTTAGATTATACAAATTTGTTGCATTGTTGCTCTTATGGAAGGAAAAAAAATACCTCTCTATTTGTCACACAATGCCAACTCTCCTGGGACAGAAGATGACAAAAAAAAAAAAATTGAATGTTGCTGTTTTCTATTTGGGAAGATTACTAAACTTTTCTGAGAAGTCTGCTTCTTCCTTTTTCTGTGTTTCTTTTCAGCAACAAACAGTTCCTTGCCTTGCTGGATTGTTTTATGGACTGGCACGTGATGCTATAGAACATACTGCCAATTGGATACGCTATTAATCCAGTTATTGTAGTAACACCAAGTATTGTTGCTTAAGGTTGCAAATCTTGCAGAATAATATTATCACTATATTGGACAACTGATTTTATCTAACATGTGGCCTTCAGGTACAAATACTTACCTGTCATGAAAATTAGGGATATTTCTGAAATTATTTTAATCTGATCTTTTTATCTTTATTTGTACTTGGATTTTGGAATTCCACATTCTTGTTTCAGCATCCAATGCATTAGAAAAAATCTGGATGATGCACACAGCATTGTTCATACACCTTAAAGTCATATGGACCACCCACCATGTGCCAGTTAACAAAGCTCTGGGGAAAAAGCAGTCTTGATGTCGTTTTCCATGTTGTTTCCTCAAGATTATTTTTGTGCAGTGCTTTGCCAATGCACAGGAGCACAGATTAAGTTTATTTTCTTCCATAAGATATCTTAGTGTAACCCAGCAAAACCCTGGCTACATAGATCCCTTCCTACATTACCTTTTCCAATTGCAGAGTTGGGGGAGATACAGATCAATAAATGGCAGCACTTGTGGCTTAGCAAGCAAATGTGAAATTGCTTAAAAAAATGGAAGTGTTATGGTTTTCAAGGTAACAAATCTTTATCATAAACTCAGTGTCACAAATAAGCTGTGGTCATGCTACAGGCTTGTCACAATCTGGCCACACCTCTAATTGCACCATTTTATTTTGTAACTGAAAATTTTGATCAGACATTCCACCTTGAACCAGCTTCACTGTGTACTTGTCCCAGACATCCCACCTTGAACCAGTTTCACGATGTGCTTGTCCCATGGTCCATCATTCAGAACATTGCAGCATCCTTCCCCCCCCCCCCCCTCTTTCAGCCATGTACATAAAAGTGTATCCAAAGCACCAGTTCCTTTTTACAGTTCCATGATCTCTCTGCCAAGTACTCTGACCCCTCTCAGCCACCTTCCCTTCACCTCTCTTCCTTGGAAAACATTAGGGGAGGAGTAAAGTGCAGATTTACATGAGAGTAGCACCATTGACTTTAGTATATTTACCCTTATGTCAATCATGGGATGCTTGCCAACAGCAACTCTGACACAGAAACAGGAGAGAGGGGTTTTGGAGGGGGTTGTCTCAAAAACAATTTCCCTGGAGACTCCTGATCCAGAATGACTACTTGAGCACAGTGATTGACAATGCCAGGAGTGATGATACGCTTATGCACACATCACCACCTGATCCAAAAGGGGAAAAAGGAGGTGGAAACAGAAGGAAAGGTTCAGACTTCCCAAGTGGCTTGACTTTGCAAGAGGGGAGTTCAGCCAACTGGAAATGTGGGGTGAAAGTGCTACCAGCTGTTAAGACCAGACTTTCCCAGGTATTTGTTAACTCTGCTTTGAAGATGGGGCAGAACAGGTGGCGTTGACTGGATCAAAGTGCTCATGAGACTAGAGGTAAAACTAAATACTAATAGCTATGAACATAGCAACATTGTGTAGAGACAGGATCTTCAATGCCCTTCACAATGGGCATTCAAAAAAAAGCCAATCCTAGCAAAGAGTGCCCAGTAACACAAGGTAATGAGGAAGTCCAAAAAGTTAACTTAAAGAAGTGCAGGGCTGCTTTCCCCCCATATGCTCTTTCAATGGCTCTTGCTGCTGCTGCCGTTGCTACTGCTGCTTTTTCTTTCCTTGGGGCTTAGGGTTGCCAAGTCCAATTCAAGAAATATCTGGGGACTTTGGGGGTGGAGCCAGGAGACTTTGGGGGTGGAGCCAGGAGACATCAGGGCGGAGCCAGGAACAAGGGTGTGACAAGCATAATTGAACTCCAAGGGAGTTCTGGCCATCACATTTAAAGGAACTGCACACCTTTTTAAATGTCTTCCTTCCAAAGGAAATAATGAAGGATAGGGGCACCTTCTTTTGGGGCTCATAGAATGGGACCCCCTGGTCCAATCGTTTTGAAACTTGAGAGATACTTTGGAGAGAGTCACTAGATACTATACTGAAAATTTGGTGCCTCTACCTCAAAAAACAGCTCCCCCAGAGCCCCCGAAACCTCCAGATCAATTCTCCATTATACCCTATGAGAATCAATCTCCACATAGAGAATAATGCTCAGCAGATGTGAGAGGATGCAAGGACTACAAGTCCCAGCATGCACCTCGTGAAGGGAGGCCAGACTGGAGCGAATAGCAGGCTGGCGGTGGGCGGGTCTTTGTAACTCGGAGGAAGGGAGAATCCTGAAGCCAGGCAAGGAAAGAGACACGACGCCATTCCACCCCCACCCCCGCTATCAGATTTTTAGGGAGCGGGGGATTAGGCTGCTAACCCAGGGGTCCCCCGGCAGGGCGGGGGGGTTGGGAAGCCTATTGGGGCTGCAAAAAACCAGCAGTTTGCCTCAGTTTGCTCCAGGCCTTTCCTCTCTTGCTTCAGGTTGAACTGACTCGTTCAGAGGATAGACTTTTAAACCATATCTTTAGCCACAACTCAATTAACAGCTTGATATACCCTTTTTATAACAACTTCTAAAGGGGAAAACTGTGGTGTGCAGTTTCTTCCTGGCTCCACCCACTGTGTACCTGCAAAGAAGCCAGCAGTTTCCCTTAATCAAACTCTGGGCCTTCTGTCCCCTGTGCAGGCCAGACTGACTGATGGGGTGGGGCTCTTATAGTTGGTAATATGTGAGCAACTTCACCAACTACCCATGCTAGTCTGTGACCTTTTGCTCCCTAGGCCCTAAATTCTAACATTGGATAGAAATAGAATTTTAAGGTGAGTGACATGCGGGTTACATGTCGGTGTTCAAAATGCTTCACACATGCTACACTGGTGTAATTCTTCCAGCAGAGCAGCCAGGTAGGACTCACATCCTTTCTTTGTTTACTAGAATTAAAAAATAATAATTCTGTACCTATTTTTAAATAAGCATACAAAGCCTGTTCCCAGGTTATTTTATCAACCCAGTCTGCCTCTTAGAGGATTGAGTGCACAATCCTAAAAAGAGTTGCTCCACTCTTAGCCCATTCTTTTCAATGGATTTAGACTGGAGTAACTCTCTTTAGGATTGCACTGTGAGTCTCTGGTAGATCATGGGTTAAAACAAGGAAGCTTAGTCAGTGCCTTTTGGAGTTTGGGTGAATGCCAGGTGTGTGGACCAGTGATGTTGAGTCAAGTCCAGTCTGAGAGTCAGAAGTCCAACTGCTAGAGATGAGAAGTGGGGTCAAGATCAAACTGAGAATCAAAATATAAATAAGCAGTCCAAACTAAAGAGCACAGCATTGAGAAACATAACTCAAGGCAGGGAAGCTTAACTTAAGTTCCAGGAAGTCAGGGTGGAATTGATTGGTCCCCTAGGGATGTGGTCACACATGCTAAATAACGCAGTTTGAATCCACTTCATAAAATGTTTGGAGGTGGATCTTGCCATTTCACAAAGTAAAATCCAGTTGGAAAGTGCCTTGAAGGCTGATTGAAAGTGCATTGTTTGTGTGTGACTGCACCCCTAGATGTTACTCATTTGCAGGGTGATGCCTTCCAAATGCTTTGCTCAGATGAGAGCCAGCCCTAGGCCACAAAGGGCTTTGCCGGTGATAAAATGTACCTTGAAATTTGCCTAGAAACTAATTGATAACCAATGGAGTGACTGCAATATAGGCATGTTCTGTCTGGTCCCCTGCCCCTGTCAAATCATAGCCCACTTATAGCACTCATAACAGGGTTTTCAAGGCAAGAGGTGTTCAGAAGTGGTTTGCCATTGCCTGCCTCTGTGTAGCAACTCTGGAGTTCCTTAGTGGTCTTCCATCCAACTATTAACCCTGGTTAATCCCATTTAGCTTCTGAGGCAGATGCTATTGGGCTGGCCCAGACTTCTTTCTGTTAATTTTCATTGTTGCTTTGAAGACTCTGGTACTTTTATACTGATATGGGTTTAAAAACACACACACCATCATTTGAAAGCAGCTGTAAGCAGCTTTTTAGCCAAAGGATCTCCATTCTGTAAATCAGCAAACAAAATTCATTTTACTACTAAACACTTTCTAGGATAAGAAAATCTCCAGTTGTGTTTTCATAGCACAAGTGATTGCCATGGATGACTTCAGCTTTTTAGAGATCCCCCCCTTCCACTTCGCAAATATATTGATTAGTAGCAGTTTCACAAGTCCACCAGTGAGCAGCAATTAATTGGCAGTATGATGAAAAGCAAGGGGAGATAATCATCTCTGGGAGCTGGCAAAGCCTTGTGATCACTTCTATTCACCATTGGTCTGTGTAAGCACTGGCTTGGGATTCAAGAACAGCCTTTAACAGATCTGAAAGAAGATAATGGAAGTTTTGGAACATTTCAAAAGCTAAAGAAAATACAAGCATGACAGTTTAAAGCGTCCAGAGTCATGCTTTGCTTTCCTCTGACTACTTTTTCTATCAGATTGACTGATGTGCTTCTCCTATTTGAAAAGAGAGAGCAGCCCACATGACAGAGAACTCTGACCTCTGTGAAGAAGTGGTGGGAAATGTTTGTTTCCCTTTGTCAGAAGGCTCAAAGAGACAGCTAGTGGTGTGTGCCTTATTAAAATGGAGGTCCCTTGAACAGAAGGATTAAGTGGGAAAGGCGCAGAGAAAAAGATAAGATAAAAAGAGGAGCAGTCTGTGAGCATGATAAGGAAATTGCAGGGAAGCTGAATGAATCTTTGCATTTGCTTTTCAAAGGGGACGATCAAAGAAACATCTACTCTCCAACTCCATATAGAATGGCAGAGAGAGAGATTTATGGTGCAATCCTAAACAGAGTACAGCTCTTCAAAACCCATTGAATTAATGGATTTAGAAAGGGATAACTCTCCTTGGAATTGCACTGCTAAGGGGTCCTCAAGCAGAGCTGGCTCAAAGTCTTTTACCATCCCAAGCAGGTGAGGTACTCACCTATCACAGGAGGAAGTCAAACTTCAGCCGTATTTGTTGTTCCCTAGGATCTCTTGGGTCAGTCATTCCCTCCCTTGCCACCAACTGGGTGAAAGAAGAGCTCCAGAGAAGCTTTCAGTATCTCTGGAGCTTATTGTGGGCTTTGCCTGCAAAAGTGTAGTCTCCACTGACTTCACTAGATGGTGATGCTCCGACTGGCTGCTTAGATATCTTGGTTAGTGAACCAGCCCTGTCCTCAGTTTTGGATTGTAGATTAATCTGTGGGTATTAACATGTTCTGATTGGGAATGAGATGATAGATTATATTAATAGGAATGGTTCAGGTAGCCAGCTCCAGACTGACTCGGCCTTCCATCCTTCTGAGGTCAGTAAAATGAGTACCCAGCTTTCTGGGGGGAAAGTGTAGATGACTGGGGAAGGCAATGGCAAACCACCCCGTAAAAAGTCTGCCATGAAAATGTTGTGAAAGCAACGTCACCCCAGAGTCGAAAATGACTGGTGCTTGCACAGGGGACTACCTTTACTTTTTTACCCCAAGGAAAAGGAAGCGGCACCAAAGATCATTGTGCAGATTTACATTGGTTGCATTGGCTAATGGAACATACAAGATAATTTCAAAAGAAAATCAGTTTGTATTTCATAGATTATAACAAAGATTTTGACTATGGATCATGAAAAACTGTGGTTGGTTTTAAAGAAATGGGTGTGCCACAAAACCTGATTGTTTTGACGTGCAACCTAAACTTTGGACATAAGTGTACTGTCAGGACAGACTATGGAGAAACAGAATGGTTTTCAGTTCGCAAAAGTGACAGTCAAGGATGTATAATAATAATAATAATAATAAATTTTATTTCTATCCCGCCCTCCCCACCTCGGCAGGCTCAGGGCGGTTAACAACATTTCATAAAAACATACAATGGTTAAAACTTTTACATTTAACAATATAAAACAGTAAATATTAACTTAATAACATTAAAGCAATCCAGTAGGTGCAGTTATTCAGCGCTGTGGTCTTAACCGCATTGGCGGGTGCTTAATTGCCGATCTTCTTAACAGTCCAGGTATGCGAGTTTAAAAAGGGCGGTCTTGCAGGCCCTGCAAGTATTATATCTCACTACTTGTTCAACCTGTATGCAGAACGTAGCATAAGGAAAACTGGATTCGATTTAGATGACAGTGAGGTGAACACTGGTGGAAGGAACATTAACAATTTGAGATATGTAGATGACACCACATAACTGGCAGAAAATAGCACAAAGTGTCAAAGCAGGATTACAGCTGAGCATCAAGAAAACAAAAGTAATGATTACTGGGGAATTATGCAACTTTAAGGGTGACGGTGAAGAAACTGAAATTGCTCAAGATTTTATGTTCCTTGGCTCCATTATCAATCAAAAGAGAGACCACAACAAAGAAATCAAAAGCAGACTGAGACTGGGAAGGACAGCCATGAAGGAGTTTAAAAAGATCCCTAAGCAAAAGGATGTGTAGCTGTTGACCAAGATTAAGCTGTGTATAGGCATGAAAGTTGGACAGTGAAGAAAGCTGACATGAAGAAAGGTGATTCATTTGAAACGTTGCACTGAAAGAGTTTTACAGATTATGTGGTGGACTGTCAGGAAGACAAATAAATGGGTCCTAGATGAAATCAAGCCTGAACTCTGCCTAGAAGCTAACCAAACTGAGACTATTGTTCTTTGGTCACATTATGAGGAGAGCTACTAGAAAAGACAATAATGCTAGGAAAAGTTGAAGGCAGCAGGAAAAGATGAGGAGGTGGATTAACTCAATCAAGGAAGCCACAGCCTCAGTTTGCAAGGCCTAAGCATGGCTATTTGGAGGTCATTAATCTATAGGGTTGCCATAAATCAGAAGCAACCTGACAGCCCTCAACACCCTCTCCCAGCTGCAGTCAGCCATCATAAGAAACTGTGGTTATAAGCAATGTTTTCATCACCTGTTGGTTTGTTGTGAGGTTTAAATGTAGACAGTCCTGCAAACTAGGGTTGCCAATCCCCAAGTGGGGGCAGGGGATCCTCCGGTTTGGAGGCCCTCCCCCCACTTTAGGGTCATCAGAAAGTGGGAGGAGGGGAGGGAAATGTCTGCTGGGGACTCTTATTATTCCCAATGGAGATTTATTCCCATAGAAAATCATGGAGAATTGATCCGTGGGTAACTGGGGTTCTGGGGGGGGGCTGTCTTTTAGGGTAGAGACACCAAATTTTCAGCATAGCATCTAGTGCCTCTCCCCAAAATACCCTCCAAGTTTCAAAAAGATTGGACCAGGGGGTCCAATTCTATGAGCCCCAAAAGAAGGTGCCCCTATCCATTATTTCCTATGGAAGGAAGGCATTGAAAAGGTGTGCTGTCCCTTTAAATGTGATGGCCAGAACTCCCTTTGGAGTTCAATTATGCTTGTCACAGCCTTGTTCTTGGCTCCACCCCTAATGTCTCCTGGCTCCACCCCCAAAGTCCCCAGATATTTCTTAAATTGGATTTGGCAACCCTACTGCAAACTAAGGTTGGTGATTGGCACCAAACATGGATTTCACTGGCAGGGGATGGGGGTAGGGTTACCAGATCCAGGTTGGGAAACTCCTGGAGATTTGGGGATGGCACCTGAGAAGGACTGGGACCTCATTGGGGTACAATGCCATAGATTCCACCCTCTGAAGCATTCATTTTTCTCTAGGGGAACTGATCTGTGTAGTCTGGAGATAAAATGTAATCTGGAAGCTCCTAGGATTGTCAGGTCCCTCTTGGCAACCAGTAGGGGATGGGGTTGGACTTACCAGGAGTGGGAGAGAGGCCCAGCGGATATTGCAGTGATATGTCTACATCACTTCCGATGTGACTGGAAAGTGACATCATTATTCAGCGATATGAGGGTAATGCTCTAGTATTTGGGCAAAAACTCCATGGTAAATTTGACTTTTACTATAGAGTTTTTGCCCAAATACAGAGTGTTGCCTTGACATAGTTGACGTGATTACATCACTTCCAGGTCACATTAGAAGTGATGTAAATGTATCACTGCAATGTTGACTGGGCCCCTACCCTGTCGGCCAGCTGATAGGTGGCAGGGTAGTGAGGCCTGGCGGTAGGGAACCCCTGCCTCCACTAGGGATCTAAAATTACCAAATATTAATATCAAATAAATACAAATGCTAGAAATTTATATTCAATTGTGCAAAAGCATTCCATATATAAATGGCAAATAAAGAGCATAAACCTTCACCCAAAGTCATTTACAGACAAATCAATGTCCAGGAAATTCCAAAGGATGCATGAAGGCAGAAATTGAAACGGTCAAGTCTTTCATGAAGAACAATGCTTCCAGAAGAAGTTTTTTGGCATTGAAGAATTTCAAATAGAGAACGATGCTCCAAAGAACTTATCCTTTTGTACAGCAAGGCACATAAGTTTTGTAACGCAACGTGGTAGTACTTTGGTCCCATGTTTTGCACTTGCTTCTACAAGCTGTAGAAGAAGAAGAAGAAGAAGATATTGGATTTATATCCCACCCTCCACTCCGAAGAGAGTGGCTCACACAAAAGCGAAATGTTGAACCATACAAAATATTTATCCATACAAAATATTAAGCATACACTGTGGGAAAGTCTCTAGTGTGGGAAAATTCATACCTTCTAACAAATTCATTACATCTTGATGCTGCTGCTTACAACAAATCTCACAAGGTATGGTCAATTTCCTAACCCATTCTAAGAGACGCTGAATTTAAAGCCCACAGGTGAATGCACTTGCTTAAAGCTGCAGTTTACATTCATCTCAATGATTCCTCCCTATATTCATATATGATGGTAAGCAAACCTAATACAACTTAATCTGACAAATTTTTAAGAACAATTACAAATTGTTGTTAAGCCCCAACGGCGCTAAAGTCAGCAGCACGAAAATCCATCTCATTTCCCATTTTAATAACCACTTCATGACGTCCACCTTTCCTTGTAGTTGCTGAGGGAACTTTTTGACCACAAAAAATCTTAGTGAATTGGGATCATGTTGTAGATCCCTAAAATGCTCAGTGAGAGGAACATCTATCACTAAGTTTTTAATTCTAGATTTGTGCTCAAGGACACATGTCCGAATGACACGTGTCGTGCTCCCTAAATAGATCTTAGAACACAGGCATAATATGATGCAAATACATTGTTTAGTAGAGCAGGTAGTGGTGTCTCTCAAATATACTCTATATCAAGTTTCTGGGTGTCCAAATTGTCTCAGTTCCAAAGATAAAGTTCCATTAAAATGGCCACCAATGTTCATAGTACAATCTGAAACCTTATAAAAGTCCGATCTAACCAGGACATCTCACAGGTTCCTAGTTCTACTATAACCAATTTTCGGGAACCTTTGGCATCCTGGCAACTTCTTTAAGATGTTTTGAATTGGATATGACAGATTAGAATAGCGAAATGCGCACGTTAAGCTGCCTTCCTTTTCGATTGAATCCCTATAGCGAGGCGGTGGACCTTGAAGCATAGAGGCCCTGGAAATTTTTGTTACCCTCTGATGGGCATTGTACAGTGCCATTTTTGGATAGCCTTGATCAGCAAACTGCTCGCTAATAGAATCCTTTGCCATCATGAAATCAACTAACCTGGTAGAATTCTGTTTTGCACGGATCATTTGGCTGTAGGGTAAGCTCCACTTTAATGTTTTGAATTGCACAGCAGCCAAGAAGGTCTGAGCGCCTGCTCCGGCTGCAACGCCACTGAGGATGTTCTCCGCAGCTGAGAACGAAACGTCTGGAAGGAAAACTTTCTCCAGTAGAACACGGCACTTGATCCCGAAAGATTCTACAAACCCTATACTTGTTACTGTTTACCCAGAAATTATATCTGTAAGATCCAGAGCACAAGACATAGTAGTATAATTAAACAACAAGAACAACAACAACAAACCTTATTCCAATTTGTCTTTGGAGCCTACTCCCTCCCGTATGAAGAAAACATCAGTTGGCTCTTACTGAAGCATTGTGTTCCTAGCTGAACTACTAAACATTTGCAAAGCTGCAAAACTTCTGCAAAGCTGCCATAGTTGAAAAATGCAGCAAGATGTTATAACACATACAACCAAAAAAAAGTTACATATTAAAAAAAGGTTATATAGAATTGGCTTCCTTATAACGATTATATTACCAGGCTGCATTAATGTTTCAGGAGGAAAAATATACCACAAAACCACAAACAGAGCAGATAAGTAAAACAGATGGAAGCAAGACACGAAATGGGAAAGAACAGTGTCTTGGGCGTGAACATAATTGTTTTAAATTCCTGTCATATCTATTTATTTGAAGGAGGTGGAAAACCTTATATCCTGCCTCTCAGCCTCATAGCAGCTAACAAAAAGTGAAGAATTACCAATAAAACATCCTATGACTTACAAATGGCTGTTACAACAAGAACAAAAAAACCCAACTAGATCACGCCACATAGAACAAATTATTATAATAATATACCCAGGGTGGAGAAGAGGAAAAATCACAACCAACCCCTATTCCCCCCTACCCAAAGAAAAACCCTAACCAAAAAGACTGGACACACAAGAATGCCTTAACCAGGCATCTAAAACTATATACAATGGGTAATTGTGCAAACAACTATATAAAATGGGTAATTGGGAAAAGAGTTCCATACATTCCGAGCTCTCGTGAGGTTCCCTTTGAAGACTATTCAGAAGCTTCAATTGATGCAGAATGCCATGGCACTTGTACCAGACCAGCTTCATTGTTGTGCTTTTTCTTCCGGGCCCAATTCAAAGTGATGATTTTGACTTTTAAAACCCCCTCTTCCAATGGCTTAGCACTAGGATATCTAAAGAACCCTCTTCTTGCATATGTTTCAGCTCATCCTTCAAAATAAATCAGCCAAGGCCCTGTTCTGCCACACTAGTTATTCCAAGGTGAGGGGGATAGCAACAAGGCCAAGCAGGGCCTTTTCAGTGATGGCACTGCAATGCTTCACTGCTTTCCCATTGAAGAAGAAGACGATATTGGATTTATATCCCATCCTCCACTCCGAATCTCAGAGGGGTCACCATATCCCTTAATTCCCCACCCCAACAACAGACACCCTGTGAGGTAGGTGGGGCTGAGAGATCCCTTATGGCAGCTGCCCTTTCAAGGACAACTCCTGCAAGAGCTATGGCTGACCCAAGGCCATTCCAGCAGGTGCAAGTGGAGAAGTGGGGAATCAAACCTGGTTCTCCCAGATAAGAGTCTGCGCACTTAACCACTAAACCAAACCGGCTCTGCTGGGCACAAGATCTGATGTGAAGTTCTGTTTTTTTCTCTCTAAGTGTTAAGTGAGGGGTTGGGTTTTTTTTCCTGGTTGTTAATTATTATTTTGGACTGTCTACTTTTGGTCTTAGTTCTGCTGTTCACTGTTCAGCGCTTTAGAAACTGCTGGTCTTTTATATCTTTATGCTCCCTCCCCTCTTGCTATTTTATGTGTTATACTTTGCTGGTTTATGATCTATGGTTTAAAAGGGATCTGTATTTCACAGCAGTTTTAATTGTTTTACTATGTTACTAGTTGCCCTCAGTTTTCTCACTGAAGGGTAGGGTTGCCAGGTATGTGATGGGAAATACCTGGAGATTTTGGGGGTGGAACTGGGAGAGGGCAGGGGTTGGGGAGGGGAGGGGCCTCAGCATGGTACAATGCCATGGAGTTCACCCTTCAAGTCAGCCATTTTCTCCAGGGGAGCTGATCTCTGCCTGCTGGAAATCAGTTGTAAAAGTGGGAGATCTCCAGGCTCCTCCTGGAGGATGACTTATACAAAAATAGACTGTGGTAAGATAACTAATGAACTTTTCACAATATATTTGAAATATATAATCAATGTATACAAAATAATGAATCAGTAGTCAGTTCATACAATTAATTGAATCATTAAGATGCAATGATTTCCTGTATGTTGATAAATTAATAAACTCATCCAGTTCAATACAGTGCTTGTGCAGTGTCATCTCTCATTTATAATTGATGTTCAATGCTGGAATCTTATACTGGACACCCAAAACTGTCTCTGACGTCACTTGTTAGCTGGTCAGTACATTTCAGTCAACCTTCCTCATGGAGGGATTCGTAAATTGTCCACAATCTAATAGTTCCAAACCACTCCAGTGTATTCACATATCAAGCACAGATTGTCTACTATGGAGATAAAAAACCTATATGGCAGAATATGAGGCAGAATTGCCCTAGCATGACTTCATTTCCTAGGTGGACAATTGTTCACGTGGAGAATTTGTTCTAGCCATATACCTGGTGCCAGCTCCCCTGCTGGCATCCTTAACCACACACTTGATTGTCCACCTCCAGGTGGGGCTTGGAATTCTTCCAAAATTAGAATTGCTTTCCAGACTAGAGAGATGAATTCCTGTGGAGGAAATAGACACTCTGGAGGGTTGGTTCTATGACATGATATCATATCCTTGCTCAGCTCTCTGCCAAACTCTGCCCTCCCCAAATCATCACTCCCAAGTCTTCAGGAATTCCCAAAGCTGGAACTGGCGACCCTACTTTGGACTGGACTTTGGTTGGATTCATCACTTGTACTGATGTGGTTAGGCTTTGTACTTTGCTTTCTGCATACATTGCTGCCTATAGTACACTGAGGACAATTATACCTCTTTAGGACCAGCTCTGCAAATCAGACTTTATGGTTAATGAACCCCATTTAATGGCCCTCAAACAGAGGAGATAATGTCTTTGGTCCATAAAGGCATGATTTCCTCTGCTTAAAAACTTTAAATAGTATTTCAAGCAAAGGTAAGTTGCTTCAAGCAAAGGTGAGTATTTCAAGCAGAATCAATCAAGAGGGATTCTGTGACAAAATGATCTAAGCATGCATCCTCGTACTCAGGAAACATTCTCCAAAGCCCCTGAGGTCCCAAGTGAACATCCCTTGATTGCTTGTGATAAATTATAGGATCAAACTGGTGTTTCTTCTGAATGGAAATGTTGCTTGGAAAATATTCACTTTGGCATGCGGAAAAAAAAAATCACAGTCAAAGATCAATACCAGTAACTTTGTTCCCATTAACACCCGGCCAAGCAAATAAAATGCCATATTATAAGTTGAAACCTGTGCCAGTGTTGCATTTACTTTATTAAATTTTCCAGCAAGCCTTTAATGTTATAACAGGATATTGCTTTCCTTCAGATAAAATGCGAAAATGCCTTGTTGAAAAGGAGTAAAAACATGCGAGAAGGTTATATGTGAAGCAATTTCTGTACCCTTCCAAGCTCCATAAGTTAATCTTATCTCAGCCTAGTAGGAGCACAGGTTTGCAGGATGTAAAATGTTTATACAAATCACAGTGAGAAGAATTTCGAGGCTCAGTTCAAGAGTTTAGACTTTCAAAGTCAGTCCACTGAAGCATTCATCACAGGCCACAGAATTGGACTGCCAAATCGTTTGATTCATTCACCCCTTCAAAACCAGCATGCACTCTAAAAAGCACATCAGAAATTTCCTTCCTATGTAGACAGGGTCACAAACCAGGAACTGTTAACTGAATCATTTCTCTGAGAAAGCAAACTGGATTTGCTCTCCATCCACAAGTCTGCAAACCAGCTATCTCCAAATGAGTGGTTCATTCAGTTGGACACCTGTTGAGGGTCACTCCCTGGAAGATGGATACCCCCAGCTGAAGATTCTGGGTTCATCTCTCATTTTGCAATGGGAAACATATCTGGTGCACAGCACAAGAGCAGCAAAAGTATGGTTACCTAATTTGCATACATTACAATGGGTTTTAAAATATTCCAAAGAAGGGGCTTTCTTTTGAACAAATGCAGGGCTTTTTTTTGCAGAAAAAGCCCAGCAGGAACTCATTTGCATAATAGGCCACACTCCGACATCACCATTGATTCACACAGAGCTTTTTTTGTAGAAACAACCAGAGCTCATTTGCATATCAGGTCACACCCCCTGACACCAAGCCAACCGGAACTGCATTCCTGCTCAAAAAAACCACCTGAACAAATGTATCCCAAGATTGTGGCTTGTTTCCTCTCATTTCAAACTGAATTATTCATGATGGTCATGTCAGCAATCATGAGAAGAGAGAACTAACCCAAGATATTTTGGTGTCCAAGGTGACAAATTCTGAATGGTAACGCCTGCTCTGGGACACAATCCACTTGGACATTCTCCAGTGACAAACTCATTAAAACAAATGCGAGCAGTGGCATATTCTCATGAAATTACCATCAATCTCAAATTAGTTTTTTAATACATAGAATCACTGTAAGTCAGAAGCAACTGAACAGCACTAATCACACCCAGATGGAATTTTCCCAGTGACTCGAATCACTGACAGGTCTCGTGATCAGCCCTTTGAGGATGCAGAATATGTGGCAGAATCGTCCCAGCATCACCTCACTTCCTAGATGGACAATAGTCTCCTTTGCTACTACCCTTCATGGGACTCACACATCTGTTTTTACGATGTTCACCTTACTGAATAGGCTGCTTCTTGATAAACTGGAAGAAATGTTTCAGAGGGTAGCCATGTTGGTTTGCAGTAGAACAGCTAGATTCAAGTCAAGCAGCAACTTAGAGACCAACAAAATTTTCAGGGCATAATCTTTTGAGAAGGGAGTTTTCTACAATACTTTGCAACTTTCTCTGTAGTCTGGTGTGATTGATCTATAAGGAGAACTGTAAGACAGAATTTTTGCCACTTCTTGGGAATGTTCATTTAATAGTAACTGCACTGGACAACTTGCAATAGTTCCAGTGCAAAACTGCAGGGGTGAGATGGAATGAAAGGGACAGTACAGGAGAATAATCATCAACGTCTGTTGAGGAAGCTGTGCATTTCACAGCTCCATGAAAGTCTTGTAATGCAGGGCCCATCTAAATGTGAAGGGCATCCCCAAGTTTGCCCCAGGGATATGTTGTTTTAATGGAGGAAAAAGAGCATGGTGAAGAAAGGTAGGATTCCCGCCTCCCCCCATGTTGCAGTGGTCCCAATCATAATTGGGCCCTTGTGGTAAAGTTTAAAGAAGTCCCCAGTTGGAACCTCACTTTTTAAAATGGTGGTATCACAGGGGTGAACTCAGAAACACCCATCCTGTTTAGATGGGCCCTTAAAGGCAAATCACAAATGTAAGCAAGGCTGGGAGAATGAAGAGCTACCATATTGACCCAAAGGAAGATAACCCACAATGATTTTTTTGTAAAGGAAGTCCGCTGTGCAAGCACCAGTCATTTCCAACTCTGGGGTGATGTCGCATCACGGCATTTTCATGGTATCATGATGTTTTCACGTTTTTACAGGGTGGTTTGCCGTTGCCTTCCCCAGTCATCTACACTTTACCCCCAGCAAGCTGGGTACTTATTTTACCGACCTAGGAAGGAAGGAAGGAAGGAAGGAAGGAAGGAAGGAAGGAAGGAAGGAAGGAAGGAAGGAAGGAAGGAAGGAAGGAAGGAAGGCTGAGTCATGAGCAGAGCTTGGACTGCAGTACTGCAGCTTACCACTCTGCACCATGGGGCTCTCACAATGATACCCTTCCTTTAAAAAAGATTGTACACAAGTTTTTAAAAAACAATATTGATATTACTGTATGCAATTTTAGCGCTAACCTGAGTAACCCAAGCTAGCTGAGCTTCATCAGATTGTAGAAGCTAAGACAGGTTGGTCCTGGTTAGTACTTGGATAGGAGACTACCAAAGAAGTCCAGGGTTGCTGCACAGAGCCAGGCAATGGCAAACCACCTCTAAACATCTCTTGCCTTGAAAATCCTACAGGGTTGCCATACGTCAGCTGTGACTTGACGGCACTTTCCACTACCATTATATAATTCTGAATTGTACATGAATTTCATACGACTCCCTCTTTTTTCTTTATGCAACATGTTGGGGAAAATTTAGTTTCCTTTAAGTTAGCACACAATGATCTTTGAGAACAAACTCTTTGAGAGTGTCAGTAACAGGGGAAGGACAGGTGGGTTGTTTGTATCTAGGGTTACCAATCCCCAGGAGGGGGCAGGGGATCCCCTGGTTTGGAGGCCCTCCCCCCGCTTCAGGGTAATCAGAAAGCGGGGGGGAGGGGAGGGAAATGTCTGCTGGGAACTCATGTTTCCCTATGGAGACATTCCCATAGAAAATAATGGAGAATTGATCTATGGGTATCTGGGGCTCTGGGGGCCCTGTTTTTTGAGGTAGAGCCACCAAATTTTCAATATAGTATCTAGTGGCTCCCCCCAAAATACTCGCTAAGTTTCAAAAAGATTGGACCAGCGGGTCCAATTCTATGAGCCCCCAAAGAAGGTGCCCCTATAGTTCATTATTTCCTATGGACGGAAGGTATTTAAAAGAGGAGTGGTCCCTTGAAATGTGATGGCCAAAACTCCCTTTGGAGTACAATTATGCTTCTCACACTCTTACTCCTGGCTCCACCCCAATGTCTCCTGGCTCCACCCCCAAAGTCTCCTGGCGCCACCCCCAAAGTTCGTAGATATTTCTTGAATTGGACTTGGCAACCCTATTTGTATCACAAAGGCTATTATGAGGCCCATTTGTACTATAACATTTTGGGTTGGATTCAGCCAGTTCTTTGCTCAGTCTCCTCCAATTTCCCTTCTTACAGCAGCCTCCCTATGGCTTTTTGTCCATGTAGGTCTCATGATCCCCAGCACAGCTTTTTTTCACCAGTGGAAAAACTGGTTGGATCCAACCCATTATCTTCCTAATTAAAAAATCACACAAATGCGATCTGTAATTAGCTTTCATTGGTGAAAAATGGTTTATATGGTTTTAAATTATCCTGGATTACTTAAAATCATAATGGATCCCCTTAAAATACATGATGGTTTGTTACTCTGTGTATAAAAATTGCAGTGCATTCAACACTTTGATCAGTAACAGCACAAAGACTGTTATTAGCACATCAATAAGAATTTGAGGAAAATAAAACATGATTGTCATAGACAGCTAATTAGAAGAGTAAGAGGTTATCAAATTAAACACTGTTTTACTTAGTTATAGGGAGTTAAATATTAGATGTGCCGTTCAGGGTTTCCATTCTTTAGTTAATGGAAACAATTTCCATTCAATTAAATCCAATTGAATTTTTGCCCTGCAGACAAGTAGAGAGATAACCTTTCATTAGACTGTGGTTTGATTCAATGGGCTGGATATTCTCTTCTACTCTTCTTAGATTAAAAGGCTGTACTCTGTTCTCACACCCACACATTCCTACTGTAACCAGCCGAGTCATGGAGGCCCTCTGCTATTCAGAATGCAGGCACCCATGTCTTTAGTTAACTATACCAATCAACTGGCAATCGTTTTTGTTGCATGCAGTCTCAATGAGAGGGGAAAGGTAGCAGACTGTCTTGCTTTCAAATGGAGAAAGCAAACAAGTAAACCTCTTGGTCCTTCCAAAGTGAGAAGCCAGTTGAAGAAATGGATGAAATGTCATACCCCCCTCTCCCTTTTTTGCAGTCAAGTCACAACTGACTTATGGCAACGGGGTAGGTTTTTCAAGGTGAGAGATGTTCAGAGGTGGGTTACCACTGCCTGTATTCCTTGGTGATCTCCCATCCAAATACTAACTAGGGGCAACCCTGCTTAGCTTCCAAGATCTTGTAAGATTAGGCTGTCCTGCACTATCCAGGTTATACTTTACAACAGATTTAAAAACAAACAAACACACTAACATTTTCTTTCCAGAACCCTATTCTGTTCCAAGAATGCATCTATACTGTTATGGATCAATCAACAGGAGACTACCATTTCTTCCTCCAACACATTAATCAAAAAGGATTGCCAGCTTCCAGGTGGGGCCAGGATGTCTCCTAGAATTCCAGCTGATCTCCATTTTCTCCTCTAGAGGAACTGATCTCTGGAGATCAGGTATCATTTTGGGAGCTCTCAAGGCCCCATCTGGTGGTTGGCAAGCCAGACATTGCAGCTTCATGTTCAGCAAGCTGCGTGAACCCTCTTGCTTAACAAGGCCTTGTATACATACTACTAACATGATGACTTGTACCACTGGTCTATCTAGCAGATGACTTGTACCACTGGTCTATCTGGATCGGTACATTGCCTCTGACTGGGAGTCAAGCTGAGAATAGTCTTTTCCAACGACCTCTTTTAACTAGAGACACTCAAGACTGATCCTGGAATTTTCTACATGCAAAGCATATGCTCTGTCACCATGTTCTGATATATTCTCAGGTCAACAGAGAATGCATTTTGCTTGTTGGCATTCACCTTCCAGGCCTCCAACTTTGCCAAGCTTAAGGGACTGTCCTCAAGGCATCAGGGACTGAGGACTCTTGGCCTCGGCTTGGCCTCAACATAAACAAGTCGTTTAGAAAAAAATTGTCAGATGAAACAATTCATTGCAACCCAGTCCAGCAGACACATTTAAGAGATGGTGCTACTGTAACGTCAAGATTGCTTGCAAATTAAATTCATTTGATGAAGAGGTGCAGATGTCAAACAGATGCCAGTGCTTGCCTTAACAATGTAACATCAGTGCTTTCGGCATCTCCCAAAGGACTCTTAAACCATTTAAGAGGGTAACCAAAGTGGCTATTATATCCTGTTTACTGGAATTCAAGACAAAGGGATTTACATGAAAATCCTTGGATATGCTAATGCTGTATAACTGTGGTCCCCAACAGGATTATTTTGTGTAAAATCCATTTTACTGACCTCCTCACTTTCCACCCTTACCTCTCTGTCACCAGTTTTCCACAACTAAATTTTCATAAGTGGATGGGGGAAAATAAATTAAAAACCCAGAACACGTAGTTTCTTCCTCTCATAAAACAAACAAACCAACCCCGAAAATGTTAGCGCTAACTATTTCCCACACCTTGAATTTAGATCAATCATGCTTAGCACATTCTCACTATAATAAATTCTTATAAGAGAACAAAGTTTGAGTCCAGTGACACCTTTAAGACCAACAAGGTATAAAGCTGGGTATAATCTTTTGTGTGCATTCACACCTCTTCAGAAAGCTTATACTTAGAATTAAACTTTGTTGGCCTTAAAAGTGCCACTGGATTCAAAGTTTGTTCTGTTCCTTCAGACCAACATGGCTACCCACCTAAACCCTTATGAGAGTATTTAAAAAAAAAATCCTCGATTGTCTGTATATATTTAAAAGGCTGCCTTTGAAGATTTCAGATTTCTCAGCCCTGAGCTTTTGACTTGCAGTCCCGTTTTGATTTTGCTTCTCCCTTGGGTGAACTCATGTTCTTGTGCAATTTTCTGTGTGCTTGCCTGAATCCCTGCAAAAGTATGCGTTTTTCAACAGTACTTGTATCAATAAATTATCCTAGTCCATTGTGGGCAGAGGAAGGAATGCAGCATGGTATATTCCAGTCCTGAGAGATCTTGGAAGCTACTTGGATGGCAGCTCATCAAGAAAGATTGTGGAGGAAGGCAATGGCAAACAACCTCTTCTTCTCACTTGTCTTGAAAGCCCCGTGCTGGGATCATCATTAACCCTTTGTGACTTGATTGCACTTACATGCATAATATAGGCAGGATTCAACCTCCTTTTCTGCTGCTGAAAAAGGAAAAAGGGGTCTCTTTTGACAGTAAAAACTTTATGCTAAGGATCATGGGACCTGCAGATACAAAAGCCATGTGGGATGGGGGCTGTAAGAAGGATGGGTATTAGGTGAGATTGAGTGGAAGAGATGGCTGGATGTGACCCTGTATGGATAATGGTTTGTATGCTATTGGCATCTGCAAGTAGAATGGAGCTGAAGTTCAAATGCCCCTTTCCCTCCTGCCACAGCCTAATGATCCCCAGACATTTGTTCTGTGATGAGGTGATCATTGGACATTTCTAAACTGTTGTAAAATCGTTGTAAGCTGCCCTGAGCCCGCTTGCGGGATAGGGCGGGATATAAATCTAAAAATTAAATTAAATTAAATTAAACAGCATACAGAACAAAATGAGTGTCTGCCGTACAAAGGGGAAATGATGAAAACTGCCCTCTGCTCTTTTGGCAGAGGCACCTTTCCATAGTCAGAAATAGGGGCAGGACACATATACTATCTGTGTAAATGGTATTGATTTAAATAGGAATATGGTATAAATTACATATCAAAACTGTAAAATATATACACACATCACAAATGGCTCTAGAAATCCAACTGTGAAAAGTAGAAAACTGAAACCACAGGCAAAAAAAAAATATTTACAAATAATAGAAATGAACAGTAATGAACAAAGAACTGCACAGAGTGGAGTGGAATATCCTTGGGTTGGAATTAAGGCAAACCACCTTTAACTTGGTTAACAAAAAAAGAGTGTGGCTCAGTGGTAGAGTATCTGCTTGGCATTCAGAAGGTCCCAAGTTCAATCCCCAACATCTTCAGTAAGGATCAGGTTGTAGGAGATGTGAAAGATGTCAGCTTCAGTCCCTGATGACCAGCAGTAGACAATAATGATTTTGAAGAACCAAGGGTTTGATTAGTTAAGAAGCAGCTACATGTGTGGACTCTAGTTTTAAAGATCCTACATAAAGAATTTTTGTCATAGTGTCTTATTGGGGATGTAGAAAATCTTCTGGAGAGACTGTCTTTCTCTTTAAAGTCTTAAATATTTTGCCTTAGGAGTGGGCTCAAAATAGGCTTCATGTTTGGATGAAGTGACAGTCAAAGGATTAGAGGAATGCCCTCAGAACTATCACATTATTTGAATTCTTTTGGATTCTCTCAGAATTTCAGCTGGTCTGCCCAAAGAGGAGTCCTTAAATTTGCACTGAATTTTTCTTTAAGCAAAAATTTGGTGACAACTCAACTTTTATTCAATCCCATTTTTCGTCATGTATATTGTATTACATGTTTATACACATACATAGAATGAAATGTTCCAGTTGGGGATGATCCACAGAAGAGTGTTTCAGAGGTTAGCTGTGTTTGTCTTCAGCAGAACAGGTGTATTCAAGTCTAGTATCACCTTCGAGACCAACAGAATTTTTGGGGTATACATTTTTGAAAGTCAGAACTCCTTTCTTCAGATGCTTTGATTCTCCAAAGCTTATACCCTGAGAATCTTGTTGGTTTTGAAGGTGCTACTGGACTGGAATATAACCATAGAAGAGTGACTTGCTGCTAGTAGAGCAGATCTTTCACATTTCCCCTGGTTTGCACTGAATCACACAATGAACTTGCAGAATCATTTATTCAGTAAACCAGTTCCATGGTTCTCAAGACATTCTTTGTCTGTCTTCATCCTAGATTTTGCTTTGTCAATGACATGAAAAGATGCTATCAACTCCTGCATTCTGGCAAACACAGTTGTGAGAGGACTGTACCTCAATGCATTTCCTGAATGTCTGAATCACCTCTATGACAAGGGATGATGTCATCTACATATAAAACACAGTCAATGAATCTTATATTTTATCTGTCACAATAGTAAGGGGAAACGTAACAAAATGAATATGAAATATAGCTAAATGCTTCTTGTAAAGGTTGAAGATGTCTCTGATGATGATGAGACACTTCCTGTGAATCACTGGGATGAGACACAGCCATTGTACTTTACATTTAAAAGGTTACAAGACTCCACAGTTTGCTCAGTGGCTGCTACCAAACCTCACACTGCCATCATGGTTATTGGCAAACGCTACGATTAGTGAGAATTAAATTAGGCTGTATGACATTTAAGCAGTTGGGATTTTTCCAGGACATCAGTTTAGCAACATGTGCTTTTAATCACTATACATTTAGTTCCCAGGGACACTTTAAAAAAACCAACACCCCAAATGAACACTGTACTTCTATATATAAAATTAAGGATTTCCTCACCTCCTTCCCCAGATCCCCAAGACACTTCTTTGTTGGTTTCTGACAGTAGGGTGATATCCTGTCATTTCAAACAATGTGTTATCAATTTCTCAGATTACTGTAAGTAGCATCAGGGTCTCCTAAACAATTCCAGATTTTACTCTATATCCATTTTAAAGCGGGGGGGGGGGGGGACAATGACAAAAACAAAACCGTTGTCATCAGAGGTGCATTTATGAATGATGAGAGTGGAAGGGGGTTGAATTTGTCAACAAAAACTCATTGGCTAGTGTTGCTATTCTTCATACATGGTGACAAAAATATGAGATTTCTGAGGGGTACATAAAAATCCAGAATTGCAAGGCTCTGCAGCTGAGGGAAAAGGACAAAGCAAAGTTGGTGCTGAGGGGCATAAGAGTAAAGTAATGGTACTAGAGGGACTTCCAATCCTTTGCTTTTCCAAATCCTAGAAAAGGATTTACAATGAAAGGTTGAGCAAACCTACATTCCACTAATTCAGTTGGTTTAAATGAATTTAGAAGGTATAAATAGGGCTGCCAACTACAGATTAAGAAATTCCTGGACACTTAGGGTGGTGCATATGGAAGGTAATGTTTAGGGAGGATATATGATGCCACAAAACCTACAGTTTTTTCCAGGGGAACTGAACTGTGAAGTCTGGAGATCAGTTGTAATACTAAGAACATAACTTAAGAAGAAGACTGCAGATTTATACCCTGCCCTTCTCTCTGAATCAGAGAGCGACTTACAATCTCCTATATCTTCTCCCCCCACAACAGACACCCTGTGAGGGCTCTCACAGCAGCTGCCCTTTCAAGGACAACTCCTGCAATAACTATGGCTAACCCAAGGCCATTCCAGCAGCTGCAAGTGAAATGGGGAATCAAACCCAGTTCTCCCAGATAAGAGTCCACACATTTAACCACTACACCAAACTGGCTCTCTCAGAAGAGCTGTTTTGGATCTGGCAGTGGCCCATCTTGTCCAACATCTTGTCCCACACGGTGGCCAAGCTACTATTCTAATAACCAACAAAAGGGCATAGATGCCAAGGACTTCCCCTGATGTTGCCTCCTGGCACTAGTATTCAGAGGTTTACTACCTCCAAATGTGGAGGTTCTCTTTAGTCACCATATAGACAGTAGCCATAGACCTATCCTCTATGAATCTATTCAATCCCCTTTTAAAGCTATCTATGCCTCTGGCTCTCTCTACATCCTCTGGCAGTGAGTTCTACATTTTAATTACTTGTGTAAAGAAGTATTTCCTTTTATCCATCCTGACTGTACTGCCCATCAGCTTCACTGGATGCCCTCAAGTTCACGTAGTATTTTGGGAAAGGGAGAACAAATTGTCTCTGCTCACTCTTTCTATCACATGCATAATTTTATAACCCTCTATCATGTCACCCTTTAGTCATCTCTTTTCTAAACTGCAAAGTCCCAGAATCTTCATCCTTTTCTCATAGAGAAGGTGCTCCAGGCCCCTCATTCTGGGGGACCTCATTCTGGGGGACCTCCACGTCCCACTAGGGTTGCCAAGTCCATTTCAAGAAATATCTGGGGACTTTGGGGGTGGAGTCAGGAGACTGGGGGTGGAGCCAGGAGACATTGGGGTGGAGCCAGTAGCAAGGGTGTGACAAGCATAATTGAACTCCAAGGGAGTTCTGGCCATCACATTTAAAGGGACAGCACACCTTCTTAAATGCCTTCCTTTCATAAGAAATAATATGTGACACAGTGTGACACAGAGTGTTGGACTGGATGGGCCATTGGCCTGCTCCAACATGGCTTCTCTTATGTTCTTAATGAAGGATAGGGGCACATTCTTTTGGGGCTCATAAAATTGGACCTCCTGGTCCAATAGTTTTGAAACTTGGGGGGTATTTTGGGGAGAGGCACTAGATGCCCAGCAGTGCCATTTCCTCCCCCCAACCCCATTTCTGGTGACTCTGAAGCGAGGGATTGGCATATCTACTCACGAGTTGCTGCCAACTTCTTCAAAGTAACACAGACACACCATCCCAAGAGGAAGTCTTTCCAATCGGAGACTGAAGCCACATGGTGGCTGTGGGGGCGGGGCTTTCCCCTGCTGGCCAGCTGACTGGGGGGGGGGAAGGAGCTTGGGAAAGCGGGAGAACCCCTGCTGGGACTTGGGGATTGGCAAGCCTACGTCCCACCTCAGGTGTAACAGCTGCTTAGGCTTGAGATCCAGACAAGTAATGAGCATTTAATGTGATTTTCCTTGCATATTAGGTACAGTGTTTATGCTCTAGGTCTCCTCATTGCATGAAGCATAATATGTAAGAGCAAGAAATCAGATCTTTTCACTAGCACCTTTTGTTAGGGATGTCAGCCTCCAAGTAGGACCTGGGGATCCCCCAGAATTACAGCACATCTCCAGACTACAGAGAGCAGTTCCCCTGGAGAAAATGGATGTTTTGGAGGATGGACTCTATGGCATTGTACCCCAATGAGGCCCCTGTCCTCCTCAGGCTCCATCCTCAAATCTCCATGAGTTTCCCAACCAGGTGACCAGGGAGTACTTGGCATCCCTACCTCATGGGCCTGCACTACTGCTGACTGAACCTGCCAGTGGTGGTACAAGCCCCCATAGAGGACAGATGAAAGTGTCCTGAGCCCCTACTGTCCATCAGCATCCTCCTAATTGTACTGTTTCCAGCAGTCTCTTGGGTGGCTTGGTTGAAGAATAGGCCCAGCCATTTCCACAGAACTTAATCTTTGTCAATCTTTTGAAAACTGTGAACAATTCTCTTTATAAAGTATTCCCTTCACCCAAAGAGTTTTATTATCTGAAAAGGGCTATCATTGCATGAACTGGATTTTAAGAAAAGAGATTTAAATGCATCAATAGGCAAACTGAATATTTCTATTGAAAGATGGCATCAGACATGGAACTGAAGGACATAATTGCACTATAGTCTTATGCTGGTTTCCTGTTATTTATATTTTTCCTTTAAAGAATTTCAAAGCCTCCTCTCTAGGGAAACTGACTTTTACCAGTTTAAATGTCATGAATGCTGGGGATTGCAGTTTAGTAAATACCAAAGTAGACGAGGCACTGAGAGATTTTTGATTAGCTCTTCCTAATATTAAAAAAACATTTCATGGAAGCATGGCTGCCATTCAGATTAGTACCATGTGGAAATGAGAGAAGTGCTTTTAATCTACTAACCTCACCGCACACACTCCTATTCTCCTTGGAAGGAAAAAAAAGATGGCCCCCAAGAGGTTAGCTGAGTTGGGAGGGGGGGCTACCACGCTCTAGTACAGGGGTGGCTAATGGTAGCTCTCTAGATGTTTTTTGCCTACAACTCCCATCAGCCCCAGCCATTGGCCATGCTGGCTGGGGCTGATGGGAGTTGTAGGCAAAAAAACATCTGGAGAGCTACCGTTGGCCACCCTTGCCTAGTGGTTCCATTTTTACTTGACTGGCCAATTCCAGAAAGTGGTGCTGGGGGGGCTGCTGCTTGGCCCCATAGCATTTATGTTATGGGGTCCCACGGGGCTCATTCTATGTGAAACTGCTGGGAGAGATCATCAGGATATTGGGAGTAAGGTGCCATCAACATTTGGATGACACCAGGATTGCAAGCCTCTCAGTGGGGGATCCCCACCTCTTGTTTACCCCAACTGCTCCAAGCACTGACAGGGGGTAAATTCCATTAGGTCAATGGCATGACATCACTTATAGGGAAAAACCTGTAAGTGGCATCATGCTGTCATGTTTGTTTTCTTTTTCTTTTTCCTCACTGGTTGCTGGAGTGTTGGTGGGCAAGGCCTGCTGCGAGTAGGAGATCTTCTGCCTGCACAGGCATATGGCAACCCTGAATACACAGTAGAGCAAACCTTGCACTTGGACATTCCAAGTAATTACAGACATTTCACCATACAAATGTTACACAGTTTGCCGAACATCTGTACCTGCTGTGTGGCTAACCTCATGACAGGACAACTGGACGATGAGTACCTTCCTAAGCAGAATTCACCCTTCAGATCCTTGGAAGACACTTAGGTTTGCACAATAGGTCCCATTACATTCCACAAGGACTGTTTCAAGCTGTAAAAATGGTGCAAGGTAGGGAAAGGCTGAAACTCCTTCTCCATGTGCTCTGTATCCCTGAACAGAATTTGGCACTGCATAGGCAGGAACTGAGTAGAAGGCAAAATTCACATGTGATTGACACAATGTGGGGATGCAGATCCAGCCTTTGTACTCCATAATGTGCATGGGTTTAAGTACTGGAGCTCTTTGTAGCACTCCTGTGTACCTGTCATCACACTCTCATTTATGTGGCTCTAACATATTGGTCAGTTTGAATGATATACTCATGCCCTGGGTCTGTGGGACATCCCAGACTGCTCTTATTTTTGAGAAGGTAACATATTTCTGAAAGTGTATTTTTGTGGTGTTTCTTTTTTTATGCACATCAACCTGATATGATAACAGCCACTATGAATGTACATTTTTTATTAATAGAAATCAGCTGTTGGGCTTGCATTCTATTTTCTCCACAGATCTGTTTGCTGGAACCAAAATACACTACAGTGTAACTCTAGGGAACATTTTTGGACCTGAAATGTAAGATTGGAAAGAAAGGGAAGTTACTTTTTGGCAGACTCGTAGAAGTAATCCTTTCTAGTGCATTCTGCCAACCATTACTATTTAAGAGAGCAGAAAAGTCCTTGCTTTGTACAGTCAATTGGCCCAGTTATGTTATGATGGAAAACAACGAGATATCAGTTACTACATTCCAGTGGTTTCAATGAGACATAGGGAGCAGGTCTTCTCAGAAATGGCCTATATTATTTAATGGTGCTTACACCCAGGAAAGTGTCTCATGATTACACCCTTACTCATGACTATATTAGGGCCTTGGGTGCAGCCATAACAAAAGATTGATATGCAATCTTGTTTATAAGAAGGATTTTGGAAAACTACGGCTGAACCTGGATCTAAATCCAAAAGCTATATGATTGTAAACAAGCTCTTGGTTCAATAGTGTGAAAGTTTGGTGTGTTAAGGTTGTACAAGCGACATTGCTGTGACCAGAAGAATCTCTTAAAATGCTCAAAAATGGAAGAAGAAGAAGAAGAGACATCAAATGTCTTGTATGCCAAAAGGGCTCAGTCTCTGGCATCTCCAGGATACATCCATTACAGGTAGCAGGTGAAGGAAATGACCTTTCATTGCTTGAGGTTCTGGAAAGTTTCTGCCAGTGGAGTGGACTGATTCCATCTAGGCGGCTTCCTAAGCTCAGGAAGGAATTACAAAAGGGGTAGATGCTTCTACTCATTCATAAGGTTGTGCTGGTTTCCGCCAATTCCCTGCTTCCTCTGCAGATCCACACTAGGCTATTCATGAGGTCCGCTCTCATGCTTTGGCAGAGTGAGTGGGCTAATGCATGAGGATCAAGACTTGGGGAGAGCCCTGAAAAAAAGGTACCGGTACTCAGCAATAGTGAGTGCCATCACAAAAAAAGCCCTGCAAAAGAAAGCCCAATGAATTCTCACTTCAAATGAGGGTTCCTATGGCAACTGGCTCTTCTCACTGAAAATTTAAAAATTGCCGGCATTGCATGCAATGTGGTGCTGATTCCTTGAGTGATACATCACTTTTGGTTCCCCCACCCAAGTGTTGCCATGTCATTCATAATGCTGGCACCCGCTCCCCCCAATCTCCACTCTTCAATTTCCTGTTGGTTGCCTGCCATTAATAGCATCTGGTACCTCTCCTCAAAACATCCCCCAAGTTTCAAAAAGATTGGACCAGGAGGTCCAATTCTATGAGCCCCTAAAGGTGTCCCCCATCCTCCATTATTCCCAGTGGAGGGAACACATTTAAAAGGAACATGGCCCCTTTAAACATGATGGCCAGAACTCCCTTTGGAGTTCAGTCATGCTTGTCACAGCCTTGCTCCAGGCTCCACCCTAAAGTCCCCAGATATTTCCTGAGTCAGACCTGGCAACCCTAGGTGAAACAAGGAGATATCTTCTATTTTAACAGCTATTTGGGGAAGTGATTTCACTGCTGATGCTTAGAAGTTTGTCCCAATAGGGACACTGTAGTCTGTTCACAGAGCCCTAATTTAAAGAATATATACAAAGCAACAGTAATAAAAGTTCAGAAATGCTCAATGGGTTAGCTCGTCAGCTAGCTCATTTCTTATTCTTGTAGCTCTGTGAAGCTTTGTCCCTGTTTGCAGACAAAACCTTGTGTTACTTACAATGTGCTAGATCTTCTGAAGCGTGAGTAGAACAGTACTCACAGAAACAGACATTCCTTCCTCCCCATGTTACAGTCTGATGTGTCTCCCAAAATTACGCTCCTGGTAACACATGAAAACCAAAAATGTGATATAAGTACATTGGGTGACATTCTCTTCATGGTACTTATCGGGGAGTTTTCAAGGAAGGCCAGAGCATCACCCAACACACTTCACATCACATCCAGATTTTCAGGTGTATGTAATGTCATATATCACTGTATGTCATTTCCAGCCAGGGCCACAACCTGCAGGAAATATCCTGCTGCCAACTGGAAAATACTTCCTAACCTGGGATTCCTGGGAACAGCTTACGGAAAAAGAAGGGAGACTGCAATGGAAAGGGGAATTGGTTGAAATCTTCCCCCTTTCTTCTAATAGAAGTGCTGGCACAAGCAGTTGCTGAAGGAGTAGAGATGTATACTGCCCTGAACTGCTTGGAAGGAGGAAGAATAAATGCGTACTAAAAAAAATAAATGTTCTACTTGTAGAAAACAGGATACAATTCATGGAATTCATGATCGAACAAACTTGAAATTCTGCTTTTGCATTGCATAAAGACTCAGAAGTCAAGTTCACAATATGAAGACCTTGCTTTACTATTTAGTCCAAATCTATAAAGAAGGAAGAATTTAATTGACAAAAGCTGCAATCCTAAAATCACCTTCCAGGGAGTAATCCTTCATGATTAACATTGCTAGTCCTGTTCAGGGTTGCTTGCATAGTGATCTTGCAGTCCATTCTTTTAAAAAACCTCATTCAATTATATTTATATAATAAAAAGTCTTGGCAAAGTCAAATATCGGGTTATAAGCAATTTATTCTTGGCCAGTTGCAAACGTATCATGTTAAAAATATGGGACTATGCATGAAAATGGAAGACTGACAGTGTGATTTGAAAGTGAGGGTTAATGTAGATTATCCATTCATTTTTAATTAAGGACTGTGACATCTTAGGTATATTTTAAGTAATGGCTTCTCTCCATCCTAAGGACAGATGATCTGAGCTATGTAGCTCTGCAGCCAAACTTTATCCACAACAACCACATTGACAGACATGGCTAGAGGGATGCATGAGATGTATTGAGGGCCACTCTGGATTAGCACTGAACAGTACAAGCGATGCACACTAATTGCTCATTTGTTGCACAGTATCAGGGCTGGCAGTAGCATAACATGTGGTGGGGCAGATGCCAAGGCCAGGTTTTCTGGCAAGTCCCACTGCTGCCACAGCCCCAGCCCCATTCACCTCCTCTCCTGCCCACTTGATTGTTGTGAGTCCTCCCACCACCACACTCCCAGTTGTATGGACTCCCTAGCATAGTCGGGGATGGGTGTGGACACTGGAAGGACTGGGAAATGAGCAAATATGAGGAAGGAGGACCGATGGCTAGGCAAAGGGAAAGGAGAAGGCAGCGGGCATCTATTTTTGGATGAGGCAGTGGGCATCTATTTATCGATCGGTTGGCCTCCCCGCTACTGCTCTGCTGCTCTACTGCACTACTGTACTGTGATGCTGTATTGTAGTACTATTTTGTACTATACCACCTTGCTATCATGTCATCTTGCTGAATCATCTTGCTGCACTTTGATAAATGTTGTGATTGGTTTTATTATGATTTTATTGTGATTTTATTTCTGTTTGCTGTACTCCGCTCTGAGCCCCCAATGGGGGAATGGGCAGACTATAAATAAACAAATAATGATAACAACAACAACAGCAGCAGCAGGAATGCCTCCTCAGTGGGAGAGGAGAACACACTGCACTGGAGAGCTGGTTTGGTGTAGTGGTTAAGAGTGGCAGACTCTAATCTGGGAAATCCAGTTTGATTCCCCACACCTCTTCCACATGGAGCCAGCTGGGTGACCTTGGGCCAGTCATAGTTTGCTCAGAGCTATTCTCTCAAGAGCAGTTCTCTCAGAGCTCTCTCAGTCCCTCCTACATCACAGGGTGTCTGTTGTGGGGAGAGGAAGGTAAGGTAAGTTACTCTGAGACGCCAAGTAAAGCCCACTGAAACTGGCCCTGCACAGTACCCTCAAGGAAGTGCTTCTTTGGGAATATCACATTTCCCCCCAAAACCAAAGTTGAATATATTGTTGCAGTAAGCATGTAATTCTTTTCTTGATGGATGATGGGAGATAAAAATGTGGGCTGAAGCAATCCTGCTGGATCAGACTAAATTAAAGTTGAATATTGGGTTTCCAACAGTAGCCAGACAGTAGCTATTTGCCTCTGGGTACTCACCAGGGCTGCTGAGAACTTTGCAACCAACATGTTTGTCAGGCAAACATTCTGTTTTCAACAGTCACAATCACTCATGAGCTGCTCTGTGGATCTCCTTGCTTTGCCACCATTCAACTCAAGCAATGTGCTAAACAGCTTTGTGGCTGCGCAGCAGCTGTGTTGGTGGAGTTTGATTTTCTCCTGCCTTGTGGATGCTTTTGGACTTATGGTGCACATGAAATCAGTTCTTGCCCAGGGCCATGGTTGGTTGGGCCAAGCGTTTAAATGATGCTGAAGGCAGAAACTATGACTTCCTTAAAGCTGTGCAAAAATGTACATGTGTGAAACACTGAGCCAAACAGACTAGCAGTTATTAATGTGAATTATGTGGATTTAGAGGAACACCAAAAAGCTTTTAAAAACCCTATGTTTTTAAATAATTAACTGATGGACTGATTTATGTACTATTTATAAAATAAATATTTAAATAGGTGATTGAAGAGCAGCATGTAGCAATGTCTGGCTTTTGCATGTGAAGGGTTCCACTGGGTTCCATTGGGCTGTGTGAGAATGTGCATGCATGAACTACTGATGATTGCACTGCAGGGAATATAATGTGCCAAACTGGCTACAGCTTTTCACAAACAACTAAACCATACAACAAAAAATTGGCTCCCTGCTTGCAAATGAGGAGCAGAATGTGAGCCAAACTTGGGGGTGCTTGAACATCCTCAGTGTTCACAGAGTGAAAATACAGACTTCCTTTATTTGTGACTGGTACTTAATTTTCAGAGTTAAATTGCTACAGCACATGGAGATTCCACCTTAACTAACATTGCATATTGACAGACCAGCTGACAAAGGAATTTGTCTCATCCTATCAAAAGCCCTTTAAAGATAGTGTATTTCATAGACCATTTGTACCTATAGAGACAGGTAGCAGTACACTTGTTGGGAATACCATTTTGAGATGCAATAAGATGCGTTGCTCTGCTGCATCTCTGTTGGGCTCTTAAGACAAAAAAGGGGAAAGAATAGCGTGAATTCTGCAACTCTAAACACAGATTTAAGCCAATGTATATGCATTTAACATTACCAGTGAGCACATTCATGCAAATTGCAAACCAGGAACATGATTTTAGTCAACATTAAGAATGTCAAGGGGCATAATATTGCTTATCTATGCTAGACTGCACTCTGGGATTACAGTTTACTGTATCATAAAATACTAGTACCATGTTTGAATGCATTCATAAACTGTGGGGCCCAAACTTTTTTAGTGGTTAAAGGGTGACATCTAGTGCCCCACAGCTGTACATTTTATTTGGAAGAAAGCATCCTGGCAGTAGTTCAAACGCATCTTGGTAGAAATCCCCCCCCCCCTTTTTTTTTCTCATGTGCTTCTGATTCTGGTTGAACTCACAACAGTAGCTTTATGCTCAGGGCTCCTGGGAACTGTTGCTTTTTAGAGCACCAGCTATCCAACAGTGAGAACCAATCTCACAATCTCTTATAATGAACTGGTTGCTCACAGGCTCCATCCCAGTCTGCAGAGAAGAGAATCCTCAGCTTCAATTTTGTGCAGCCAGAAGGTTGGGATTATTTCCTGGTTCAGGGAAGGAACAGTTTTGTCTTGGATATCAGAAAATGAAGCCTTTGGTGGACTGAACTGCTACAAGAGATGGTAATTCAGCATCATTGGTTCTCTTGTTATTAGAAAGCTCAGAGTTCTGCCTCCACCTCTGAACTGTCATTTGGCTGTAACATGAGTACGATAATACTGAATATTTCAGTGACACCAAGAAAACACACACTCTCTCTCTCTTAATTATCTCAGCTCACCTCTTTTTTTCTATGTCATCATTAGAAGCCCCAGGTCTGTCTCAGGAAATATCTGGAACTTCAGGGGTGGAGCCAAGAGACTTTGGGGCTGGAACCAGGAGTAGGTTGTAACAAGCATGCTTGAACTCTGAAGAGAGTTCTGGCAATCACATTTAAAGGGATCACACACCTTTTAAATGCTTTCCCGTCATTGGAAATAATGGAGGATGGGGCACATGGGGCTCACAGAAATTGACCCCCTGGTTCAATCTTTTTGATACTTGAGGGGAGGGGTTAGAAGAGAGTCTGGATGCAATGCTGGAAATTCGGTGCCTCTACCTCAAAAAACAGCCCTCCAGAGCCCCAGATGTTTGCCCAGCAGACATTCCCCCCCCCCTGCTGCTTTCTGATAATCCTGAAGTGGGGGGAGAGCCTCCAAACTGGGGGATTCCCTGCCCCCAACTGGGGATTGGCAACCTTAGTCATCATTAGTTGTACTGCCTAAGGTGATTTTGGTGGTGGTGGTGGAGAGTGCTGTCAATACACAGCTTACTTATAGTGACCCTGCAGGGTTTTCAAAGCAAGAGATGTTCAGAAGTGGTTTGTCATTGGCTGCCTCCATGTCACAGCCTTGGTATTCCCTGGAGCTCTACCTTCCAAACACTAGCCAGGGTTAACCCTGGTTAGCTTCCAAGGTCTGATGAGATCAGGCTAGCCTGGCCTATCCAGGTCATGGCAATGTGTTTTTACTCGTATTAAAATGTAGAACTGTAGAACTGAAGCCGGAACATTTCAGCCACACAGCAATTTTAGCAGCAGCAGCAGAAGAAGATATTGGATTTATATCCCGCCCTTCACTCTGAATCTCAGAGTGGTCACAATCTCCTATATTTTCTCCCCCCACAACAAACACCCTGTGAGGTAGGTGGGGCTGAAAGAGCTCTTACAGCAGCTGCCCTTTCAAGGACAACTCTGGCAAGAGCTACGGCTGACCCAAGGCCATTCCAACAGCTGTAAGTGGAGGAGTGGGGAATCAAACCCGGTTCTCTCAGATAAGAGTCTGTGCACTTAATCACTCCACCAAACTGGTTCTCTAGGGAGGTAAAATGATTAATTTTAAGAGGGGTAACAAAGGTATGTTTTGGTGCAGGGATCAACAGTTGACTGCCTCTGGGCCAAACTTATTCTTATGAAGGGGAGCTGCTTCCCCCATTTGCCAATGGAGAGGATATGTATTTGTGTGCAGTTCTTTTATGTGTGTGTGTGTGGGGGGGGAACTGTGTATTCCATTTTTTCACCTAAAATGTACATAGTGGTTTACAATAAAATGCAAAAAAGTACAACTAAACTAAAGGTAAACGGTAGTCCCCTGTGCAAGCACCAGTCATTTCCGACTCTGGGGTGACATTGTTTTCACAATGTTTTCACAGCAGACTTTTTACGGGATGGTTTGCCATTGCCTTCTTCAATCATCTACACTTTCCCGCGCAGCAAGCTGGGTACTCATTTTACTGACCTTGGAAGGGTGGAAGGCTGAGTCAACCTTGACCCAGCTACTTGAACTCAGCTTCCGTCGGGATCAAACTCAGGTCATGAGCAGAGCTTAGGACTGCAGTGCTGCAGCTTTACCACTCTGTGCCATGGGGCTCTTCACAACTAAACTAGCAACATCAATAAAATCCATAAAACCACAGAGAAATCAGGTTTAAAATGCAAAGAGAATAATTGTGGCATTAACCACTGTCAAAGATCCTATGGAACAAATTGCTCTCCTGGAAGCCCCGCAAGGATGGAGACAAATGTTTCTCTTGGAAGACAGAATTCTGTGGTCTAGAGACAGCAGCCCCAAAGTCCTTTCTACAGGCTAGTTCATAAGGAGAGAGGCAATCTTTCAAGAACTCTGGACCCCTCCAGGAATCTGATAATCAGAATCAGTCTTTACAATTGTAACTGAAAACTAATTTGAATGTAGTTTAGTTGGTAGGAAAGATGTGTTAATTAAGGCAGCTCCCCATTAGTATTTAGGCCACCACATCTTAAATCAATTGAAATGTCCTTCAAAGGCAGACCCCATATAAAGGGCATTTACAGTAATGTTAGCATGGTGTATGTAAAAACATCTGGGTCAACTTTTTCTGGAAATGGCCACAGCTGTTAAACCAACTTAAGATGGTAACAAACACTCCTAGCTCAATTGTTTATCTAGAATAGTTGAAGAGCACCCTCAAACTATGAACCGTCAAAGTATTCTTGATAAAAGTTTTACTAAATGTGTTAGTCAGCGAAGGAGACGAAGGGAGTACAATGCTACACTGAACAACTGTTCCCAAGTCAGCTTTACCTGATCCACAATAATGCCATCTCGCATTGATTGTCAGTGAGTCATTGCTTTATAGCCCCCAAGGCAATGGTCTTCAACCATAGGTTGGAACCCTCAGAAATGTTACAGCCAAAGTCCTTCCTACTGGGTCACTTTTTATTTTTGCTGCCTTTGGAAAGACTTGCTGTGCAAAGAACAAGAAGGCTACATGTCTTGCCCTTTTTTACATGTTGAGAAGGGCAGCATGACAATAAGTTATGTCACTCAGTGGTGAAGATTCCTCCATAACTTTGACCCTCGGCTTCTTTTACCAGCTAGTCAAACTAGGCCTTCATAGAATCATTGAGTTGGAAGGGATCTCCAGGGTCATCTTGTCCAGCCCCCTGCACAATGCAGGAAATTTACAAATACCACCCCCCCCCCCCTAAATTCACGGGATCTACATTGCTGTCAGATGGCCATCCAGCCTCTGTTTAAAAACCTCCAAAGAAGGAGACCCCACCACCTCCCGAGGAAGCCTGTTCCACTGAGGAACTGTTCAGTGGTAACCAAGGATGTTGGTTATGTCTGCAATATCAAAGTGACATTATCCTTGATGATATTGTGTGTGGAGCAACAGAGAGTACACAACAAGCCAAGGATTTGTGTGCTGATTCAGCAAATCCTAACTGCAGGATGCTAGAATCTAATTTGGAATGCAACAGAAAACTCCTACCCTCATATGAAATACATTTGTTTGACAGGCATTCTCTTTGATTCAGGGGTTTTACTTCCAAGCAGAACAATGTAGCTTGCTTGGCACGGTGATGCTTGGTCTCCTCATAATGTTACATACATTTTTTAAAAAATTTGGTTAGTTTTGAATTATATGCAGTATGGTAATACCACTTGTCTCACTTTTGCTTTATATGCCTGTGAAATGCATTTGGACAAGTGTATAAAAATTGTGGGTTTTTCCCCACATGGGTTTCATCTGGCAAAGCCACTCCTTGAGCCGATAATGAATTTCTTCTTCTGAGAGGAAATACAACACATTCCACATTATATTATTGCCTAAAGACTGACATGTCGTTTAATGTGCTGTAATTTAATTTGAAAACATGACAAACTGAAAAGACAAAAATGCCCCCCAGCCAGTGATATAAATTAACTTTGTTTTAGCCCACTGACAATTGGGTTATATCTAAAATGCTTTGTTTATATTTTATTATGAGATTTTGTTCCAATTTATGCTAGAACAAAATAATCTCAGATCTCGACCCTATCAGATAACTTAAGGAGTGAGCCATACCCAGGGCTTTTTTTTCCTGCAAAAAGAGGTGCCAGAACTCTCAAGAGGGAGATAATGGAGAAACACACGGGTACCTCATGAACTTTAAAACATTTTTTGAGAATTATGTTTCCACAAAGAGGTTCCAGAACTCTATTCCACCGCATTCCCCCAGAAAAAAAAGCCCTGCTATACCCATTAAAGACTTAAGTAACTTGATAAATCTTCTCAGTACAGATTTCAATTTACTTCAGCCTCTGCCAGACAGTTTTGATTCACTTAATGGTTTTAATCTACTGTTAACTGTTGCAAACAGGAGGGCAGCTTGTTTCTTTTTGACCTTACTTGGTCACTTTGTTCCACAAGAGTAACAGGCTGTTGCAACAAAAATAAACCAAAAACTGGCCATTGGGCCAATGGCATAATGTCACTTCCAAGGAAAACTGAGGAGGAGTATCATATTCATCATATCAACCATCATATAACTGCTCTCTAGGTCTATGGTTTTATGACAGGACATGACAATCACACCACTGCTGATGGTACCTCCCCATGTATCCCCCTGCTGTTTCCCTACACAATTTTTAGTAGAGGCTTTTTGGGTACTCCTTCCTTTTTTCTATAGTGGAACAGCTGGTTGGATTCAACCCATGTTTTGCTATTTTTCCTCGACCCATTGGTGCTGAGCTTATAAAGACCTGTAGCACTCCTCAGTTCACCCTTTGTGTGCTTAAATCAGGAGAAAGAACAAAATGATTATACTAATTTGTTTTAATATATCTGGCTTCACAAATATAGGAGTCCAAAAGGATTTAAATCGAATACAGAAAAGAGTAACATACTGGATTTGAACAATAGTGCATTCAGTCCCACATCCTGTTTCCAAGCCAATCAGATGTCAAACAGAATCCCACACAAGGACTGTCCACAAACACCAGCCCTCACCTGTGAACCCAGAAACCTCCTTCAGCAACCATGACTGATAGCCAGTGATAGCCCAGTCTTCCATAAATCTGTTCACCCCTTTTAAACTCATTTTAACCAGGGGCTGTCACTACTCATGGCAGTAAGGTCCACATGTCAGTTTTCCTGTCTGAGTTGGATGTACTGCAGTGTTTCCTAGAGTGACCCTGAGTTCCGGTGTTATGGGAAAACAGTGCTTAAGGTGCCACAAGACACTACTACAGACTAATTCCTGCCATTTTTTTTTGGGGGGGGGGTAGTTTATCTTGAAACATTTCTTCACAACCTCTTTGATAATGGTGTGCTCAGTAATTTCTAAATATTATCTAAGGCTGCACAATTTCTCAGAATTAGGCCACTGAATACAATAGAGACCTTATTTTTGAGTTGAAACTGAACACTGCACATTTCATCCATCTAACAGGTAAAACCGCTATTCTTTTTCCTTCTAGGGAGCTTTTAGAAATGATTTAATATACATATATTCTGCAGTCGCATAAACCAGAATTACTGATCCTTAAAATCAACACCATTTCCCCCCAGACTAGAAATGAAAATGCATCCGCTTGCACCAGGCAGCACCATCTAGCACACAACCTGTCATTTCACCTGCCTCACCAGAAAACTGTGCTGCAACCGTCCCGATTTATCAGGGCCACCCTGTTTTATCTGTCCCTGCTAAAGCTTTTGTTTTGCTTTCTAAGAAGCAAGTTCAAGGGGGTCTATAGAGTCAGTCCTTTTAAGAAAATGAAAAAAAACCATCTTGTTCGTCTACTGGACTCAAATCTAGCTGCGTGGAGGAAAGAGGACCATAGCCATCGATATACGAAAGAGGCAAGCCAAAGGCTGCAATTGTGTGTAAATACTTCCAGGGATTAGGTTTGCTAGCATGGATTCTATAAAACCTCCTTAGATTACCGGTTTGTGTGTTTGTTTAGTTGTTGTTGTTTTTTTAATGCTACGAACTAACACACAGTATTTCTGAAACCATCTATTGCAAAATAAAATGCAAGCGTCTGGACTGCCGGCTTGCTATAACGAGTTCAACGGACCCAGCTTCCCGTCCCTTATTCAAAGTCAAGACGCGCGAGCGAAAGAAAGCTCACGAGCATGCACAGCACCACGCTTCTTCGCTCACAAGCCTGCGGCTTTGAGCGGTTCCGGCGACCTCACGTGAGGATACGTGACCAATCACGGTGTCTGATACGCCGAGAAACGAACTTCCGTTTTCCGGTAGGCAAAATGGCGGCTTTCAGAGGCTACCGGTTGCTGTGCAACGGCCGGCTTCTTCACAGCGAGGCCGCGGCGGCCGAGACGGTGACACCGGCGCCGCCTCCCTCTCTGTACCCGCCTGTGGTGGCCTCTCTGACGGCCAAGAGCAAAGCGGCCAAACTCCGGCGACGGGAGATGTTTTATCAGCAAGTCCATGAGGCGCCCACCGTGGAGGAGAAGCTGCGGGTCTTTGGGAGGATGCAGCGCCTCAAGTACGTGGTCTACCCGCAGACGTGGGCGATCAACGCCGACCGCTGGTACCAGAGCTTCACCAAGACGGTCTTCGTGCCCGGGTTGCCGACCCTGGAAGACGCAGCGGCGGCTGAAAACGGGGAAGCGGGCGGCGTGGATATGGCCGAGTTGCGCTCCTTGGTGTGCAGCGTGCTGCTCCAGGAACACTTCTACCAGCGCAAGAAGACGCCTTACCTCTTCCGTGCCATCGACCAGGGGCCGTCGCCCTTCCTCACCCACCTGATGCCTGCCCTCACTACCCGCCTGGTCGGCCTCAACCGGATCCTCGCTTCCTCCTCCGCTGGTGCGTCCCACCTTCAGCTTCGGCCTAAGCAGTTTTGTTTTGTTTATAAGCTCAGTTTATTTAAAAATAGAGGAGCTGCATTCAAAAAGAAAATAGAATAGAGCATCAATACATCCCAGCACACTGGGAACTGCCTATATAAATCACAATTGTTTTTTTTACACAGCATGCTCTTAAGAGCTACATTATACAACCGAGGAAGCAAACAAAATCTATGTTTATTTGTTTATTGATCAGGCATGTTAAAGAATGCACTTTCCACCCATGTTCATTACACTTTCCAACTGGGCTTTGCCAGTTTGCACAATAAAACCCAACTGGAAAGAGCATTGAAAGTGCATTACTTTGCATGTGTTATCGCAGCCTTATTTTGTTTAATTTATATCCATTGTTCCCTCTAAGCTGTGGAATCTTGTGAGCAAAAATTCTGCCTCATAAGCTACTGGAATTAAAGTGAGCAAGTGATTTAGCTACTGCATAAATTAGTTTGCTCTTGGACTATATTTCCTGAGCTAATACAAAAATGTGTGAGCAGAAGGATAAAAAACGGAGCTAGCTCACCCTAACTCAGCTTAGAGGGAACACTGCTTATATCCCGCCTTACCCCACAAGTGGGTTAAGGGCAGCTGACAGCAATTGTGTACAGAATCAAACAGCAACCGATGTACATATAGCATTATAAATACAAAATAATCGCTGGAGTAAGGCAGCACTTTAGAAAGATAGCAAAGTATCTATATTGCAAGAAGTCAGAGTTAAAGAAATAATATACACACAGCTACAAAAGTCCTTTCACAAATGACAGCTTCCGTTGTTCCGTGGGTTTCTGTCTCTTAAAGGGCTAACAATCCCACTTTAAATTCCAAGTCGCAGCTTCTGTAGGTAAGAAAATTCCTCTTGTTTTGAGTCATAAAGGCTTCAATAGCATTGAAAAGAGACAGAAGGCTCATAGAAGAGTGTGAGCATTCTGTCTCTTTTCAACCCTTTTTTGTTTACCTTTGGCTTCTTGTAATATAGGCAGCAATTGTGTGTCTAGCCCTTTTCCAGAAAATGAGTGTATAGATGATATAAAATATGTGTCTGTCTGTATGCACACATATGTTGTAGGTGCTATTTAGTGCAGAGGGATTATTAATCTTGCTTCTTAAAGACTATCAGAGACTTATTCTGGCGTAAGCAGTGGTGTATACTTCACAAAAACATATGCTAGATTTAAAATTTGGATGTCTTCATTCCTTTGCCTTTCATCCCCTCCTTCTAGAAGTATTTTCTTAGTCTAATGTATTTCACAGGGAAGTAGTGAAGATAAAATGGAGAATGGGAGGGTAGTATTGTGTGCAGCTCTTGAAGTCCCCATTGGGAAAAAAAGCAAAGTATAAATAAAATATATATATATATATAAATAAATAAAATAAAATAAATAAAATATATATATATATTTTGCAACGTAGTAATTCAGCTAGGTTGGGATTTATTTCAGAGTGAGTAGGGCTTAAACCAATGTAAGTGTGCATTGGATTTCAGCCTTAATAAATTTGTGACTGAAATTTGCTCCAGGAGCATTGCTAGACCTTTTGTTTGTTACTGTTTGTGTTGTGTTGCCAAGTTGCTTCTGATTTATTGTGACTCTAGGAATGCAAAACATGTCCTTGACAATATTGCTCAGGTCTTGCGAGATGAAGGCTGTTGCTTCTTCTGTCAAGTCAGTGTAGCAAGTTTAAACTCTTACTTGATCTCACAGATGTTCTCAGTTTTCATTTTACAGAATAACAACAATCTCATTAATGGTTCATATTGACTTATTCTAAGTAGCTTAAAACTTGTTGGTGTTAATTTGGCAATAACTCAGTAGGTCCTGGTAAACAAGCACCAAAAGAAAGAATAGTAGTTAATACTTCAGAACCAGACAAACTGGTTTGGAATAATGGTTAAGAGCAGTGGACTCTAATCTGGAGAACTGGGTTTGATTCCCTGCTTCTCCACATGCAGCAGCTCTTAGAGTTGCTCTCTCAAGAGCAGTTCTCTCAGAGCTCTCTCAGCCTCACTTTACCTCTGTGCTTGTTGTGGGAAGAGAAAGGGAAGGAGATTGTAAACTGCTCTGAGATAAGCGAAGGACAGGGTATAAATCCAACTCTTCTAGGTGTCTCCATTTAATCTTCTAGTGAAATATGTAATTCATAGTTCAGTACAGTAACATGTTTGAGCTGGCATTGAACTTCATAAGAACATAAGAGAAGCCATGTTAGATCAGGCCAATGGCCCATCCAGTCCAACACTCTGTGTCACACAGTGGCAAAATTTTTATATATATATATATATATATATATATATATATATACATACATATATATACATATATATATATACACACACACACACACTGTGGCTAATAGCCACTGATGGACCTCTGCTCCATATTTTTATCTAAACCCCTCTTGAAGGTGGCTATGCTTGTGGCCGCCACCACCTCCTGTGGCAGTGAATTCCACATGTTAATCACCCTTTGGGTGAAGAAGTACTTCCTTTTATCTGTTTTAACCTGTCTGCTCAGCAATTTCATCGAATGCCCACGAGTTCTTGTATTGTGAGAAAGGGAGAAAAGTACTTCTTTCTCTACTTTCTCCATCCCATGCATTATCTTGTAAACCTCTATCATGTCACCCCGCAGTCGACGTTTCTCCAAGCGTTTCAACCTTTCTTCATAGGGAAAGTGTTCCAGCCCTTTAATCATTCTAGTTGCCCTTCTCTGGACTTTCTCCAATGCTATAATATCCTTTTTGAGGTGCGATGACCAGAACTGCACACAGTACTCCAAATGAGACTGCACCATCAATTTATACAGGGGCATTATGATACTGGCTGATTTGTTTTCAATTCCCTTCCTAATAATTCCAGCATGGCGTTGGCCTTTTTTATTGCAAACGCACACTGTCTTGACATTTTCAGTGAGTTATCTACCACGACCCCAAGATCTCTCTCTTGGTCAGTCTCTGCCAGTTCACACCCCATCAACTTGTATTTGTAGCTGGGATTCTTGCCCCCAATGTGTATTACTTTGCACTTGGCCACATTGAACCGCATCTGCCACATTGACGCCCACTCACCCAGCCTCAACAGATCCCTTTGGAGTTCCTCACAATCCTCTCTGGTTCTCACCACCCTGAATAATTTAGTGTCATCCGCAAACTTGGCCACTTCACTGCTCACTCCCAACTAAATCATTTATGAACAAGTTAAAGAGCATGGGACCCAGTACCGAGCCCTGCGGCACCCCACTGCTTACTGTCCTCCACTGCGAAGACTGCCCATTTATACTCACTCTCTGCTTCCTATTACTCAGCCAGTTTTTGATCCACAAGAGGACCTGTCCTTTTACTCCATGACTCTCAAGCTTTCTAAGGAGCCTTTGATGAGGAACTTTATCAAAAGCTTTCTGGAAGTCAAGGTAAACAACATCTATCGGGTCCCCTTTGTCCACATGTTTGTTCACCCCCTCAAAGAAATGTAACAGGTTAGTGAGGCAAGATCTTCCCTTACAGAACCCATGCTGAGTCTTCCTCAATAACCCGTGTTCATCAATGTGCCTACTCATTCTGTCCTTGATAATGCTTTCTACCAACTTTCCCGGTATTGAAGTCAGACTGACTGGCCTGTAATTTCCCAGATCTCCTCTGGAACCCTTTTTAAAGATGGGAGTGACATTTGCTACCTTTCAGTCCTCAGGAACGGAGGCAGATTTCAATGAAAGATTACAGATTTTTGTTAGAAAATCCACAAGTTCAAGTTTGAATTCTTTCAGAACTCTCGGATGTATGCCATCCGGACCTGGTGACTTATTAGTTTTTAATTCGTCCATCAGTTGTAGGACCTCCTCTTTTGTCACTTCAATCTGACTCAGGTCTTTCAATACCCCTTCCAAAATTAGTGGTTCTGGGGTGGGCAGAAAGTTCTCATCTTCCACAGTGAAGGCAAAAAATTCATTCAGCTTCTCAGCCATTTCCCTATCCTCCTCCAGTAATCCTTTTACCCCATGGTCATCCAAGGGCCCCACTGCCTCCCTGGCTGGTTTCCTGCTTCTAATATATTTGAAGAAATTTTTATTGTTGGTCTTTATGTTTTTTGCAATATGCTCCTCATAGTCCCTTTTTGCCTGCCTGATCACAGTCTTGCATTTGATTTGCCACAGGCTGTGTTCCCTTTTACTAATCTCACTTGGACTGGATTTCCACCGCTTAAAGGAGTCCTCCTTACCTTTTACAGCTTCCATTACTTTGTTTGTTAACCATGCAGGCCTTTTCTTATGCCTGTTTGTGCCTTTCCTAACTTGTAGTATGTATTTTATCTGAGCTTCTAGGATTATAGATTTAAATAGTCTCCAAGCTTCCCCAAAGGGTTTCACCATATTTACCTTTCCTTTCAGTTTCCTCCTCACATGCCTCCTTATCTCAGTGAATTTACACCTTTTAAAGTTAAACTTCAGTCAGACATGACATCAAGCTCTTGAGAAATATTCATGCATTGCTGCCAAATTTTTAGCATGGCTGTGTGGCCATGACTCTTATCTTAAGAGCACCATCTTAAGATTCTCCATTTTTAGAAATGGAGAATCAGGCTAGAAAAAAGGTTAAAATTTCCAGACATTAATGACCTGGCTTTTAAATTTTGTGTGTATGTGCACCTATCCAGATCTGGGTGGGACTCTTTGGTTAAGTTATACTTAACATAAGCATACCTGAAAGCAAAGAATTTTATGGTTTCATCAGATTAATTCATTTGTAACCAGGCATACATATATCTCGATAACAGGGATGAATAGTCTTGACTTCAGGCAACACTCTTGTTCTTTTAGATTTTAAGCCAGAAGTAAATTTCTATTGGCTGCGTGGTGAAGTACGAGTACATAAGGGACATCGGAAGGGTACAATTGATCCAGTGAGATTTCAGATAGATGATAAACCTCACTGTCAACTTCGGATACCAAAACAGCTTTCAGAGGTATGAATAGTTAATATATTTTAACAATGTAATTTGATTTCAGCAGTGTTCGCTTATATTCTGTAACACCTAGTCAACCTATTCAACATGTATAACTGTGATAAAATAGTCTTTTTGTGTGTGTGAATACATTACCATGCTGCATTTGAAAACTTCTGAGAGCTGAAATAATTGAAAAGGATCTTACAAACTTAGTAGGAGCAGTCTCTGGAGGGTGGTTACTTTGGATTCATGTGACAATTTAATTGCATGCTAGTAGTCTTCACACTATTACAAGGGAGTTGTCTAGGAACTACTCCACTATAGTGTTTTCAAAGTAAAGTTATAAATTTATAGATATTTTTTGCAATGTAAAGTCTTCTCAGAGGTGAGCTATTGTAAATAAAGTTCCTTAGTAGCTTTTAGAACACGGGTAGCCAAACTTGCTTAATGTAAGAGCCAAAGAGAATAAATTTTAGAGGTTTGAGAGCTGCAAGACATGAACAAACATTACACACGTCTTTATTAAAACGCTTAATACTTTGCACAGAAAGATAAAATATAAATGTATGCACTTTACAACACGACCTAAAATTAAAACTGGGAATAACGGTCCCCATAAGAGTAACATAGAGAAATGGTAGAGAATTATTTTTTGGCACCAGTGAGAGAAGGAAACACACGTGTACCATATAAGTCACTTACCAATGTTTGCATCATTATGCATCTCTCTTTGCCTTGACACCAAGGTTAGCAAATACAGCTCCTACAAGAGCTATGAAACAAAGGGGGAAGCCTGCGCTGCCTTCTTTAATTCTGTCCCTCCTTCCAGTGGCTCCCTCAGCTCTTGAGCTCTCATTCCCCACTCTAGGTCTCCTGGCAACCTCTGTGGTGGAGAAGAGCTTGCAAGCCTGCCTATTTCTCCCTCCTTCCCTGTTTCGCACACATAGTAAATAGTAACCTACTTATGGGTCAGCACTCAGAGGCTAACTGAGGTCCTTATGCTAAGCACACTTACTTGAGATTAAGCCTGCATCAAGTTCCTCTTTGACACCTGGGAGCCGCACAATATGTATGAAAGAGCCACATGTGGCTCCCAAGCCATAGTTTGGCCACCCTTGTTTTAGAATTTAATACTGCTCGCTGGGAAATCAACTCTAGTTTAGCATGGGTATATTTCATTCCTGGTATAATATGTTTTAGGTATCTTAATAATTTCGTTCCGTCAAACTTATTTCAGAGAGGTTAGGATTTCATTGAGGCTTAACACTTAAATGAATGATTTTGTGAGCTTTGTTTAGTGCCTTTTCCTTAAATTTTGCTGAACTAAAAGAGTACAGAAGAGAGGGAGGCCAAGATTTAAGGGCTTGGAGCACCTTTCCTGTAAGGAAAGGCTGCATGGTCTGGGACTTCTTAGTTTAGAAAAAAGATAACTAAGGAACATAATAGTCAAGGTGATGGGCAGTAGGTTTGGGATGGACAAAAACTGATACTTCATTACACAGTAAGTGATGAAAATGTGGAATTCACTGCCAGAGGATATAATGATGGCCACAGGCCTAGGCAACTAGCCTGGGTGACTAAAGGGAACCTCCACATTAAGAGGCAGTAACCATCTGAATACCAGTGCCAGGAGGCAGCATCTGGGGAAGAGCTCAGCCTCTGTGCAACTTTCTCTGGCAGAGCCCAAAGCCTCCATATTTCTACACAGAGCAGCTATAAATAAGACTCTTCCTTATGAACAGATAAGAATGCGAGGACAGCCTGCTGAATCAGACTAGTGATCCACCTAGTCCAGAAGTGAAGGAGAGGAAATGAGATGGCTCCTGCAAGTCCTTGCAAGTCTTCTGCATGTTTACTGCATTAGTATATCAGACCGGAGAGAGGGGTCCCTTGTCTGCCACTCTTTGTTATTGTACCTACCTTAGTTCAAGAGCTAAGGCAAGTAGTGGCAGCAATAAATTGCTGTGGGTGCAGATACTGAGGAATTTGAGAATAAGCCAGCTGTGCATACAACATGTAAAGCACAGGAACTGGTGGAATGAGAACCTTAGCCCTGTTTGCAGCTGATTTATGGGGCACTGATACTACAAGGTATCACAAAGTCGCATTCTCTGCAACTTCCTCCCACAGAGCCTAAAGCCATCTTATTTCTACATTTAGCAACTAAAAATAAGAACAACTTTCCTTATGAGCAACTTAAGAAAAAGATGCTACAAAATAAAGCTCAGAAAATCAGTCAAGAAACCAAGTAAATTAAAGTGCCCATCCTCAATTAAATTCGAACTGCTCTGAAATCACCTTGAGAAAATCTTTTAAGGTACTTAAAGCAGGACTGTGAACTCTTCCAGGCTGCAGCAAGATTGTGCTAAGCTGGCTGCACAGACAGTTTGAGTTCTGTCTCTTGCTGTGTAGGCAGTTGTCCTAGCAGGACTTATGTCTATTCTCTTTCTCTATCTGTCGGAGCGGGAGTAGCAGAGTGAGGGAGATGACTTGCCCGACACAGGGCTTCAGGAAAGAAAATCAGGCTTACACGTGCAACTAGTGCCAAAAGGTGTATTAACATATATACACAACAAGTGCTCTCTTGTGCAGTCTATACAATATCACCTCCACGGACAAAGTGCTTCGCCTAACCACCATCTCACGGGGAGAGGCCTGTGTGATGCACACACAGATCATATATAGTCCAAGCAGCCAATCCTGGCCGTGCTGACTCAGCAGATTGCATCACTTGGCTTCTGCCGGCTCAAGCCGGTCTGCTGATCAGGTCACTGTGACCTAGCCTGGCAGCTAGATCACCAGCTGTCATACTGTAGCTGTCAGACTGGGTTTATGTAGATTCTTGCTCCAACACACCTCCTAATCTATTTAAACCCAGTGCACCAAAACACTTTACACAGTTTACATACATGTCCACCAGCAACATTACAGTTCATATTTACGTAGCTCGGAACCCTTTCCGGAATTCGTTCAGGAACTCATCATGATTGTAAAACACATCATCGTGTTCCTGTTCAGCCAGCTCTTTCAGACGCTTGGCTTCAGCCTCCTTCTCCCTTGCCTCGCACTCTGCCACCCAGGCTTTCCATTTCTTAGCCTTTTCTTTTAACATTTCCTCAAATCCGGGTGGGTCTGGATTGACAGTCAGAGTGACATAGGGACACTTGTACCTAGCGGGACGTTGGCCTTTGGTGGACCTGGCAGACACCCGTGGCCCTGTGCTTGGACCAGCTTTGTCTTCTTCGGGTTGCTCTGTTCCCACCTCCTGGGCTGGTTGCTCTGCCCCTGTAATTGGGTGTTGAACCTCCTGACTCTCACACTTTACCTCCAGTTCCTGCATTTGAGGCTCTGCCTCCTGACTCTGCTCGTCAGGCTCTGTGCCAGCATTCGGCTCACCTTCTCCAGCCCCACTGGGTGCCACCTCCTGGGCTGGAGTTCTGGGCTGCGCTCCAACATCGTTATCGCTACTTGGCAGCAGGACAAATTGTTTCTGCAAGGAGTGCAACCTTGGCCAGCTGCTTTCTTCATTGAACTGGGCACTCTTACTAAGTGTTATCTTGCTTTTGCTATTGCAGAAACGATAACACCTGGCCCTTGGCTTGTAGCCCAGAAAAATTAGGCTCTCTGCCCGGACATCCCCCTCCCCGCTACTCGTGGAGTGGATGCCAACCCGAGCCCGTGACCCAAAGACTTTTAAAGAACTCAAATCTGGGGTCTTGTTCAACAGTAACCTGTAAGGCACATTTTTCACAGTATTACACCAAACCCTATTTTGCAAAAAAACAGCTGCATGTATGGTTTCTGCCCAATAGGTCATTGGCAGTTGTGCATCCTCTAACATGCAATACATCACATTCTGCAATACAGCCCCATGCCCATTTTCTCGGGGCGTTGCCGGGTTCGTCAGACGGTGGGCAATGCCCTTGTTCTCCAGCCAACGTTTCATCTGGTTAGATAAGAATTCCCCCCCTCTGTCGGTTTGTACAGCCAGGAGATTAACCCCTAATTGTCTCTCCACTGCTTTGACCCACTTGGTGAATGTCTTATACACCTCAGACTTATGCACCATGGTGAAAACCCACGCGTACCTCGTGTGGTCGTCGGTGGCCACCAAGCAGTATCTCCTCCCCGACAGACTCTTTGGCAATGGGCCAATAACGTCTAAATGGACTAGTTCCAGGGCTCGTGTGCTTTCCCTTGAGCTTTCTTTAGCAACAGCACACGCCTTGCTTTTGGTCTTCTTGCAGACCTGGCAATCCAAGTAACATTTGCAAGGATTTACTTTCAAACTAGGCACAAGCTCCAGGGTTTTCTTTAACGCCCTAAATCCGCAGTGCCCAAGTCTCCTATGGAGCAAATGTATACAATTATTGTGCACAGGCTCATTCGACACCTGAGCCACCTGGGCACAATCACTCTGGACCACATACAGTTTACCTTCCCTCTTTCCTGTCACAAGCAACTTTCCCCCACCTCCCAGGATTTTGCAGCAGGTTTTCTCAAATCTCACCTGGTATCCCTGGTCAAACAGTGTGCTAACACTCAACAGGTTAGACTGCAGTGAGGGTACATACAACACATTTTGCAACATACATTTCAGTGCAGGAAATTCCACATTGCCTGAGCAAACAGAATTGGCAGTGGTCCCAGCAGCCAATCTCACATACTTATGCTCAGGACTGTCAATGTTTTTCAACAACTCCTTCTCGCAGCAGAGATGGCTCGTTGCCCCGGAGTCTAAAATCCAAGCAGACCCTGTGCTCTCTACTGCAGACGTGACCAGCCGGGTTGCTTCCTCACACGGGCTGGCGGTCCTCCGCTCTCGCCGCACACGCCCCCGCCTCTTCTCCCTCTCAGGGCAAGCTCGGAGCAGGTGCTGCGACGACCCGCATCCATAGCAGCGACGGACTGCAAACGCAGTCGGCTCCACTTCCTCCACCTTCGGACGCCTGCCAGCAGCAGAAGCTGGCTCATTCTTGGCTGTCTTCCCGGACACACCGATAACAGCACGCTGCCCGGCCGACACCCCCGGACAGCTCACGGCCGCAATTCTCTCTTGGAAGTCAAGCAGGTGGGCACAGACGTATTCCATGGTCAGGGTCGCTACGTCCACCGTCTCCAGAGAAGTTATCAGGGGAGTGTACTCAGGTGGCAACGACGACAGCAAAACGTACACTCTGTCGTCTGGAGCTACAGTCTTGCCTCTTGCCTCCAGCTCAACGAAACAGTCCGTTAGCCGTTTGATGTGATCTTTCACACACCCTCCAGCCGGCATAACGGTGCGGAACATCCTCCTTGTCAAGGCCATGAGGGAGCCAGCAGTGGTGCTAACATGCACCGCACTCAACGCGTCCCAGGCAGCCTTGGGAGTGTCCTTCCCTCGCACATAAACCAGCTGGTCATCTCCTATAGATAGCACTATGTTGGCCAGTGCCTTATCCGATAACACAGTCTCGGCAGGAGATAAGTCAGCAGGGGGGTTACTCACGAACAGCCATTGCCCTTCACGCTTGAGGTAGTGTTGCATTCTCAGGCTCCACACCGCGTAGTTGGCTGAGGTGAGCTTCTCAACGGCTACTCCAAGCTGTTGCTGAGCCATCGTGCCGACTCCTCCTCACAGCTGGCTGCCGACGTCCCTCTGGCTCTCAAACAGAGAACGGTGGTGCTTCTGTGTCCTTCACCGGCGTTCCTCGCCTCCGGCTCTTTCCAAACCCACAGTCAGCTCAACTCTCAACTCTCTCCTCCGCGCAGCGGAACCGCCCTGGGCCCATAACCCTGTCGGAGCGGGAGTAGCAGAGTGAGGGAGATGACTTGCCCGACACAGGGCTTCAGGAAAGAAAATCAGGCTTACACGTGCAACTAGTGCCAAAAGGTGTATTAACATATATACACAACAAGTGCTCTCTTGTGCAGTCTATACAATATCACCTCCACGGACAAAGTGCTTCGCCTAACCACCATCTCACGGGGAGAGGCCTGTGTGATGCACACACAGATCATATATAGTCCAAGCAGCCAATCCTGGCCGTGCTGACTCAGCAGATTGCATCACTTGGCTTCTGCCGGCTCAAGCCGGTCTGCTGATCAGGTCACTGTGACCTAGCCTGGCAGCTAGATCACCAGCTGTCATACTGTAGCTGTCAGACTGGGTTTATGTAGATTCTTGCTCCAACACTATCACCCTCCGGGAAAGAGCAAAGGAAGAACTCTAGGGGCAAGTTACAAAAGTGAACATAATTTAGATTAGGTATTGGAATGTTTTTTATAGCATGAGGACATTACTGAATGATGTGATCCGCTCTGAGCCCGTTTACAGGAAAGGGCGGAATATAAACCTACTAAATAAATAAATAATCAATTGCACCATTAGTATCATGCTTCAATTTTCTGTTCGCCGAGTTATTTTCTGTCTCTTCTCTCCCCCCCCCCTCCCCAGTTTGTCCCTCTGGACTATGTGGCCCCTGGAGAGATTCCTGTTATCAATGTTTTACCTGACAAACTTCCACTGTTCAAAAGGCAATATGACAACAAAATATTTATAGGTAAGGCTACCATACAGGTAAAGTTTTTTCAGGTACACATGTTTTGGATTTTTGTCTTGTTTATTGTCACTTGATTTTAGTTTTCATCCTGTGCTTTCAAGATTCACAGTTATATCTTTTATCTTAAACTCTCTGAATCGTGTGCCTTCAGTACCTTACCTAGCATTTACATGGAATCTCTTAAGTCTCCCTGAGCCTGCTTTGGCGGGGAGGGCTGGATATAAATTGAATAAATAAATAAGCATTCCAATTGCTTCCTTTACTTACAAAATGTTCCACATTTATCACTATATTGTACTCAGAGAGGGGAGCTTTGACACAGAATTAGATCACTGTTCATGCTTTCTAACCCCTATATCATACTAGGTTTTTTTTGATGAAGGGCTTTCACTAGGAGCTGGTCTAGTCTTTATTTTGGGTAGATAGGAGTTTTGGATGAATGGCATAACCATGTATAGGTCATGGGGGAATCAAGCCCCATCATTGTCCAATATCTGTTCAGTATAATGTCAGCAAAGAGTCTTCATAGGTACAGAGAGAGTACATGTAGTTCTCAGTTCATGGAATCAGGAATATGGTTTTCACAGTTGCTGTGATTTGTATGCATATATGCTGAGTATGCACAAAAGAGGCTAATGGGCATATTGCTACTCCTCCGTGCACACTCCACCCCAGCTCGTTCCCTGTGCATGCATCTGTTCTGTGTGCCAGCCTAGTTTTAACTGTGAAAACGTTTCATAAGCACAAAGTGGAAAACTGTTCACAGGTCAACCATCTTGGATACAAGATGCTTTTAAGAAATATTTTGTACCCTGCATTAACAACAATCAATACAATATTTAAATAAATGCAGCGGTAGCATTAACATATCAAAATATTATCCTAATACCATAGCATTAATTAAATATAGCTCATGCACAAGTATACTAAAAGCCAGATGGCAGCTAAAAATTAGTTAAAAACTAGAAATAGCAGCAGTCAATAAAATGTTGGCGAACCTGATGGACCACTTCCATGGGTAGAAGGATTTCTGCCTGCAAAGTAAGACTTTCTTGCTTCCTCCCTCCCTCTGCATCCCAAAATGCCCAGTGCTGTTCCTGGGGCTCCCATGGGATTATTATGGGGTTTGGTCATTTGGGCTGTAATGACAGAAAGGAGAACAAGGTGATAAAATTATGTTCATTGGATGGAAATACTGCCATCCTGAGAAATTCTCTGCTGGATCTAGGCCACTGTCTTTGCATTCCTGTAATACTGATTTCAGAGCTGTGTCTAAAATTTATTCTTTTGTTGCAAAATTGAGCTCCTCTCTTAAATGCCATTAAAATATTTTTATTAATGAATTCTGTACATTGTTTCTATATTTAAATTAAATTTTAAAATCAGCTGTTAGCATAATTCTTGCTGAGAATTTTGGGAAGTTAAGAAGTCAGTGTGGAAATTGCTTTGGTGCTTTTCCTGGGCCTTATACTTGCTTGTACAAAAGGATCTAATTTTTCCCTCTTGGCTTTTTTGGGGGGGTAGGTTCAAAGGTAGCAGATCCCTGCACATATGGCCATACACAATTTCATTTGTTGCCTGACAGACTGAACAGAGAGAGACTGAAAAGATTAGGTATCGCTGATCAGATTGAAGTTGCCTACCGTGCCAATGGAATTGCAAGTCTTTTTGCATGGACTGGAGCACAAGCAATGTACCAGGGTAAGCCAATTGATAAATGACGAGTAATATGCTTTTATTAGAATGTCTTTAATAGACGGCATTAATGAAAACACACGGACAAAAATAAGCAAAGTGGTGGGTAGGCTCTCAGATATAAATTTTAGAAAGTGATATGGTGAAATGATTAGCCTTTTCAAGTAAAATACATCATTAGCATGGTATTGTGGTGAGGTTTTGAAAAAACCACATATGGGCTTTTATGATGCTCTGGTGTGCTCTGCTACTGGCTTGGAAACTTCTGCATAAATGTATGGTACTATTGGCCTTTAAGGGAGAGTTTAGATGTTACTAGCTTGAAGATTGCAGGTTGCATTTAGGGTTCGCTAATCTCAGTGTCTCACATTGGTGGCAGATATCTTGACTAGTTCAGTGACATAGCTGGTGGTGGGTAGGGGAGAAGGGAGATGGTCAGAGGTGATTTGCCATTGCCTGCCTCTGTTTAGCTACCCTGGACTTCCTTGGTGGGCTCCCATCCAAATACTAACCAGTGCCCAAACCTGCTTAGCTTCTGAGATCAGAGGAGACAGGGCTAGCGAGGGCCATCAAAGTCTGCTGTGTACCAGGCACAAAACATTTCATATGGCTATATTTGTGACTGTAGGCTGATTCTCTTTGACTCCTTTTTGCTGAGTTAAATGTGCCAAAACATTGCAGGAATCAGGGTGTGTGTCAAATTAGGTTTTTGGAAAACCAGGCCAATTAGCTGAACACGGTTCTTTTTATCTGGTATTGACTGAATTCACCACATCTATGCCAGCATAGAAGACCAGGACTCCTTCCAATTAAAATATCAGAATACAGAAAAAGGGATAAACATAAAACAAAGAAGTAGGGGAATAGAGTGTACAGACAATAAAGGAATACTATAAAACCTCTCTGAGCTTCTCTCAGATAAACACTTGTTACTGACTGCCAGCCGATCTCAAGGTCACTTTCAGATAGAGTTCCTTAGCAGCACAATTTTACTCCAGCATAGTGGAAGTTTACCGAGGCATTAGCAACAGAGTTTCCCATGAGCGGGCTGAAGCTGAATCTGGCGAAGACAGAGGTCCTTTGCTTGGGTCGTTGTGGCCCGGGAAGGGAAATCCCCCTACCAGTCTTTGACGGGGCGCCGTTGACAGCAGCGCACAGGGTCAAAAGTCTGGGGGTACTATTAGAGCCTTCACTGACAATGGAGGCTCAGATAGCCACTGCCAAGTCTGCATTTTTTCATCTTAGGCGGGCGAGGCAGCTGGCTCCTTTCCTGGAGTACGACGACCTAGCAACAGTGATTCATGCTACGGTCACCTCGAGGTTGGACTACTGTAATGCCCTCTACATGGGGCTGCCCTTGTACCGAACCCGGAAACTGCAGTTAGTGCAGAATGCCGCTGCCTGGCTGTTATTGTAATGTAAAATTTTATTTGTATCCCGCCCTCCCCTGCCCTCCCCCGCCGAAGCAGGCTCAGGGCGGCTAAGGCTCCCAAGGCTTAGGGCTCCCAAGATGGGAGCACATTCGGCCGAGGCTTCAGGATCTGCACTGGCTGCCAATAATATTCCGAGTCCGGTACAAGGTGCTGGTCATTACCTTTAAAGCCCTATATGGCCTAGGACCTGCCTACCTTAGGGACCGTCTCTCCCCACACGTTCCCCAGAGAGTACTAAGATTGGGCTCGCAAAACCTGCTAGTAATCCCCGGGCCAAAGGAGGCCCGTCTGAAATCCACCAGGGATCGGGCCTTCTCGGTGACGGCGCCTTACTGGTGGAACCAGCTGCCGGAAGAGGTGAGGGCCCTGCGGGACCTAGGGCAGTTCCGCATGGCCTGCAAGACAGTCCTCTTCCGGCTGGCCTACAACAACTAATTATCACTGAGAATTTTTGGATGGAGCTAGAATGCACTTTGACAGACCGCTGGTTTTTTATGTCCTATGTTTTATTAATTTATTGTTTTAACTGTTATTATGTAATTGTTTTTAAGCCAAAACCTATGTAAGTTTTATGTGTTGTGAGCCGCCCTGAGCCACCTCGGTGGGAAGGGCAGGATATAAATCGAAATATAAATAAATAAATAAATAAATGAATGAAGGATTCCAATCTCCAGCCTTTCCACGAAGTCCTCTTGCAGCACATCAAGCCTTCTGCAGAGCTCCTGGATGCTGGGTCTTTCTTCACTTGGTTGTAGACACAAACAAATGCCTCTGGTACAGAATGTCCACTTTACAAGAGCTCTTAGCTTCTTGATGTGTCTCTGTATTACTGATCTTGCTTATATCCTCAGCTAACTAGCAACTGCTAAATTGAGCAACCTGTCAGAATGCCTGAGTAATAAAACAGTTAAGCTCAGACAATCTAGATGCTGAACTGTCAAACTTTGACACTAGGCTAGACAGTTACCTGCCAGTGGCTTAATAGCTCCCAGGTGGAAACAAGTTCACAAGTGCATGCTGTTGGCAATTAATATATCTCAAGACTCACAATAAATGGAGACAGACTCTTACAAACACAAACATGGGGTATTGCCATTTTCCAACATTACGGTCATGGATGCAAAGACAAAGACATACATACAATGCATGAAAGAAGAATCAGTTTCTTGACAAAAGGCTGACTGAAGAGCCTCAGCAATTACATTTGCATCCTTTTACAATTAGTTTACATCATCTTAGCATCTTTTTGCTAGTAGCATAGTCTTATTGTTTAATTGGTATTTTTCTCCTCCTCTCACAGGATTCTGGAGTCAGGCAGATGTAACTCGGCCCTTTGTATCTCAGGCTGTGGTTAGTGATGGAAGATATTTTGCCTTCTTTTGTTACCAGTTGAATACTTTGGCTCTAACTGTAGAAGCTGACAAAGATAACTCCAGGAAAAATATTTGCTGGGGAACTGAAAGTAAGCCCCTGTATGAAGCAATAGAAGGTGATGATGTGAAAGGGTTTGATGATGAAGTTCTACTTCAGTTGATCAAATTTCTATTGAACAGACCGAAATAATTGTAACTCCAAATTCAGATAATCAAAGGCATCTGAAAGGCTAAAACAGTCCTCCATTGCTTAAGCAGAAAATGCTGTCTGGATTACGAGGGTATAATTGGTTGGACAATAGATTTGCACATTGCTTTCAGGACTGAAAGAAATTGAAGAACTTCTTTACTGGTGCTGTTGATTGCCAGACTTGTGTGTTTGTATATGCCTGTCTGCATAGCTGTATAAATAACATGTGAAAAAAGTATTGTGTGTGGGCTGTTTTTCATTGAATGTGACTCTGTCCTGGCAGGCTCAGATGTGAATCCAGAATTACAGAAAAACTAGCAAAGCATCATACTCAAGAGGCCTCTTGCCTCATATTGCAACCATATTTACTTTGTATCTTTTTTACACATGTGCACACATGGTGTGAAAAACACAGCTAATGTCCAAACTTCAGAAGGAGAATGTGTTAAATGTATATTTTTTCCATATTATAATCTTTGTCTTCAAAAACAGTTGTTATGATACAATACATTTTAAATTGTTTTCCTTTCACTGTAAAAACAGTGGATCACTTGAGTAGACTTGTGTACTGAACCTCCATACCAAGTTTATTCTGCTATCTCAGTGGCATTACAGCATTCCAAATAAAGGGGATGGGACAGTTAAATGAAAGGCTTAGCTTGTTCAAACAACTAAAGGATCCCCTTGAGCTTCTTAACACAAAAGGGGAGAGGACAAAAGTATTTAAATATGAACATACGAAGCTGCCTTATACTGAATCAGACCCTTGGTCCATCAAAGTCAGTATTGTCTACTCAGACTGGCAGCGGCTCTCCAGGAACTCAAGCTGAGGTTTTTCATACCTATTTGCCTGAACCCTTTTTAGTTGGAGATGCCGGGGATTGAACATGGGACCTTCTGCTTACCAAGCAGATGTTATGATACAATACATTTTAAATTGTTTTCCTTTCCCTGTAAAAACAGTGGGTCATTTTACTCAGTCACTTGTTAATTTCTCTGTTTAGGTCTTAGGAGCCTCTCCTCTTCTATATGCCTTCTGATCATTGTATCCCAGTGTGACACCTTCCCCAAGTTTCAGAAAAGTGGGTAGGGGCCTTTCCCACTGGGGCTTTTGATTGGCAGCTGGATCTTGTTTAGAGGAATGCTAAAACTGAGCCTTCCTAAGGTGTAGACCTCATGCCAAGTTTAGCTAGATTCTGAATCACAGTGGAGTTTGCTAAGTTTTAAAGCAATCTTGGGAGCTTCAAAATGAAATATTACAGTAGGAAGGAATTTCAAGCTCTCATCTAGCTAGAAGATGCATTTTGTTCGGGTTTCTTTATAGCAAACTCTAGTGTGGAGATAACAGATGTCGAGATTGATTAAAGCAGAACATGGCTGTTTAGCTTTCAGCAGACACTTGGATAACCAAACTGGTAGGGATTTCTGGAGGACAAAATTGCTATTACTGCAGTAAAGCATAAAATGTCATGTTGCTTGTCTACCTCTCTGAGACTTCTCTGTAACAATGTATATTTTTATGAATAAATCATTAAATTTCCAGAAAGGTGAAAGCTTGCAATTGTAGTATGTATGAATGAAGTCTCTAACGATGGCTGAGTCATATTGCCATCTGCTTGCAGTGATACAGTTGCCTATGGTGAAGCATCATCTGCTTCCTTTGCTGTTCATTCAGCTTCCCGCTTTGTGTACAATAAACTCTTATTTTTCTCTCTCACTTGTCTCATCGTACAGTGAACAGGAAACTGGGTGGTGATGTAGGAAGACAGCATTTTCCCCACAGGCTAAAATTCACCTTCAACTCCACCTCAGTTGGTTGCACAAATTTGCGTTCAAGTAATGATTTAAACTGCATTCAAGCAATGATGTACTTGCTGCTCTAGATGCAACAGTGGTATGGCGGGGTGGTCTACGCAGGTTGCCACAAATCTTTACAAAGCAGGCAAGGCGGTTTAAAACCGTATGGGCAGGAAGGGGTCCTTAATGCTGCTTTCCCCCATGCATTTCCTCCAGCCAGATTTCTTCTAACAAGGCTTGAAGATAGGAATTTTAAAAATTATTTTATTTTTATTTATTTGATGGGATTTCTGTCCTGCCCATCCCACCAAGGCAGGCTCAGGGCAGATTACATACATAATTACAATACACTATCACAATAAAAGCATAAAATTCTCCATATAACACTATATAAAGGTAAAGGTTGTCCCCTATACAAGCACCAGTTGTTTTCGACTCTGGGGTGACATTGCTTTCACAACGTTTTCACGGCAGACTTTTTGCGGGGTGGTTTGCCATTGCCTTCCCCAGTCATCTACACTTTCCCCCCAGCAAGCTGGGTACTCATTTTGCCAACCTCAGAAGGATGGAAGGCTGAGTCGACCTGGAGCCGGTTACCTGAACCAGCTTCTACTGGGATCGAACTAAGGTGAGCGGAGGACTTTGACTGCAGCTTTACCACTCTGCGCCATGGGGCTTATTATCAACCAAATTATCAACACAGATTATCAACCAAGTATATATATATGTTACGATAATTATACACTAGAAGCATATAATAATATAAAATGCATAACCAAGTTGATACAATGGATATGCAGACCGATTGGGCAATCCACCTAAATACTAATATTTTCTAAATTTTCAGTCCACTGGATCACAGCTGGGGAGAGTTCAAAGAGCTCATCACATCTTCCTGGAAAGCAAGGTGTTTAGCTTTCCTGTGACAGATGGAAAATAGTTTGGTGGGATGTACCACAATTGCATTCAGGTCCTGGTATTTTGTCCCATTTAAACAACACATCTGCACAACTGCCAAAGCTTGTTCATATTCTATTAGCCATCTTCCATACTTTATGTGGCAAGTCAAGTCCTGCGAGCCTCTCGGCGTTTATCAGGTTATGGATATTGCGTAGAACTGATTGCATCCATATTTACAGCCATTCATTCCCTAGAACAAAAATTTGTGATTTCAGGATTTGTGCAGATCTTATTGCTGGGTGTCAGGATCTCTGTCTGGGTAGGCCTGCATCAGCCATGTCTTTGTGGATGGGCAACTCTCTTTTCAGTGATGAGATGCAATTCTAACTTCCTTCCTTGTGCTGCACTCTGGACAACACTAAAGAGCAACAATTCCTGGCTGCCAGGCAATTGTAGGATCTCCTGGCTGCTCTACACACATGGAAACAACCAATCAGTCCTTTTCAGGACTACTTGATAAAGGGTACAGGAGAGTGCATGTGAATCTGCCAAATGAATATTGAGCGTCAGCATCATCAGTGTTTAATACGGTCAAAGACCCATTGAATATTGAGGGTAAAGTAAACCTAAATACCAATACTTGTGGTGAATCTTACTGGCTAGTAAAATAGACTTATCTCTTATTCAAGAAATAAAACTTGATTATTTATTTTATTTACTTTAGATTTTTATCCTGCCCTCTCCACAAGCAGGGCAGCTAACAATCGTTTTAAAATAATTTCAGATTACAATTTTAAAATGATAAAACTTGAACAATTAAAACTACATAACTGGTGCTACTCGGTTTCTAATGAAAATCAAGCCCACTGCACAGATAGAAAATAGCCCCTAAAACAGCAGTAGCTGCAGTTACTGGGGAAAAGGAAAGAATAGGCAGTGTTCACTATTGTTCCAGTCTGTCCTTTCTTCCTACGTCAGAATGATTTGTGACTGGTTAATTTTTGCTGAGGCAGTAAAAACTTTACCTGGTCTATATCACTGCAGTTAGGACATTGTGTGACCAAATGTTCCTCTTCAGAAGTCATTCCACACATGTAGATGTCAGAGAGAAGGTTTCTAAACTAACCTCTCTGCCATTTAGTTTTCTGTGGAGGGATTTTTCTCCTTTTCTGTAGAGGAACATTCAATAACCTGCTGTCTCTACCTGCCATCTAAGGTGGTATAGTCCTGATTCGGGTTGAGCTCTTCAGTACAAAAGTTAGGCTTAATTTCTAGTTGGGCTGCTCTGTTTAAATATGAAATATTTTTCCTCTTTGGGGATTCTGCTGCTCCTGCAGTTAACTCCCTGAGTTAAAGAAAAATGTTGGAAATGGAGGCTTGGAGCGTAGATGCTGTTAAGACAAACTGCTTTTGAAATTGGAGAGGTTTAAAAGCACTTAGTCATGTGGCGCTGCGAGGGAGGCTGTTCAAAGGGAAGAAAAGTCATAAATTTCACTGCATTACCCCCAAACGCCTCCCACAAGCCTAAGCATCTTTTTGGGTCCTGACCTGAAGTGACAAAGTCAACTATATACTTTAAAAGTAGTGATTTGTCATGGTTTTGAAAACTCGGTTATTTTTAAGCTTGCAAGGACTGAACACTAGGTGCCGCCCTTTGCTAATGTTTTTTGGAAGGACTTGTTGCTTTATAAAATAGGGAGCGGTGCCCAATTACCTTTCTCATGTTGCCAAAAAGACTTCTGTTTGAAAACTCCCAAGATTAGTAGTACTATTTTTTAAAAAACCACTGATTCTTCAGAGATTGGTTTCCAGGGAAAGAATTCTGTTCATTTTTACCAACATATTGTTTCTAAGTAAGACAGCATTTTGTTTTCAAAAAGAAGTGTAACTTTACTGAGTCCTTCCATACATTTGTTGTTATTCTCCCTGTTGGAGCAAGAATCTACATAAACCCAGTCCGACAGCTACAGTATGACAGCTGGTGATCTAGCTGCCAGGCTAGGTCACAGTGACCTGATCAGCAGACCGGCTTGAGCCGGCAGAAGCCAAGTGATGCAATCTGCTGAGTCAGCACGGCCAGGATTGGCTGCTTGGACTATATATGATCTGTGTGTGCATCACACAGGTCTCTCCCTGTGAGATGGTGGTTAGGCGAAGCACTTTGTCCGTGGAGGTGATATTGTATAGACTGCACAAGAGAGCACTTGTTGTGTATATATGTTAATACACCTTTTGGCACTAGTTGCACGTGTCTGCCTGATTTTCTTTCCTGGAGCCCTGTGTTGGGCAGGTCACCAAGCTCACTCTGCTCACTCCCGCTCCGACAGGGTTATGGGCCCAGGGCGGTTCCGCTGCGCGGAGGAGAGAGTTGAGAGTTGAGCTGACTGTGAGTTTGGAAAGAGCCGGAGGCGAGGAACGCCGGTGAAGGACACAGAAGCACCACCGTTCTCTGTTTGAGAGCCAGAGGGACGTCGGCAGCCAGCTGTGAGGAGGAGTCGGCACGATGGCTCAGCAACAGCTTGGAGTAGCCGTTGAGAAGCTCACCTCAGCCAACTACGCGGTGTGGAGCCTGAGAATGCAACACTACCTCAAGCGTGAAGGGCAATGGCTGTTCGTGAGTAACCCCCCTGCTGACTTATCTCCTGCCGAGACTGTGTTATCGGATAAGGCACTGGCCAACATAGTGCTATCTATAGGAGATGACCAGCTGGTTTATGTGCGAGGGAAGGACACTCCCAAGGCTGCCTGGGACGCGTTGAGTGCGGTGCATGTTAGCACCACTGCTGGTTCCCTCATGGCCTTGACAAGGAGGATGTTCCGCACCGTTATGCCGGCTGGAGGGTGTGTGAAAGATCACATCAAACGGCTAACGGACTGTTTCGTTGAGCTGGAGGCAAGAGGCAAGACTGTAGCTCCAGACGACAGAGTGTACATTTTGCTGTCGTCGTTGCCACCTGAGTACACTCCCCTGATAACTTCTCTGGAGACGGTGGACGTAGCGACCCTGACCATGGAATACGTCTGTGCCCACCTGCTTGACTTCCAAGAGAGAATTGCGGCCGTGAGCTGTCCGGGGGTGTCGGCCGGGCAGCGTGCTGTTATCGGTGTGTCCGGGAAGACAGCCAAGAATGAGCCAGCTTTTGCTGCTGGCAGGCGTCCGAAGGTGGAGGAAGTGGAGCCGACTGCGTTTGCAGTCCGTCGCTGCTATGGATGCGGGTCGTCGCAGCACCTGCTCCGAGCTTGCCCTGAGAGGGAGAAGAGGCGGGGGCGTGTGCGGCGAGAGCGGAGGACCGCCAGCCCGTGTGAGGAAGCAACCCGGCTGGTCACGTCTGCAGTAGAGAGCACAGGGTCTGCTTGGATTTTAGACTCCGGGGCAGCGAGCCATCTCTGCTGCGAGAAGGAGTTGTTGAAAAACATTGACAGTCCTGAGCATAAGTATGTGAGATTGGCTGATGGGACCACTGCCAATTCTGTTTGCTCAGGCAATGTGGAATTTCCTGCACTGAAATGTATGTTGCAAAATGTGTTGTATGTACCCTCACTGCAGTCTAACCTGTTGAGTGTTAGCACACTGTTTGACCAGGGATACCAGGTGAGATTTGAGAAAACCTGCTGCAAAATCCTGGGAGGTGGGGGAAAGTTGCTTGTGACAGGAAAGAGGGAAGGTAAACTGTATGTGGTCCAGAGTGATTGTGCCCAGGTGGCTCAGGTGTCGAATGAGCCTGTGCACAATAATTGTATACATTTGCTCCATAGGAGACTTGGGCACTGCGGATTTAGGGCGTTAAAGAAAACCCTGGAGCTTGTGCCTAGTTTGAAAGTAAATCCTTGCAAATGTTACTTGGATTGCCAGGTCTGCAAGAAGACCAAAAGCAAGGCGTGTGCTGTTGCTAAAGAAAGCTCAAGGGAAAGCACACGAGCCCTGGAACTAGTCCATTTAGACGTTATTGGCCCATTGCCAAAGAGTCTGTCGGGGAGGAGATACTGCTTGGTGGCCACCGACGACCACACGAGGTACGCGTGGGTTTTCACCATGGTGCATAAGTCTGAGGTGTATAAGACATTCACCAAGTGGGTCAAAGCAGTGGAGAGACAATTAGGGGTTAATCTCCTAGCTGTACAAACCGACAGAGGGGGGGAATTCTTATCTAACCAGATGAAACGTTGGCTGGAGAACAAGGGCATCGCCCACCGTCTGACGAACCCGGCAACGCCCCAAGAACATGGGCTATCCGAGCGAACAGGCGCCGTGTTACAAACATTAATGCACAGCATGCTCGAGGATGCAAAGCTGCCAATTCGTTATTGGGCGGAAGCGATGCATTGCTCGGCATACGTACATAATAGGGTTTGGTGTAAGCCTGTAAATGATTTGCCTTATAAGCGGCTATATAACCACTGCCCAGATTTGAGCTTTCTGAGGGTATTTGGAACCCAAGCCTGGGTGAATATTCCTCTGAAACATAGAAGGAAAGGAGGTGACCGGGCAGTGAGCCTAACCTTTCTGGGCTACCAGCCAGAAACCAAATCATATCGCTTTTGTGATAAGCGGGCGAAGCTAACCTTTAGTAGGTCCGCTGGATTTAGTGAGTCCAGCTGGGCAAGATTGCACTCTACGGAAAGAGACCTGGGAATGCTGCCAAGTACTGATAAGAATGTTGGAGCGCAGCCCAGAAGCCCAGCCCAGGAGGTGGCACCCAGTGGGGCTGGAGAAGGTGAGCCGAATCCTGGCACAGGGCCACGGGTGTCGGCTAGAGCCACAAAAGGCATCCCTCCTGCTAGATACGGGTTCCCAAGTGCAAACCAAGTCAGCACCCCTGAACCTGAAACATACGAGGAGGTGCTGAAGCTAGATAGTAAAGAAAGGCTAGCATGGTTTGCCGCAATGCAGAAGGAATATGATTCCTTGCTGAAAAACAGAGTGTTTACTGAGGTGCTAAGGCCGGGCAACCGGAACATTATCTCCTGTAGGTGGACCTACCGGTTAAAGAAAGACGCAAATGGAGCCGTGCAACGAAAGGCCAGGTTAGTGGCCAGAGGGTTCAGCCAAAGGAAGGGATTGGATTATCAGCAAGTGTTTGCCCCCACTTTAAAAGCTGAAACCCTCAGGGCAGCATTGTGTAAGGCTGGAAGTACGGGGCAACAAGCCCATCACTTTGACTTCGAGACAGCCTATTTGAACTCCCCCTTAGACCAGGAGCTGTTTATGGAACAAATCCCCGGTTTTGATGGTGGGAGTGGTGTGTTAAAACTGAACAAAGCCTTGTATGGTTTGAAACAAGCCGGACACGCATGGTACAAGTGTTTGAAGTCAGCATTAATGAAAGTAGGATTCAACCAGCATCTGGCAGACCCTTGCATGTTTAGCAGGGTGGTGGGAGAGTCCAGAATGATAGTCCTCATCTTTGTGGACGATCTGATTGTCTTAGTGGACTCCAACCAACAATTAGCATGGTTTCAAGAAACAGCCAGTAAGCTGTTCACTATCAAGCACCTGGGGCCAGTGAGCTACTACCTAGGGGTGGAAATAGCGAGGAGGGCCGATGGTTGTTTTGAACTGTCCCAGAGCAACAAAGTGAGAGCGCTGCTAGCTCAGTATGGTATGAACGAAGCTAGCAGTGTGCAAACACCCATGACCACAGGTTATAGCAAGGAACCTGAAGGTGAGATATTCAAGAATGTACCATTATACCAGTCCCTGATCGGGTCCTTATTGCACCTAGCGTGCTGGACCAGGCCAGATATCAGCTATGCGGTACATATATTGTGCCAGAAAAATGCTGAACCCCACCACAAAGATTGGGTGGCGGCTAAAAGAGTACTACGTTACCTCAGCGGCACAATAGAACGTAAGCTATCCCTCAGAGTAGGAGAAAAACCTGAACTACGCGCCTATGCTGACGCAAGCTGGGGGGACCGGCCCAAGGCAAAATCAACCACAGGAATTGGAATATTTCTGGGAGATGCCCTAGTAGTATGGAAAGCCACCAAGCAGACCCTGGTGGCATGTAGCACGTGTGAGGCAGAGTACGGTGCCATAAACGAATGTGTACTTAACCTAGAGTGGGCAGTACAACTGATGAGGGACTTTAGCATACCTGTAAATTTGCCAGTTTCAGTATATACTGACAACTCAGCAGCCAAAGAACTGACGGAGAACCAAGCTGCTCGAGGGAAAAGCAAGCATATACTTATCAGGTACCAAAATGTGAAGGAAGCAGCGGCTAAAAACCTCATAAAAATAATAAAGTGTACATCGGATGAGAATGCCGCTGATATATTCACGAAATGTTTAACTGCAAGTGAACATGAAAACTGTGTAAAGTGTTTGGGTATACTGGGTTTAAATAGATTAGGAGGTGTGTTGGAGCAAGAATCTACATAAACCCAGTCCGACAGCTACAGTATGACAGCTGGTGATCTAGCTGCCAGGCTAGGTCACAGTGACCTGATCAGCAGACCGGCTTGAGCCGGCAGAAGCCAAGTGATGCAATCTGCTGAGTCAGCACGGCCAGGATTGGCTGCTTGGACTATATATGATCTGTGTGTGCATCACACAGGTCTCTCCCTGTGAGATGGTGGTTAGGCGAAGCACTTTGTCCGTGGAGGTGATATTGTATAGACTGCACAAGAGAGCACTTGTTGTGTATATATGTTAATACACCTTTTGGCACTAGTTGCACGTGTCTGCCTGATTTTCTTTCCTGAAGCCCTGTGTCGGGCAAGTCATCTCCCTCACTCTGCTACTCCCGCTCCGACACTCCCTCCACTGTTGATCCTGTAAAAGAGGACACTTACTACATACTAGATTCCCTTCACGCATCTTACCAAATCCTACCTCACAAAAACTACAGTATTGTGCTGCAATAATACAGAGGCCACAAAGCTCTTTGCTATGGTAGAATGGTATATAAAGATTCTCCTTATTCATATCAGTTTACACGGAACCCTTCAGAGTTTCTTCTGTAGGTGATGAGTATGCTTCACCCCAGTCCTAAACTGAGTGAACTTGCTGAGAGTCTTTTTGGGAAAAGACAAGTGAAGCTTAAGGCATGTGGGTAGAATTATATGAAAAAGGTTGCCTTAAATAACTGCACTTTGATGCTCCTTGTGGATCCTGTGGGAAACAGGTTGGCGGTAAAACCTCATCTATTATCTTGTACCTTCGTGAGGCAGTATGGTGTAGTCAGATTAGGATCTAAGTAGGCTTCTCAAACCTCCCGCTCTGGCGGGAGACCCCTGGGTTCGCAGCCTCATCTCCCGCTCTTCAAAAATTGGGAAGCGGGGAGTGGGGGGTGGAGGGGGGGAAGAACATACCTGTAGGCTTCATGTTATTATAGAGCTCCTGAGCCGTTTGTAAAATGTATGCCCCTTTAAGGCTGGGCAGGAAGCAGGAAGGGCTTGGGAGAACGGCCCCTCCCTTTCTTTTACTTTCGTTTTCACAGCAAGAGTTCTCCGGAAGAAGATCTGGTAAGTATTTGTGTGTGAGAGAGAGGGAGGGGGCAGGGGATTCCCTGGTTTGGAGGCCCTCCCCCCTTTAGAAAGCATGGAGGGGGGAGGGAAATGTCTACTGGGCACTCTATTATTCCCTATGGAGAACGATTCCCATAGGGAATAATAGGGAATTCATCCGTGGGTATTGGGGGCTCTGGGGGGGTCTATTTTTTTAGGTAGAGGCACCAAATTTTTAGTATAGCATCTAGTGCCTCTCCCCAAAATACCCCCCAAGTTTCAAAACGATTGGACCAGAGGGTCCAATTCTATGAGCCCCAAAAGATGGTGCCCCTATCCTTCATTATTTCCTATGGAAGAAAGGCATTTTAAAAGGTGTGCTGTCCCTTTAAATGTGATGGCCAGAACTCCCTTGGAGTTCAATTATGCTTGTCACATCCTTGTTCTTGGCTCCACCCCCAATGTCTCCTGGCTCCAACCCCAAAGTCTCCTGGCTCCGCCCCCAAAGTCCTCAGATTTTTCTCTAATTGGACTTGGCAACCCTAGATCTAAGATACTGAGGTTCAAATCCCCATTGGGCCATGGAAGCCTGTGATACCCCTGTCCTTTCCTCCTGACGAGTCCCCTTGATCTGATCTCCAGTCACCTCTTGATTGTTTTGTAGGTCACCCCCTTAAAAGCCTAGGTGTGGTGGGGATCCCTAGAATAAGTCCCCAAAAACACACCTGGCCTGCCATGACCAAAGCATTATGGAGACAGGATTTAACTGTTATGCATAGGGCATTCACATGCCCTCAGTGCCAAGGGATGCATAATACAAGTGTATCACTTACTTCAAGGGATGTTTCATCAAAGCAATATGAACCATTTCCAGTTAATGTCCAACCTCTAAGTATCACCTCCAACTCAACCATTGATCAAACCAACTGAACAGATAGGGAGAGCCCTCTCAGCCCCACCCACCTCACAGGATGTCTGTTGGGGGAGGAGATTGTAAGACACTCCGAGTCTCTGATTCAGAGAGAAGGACTGGATATAAATCTGTAGTCTTCTTCTAACATCTGATCATCCCAGGATGAGCCTTCAAGGGGACAATTTTTCCACTATTTCTTTGTTGATATGCGGAACCCAGTAATAAATTACAAATGAACACAAGAAACCACAGTAATAAACTACAAATAAACCACCCTCTCCCTCCCAAATACACGTGTGCTACGCATGCACACATGCACACACATATACATACACACATGAATGGGGTAAGGATGAGGGGTGAGGCAAGGAGAGGGAAGGATATTGAGATGGATGATTTGTTTTCAATTCCCTTCCTAATAATTCCCATGACAGAGTCTTCGCAGTGGAGGATGGTAAGCAGTGGGGTGCCGCAGGGCTCAGTACTGGGTCCCATGGGTCCCATGCTCTTTAACTGGTTCATAAATGATTTAGAGTTGGGAGTGAGCAGTGAAGTGGCCAAGTTTGCAGATGACACTAAATTGTTCAAGGTGGTGAGAACCAGAGAGGATTGTGAGGAACTCCAAAGGGATCTGTTGAGGCTGGGTGAGTGGGCGTCAACGTGGCAGATGAGGTTCAATGTGGCCAAGTGCAAAGTAATGCACATTGGGGCCAAAAATCCCAGCTACAAATACAAGTTGATGGGGTGTGAACTGGCAGAGACTGACGAAGAGAGAGATCTTGGGGTCGTGGTAGATAACTCACTGAAAATGTCAAGACAGTGTGCGTTTGCAATAAAAAAGGCCAACGCCATGCTGGGAATTATTAGGAAAGGAATTGAAAACAAATCAGCCAGTATCATAATGCCCCTGTATAAATCGATGGTGCGGTCTCATTTGGAGTACTGTGTGCAGTTCTGGTCACCGCACCTCAAAAAGGATATTATAGCACTGGAGAAAGTCCAGAAAAGGGCAACTAGAATGATTAAAGGGCTGGAACACTTTCCCTATGAAGAAAGGTTGAAACGCTTGGGATTCTTTAGCTTGGAGAAACGTCGACTGCAAGGTGACATGATAGAGGTTTACAAGATAATGCATGGGATGGAGAAAGTAGAGAAAGAAGTAGTTTTCTCCCTTTCTCACAATACAAGAACTCGTGAGCAATTCTTGAGCAGTCGGGTTAAAACGGATAAAAGGAAGTACTTCTTCACCCAAAGGGTGATTAACATGTGGAATTCACTGCCACAGGAAGTGGTGGCGGCTACAAGCATAGCTAGCTTTAAGGGGGATTGGATAAAAATATGGAGCAGAGGTCCATCAGTGGCTATTAGCCACAGTGTGTTTGTGTGTGTGTGTGTGTGTGTGTGTATATATATATATATATATATAAAATTTTTGCCACTGTGTGACACAGAGTGTTGGACTGGATGGGCCATTGGCCTGATCTAACATGGCTTCTCTTATGTTCTTATGTTATGTTCAGAGTGAAGAATGTTGTAGATACTTTGGAACCTATTGAGGGGGAAAGAGAGGTATAATAAAGTAAGTAAAAGAAAAGAAAAAAATTGCTCCCAAGGAACTTTCTATCTAAATCAGGCAATGGGAAATACAAAAAAGTAGTTGTAGTTAAAATTTAGACTAAAGCTGTGCTTCTGCATTCATTTTGTGATTTGCCACCTTCTACAGCGTAAAGAGAAAGAAGCCTGTTATGGTGTATGTCAAACCAGTTTGACAAACACCATCCTTCCTTCTTCCCTGTGTGAACCAGGTCTGTTTTTTAATCTTTCTGGTTGTAAAGAGAGGCACTGAGGCTGATTACTGTGCTCTGAAACTCTCAAAGAGCAGATGATCAATAATACCTTCCATGCTGTCAGCAGCTGCCGTGACTTGGGGGAGCTTGTTATCAGAAGAGATTTTGCAAACTTCAGATAGTTGAAAGTTTGAGCTTAATTATGACATTTTCACTGCTTCCAATGCTGTCACGCTCCCTAGAACTTCCAGCTCATTTAGGTGGCTGGGGTCACACAAGGAGCTTGCAGTACTCCACTGGAAATTTTTATTCTCTTTGAAAAAGAGACACATACCCCAACCATGCCATATTAAAAATGACACTGGAAACCTTCTAGGCTTCAAAAATCGTTTACTGTACTGCATGTGGGTTGGAAAACTGCTGTTTCAGCGGACATACCTACAGCTTCTTTGACCTTAGATAATTGGTTTCATAGGTCTTTGCATCCTATATTTTTCCCGGTAGCCCCACAGGAAAGACACAATTTACAAAACAGGAAAGCTTCCAGCAACTTCTCTACGCAGTTTCATCAGACTCTTCTTGGTGCGCTTGCAAAAATTGCTAACTGGTAGTGACTGTTTTGATCATTTGTTTCCTATACCTTCCAATGACTTGGTGAGATTTGAAGAGTGCTACGGATACAGCTGTGCCTTACTGCTGGTTGCAAAGAGAGCTACGCAGGAGAGCAGATAGTTACTGTTTCATCCCTGGAGGGACTTTGTGTAACTTGAAGCAGCGTGACCTGTTTATAATCTAACAGAAACCAAATGCACACAAACTCTGGGTACACAGTGACCTCTTTACATTTGTATGAAAGAGCTGCGAAGCACAGATTTGGACGTACCTCCACCAATGTCCATTTGTGTCAGTTTGTAGTGATGTGGAAAGCATGCAATTCTGCCTGTGGCCACCACCTTGCATGAACTCTGTGAGCTGGGAACTGCTGTGCAACTGAGTTCATCAGAAATTGGCCTGATCGTGTTTTAATTAACTTCTTCCATGCTTTTCTTTGTGAGAATAGAGAATGAGAGGCATCAAACTTTACTCAGAGCGCATCCATTGTAGGGATGGTAAAAACCATGAAAAGAGTGTCAAATTGGTCAGATCTGTTTATCTCATTTATACTTGATCTTTCCCCCCAGTGATGAACCAAAGAAGAAGACGACAACGACAATGGATTTATATTCTGCCCTCCACTTTGAATCTCAGAGCAGCTCACAATCTCTTTTATCTTCCTCCCCCACAACAGACACTCTGTGAGGTAGGTGGGACTGAGAGGGCTCTCACAGTAGCTGCTCTTTCAAAGACAACCTCTCCCAGAGTTATGGCTTACCTAAGGCCATTCCAGCAGGTGAAAGTGGAGGAGTGGGGAATCAAACCCGGTTCTCCCAGATAAGAGTTCGTGCACTTAACCACTACACCAAACTGGCTCTCCGGCATCTTACATTGCTATCCTCTGTTCCAATTTATCCTCACAAGGATCCTGTGAGTTAGGTTAGGTTGAGAGTGTGTGATTGGCCCAAGGTCACCCAGTAACCAGTGCAGGGATTTAAATCTGTGTCTTCCAGATCCTACTCCAACACTTAACTACTATACCACACAACAACATGCAGCTGTTTCATGTATGTTTAGTGTGATTGTACTTGGCAGCAGATTCAGGACAGTGGAAAGAGAATACATCTCACTCAACTCATAATTAACTTGTGGAATATGTTTCCACAGGCTGTGGTGTTGGCCATTGACTCATATGGCCTTAAACATTGATTTGGAGGATGGGTTCTTCAGTGGCTTTTAGGAATTTCAGCCTGGGGGACTGTGAGGAACTGGATGGGGGAGGGGTGTTTTTAAATCCCCCAAATTTCCTCCTCCAGTATTCTGTAAACTCTCAGAATCTGAGCAGGCTGTTCTCATCTATGCTCAGCATTTTAGGCTCCTGGAGCATACTTATTCCTCATCAGGATTTTGTGTTTTATTTTCTTTCAGTTAATTGAGAAAGTCTTATATTTCTGCATGCCTGAGGAGTTCCCTGATTTTGAGAAATCCCCATCTTCAGTGTGGGCGGGCTGATTTTGCTGCTTTTATGCTCATAACTGCTGCTTTAATATCTAGATAGCTAAATGGAAACTCCCATCATCAAAAGAAGTCTGGCTGTTGCTTGGATAAATCGGTGGACCGGTGATTGCTTTCCTTCCTGTTGGTGGGTTTCCCCGGGCTGGCCAGTGTTGGAATTGGAAACTGAGCTAGATGGCCCCCATCACGGACCTTTTTATATACACACTGTTAAAACCTTCAACCTTGTTGCTTTTGAGCATGTTGTATGGACAGTTACCTACAACACAGGTTTGTGATCTTCAACACAAAAATATTTCACATTTAAAGTTGGTCATCGTTGGGTCGAAACTTGGGTTAGAACAGTATCTGCCAACACTAATTCATCTAAATAAAAGCATTCCTGCTTTCTTGGTGTTTCTTTGAGTAGCATGGATATAAACAATTGGACCTCTTGTGCTCAGAGCACCCATGGGCAAGCATTACCAGGGCCTGGGCACGGTGGGACACTGTTCAAGCATGGATGCCAGTCATATAGCTCCATGGGAAAGTGAGAGAAATATACTTTGATTAAAGCAGGAGGTGGTCAGAACAGATGTCTTTCCCCCTCCCTAAAAGCATGCATAACTTAAGCAAATGGATTACTCAGGATTTATGCAAAATGTCTCCAGAAGACTTCATTAGCAAACAATTACTCTCAAACCCTCCTCGACACTCGCAAAATCATATATATTTTTTGTCTTTGCTATTTAATCTGTTTACCTCAGTGTCACGTATCTGGTCCAGCCTTTCTGGGTCATCAACAGGGCCATTAACAGCTGTCAAGCCACAGCCCAAGCCTTTGTTTCACCCAGTAAAGCAAACGTTATGAATGCCAGTCATAGTTGCTGGCTAAATGTCAGGTCTTACAATTCCAAGACCACGGCCACACAGCCCGGAAAATCTACAATAACCAAAACATTATTATTGTCCTTTAAGAGTTTCCCACTGGACAGCACACAGACCTTTCCACAGCCTTGGGGAACAATTTTCCTATAAAAATCTGTCTCCAAAACCCACAGTGTCTGTGGTGTATTCTTGGCACCAGCCACCATCACCACCCCACAATTGTGGTCTTTTTCCTCTCCTTCACAGAAAGAAACACTAGGTGTTTCTGTCTAGTTCTGCTGCTTCTTTGGACCTTTCCAGGACTGGTAAATATCACCCTTTTCCTAAAACATTTTCCCCACTTCTCCCTGCCTTTCCCAGTTAGCTCATGAATGTTGTGCATTTTGCTGAATGGACCTTTCTTTCCCCCCATTTTCCTTGTTAATAAAAATAATTTAATTTGAACAAATCATCTGTTTATTTCAAGAGTTCTCACAAGGACAATCCCCATAGACATTGGTGTTTAGATCCAAGTTGCCACCTCTCACACAGTCTTCTTTTGCTAATCCTCCCTAGCTGACTGTAAACTCCTTTGGGTAATATGGGCAGGAATTGAGTAACATTGGGTATAAACTTGGTTGGATCCAACTCATTGACCTCCACTGTTATGTCAAGCCACTGTCTTGCTTAAACATGCAAACAAAAAATAATTAAGAATTAACCGTAGTACTAATTCTTTTCTCCTTTTTTGTTGCTTTTTATAGCTTTTTTGAAACTGATTCCTTCAAAATACTGTCAAAGATGCAAAATGTTATTGCAAAACTTAAACAGAAACACTCAGAGCACAAACAACCTTTCTCTGTCTTTCTTTTTTCTTTCTGTCTTTGCACAATGAAGCAAGGCTTGCTCCTTTTTGGCCCACCTGCCATGGAAATTTATTTACTTATTTATCTAAAATGGAAAATACTTGCACAGCAAGAACACACCTGCATGCCTCTCATATATCAGCCAGGGATAATAAACAAGACAGGACAAAAATGTGCTCATGTGGTCAACTCTTTTTTCCCCAGAGGTCATTTGAATAAGCAGCAGTTTCTTGTCTTCATTTTTTAAACTCAACATTCGTGAATGTTCTTCAGTGTTTCTCTGCATGGCAGCTTCTGGTTCTTTCAGGTTATGCTGCAGCAAGCTGGACAGAACAAGAAAGGCTCTGCCTGCAAACATGGCAGAGGGGTTGCAGGTTAGAAACAGCACTCTGTGAGAAAGGATTGTAATCATGTGAACAGACCTATCTGCATTCAATCAGACACATCCAAAAAAACTTGCTGAGCAACTTACAAGATTATGCATGGGATAGAGAAGGTAGAGAAAGAAGCACTTTTCTCCCTTTCTCACAATACAAGAACTCGTGGACATTCAATGAAATTGCTGAGCAGTCGGGTTAGAATAGATAAAAGGAAGTACTTCTTCACCCAAAGAGTGATTAACACATGGAATTCACTGCCGCAGGAAGTGGTGGTGGCTACAAGCGTAGACGGCTTCAAGGGGGAACTGGATAAACATATGGAGCAGAGGTCCATCAGTGGCTGTTAGTCACAGCATATTGTTGGAACTCTCTGTCTGGGGCAGTGATGTTCTGTATTCTTGGCCCTTGGGATGGGCAACAGTGGGAGGGCTTATAGTGTCCTTATAATGGACCTCCTGAAGGCATCTGGTTTTTTAGCCACTGTGTGACACAGACTGTTGGACTGGATGGGCCATTAGTCTGATCCAACTTGGCTTCTCTTATGTTCTTATGACTTCCTGTTTATATACAGGAAGGGCAAGTAAGGTGTGAGCTGAACAGGTGAGTGCTTGAGCATGTTAATTCCACTGTACCCCTAACATCAGTTTGTTTTCACACTGGAGCAATGGGACATAGTACCTAGCAATGCCCTGGAATTCTTTTGGACTCACATGCCCTTATGGAACATGATACTGTGCCATTCCTCTCTTGGGATTCCTGCTTTCAGAGTGGGAAAGTGAAAGAGAAGAAGAGTACAAAAGAGAGCAATGAACTATACAAGGGGAATGATGTTCAGCTGCCAAAGCAGTGCCAGAAAGTCAATGTGGTATGTTTGGATGGACCATAGGGTTCAAATGCCTGCTCATCTTAGACCAGTCACTCTCTGTCAGTCTAATGTACTTTATGAGGTTGTCGTGAAAATAAAAGGGAGGAGAGGATAACCCCATATGCCACCCTTGGAGAAAAGATGGAATGAAAATATGATAGGTGTCTGAGAGACAACAGACTGCCTAGGGCAGGGGTGTTAAATACATGGTCTATGTAACAGAACTGGCCCGTGCAGCACTTGTTAGCGCACATTTAACCACTACACCAAGCTGGCTCTCACCAAAATGTAATCTGGAAATGAGCTATAATTCCGGGAGATCCCCACATCCCCGGCCCGTGAGCAACTGGCTCTTTCCTGTTTCCTTCTCTGGAGCTGCTGCTGTTGGCTGTCTCCTCCCTGCTCTTTTGGGGAGGAAGGGAGGGGGGAAGGGAAAGAGAGACAGCATGTGCTTGAGACAGAGCAAAGTCCAGGTCATCACAGGGCAACTTTAGGAGACTGAGAAAGTTTTATTCCAGGTATAAGTTTTTGTGTGCATGCACACTTCTCTGCGGTGACTGCTACTTTGCAACCTGCCTGTCTCAGTCACATGGGAGAGTTTAAAAAAACCCTTCCCTTTCCTCCATTTGCTGTCTCCCCCTCCTCCTTTACGGAGGAAGGAAAGAGACAGTGCATGCTTGAGATAGAGCAAAGTCCAAGTCATCCTGGGGCACCTTTAAGAGACCAACAAAGTTTTATTCCAGGTATAAGCACCAGCACTACCACCTCTCTGCATATCACACCTAATCTAATCAAACCCTGCTATTGTCATTCATCTGCTATTGCCATTCAGCCTCTGAAATCACACATCTCTGTGTTATATCTTACGGCATGTATGGCTAGTAGGCTCTGTCACAGCCATTAAGTTGCTCTACTTTGCCATAGCAAGATCTCCCAATGTTTGTGTCAGCATATGAATTGTTCCTCTGAGCTCTTGAACTTACTGCAAAAGGAAGTGGCATTCAGTGCAGTTATCATATCTGTCAGTATGTTCAACCTAGCCTTTTTGGGGAAGCAGGTAAGGACAGCACTGTTTTTTGTCCCTCAGTTGACCAACAAAAAGTTGTTCTAACTTCTGCCAATTTTATTGTAAGGCTGAATCCAGTACAAAACTTGAGACCTGCAGCGTCAATTACATTCTTGGTTTTTGGCTCCATGTAGTTTCAGATAAACACAAAAAACCCACACAGCACTACAGAAAGGACAAGTTTCATCCAACAAACAGCTTGCCTTCCTGCACCCCATTAATGCCATCTTCAGTCACTTGAATTGATGGTGAAAAGGAACTGTTTCGACCAGCTGTAGAGACCAGAGGATGCATATGGCTTGCTGTTTTCAGAAGTGTTATGCTTTTTGTGGTAAGTTTCTAGAGAGTTTGCAATGAACCTGTTGTTCAAATTCCATAAGAACGTAAGAGAAGCCATGTTGGATCAGGCCAATGGCCCATCTAATCCAACACTCTGTGTCACACAGTGGCCAATATATGTGTGTGTGTGTATACACACACACACATATACATACATATACACACATATACACACACACACCATATATATATATATATATACACACACACACACACACACACACACACACACTGTGGCTAATAGCCACTGATGGACCTCTGCTCCATATTTTTATCCAATCCCCTCTTAAAGCTGGCTATGCTTGTAGCCGCCACCACTTCCTGTGGCAGTGAATTCCACATGTTAATCACCCTTTGGGTGAAGAAGTACTTCCTTTTATCCGTTTTAACCCGATTACTCAAGAATTGCTCACGAGTTCTTGTATTGTGAGAAAGGGAGAAAAGTACTTCTTTCTCTACTTTCTCCATCCCATGCATAATCTTGTAAACCTCTATCAGGTCACCCCGCAGTCGACGTTTCTCCAAGCTAAAGAACCTCAAGCGTTTTAACCTTTCTTCATAGGAAAAGTGTTCCAAACCTGTAATCATTCTAGTTGCCCTTTTCTGGACTTTTTCCAATGCTATAATATCCTTTTTGAGGTGCGGTGACCAGAATTGTACAGAGTATTCCAAATGAGACCGCACCATCGATTTATACAGGGGCATTATGATACTGGATGATTTGTTTCCAATTCCCTTCCTAATGATCCCAGCATGGCTTTGGCCTTTTTTATTGCAATCGCACACTGTCTTGTCATTTTCAGTGAGTTATCTACCATGACCCCAAGATCTGTCTCTTGGTCAGTCTCTGCCAGTTCACACCCCATCAACTTGTATTTGTAGCTGGGATTCTTGGTCCCAATGTGCATTACTTTGCACTTGGTCACATTGAACCTCATCTGCCACGTTGACGCCCACTCACCCAGCCTCAACAGATCCCTTTGGAGTTCCTCACAATCCTCTCTGGTTCTCACCACCCTGAACAATTTAGTGTCATCTGCAAACTTGGCCACTTCACTGCTTACTCCCAACTCCAGACCATTAATGAACAAGTCTTGACATTTTCAGTGAGATATCTACCACAACCCCAAGATCTCTCTCTTGGTCAGTCTCTGCCAGTTCAGAACCCATCAACTTGTCTCTGCCAGTTCACAACCCATCAGCCATAATGTCCAACTGAGAGATGGATTTGAGGCCTTCATTGTGCTGAGCCTATTTGCTGCTAGAGTTGTAGGCCATTCAAGAGACTCCATAGAACTGTGATCAGAACCCCTGGCTGGGTCATCTGGAGTCTTTATGCATACAGGAACAACAACAATGTTCAGCATCTGACATGTTTTGGTGAAGATGGGCCATATAGGCCATATCTAACATTTATCCATAAGCCTGATCATACTAGTTTTGTTGGAGGGCTGCCTTTTCTCCAGGGGAACTAACCACTGTAGAAGAAGAAGATATTGGATTTATATCCCACTCTATACTTTGAATCTCAGAGTCTCAGAGTGGCTCACAATCTCCTTTACCTTCCTCCCCACAACAGAGACCCTGTGAGTTAGGTGGGGCTGAGAGAGCTCTTACAGCAGCTGCCCTTTCAAGGACAACCTCTGCCAGCGCTATGGCTGACCCAAGGCCATTCCAGCAGCTGCAAGTAGAGGAGTGGGGAATCAAACCCAGTTCTCCCAGATAAGAGTCTGCACACTTAACGACTACACAAGCTGGCTCTCACCAAACTGTAGTCTGGAGACGAGCTATAATTCCAGGAGATCCCCACATATCACCTGGAGGATAGCATCCCTACTTCTCAGAAATAAGTCTCATGCTATCCAACAGGGCATACTGCCAGGAAAGTGTCTTAAAATTGCTACCTATGACATGTCCTCCTGGGGATGGCTCATCTTGACCTTAATTTTTCTGTAACTATAGGTATGTTAGGGATTTTGGAGGCCCTTTTAAATTTCATAAGAATGTAGAAACTATTAGATTAATTTGATTTTGCTTGGTTGTTTTTAAAAGCTGTTTTATCATTTTTAGCTGTTTTGCTCTTTTGCAAAGCATGTTTGTTACAGTAAGGGTATGTTTTAAGCAATCATTATAGCCTTTTCTCTTTTGCATGTTTTATTCTTATTGTTTTTAAATATCACCTTGAATATTCATTCAGAAAGATGATTCAAAAACACAAATATAGCCATGTTCTTTAATTTGAATTTGCAAACCCCAGAAAGGTAGGAAGTATCAATTTCAGGAAAGGTAGCACAATATGATCACTCATCTCCTCTTTTGGAACATACAGATTTGGTTTCAGATATCCATTACAAATTAGTATGGAGCTTATGATTTAGACATAGAATTTCAGCTGCAGCCCCACTGTGACAATATGATGTCAGAAAAGGGACATGGCTAGAATTTGTACACAAGTGCAAGCACATAGTGAGTGAATAATGTTAGCTTCTTTTGTCTTTTTTCACCATCCTGCTCTGTCCAAGTGTGAAGAACTCTCAAGGTCAGAGAAGAGTCAGGTGTGTGTGTTCACAAGCCATTCCCCATCCCCCTTTCATCACCTTAATAATTAGGCCAAGAAAAGCAACACAAACTGCACATTGCTTTCCTCTGCTGAAACAGCTGATACTGCACTTTAAGAAAGCAGGTTTTACTATTTAGCAGTATTTATTTATTTATTCATTTACTTCATCCGTTTCCTGCCCTTCTTCCCTCAGGAGACCTTTTGTCATTCTTCTCTCCTCCGTTTTACCTTCACAACCACCTTGTGAAGTGGGTTAATCCGAAAGTGTGCGACTGGCCCAAGGTCACCCAGCCAATTTCCATGACAGAGTAGGGATTCGAACCTGGGTCTTTTAGATCCTACCTGGACTCTATAACCATACTTGCTCCCTTATACATTGGTATAAATTGCAAATTTATAGCCAGCAGGTTGCTTATGGTCCTTAAAGGGCCCCTATGTCTAGCTGGAAGGAGCTCAGGTGGCCATAAAATTGAAAGGGCCATTTGTTAGGACTGGTTCTCTTAACCATGGCAAAATTAATATGGACTTGCCTCCTGGTACTAAGTGAACTGAACTTTCATACCCATAGGCTATCTGGAATCAGGGAGTGTGCACTAAAGGGAGTCAGTTTGCAGAAGGCCATGCAATATTCCACAATAGGCCAGTTCCTTTCCTGATAGGTCAAACAGTTCCTTCCCTGGACCATTTCTGTTCAGGGTAATGGCACAGGAGGGAAGGTTGTGGTCCAATCCGGACTAGGAACAGCACACATGGAAACAGAGAGCATGCATGGCTGTGGTGGCATTCACATGTTGGGTCTGTTATTATAATGTTGAATTTGACCCCGATTGCATTTGTTCAGAACATGAGTTTTCTTTGGCTTCCATTTGCTGCTTATAGGTTTCAGCCTTTTGTTCAAGTGAGCCTAAGAGACATCCAGCTGTCCTTGACCACAGCCAGAGCATTCTCTTCCCTGGATCCAATCTGATGGGACTCTCTGCTGAACAACGTGCTACACTTCCACAGGGCCTGCAAGGCAGAGATGTTCTGCCTGGTGTTTGGTTGAGGACAGAGGTGCTCCTGTCTTGCCTCTCTCACCTCCCTGTCCTTTCCCCCATAAGACACTGTTGGGGTTTCAGTGCCATCTTTAGTTACTTTGTTGTGCTTTTATTGTCTCACGTGGCTTTAATTGGGTTTATTTGATGTTTTATAGGATTATGTTATACACCACCCTGAGCCCAATTCCACTGGAGAGAACAGTAGATAAAGTCCTATGAAGAAAGGTTGAAGTCTTGTGAAGAAAGATTGAAGGAGCTGGGCATGTTTAGCCTGGAGAGGAGGCAGATGAGAGGTGATAGGATCACCATCTTCAAGTACTTGAAGGGCTGTCATATAGAGGATAGTACAGAATTGTTTTCTGCTGCCCCAAAAGGTTGGACCAGAACCAATGAGTTGAAATTAAATCAAAAGAGTTTCTGCCTCAACATTAGGAAGAACTTCCTGACAGTTAGAGTGGTTCCTCAGTGGAACCACCTTGGGAGGTGTTGGAGGTTTTTAAACAGAGACTAGATGGCCATCTGACAGCAATGCTGATCCTGTGAATTTAGGGGAAGGTATTTGTGAATACCTGTTTGGTACCTGTTGCATTAACCATCACCAGTGGTCTGACCTAGCCTCAGATCGCAAAGCATGGAGGCACACCATCCACCAGGCTGTGTCTTCCTTTGAGAACGCACGCATAGCTGGTCTTGAGGATAAAAGGAGATTGAGGAAAAATCGTACTGCTACAGCACCAATCCCAAATCAGACTTTTCCCTGCAGCCACTGTGGCCGAACCTGCCTGTCCCGCATTGGTCTTGTCAGCCACCAGCGAGCCTGCAGCAGACGTGGACTACTGCACCCTTCTTGAATCTTCGTTCGCGAAGTCAAGCCGAGAGAGAGAGAGAGAGAGATTTGTGAATCCCCTGCATTGTGAATGGGGTTGGACTAGATGGCCCTGGAGGTCCCTTCCAACTCTATATGATTCTATTATTCTAATAAATATCAGGAGTTTCTTTTCACCTTCAAGTTGTTTTGTAATATGGGCTCACCATAAGTTCCCCATAAGTTCATAAACACAAATGACTTTAACCTTTAAAACCATCAGCAATAAGTACTGAATAGTAGAGCAGTGCTACAGTCCCACCTGCCATATATATATATTGTCACTCAACATGCTGAGAGCCAGCATGGTATGGTGTTTAGAATGTCAGGCTAGGATCTTGGGAGAGCTGGGTTAGAATCCCCACTGTGTTATTATTGACACTTACTGGGTGACCTTGGTCTAATTACATTCTCAGCCTGACCTACCCCACAGGATAAAATGAAGGATGAGGGTGAGGATCAAATGGAGAAAGGGAGAAAACTGTAATTCAATTTGGTCCCCACTGGGGAGATATACGAAGCAAATAAATAGATAAATAGCCACTCAGCATGCTGAGTTTATGTCAGTCTTGTGGGAAAAAGAGACCTGATATTTTACATTCTTTTCTATTGTTTGAAAGACCTATCAAGGGCAATAGGATGAAAGATTTACATTTACTTTTGCCTTCATCTGTGGAAACCAAAAATAGTACTATTGAACGATTGGCCATCAATTATATTTTAGGTTTACACTTAATATCTTTAAAGTTTACATTGAAGGATATGACAAAAGCTTGTAAATACAGGTGTTATATAGGTGTTTAGGGTTGCCAAGTTCTCCCAGGCTACTGGTGGTGGTGGTGGTGGGGGGGGGGGGTTGGATTGCCAGCTCCAGGTTGTAAATACTCCTGGAGATTTGGGGTTGAAGACTGGGGAGGACAGGAACCTCAGTGGAGTACAATGCTATAGAGTTAACCCTCCAAAGCATCCATTTTCTCCAGGGGAAGTGATCTCTGTAATCTGGAGATGAGCTGTAATTCTTTGTCAACTCTGTCCACTCCATGCATAATTTTATCAATATCATAAGAGCATAAGAAGAGCCCTGCTGGATTAGATCAGTGGTACATCTAGTCCAGCATCCTGTCTCACACAGTGGCCAACCAGTTCTTCTGGGCAGCCAACAACATAGCATAGACTGGCTGAGGGCTTCCCCTGATGTTGCCTCCTGGCTCTGGTATTCAGAGATTTAGCGCCTCTGAATGTGGAGGCTCCCTTTACTCACCATGGCTAGTAGCCATTCATGCATGTCTAAAAAAGGTAAAGGTAGTCCCCTGTGCAAGCACCAATAGTTTCCAACTCTGGGGTGACATTGTATCACAACGTTTTCACGGCAGATTTTTTTACAGGGTGGTTTGCCATTGCCTTTTCCAATCATCTACACTTCCCCACGCAGCAAGCTGGGTACTCATTTTACCAACCTCAGAAGGATGGAAGGCTGAGTCAACCTTGCACCGGCTACCTGAACCCAGCTTCCACCAGGATCAAACTCAGGTAATGAGCAGAGAGTTTGAACTGCAGTACTGCAGCTTTATCTACGCCATGGGGCTTCTTTGAATGCCTAATCCTCTTTTAAAGCTGTTTGTTCCTCCAGCCCTCACTACATCTTCAGGTAGCAGATTACACCATTTAATTCCTTTCTGTGTAAAGTAGTATTTCCTTTTATCCATCTTGAATCTACAGTTTTATTGGATGCCCTAAGTTCTGGTATTTTGAGAGAGGGAGGAAAAATCTTTTGGTCCCACCTGCCTGCAAATTGTCATCCATTCCCTGTTGAATTTACATGCTGTGGGCTTGCATCTGAGTAGTAGTTGAAATAGCCTGAATGTCATGCACCAGCCTCTCCAGAGATCCATCTTTCACAATTCAGATCAAAACCTGCTGCAAGCAAAGGGCAAAAAAGGTGCACAGTGGCCACATTGTCTGAAATGATTCATGCATCAAGCCAAACAAAGCCACATGCTGCAACAGAAGGCAGAATCCCCTCAGGGCCAGAACAAAAAGGAGGGAATAATTAAAATAGATTGTGACCTGGGCGGGGGAATCTAAATCCACACAAGACAGTCAGGAAGTCTCTGTATGAGAGAAACCCATTCACCAAATCATCCTAAGGGAATTTTTTTCTTATTATATCACAAGTCCCCGCCACCAAACATGAGGTTCAAGGGTGTCACTGAGGGGAGAGAGAGGAACACCTTTATTTCAAGTCATCTCACCTGTTCTATAACCTGATTGGTAGAAACAATTAGATATGACACATGCTCTTCTTGAATAGTGGGAACGACAGTTTAATCTGTTGATGATGTAGCAAAGGTGAGTGTGGGACATAAAAACTTAGCCACCACAAATATTCTTAAAATACATTGCTTGACTCCCTTGAGAGCCAGTTTGGTGTAGTGGTTAAGTGTGTGGACTCATCTGGGAGAACCGGGTTTGATTCCCCACTCCTCCACTTGCACCTGCTAGCATGGCCTTGGGTCAGCCATAGCTCTGGCAGAGGTTGTCCTTGAAAGGGCAGCTGCTGGGAGACCGCTCTCCAGCCCCATCCACCTCACAGGGTGTCTGTTGTGGGTAAGGTAAAGGAGATTGTGAGCTGCTCTGAGACTCTTTGGAGTGGAAGGAGGGATATAAATCCAATATCATCTTCTTCTTCTTGAGGCAAGCTCCTGATCAGAGTTTTCAGTGGTTACAATTATGCAAAAAAAGAACCCATAGTTAATACATGATATATTCAATCACAGAACTGTGCGGCACTCCAAACTCTTACATAATAAAGTTTATTGAACACTTTAACATGTCTTCAGTCTATTTTATAACACAGCAATATCATAGTACAATACACAAAACAGTATCAACATAAATGCATCTGACTTGTGTCCATAAATCCTTTGAGCTAAGAAAAACCATGCCACCAAATCCACAGTTCTAACCCTTTTATAAAAATGCCCTCTTGATAATTTCTGTTTTGTAAAAACTGTCAGAAGGGTGACTATATGGCCTTGCCTGCATGATTCACATCATTCACTTGCCTGCCAAAGTCATGCGAGATTGGGTAAACATATGGAGCAGAGGTCCATCAGTGGCTATTCGCCACGGCATATTGCTGGAACTCTCTGGGGTAGTGATGCTCTGTATTCTTGGTGCTTGGGGGGACACAGTGGGAGGACTTCTAGTGTTCTAGCCCCACTAGTGGACCTCCTAATGGCATCTGGTTTTTTGGCCACTGTATGACACAGAGTGTTGGACTGGATGGGCCATTGGCCTGATCCAACATGGCTTCTCTTATGTTCTTATGCTTTTATTGTACGGTGAGAAGGGTGCACCCAGGCCAATGTATGGGCTGGGTGCCAGTTTGTTGATGTTTTCTTTATCATTGTATTTCCATAGTCAATCTGAGTTAAACTAGGCTATTGACAGCACAACATTTATTATGTGGCAGCAACACATTTATTTCCTTTATAGCTGGAAATTCAGGAACTCTTGCAATTCTGCAGATGTATCTTAGCACATTTTTTAAAGCCTTGCTTTTGTCATGTCTAGATGAACAGTGTCTGATTCCAAAATGTCTTGCTTGTCACTTAGTCAGAGTATAGTTTCCTGAGACATGTGATAAGCTAACACGTGGCTAGAACAGTACTGCTTATTTTCCAAGCCGGATGGCACAGCGTCAGGACTTTTGCTCCTACGTGTTTTTTAAAAATGCAAATGTCACCATGGGTGAAGAGAATAGGAGCTTGGATATCCCAGAAGAGATGCTTTCTTTACACATTACTGATTTTTTCCCTAAAGTTCTGCTCCTTCAAATGGCCAAAAGCAACTAAATCAAAAAGTTTATATGTCAGGATACGATGATGACATTTTTTGACTTTGTGCATGCTAGTGTTGTGTCAGGAGGAAGGAAAGGACAAACAGGTCTATAAACACCTCAGCAAACACCCCTACAGCTAAGGGAATTTAGGAACTTGTGGGTGGTAGAAGTCTAAAGTCACAATGATTCATCTCCAGAAAGAAATCCATGTGCAAACTTTTGCCCCCCAAAATGCTTAATTGAAAGTTCAGTGCAAGGTGCTAAAAAATAATCAGCAGATATAGAAAATATGCTTTGACTTGACTGATCAATTTCCTCACTCCCAGAGATATTAAAAAATGTCTATTTTCCATGACAAGCAAAAAAGCAGAAATTTGATACATGTGTAACCCAAACTACTAGAAAGATCTGCAAATGGGACAAAAACTCCTAATGTGAAGGTCTATCTTATGATAGCACCTCCACATAAAGTAATTGGGGTGATATAACCTTTACACAGTTCAGCAGGTGACAGGACACTGTTCCATCAGTGAGAAAGTAGTTTACCTCAGTTATTGATCAGGGCTTAGGACAGTGTATTTAGAACCAAATCCAGATTCTGTTCCCTTGAACCTTCAGAGTGGGGATTGTGACAGAAAACCCTTTGTGGTGGTGTCTAGCCATAGGCAACCACCACACAAGGTTTTGTTTATGGAGATATTCTGTGACCTTTTCCACAGGAGTTATTTGCCCTGGATTGCCCCCTCCCCACTTCCTCACAGCATCATAGTGTATTTGTGCACCTCCTGGTTTTTTTCTGATCTGTCTGAAACCTGCTTTACAGAAAATTTTTGGGAAGATTGCTGCAAAGCCCAGATGGCTATGTGGATAGGAAAGTTTGGCTTTTCCCAGTCCTGACCACAAAAAAGCTATTTCCCCTGCACCTGTCTCTGTGGTGACCATTCCTCCCCTTGCCACCAGAGAGTTTTTCAAAAGAACTGCTATTGCATATCTAGCTTCTTTGATTGCTAGCCTCTTTACCCTTATATCTCTGCAACAAAAAAGGCTAGATATGTACTTTTAAAAACAGCTGGAAATTCATTGAACCTGATACCTAGATTGTTATAGTGTTATAATAATATACAATTATTCAAAACAGAAAAGCCTTGGCAGCACAGGGTATGTATGTGTGGCCACTGTGTTAGAAAACTGGGACAGGGAATGCTAGAAAATTTGCAAAGTAGAAGCCCTGTTGCTCACAACAGCACCAAGGAAACCACACAATCCTGTCTTCATGCAGAAAACACTATGATGTCATGGCTGACAGTCCCTATTAATGAGTTTTAATGAGTTTAAAACCTCTTTAAACATTTGAGAGATCAGAGAGAATATGAAAAGAAGGCAGAATGCATCTATCCCAAGGAGCTTCATCCCAAGCCTTCATAAATGCAGTTCTTTAACAGGTAATTTTTATGACCATTGATTTTCCATTTCCTGATCACTATGCCATGATATTACCAGGAGCTAACTGCAAAGATTGTGCTGTGTTGCAGATTCCTCCTTATGTACTTCACAGACAGAAAGTAAAGAGGAAAGACTTTAATGGAGATGTTTTCTTTTACTATGTGTGTGTGGGGGGACCAGGGAAAGAAGGATTTGGAATGTGACTTTCAGTACTTAAAGGAGAAATCAAGTCCTTGTTATTATGTATTTTGAAAGTTGATTGGTAGTTAGTATTGCAATATCTCAAGTGCTGGCCTGAAGTTTCAGGATTTTACCCTTCTTTTCTTGAGAAAGAGGCTATATTTCAAGATGAAAAACCATACACAGGGTGGGCCAAGTGTCTTTCTGGACTCCTTTCCAGCTTTCCCTTCTGCCATCACCCTTTCCCCAGCGTATATATCCAGTTTTTTAAGGCATATCCATCAATCTGCGGACTCCACAGAGAACTTTTCTACTTTCTCTCCTGTTGCAGTCCACTGAGCCCATAAGTATTTTTGTAAAGTTTGCGGGTCAGTAGGCCCTTAAGAATAGCATAGAGGGCAAACTGGGGATCTGTGGTGAGAAGGGGGAATTGGCAGAAATCATTGCCCCCTCATCTGTAAACGAAAATGCTGTTCTTTTGGATGGACTGTGTGGTTGGATACAATACATTTTTCTTTCTTTAGAAATGCAGAAATGCTGTTCTGTTGGATGGACTGTGTGGTTGGATACAATATATTTTTCTTTCTTTAGAAGTGCAAAAATGCTACCAAATTTCTCATCCTTGAAAATTTACTATGAAATAAAACCTTGTTTTCTTTTTTCATCATCCTTGTGTAAATGGAATCAGTGAGTCTTTGTTTTTATGCCATTGTCTGCTTCTGAATGCCAACCAAATTTCAAACCAGTTCATTAATGTGTGTGTCATGTGCCAACAAGTCACTTCCAACTTGTGTCAATCTTATGAATTAATGACCACCAACACCTTACTGTTAACAGCCTTGCTCAGGTCTTGCAAAGGGAAGGCCATGGCTTCATTGATTGAGTCAATGCAACTTACGTTGGGTCTTCCTCTTTTCCTATGGCCTTCAACATATTTAATAAAAGTACATCATGACTTCACATATTAGATTACCCTTGGAGTTGTAACCTTTGCCATTTATATGGGGCTTGGCTGTTTTTAATTAAGTAATTTAATTAATTGCTCCAACCATATAGACCAGGGGTGGCCAAACTGCAGCTTGGGAGCCACATGTGACTCTTTCACACATATTGCGTGGCTCTTGAAACTCCCACTGCCTCATCAGCTGGCTTAGAGAATGCATTTAAAGTTAAAATTGCTTTCTTTCCACTTCCCCCTCCCTCCATCTATTCTCCTTCCTTCCTTGCAGCTCTCAAACTTCTGGTGTTCATGTATTTCAGGTCTCAAACATCTGACATTTATTCTCTGTGGCTCTTACATTAAGCAAGTTTGGCCACCCCTGATATAGACTATTTGGTATGTTGGACCTATCCTTTTAGAAGGTTAATGTCTATGCATGTGTAGTACAGGTTAATGTTTCAAGGATCCTGTCTTAAGACCAAATAAAAGACCGTGAGGTTGATATTTGGTTGGCACGAAGCTGCCTGCAGGGATCCCTGTCTCTTGTGTATAGTAAGGCTGCTGGAACAGAAGTTGGTCATCTGCATTCTGAATATTAAACTACAACAAGCAAGTCTTATGATCAGCCTGGTTCACTATGACAAAGTAGTCCTCACCTTCTGGGCCATGGCTCAGTGGCAGAACATCTGCTTTGTTTGCAGAAGGTCCCAAGTTCCATCCTTGGTATCTCTAATTAAAATGACTGAGTAGAATGTGATGTGGAGGACCTCTGCCTGAACCCCTGGAGAGCCACCACCAGAAAAGGCTGACCTGGGCAGACCAATAGTCTGACTCACTGTAAGGCAGCTTTGTGCATTCATGTGTTCTTTCTTTGAATAGGAAAGGGGTACATGTACCTGGTAATAAATAACCAACAGAGCATCAGATGGAGCATGATCCATCTTGAATCAAATATTTATTTGTGTCCTCTTAAGAACTCACTCTGTGGTAGAGTGCAACAATTAAGGGATGATAGCAAAATTCTCCCTTTGCTAAATGAGAAGCTTCTGTTGGGTGTTAGTGCACCATGCCAAGAGATTATAATGGATTAAAAAGAAATCATAATGAAGTAAAACACAACCTTTGTGCCCTCTAAATTAGAAGAGCAAAGGGATTTGTCTAGTTTTAGTAATGTGAGTTGGATGGAGCAGAAGGTTACAGCTGCTTCTCAACACTGGTGCTTTGTCAAAAGCACCTTCCCAAAGCTAATATGCCCCAGTCTGTCCCACAAAGTTTGTAGAGGCATACTTTGTGGGAAAGGGTGCACCAGAGACAATTCAAGGGCTATGCTTAAAAATATTGAATGACTACATACGAAAAAACTCTTGTATGGATTCCTGCAAAAGGTGGAGGTCAACAATCTAGAGATGCCACAACAAACCTGGGACATGGCAAAGGTATTTTCAAGGGTCCCATTTCTTCCAGGATGTGTACATTTCAAAATACTTAATAAATTTATGACTGCAGTTGCAAGGTTCTGCATGTTCACGGCATCTTTTAATAGATGGACAACTCTGGGGCTGACATATTTTCACATTTTAATGTTTAACACATGTATGAATGCAACTTACCAATTTTTAACATATCTTCTCCTCCTATACATTTCTTTCATTTAATTCATTTATCTCCCACTTTTCTCCCTAATGGGACCCAAAGGGGCTTGCATCATTCTCCTCTTCTCCACAACAACCCTCTGAGGTAGGTTAAGCTGGCAGAGTGTGACTGGCCCAAGGTCACCTGGCAAGCTTTCATGGCATGAGTGAGGATTTGAACCTGGGTCTCCCAGATGCTAGTCCAACCCTCTTAACCACTACACCAGACTGGCTCTTTGCTACTCCTGCTACTTCTTCTACAAGTACTACAACAACAACTACTACTACATCAAAATAACACAAAATCACTACATTCTGACTCTTCTGCTTTAGCGATTCTCTTTTTCTTTCTCTAGTGATAATTCCTCTGCATCCCTGCTGTCCCACCCTCCTGGAAACCTTTAAATAATTACTTCAAATGCTGTAAACTGAAACTACGTATTATTACACAGTACATTTATTTATTTATTTCGATTTCTATGCCGCCCTCTTCACAAGCAGACCCAGGGTGGCTAACAATCAGTTAAAAACATCTACAATTACAATTTTAAAACAATAAAACATTTTAAAAACATTTTACAGTGCTGTTTATGCCATGCTGAAACAAAGGCCACTCCAAGACATTTTGGTGCTTTCAGCAGGTTTTTTAAAAAGTGGCTTACCATGGACACAGAGCAATCATGCACACAGAGACCAATCCACCAGGATATTCTTCTGTGGAAACTGATCAAGAACACACCTGTGATCATACACACCACCTGTTCATTTTAATGAAAGTGGAGTAGATTTATTTGATTTAGATTTATTGGATTTATATCCCACCCTCCTTGCTGGCTCAGTACGATCACATTCTGGAGTAGGATCACATCCTGGAGAAATGTGCCCCACATTAGGTAAGAGCAATTTGTTTCCCACAATGTCTTCCTTGCAGGCACTGAAAAGCCACCAACTGAGATATCTAGGGATGTTCCATGTGGGACATAATGTCAGCATGCCATGTGGTTTCTCGACTCTTCAGGTGGGAACCGTTTCCACACACAGCTTACCACGCAGTCACAATCCTGTTCCCTCCGCAGCGTCCGGTCGGATTTTCCACCATCTGCGCCGAAGTTACAGGAAGTGTCGCGGCTTTTGCGTAGCAAACGTAAACCGCTAAAACCCAGTTTACATTTGCTACGCAAAAGCCGCGGCACTTCCTGTAACTCTGGCACAGATGTGGGAAATACGACCGGACTCTGCAGAGGGAACAGGATTGTGACTGCGTGGTAAGCTGTGTGCAAAAACGGTTAATGAAGTGGTGGAGGTCTAAGAGAACTCATAGCACTGAAAAGTTGTTTCAGGTGCTGAAGTATCCCTAGATATTTTGAGGAACAGAGGAAGAGGAGACACAAGGTTGTTTTCTGTAGCAGATCTCTGTATCTCATAGCACTTAGTTCTGCCCTGATTAGTTGGGAGGTTAAAGCATAATTTCACTCTAGACCTAATGTTGCCAGGTCCTGACCCAGAGATGAGGCTTAACCATGAAAGCGACAAAGTTTTTAATGCCAATCTGTTCCTCCACCACACTAGATCTCATTTTTAACATTTATATCATGCTCATTTTAGAATTTATACCCTGCTTTGCTGCATTTTGCTCCTAAGAGAATATGCATAACCTGGTTAGAAACTGATCTTTGGTCTTGGCCCTTGATTAGCAGAAGAAGCTTCATTCTCTTTCCCTTTTCTTCTGACTGGCTGTTGATCTAGTTGAGAAGGGACAGGGCTAGGTCTTCTCTCACATAATACAGATGACTGTAATCTTTTCAAATTTATGCAGGCCTATCCAGTGGTTAGCCATGATGGTTAAATTATGTTTCCATATTCAGAAGCAGTATATCCCTGAGGGCCAGATGCTACAAAAAGCAGGAGAAGCTTTTTACATTGACACCTCACTTGTGAACATTGTGAACTCTAACTGGGTGCAAAACTTTGGACTTTGAGGTGGACCAAAGGGGCAGTCCCTATGTTTTCAAATTTGTACACCAGTGCAAATTCCCCTACACTGTCCTTTAATTTTTGTCCAAGTGAAATGTTCAGTGCTCCCTTTTTGCCACCAGAGGTCTTCCAAAGATGCAAGATGAAGAACATGCATTTGCGGCTAACTAGAAATGAGAGGGACATCTTGCAGCCCCAGATGACAGGAATAGTTAGGAAGTAATTTACTCAAGTATTTCAAGTAATTATTGGAGCTGTGCAGATCTGAGAGAAAACACTTTTGACAGATGCAGCTTGACAGCAAAATCTCTGGGTACTTCCTTGCCTCTTCACGGTCTAACTGAGTGGGTTTTCATTTCCTCTGCTTGCTGATGTATAGAATTCTTTTTAATAAGAGTAGCAACAACTTGGTGCCTACTTCTTAAATTTCTGTTGGAAAGATTTTTTTTTTTTACAAGAGAAGATGCTAGATGAGGTTAGATGTACCAGAGAGCTTTCTTGCCTTATCTTCTTCCTCTATTGTTTTCAAAATAAAAAATATCTGGCCTGTTATATTACTGTTTTCCATAGGTGCAGCATCCCGTACATAGGAATCTGCTTTCAATCACATCTGACACTTGGTCTGTCTGTCTGTGTCATTTTTAATCTGCTTTTCTCCCAACAGGGGCTCAGACTGGATTACAAGGGAAGTTTAAACCAGAGGTGCCAACTCATTTGTTATGAGGGCCGGATCGGAATATAAATGTCACTTTGTCCAGCCAGGCCAGGCCATGTGTGCCATAAAATGTAACACCAAGCACTGGAGATAAAGTACTGTTTATAAAGGGAAATCCCATTAATAATATTATTTTTTTTTTACTCAAAATACAAACAAAAGCAATTGATTCCTAGCAGTGAAAGCAACTGATTTACGGGAAAATCCAGAAAGGCCCCAGTAAATCTAAGTTGCATGGGATTTATGGCAGCCCCAGCAAGAGGCTTTCAGGGCAAGTGAAAAGCAGAGGTGGTCTGCCATCTCCTTCCTCTGCAGAGTCTTTCTTGGTGGTCCCCTATTCATGTAATGACTCATTTTAGCTTCCAAGATCTGACAAGTTTGCTATACCATGCCGACTTCCCTCCAAAATGTTTAAACTACTAGCTATAAAATAGCAACAAACCAATAAAGTGGATAAAGAACCAGCCAGCCAGCTTTGCTGTACCTACCCCAACCGTGCTGTCTTTGGCTAAACGCTTGCCACAATAGCTTGGCCCTGCAGGAGTGCAACAGGCAGATGTTCTGACATTTCACAGTTTGGGGACCAGTGATGAAGATGCCCAAGCATGGGCTGAGGATGGTTTATCAAGTCTGTGTGATGATGGAACAAGCTCTGTTTGATGAATGCATTCTCAGTACTGGTACTCACTGGGAGAAGGGGTCGAGCAAAAATGTGGGTCCTTGGCCATGAAGAGTTCTAAAGGTAAGAGATGACAGAGAACAAAAGGAGATGATGGAGAAAGAATATGACAAAGGTTTAAATAATTGTGCACAGGATGGGGAAAGTGGGCAGTGAGAACGTTCCCCCTTCTTCCCGTAATGCCAGAACTCAAGGGCACCTAATGAAATTGAAGAACAATAGATCCAGGGGCAGACAAGAGGGTGCACTTAAAAAAAATCCCATGAGTAATTAAACTGTAGAATTCACTGCCAATAGTCATAGTTAAGGAAATGAGTATAGATGGGTTTAAAGTGAGATTAGATAAATTCATGGAGAATAGATCCATCAATGGCTACTGACTGAAGTTTCTGGACTGTCTTCAAGGGCAGCCTTATGTATAGCATGTTATGGCCGTTTAGCCTCAGGGTTATTATCGCATGGATCGCGTAGGCCAGGGGTCCCCAACCACCGCTCCATGGACCGGTACCAGTCTGTGGCTTGCTAGCAGCCAGACCGCAGAGCAAGGCCACACCACCGCTTTCATTTGCCTGGGTCCTGGGCTGGCAGAAGGGGCAGTGCTGCTGTGACCTTAGCCTACCCCTTATTTATAGGCTGCCATTGATCAGCTGATTGGAGGGGGTCTTTATATGGGATGGGGAGGCAGATTGGCCTTCTGCCACCTGGCCACCTAGCGGTGAGGTGGCAGAAATAGTCCCAATCTCTCCCCGCCATTTAAAGACCCCCATAGGGAGCAGGGATGGGGTGCCGCCCCCCCCCCCCATTGGTCCATGGAAAAATTGTCTTCCACAAAACCAGTCCCTGGTGCCAAAAAGGTTGGAGGCCACTGGCGCAGGCATAGGCTGAGTAGCTGAGTTTAGGAGATGGGCCAATTTTCATGGAACTGAGTCTGATTTACATGAAACTGAGACCATCTGTATGCAAGCATACAGTCTTCCTTTTACTATAGGACTAGCCACTATGAAATCCCAGCAGACTTACATTCAGTGTGTGTGTGCATGCTGTGAAGTTGCAGCTGGCTTCTGGTGGCCACATGGGTTTTTCAAGGCAAGAGATGAGCAGAGGTGGTTTTGCTATTGCCTTCCTCAGTGTAGCAATCCTGGACTTTCTTGGTGGTCTCCCATCCCAGTGCTGTCTGTGGCTGATCCTGCTTTAGTTTCTGAGTTCTAACAAGATTTGGCTAATCTGGGCTATTAGGGCTGCTACATTCAGTATACAATATGCTGTTTAGGTCTGAGCTTGCTTATTTATCCATCTTCACAAGTCATCGGCAACATTTACTTTTGGCTTGCCATGCATCCACAATTTGTACAGATGGTTCACCTTTTATTACTGGGATTGTGTCAACAGTAAGATAAAAGTGTATTGGGGAGGAATCTCTCTCTCTCTCTCTCATTTGTTTGTGAAGGCTATTGTCCAGACAGTTTTTAAACTGATCCTGTTTCAGAATTTATCATATAGCATATTGCAGAAAGGTAGGAGATAAAGAAAGAGACAGATGGACTGGCACAAAGACATAGATAGGAAAGCCACAGTGCTGTTTTGTTTATCCTACCCACTCAGAAAACTGAAATTGATGAGCAGGGCAATGGTAATTCATCTATTCATTTTAGAAGTTTCTACCCTGCCTTCTACAAAGTGGCAAACAGGGCAGCCTATAAAACAAAAGAGAATCACTCTCATGGGAGCTTGCTGGTGACTGTTGGTCAGTCACACACAATCAGGCTTGTTGTAGTTTCTGGCTTCTCCTAAGGCCCCCTGGAACAGAATGGCCTTTACCAAGAGCCAGTGTGCCAGACACTTTCCAAGTCTGGGGGACACTGCCATAAAAAAGCTCATGAATAAGGCACTATACTGATAAGTGATCACTATTAGGGTTGCCAAGTCCAATTCAAGAAATATCTGGAGACTTTGGGGTGGAGCCAGGAGACTTTGGGGTGCAGCCAGGAGACATTGGAGGTGGTGCCAGGAACAAGGTTGTGACAAATATAAAAGAACTCCAAAGGAAGTTCTGGCCATCACATTTAAAGGGACCACACACCTTTTAAATGCCTTTCCTCAATTAGAAATAATGAATGATAGGGGCACCTTCTTTTGGGGTCTCACAGAATTGGACTCCCTGGTCCAATATTCTTGAAACTTGGAGGGTGTTTTGGGGAGAGTCATTGGATGATATGCTGCAAATTTGGTGCCTTTGCCTTAAAAAACAGCCCCCAGGGTACCAGATACTGGCAGATCAATTCTCCATTATACCCTATGGGAATCAGTTTTCATAGGGAATAATGGAGTGCCCAGCAGACATTCCCCCCCTACGCTTTCTGATTACCCTGAAGCGGGGGAGGGCCTCTAAACCAGGGGATCCCCTGCTCCCACCTGGGGATTGGCAACCGTAGTCACTATTTATTTATTTAATAGGCTTATATTCTGCCTTTTCCTATTATGGACTCAAGGCGAATCACAACATATAAAAACAGCAATAAAAACCTACATATTAAAATTAAAGCACCAGTTTAAAATTAACTGTAAAAACAATAAATAAAACACACCATCGGCAGACAGGGTATCTCATACCAATAACCAGTTGCACTGTAATAAGCATGATGTTACCACAAGCATGATGTTACCACATGATGTTTCACAAAGAGGTTACTATATATATATATGGTTATATTGAGGGTGCTATGAACTTTTTGGTTCACAGTTTGGTTACTTCCCAGTTTTTCTCCACTGACATCTTAAATGGGGGACTGTCTATTATATGAACCAGCTTCTCCACCTAGAAATAGACATGCAACTAGAGTTACTGCAACAGCTGTTTGAATTGCTCTGCAATTCATGAACATTTTGGATCTCTCTGTCTGAGAAGTATTTGGAGGCACTGGTTCAAACTCATACTATCTGTACCAGCCCCATCCAAATGGCAATCATGTGAAGAAGAGGAGGCAGGGATGGATTAACAATTAGGCCAAATAGGGATTAGGATTAACAATTAGGCCTATGGGCCCCCACACCTTTAGGGCTCCGGGCCGGCTCTCCGCCCCCCTCCCCGGTTTTCCCCCTCCTTTCAGCCCTCCCAGCCTGCACACACAGTCAGCAACTGAGCCACTCTTTGCCCAATTTGCCTGGTGTGGCTGCTGCTGGTATCATCACCAAGTTTAGCTCTCTCTGCCTCTCCCTCACAGCTTTATCAAAGGAGCTTTTGAGGAGGTGCCTGCAGGCTGCAGCACGGGGCTGTGGGCAGCAGGGTGGACATTCTGATTCTGAGACCATTTGTGAGGGGGGCCACAAGATTTTGACTGCCTAAGGGCCTCCACAGGATTTAATCTGGCACTGGGAGGAGGAGATGGAGGAGGAGACTGAATTTATACACCGTCCTTCACTCAGAGTCTCAGAGAGACTTACAGTCTCCTTTCCCTTCCTTTCTACAACAGACACCTTGTGAGGTAGGTGGGGCTGAGAGCTCTTGACAGAACTGCTGTTGAGACAACAACTATGAGAGAACTTGTGACTGATCCAAGCAGAGTAGGCCCTACACTGTCTGGCAGCCTAGGCAAGGCTAACTTCTGGTGCCTCCCCTGGCACTGATAACCTCCCCAAGTCTCATGGGGGCAGCCAATTCAGCACCCTCAGAGGTCTGGTGCCCTAGGCAATTGCCTAGTTTGCCTAGTGGCAGGGCTGGGCCTGGATCCAAGGTCACTCAGCAGGTGCATGCGGAGGAATGTGGAATCCAACTCACTTCTCCCAGATAAGAGTCTGAACACTTAACCACAACACCAAACTACCCCAATTCATACACTCAACAGAAAATTGGCAGCCAGCTGCATGAAATGGTACAATTTCTAGACTGGGTGTATAAATCCTGAGACAAAGGAAAGGAGGAAACTGGGCCAGCTAAATAAGACCTAGGCTGGAATCATCCCTCCCCTTCTGCAGATATTTGAAATCTAGGCTTGGTTAGCAGTGACAAACCTTTGGTGAGCCAAAGGTCAAGAGCCAAAGGACTGTTGGCCCTTTGCTGTGGCTCTTAACCTGAGTCCTTCTAGGGGCTACACTGGCAGAACCAGCACCAGCCTGGGGTGTCTCTGTTGCTTAGCACTTGTCCACTGGCATTGTTGGGTTGTATATGTTTTGTTTTATTTGATTTTTCTGATATGTGTTTAATTTTTTTTAAGCTGCTTTGAGCTTCCATCTCCCAGTGTGGCAGAAAAGCAGGGTGAATTTTTTTTTAAATAAATATATAAAATAACCCTTCTTCTTCTAGGCTGCTCAGCATCAGACTGTCACAGCTTCACACAACTGCCAATCACTTCTGTGGTAATCTCTCTGAAGAGCAGAAGTGTTCCCATTAACAGGATTGCTCACAGAGCAAAAAAGAAACCTTAGAAGAAGAAGTAGCAAGTTCCTGTTCCTGGAACTCTGTGTTTTGGAGGCAGAGGTGATGCTTGAGAAAGAAACATGCTGTGCAGCTATTTTCCCATTACATAAATTCCTGGAAATAATTTCCAATATCACTCAAGACAGGGAGGAGGCTTTGGGACTTGATTATTTCTCTCTCATGTGCAGGCGGTTCATGAGAATAGCTAGTTATCTTCAACATATTCCACCTCCTCCATCAGTGCTTTCCCCCCAAGGGAGTGTGACATTACAAAAACAGCACTTTCCATTTGAAGCTCTGTAGTAAACGAATTGACGGGCAATGAGCTGATTGATTTGATTTTTGCATTAACAATAACAACATAATGCACTGTATTCCTGGCAGCCGGCAAATGAGACTCGATATTTAGTTCCTGTCGTGAATATTTTAAGTCACCAGTACTAATGCTAATACTACTAATAATAAATGCCACTGCTTTATAGTGCGTAAAAGCATGCTCCTTCCAGCTAAGTGGTAGAAACATTTCAAGGACTTCGGCAGAGAAGGAGCTTGCAACCTTCTAACAGGAATACTAAAGATCAACCTGAGAGCTTGTGTGTGCCAGATGTAATTCCTGAACTATGGAACAGTTAGATTTGAGTCCATTAGCACCTCGGAGACCTGCAAGAATTTCAGAGTGTAAGCCTTTGAGAGTCAAATCTCCGTACAAACCCCAGGAAGCTTTGACTCTCAAAAGCTTACATCTTGAAACTCTTGTTGGTCTTTAAGGTGCTACCGGAGTCAAATCTAACTATTCTACCACAGCCCAACATGGCTACCCTCTGAAACTGAGCTGTCGAGGGAGCTGCTTGAGAGTAGGGGTGCGCATTCGGTTCGGCCAAACCGAATACACCTCCGAATACTCCCTGATTTGGAAGTATAGGACGTCGTATACTTCTGAATCCAATTCATCAATATTCAGAAGTATTCGGAAGTCCATAGAAAAGGCGGGAAAGAAACTTCTGCAGCCTCAAGGGAGCTGCTTGCCTCCCTTTCCGTCTTTGGAAGCCTTTTCCCACCTCTCCCATAGCCTCCCTGGGATCAGGGAGGGAGGGGGAGGGGGAGAGGAGCTCAGCAGTCAATCCAAAGCATGCATTTGCAAAATGATGTAGCCAATCCTCCAAGAGCTTATAGGGTTCTTAGTACAGGGCCTACTGTAAGCTCCAGAAGGATTGGCTACATCAGGAGTGTGTGGCCTAATATGCAAAGGAGTTCCTGCTACAAAAAAAGTCCTGGAGCAGTGACTCACAAAAGCTCATACTTGCCACAAATTTTGTCTTTAAGTGCTACTGGACTCTTGCTCTTTTCTACTGCCAGATCTTGGGATACTCTTGTACCACTGGGTCACAGCCCACCTCTGATATACAGAACCATCAATGGACACTGCTTGTGGCAGAATTACATTGTGTCTACTTCTGACTTCAAATATTCCTGTTGTTATTTATTCCATTTGTAGTCTGCCTGCAGTCTGATGTTATTTATTCCATTTGTAGAAGAAGAAGAAGCCTGCAGATTTATACCCCACCCTTCTCTCTGAATCAGAGACTCAGAGCAGTTTACAATCTCCTATGACTTCTCCCCACACAACAGACACCCTGTGAGGTGGGTGGGGCTGGAGAGGGCTCTCACAGCAGCTGCCCTTTCAAGGACAACCTCTGCCAGAGCTAAGGCTGACCCAAGGCCATTCCAGCAGCTGCAAGTGGAGGAGTGGGGAATCAAACCCGGTTCTTCCAGATAAGAGTCCGCACACTTAACCACTACACCAAACTGGCTTTAATTGCTGAGACTCAATGAAGATATCACAAGACCTCCAATGAACTATGCAGTAGGACTAGGATTACAGGAGTTACAAAGGACAATTCATTTTGCTTGGACGATCTAAGAGTAGCTGGGAGATTCACTCTTGCTGGATTGTATATAGTGCAATCGCTAGCAGAATTACATGCCTCTAAGTTCACTGAAGTCAGTGGACGCTGCAAATCTAAGCAGGTCTACTTAGAATCTTATCCAAGTAGGGCTGATTCACAGGGAAGCATTTTTAGGATTGCACTGCTAATTGGATATCTCTCTGGTCTCTCTGTCTCTATATAATGTAATTTTTTTTAAAAAATGAACAGGACCTTTCATGAATTTGCAGATTAGATTTTTACATGCCACTTTTCTCTCCCTCAAGGGGTTTCAAAGCGGCTTACAAGCACCTTCCCTTCCTCTCCGCACAACAGACACCCTGTGAGGTAGGTGGGCTGAGAGAGTTGTGAGAGAACTGGGACTGGCCCAAGGTCATGCAGCAGGCTTCATGGAGAGGAGTGGGGAATCAAACTCAGTTCTCCAGATTAGAGTCTGCTGCTCTTAATCACTACACCACACTAGTTCTCTTAAGAAAGTTTACTCTGACACAATACATGTATTAATGTTTCGAGGTAAACACTGGTTTTATGTGGCTGTCTGAATGTTTACATCAGCTTCTGCCAAATGGTCTGGAAACACCATATGTAGAATTTCTGAAGCAAAGCAGATGTATGGCAGGCCAGCGCCTGGGTGGCAGGCTGCTTTGAACTCTGTGAATGGGATTTTCTTTTCTAGATTGAGAGACGTTGCCAGTAAATAATATACTGAGAATCTGTTCAACAGAAAGCAGATGTGAGTGGCTGTACTTACTCAGCTATTAGGAAAATCAGATTGCTGTGTTGTCGGATACTTGGTTATTGTCTAAGACATCCCAAGGCTGAGTTTATGTATTAAAACAGGAGGCACAGGCACAAACACAGGAAGTTACTTCATCCCATAAGTTTACTAAACTTTAACATGTCTATTCTTGCTTACTGGCAGCTGAATTTGTCCAACAGCTTCACTGAAGCATTGTTAGAAGTGCTATGGAAATTCTTTCAGGGATGTTAGTTCTGTGATGGCTTATTTACTCATACAAGTCAATCTGCAGCCACCAAGTTCATCAGGTTCTAAAGCAGCCCTTGGCAAGCCTATGTCTTTCCACTGCTGCTCGGTTTTCGTTCCAGCAGCTGAGCCCCATGCAGGTCTTGCTGCAGAAGGAGCCATGGTAGTGCAGGTTACAGTCCAAAATCAGCACTGGAACTGTCCAGCAGGACAGAGCGGCTGGAAAAGCTGGGGAGCTGTTCAGGCAAATACTAGGCTCTAAGACACGGAATAGAGGAGGGTGACTGCAAGAGCCAAGCAACAAATGGTGTACTGCCTAGTGATACGACTTCGCCATTTCCATGGCCCTCAGCAAGACCTGAGCAACTTAAATAGCCCAGGCTAGGCTGAGTTCACCAGAGTCTGGAAACTAAGCAGAATTGGCCGTGGTTAGTACCTGGATGGAAAGCCAGCAAGGAAGTCCAGAATTGTTATGCAGAGGAAGGCAATGATCTGCTCATCTCTTGCCTTGGAAACCATAAGGGGTCACCATAAGTTGGTTGTGACCTGACAATTATTAATACTCAGATCAAGATACTTCTTCTCTGAGGCTAATGTCAGAAGTAAGAAGATTACACTTGCAAAAATTGGTACATTTTTTTTCCTGATGGAAATCTAATGTTCATGACCGTCTTCCTTCCTGGGCTAATGTTCAGAAGCAGTAACCTTCGGAATAGCAGGGTTGAGGAGCAAGAGCAAGGGGAGGCTTTGACCTCCATGTCCTGCATCATGCCTTTCCAGAGCATCTGGTTGACCAATGTAAGCAATGAGATGCTGTCAATGGACCATTGCTGTGTTTCCTTTTGAGATGTTCTTATGGAAAGACAGAAAGGCCCTAGACAGTTATTTGGCATGGAACGAAGCATATGTGAGGCAACAGAACTGGTTTTTCCTGCTGCCCGACATGGTGGTTAACATGCTTTGAGAGAACTGGGTTCAAATCCTTACTCTGATCTTGGGCAAATCGTGTTCTTTCAGTCAAACCTACCTCAGAGGGTTGTTGTGATCATAAACAGGAAGAATGAGGAAATCTGTCTGCTACTCCTTGGAGGGAGAGGGAGATTAAAAAAAAAATAGGTAATTAGTAGCAGATAACTACTTACTGACTGCAGTCACTCACACTAAATAATGTAGTTTCAATCCAGTTTCAATGCACTTTCCAACCAGATTTTATGGTGTGAACTGGCAAAATCCAGTTTGAAAGTGCATTGAAAATGGATGGAAACAGCCATAGCCACTGTGTCACATCATGAAAGGAAAATTGGTGGTACATTCACATAACACCCCCAACCCCTACTCCTTGCAGGACTTTCCTTCTTCCTTATGGGAGTTTGGGGCAAACCATGGTTAATTGGGAAAAAAAAACTGCACACTATTATTTACCCATTCTATATAAACTTTTCAGAAACTAACTCTGGGCCACTGTCAGAGTTTGGAGAATCTTATATCTGACTCTCTGGGCTCTTCCCATGGCCTGATGCTTCCTTTTATTTTTGCACTTTATTTCTTAAATGTTCAAAGACTTCTTAGAACTTCATTCAGTGCCTTGACAGGTCAGTCCTAAATCTACCTCTTGAGCTCCATGCCTCCACCACTTCTTGCTGTCAGACTTGAAAGCCCTTTTGGAATCAAGATTTTTATCTCCAGTATCCTGCTGTCTGCTTTGACTTTTAGACACACACTAAAATGTCCGATTTGCCCCTTTTCACTGCTAAAATGCTCAGTATTGCTCAGCTCTCTATCCCTGCTGGTATCACAGATAGTATGGTCATAGACAGAGAAGCAGGAAGTTTTCTGTAGTTGACTTTGTGGAGAGAACAGCCAAAAAGAAAACTGCATCCTAACTGTTCCTCTGCTTGTTGTGTTATGTGAGATTTCACAATCAGCAGCATGGTCCAGTGTCTAAAATGTCAGGCTAGGAGACCTATTTCCTTACTCTAACTCTGCCATGGGAGTCCACTGGGTGACTTTGGACCAATCACTTACTCTTAACCTAACCCATCTTGCAAGGTGGCCATTGTGAGGATAAAATGGTGGGTAGGAGAAACGTGGTAAGCTGTTTTGGTCCCCATTGAGAAGAAAATCAGAGCATAAATCTCAAAACAAATATCAAAATAAATGGAAGAGGCCCTACATGAAAACAAAGTTCTTTTATCACTGGAAGACCACGTTTCAATACCACTCAGTACATAGATTACTAGTTTATTTTTTAAAAAAACCAAACCAATATATTTTTTTTATTACAAAAGAGAAAAGCTCCAGGTGCTATGTCTGGCCTTCAGACTCTGGGTACAATGCTTTTGTCAGAAGTCAGCTGCTACCTTCCAGCAATGCACACATATGCACTCTCTCACACACCCACATGCGCACACACACACCTCCCTGCCAGCCCACCACAGCAAAGCCCCAGACACACTGGAAACAGCCCATCTATGGCACCGCCAGCTGCTCTCTCGCAAACACCTCCCAGAACACAACTTGCAAAAGTACAAAACCCAGAAACAAAACCCAAACTGCTTCACAGGAAGTAACGAGAAAGGAAGAGGAGGAGGAGGACTGCCTGTGGCCTCCAGGCCAAGGAAAGCGTCACTTCTTCGCAAAAGAGATCTTCATGGCATTGTTTTGGGTGATCTTGGCATTGTGGGTGGCTCCAGCCCGCACCTCATTGTCAAACTCCACGAAGGCGATGTCATGCCGGCCAGGCACCAGCCGCACCTCCTTGAAGCCAGGGAGCTGATTGAAGAGCATGGACAGCATCAGCTCGTTGGTCTCTTCGGGCAGATTGGTGAGGAACAAGATGTGGTTGGGGGGGTTCTCCGACAGCGGCTGGGCTGGGGCCATCTGCCCAGGCAACATCTGCTGAGGGGGCATTGCCCCTGGAGGAATTGCCTCCTGTGCCATTCCAAGGGGTGGCATCATGCCGGGGGAGGCATGTAAGGGGGTTGGCCAGGCATGTGTGGCATCATCCGTGGGGTCTGGTTCATGGGTGGCATCCCAGGCACAGTGCCTTGGACAGCAGGGGCCACTGGAGCTGCCCCCCCCAGGACCCGCTTTTTGACAGCAGCTGCCTCCTGGCCCTTGGGCTTCTGCTTCTCGTGCTTGCAGTCCCACTCCACAAAAGTGCCCTTCATCTTAGCTATGATGTCTGAGTCCAGTTTGGCATACTGGATTCTCATGGGCTTGTCATAAAAGGGGAAACCCTGCATGGACCTCAAGGCGTTGGTAGCGCTGCTGACTTCTTTGAAGATGACGAAGGTCTTGCATCTTCAGGCTGCGAGAGAACCAGGATGTCGAGGATCTGGCCAAACTGGGAGAAAATGTTGTAGAGGGACTTCATCAGCTTGTCCTTCTTGATCTTCTCATTGCGGTTGTTGATGTAGATGGTGTGGTTCGGCCGGGGCTCGGGCACTGCCATGGCGACCACCATGCTTCGTGGGGCCTACCTGAAGGGCACGGGAGAAGGGCCTGTGGCTGCTGCTGCCTGTGCGAGGGATCCGCTGATTGCTAGTTTTGAGGCTATAAGAACATAAGAAGAGCCCTGCTGGATCAGACCAACAATCCATCCTATATCACACAGTAGCCAACTAGTTCTCTGGAGGTCCAGCAACAGGCTGATGTTGACTCCTGGCTCTGGTATTTAGAGTTTAACTGCCCCTGAATATGGAAGTTTCCTGTAGTCACCATGGCTAGAAGCCATTGAGACCTTTCCTCCATGAGTCTATCTCCTTTTAAAGCTGTCTATACCTGTGGCTATCAATACATCATCTGGCAGCAAATTCCAAGTTTCCTTTTGTCCATCCTGAATCTCTGCCCGTCAGCTTCATTGGATGCCCTCGAGTTCTGCTGTTTGGGGAGAGGGAGAAAATGTTATTTTTCTTATCTTTCCATGTCTTGCATGATTTTATAAACCTTTTGTCATATCTCATTTTAGTTGTCTCTTATCTAAACTGATTGATTATATAAAACTGAAAGAGGAATCAAAGTCATGGATCATCAGCTTGCTTGCCTCACAGGAGAGCAGGTCAAACTGGCCCTAGTGAGAGAGACACAGGAAGTTCTGAAGAACAATCCAGGTGGATTGTCTCCACAAACAGGAGCATTGGAAGAAGAAAGTTGGTAGGGGGAAATTCAAAGATGGTGAGAACCATTCTGGTCTGTTTCAAAACAGGAGGCATTTCCTCTGGACTCCATTTTGTCTGAGGCTCAGTAGCTCAGTCCAGGTGATTCCAAGGTTGTGTCTGGTATAGTGAAGAGTGTTGGAATAATACATTATGAAATAATACAACTAAAATCCAGGGGAGATCCTGTCACCACTTTTGCATATAGTTCTATGAACTTTTGCAGCATTCCACAAGGATGCCCCCCCCCCATCTTCTATGTGTGAATCTATCCAGCCAGAACTTTCACAACATCTCACCCAATTCGCCTCTTTATTTTAGCCCCTGTCTCGTGGCTTTTACCCATGTGGGTTCCATGATGGTTTAAGGGGATTCCTTCTCCCTTTTTTGCCAGTGGAAAAGCTGTTGGAATTGACCCATGTGTGTGTGTTTGTGTCACCACTTGTGTGCACAGGGTTGATCCAATAATTATATATATGCATATGAAGAACGCTCCTTATTAGAGGATGAGAGGGAAGTAAAAAGAATCTATATATGCTGCTGCTTCTCTGTGGTTTAAGTGTCCACTCTGAATACATTGTGTGTTTCTGTCCTTTTCTCTTGTTTTGATTGATTATTTTTTCTCCCTTCTGTGCCAAAGCAGAAGAGATAATGTAGGCTTGATTTAGATGGCTGATGGTGGTGGTCTTGGCCCTTCCATTAGAGAGAGTTCTTGCCCTTGGCAATTCAGAAGTTGCCTCACATTGGGTCGTTGCAGAAGATGCTTCCGTGCTCACTGTTTTCTCAGTAAATTCTGTGTGTCATTCAGCTGCTATATAAATATATAGTGATTAACCTCAAATACTTTAAAACAGGGGTCCCCAACTGCCGGACCACGGATGGGTACCGGTCTGTGGCCTGTTAGCAACCGGGCCATGGAGTGAGGCAGAGGCTCCACATCACCCCTTTCAGGGGAGGCAGCCTCGGAATGAGGCAGAGCAGCCCCACCACCCCTTATGCCCACCTGGGACCCAGGTGGATGAAAGAGGCAGCGCAGCCTTGCTCCAAAATACCACCTCTTTCATCCACCCAGGACCCAGATGGGCGGAAGGGGCAGCGACCTTAGCCTCCCCCTCATTTAAAGACCCTGGGGGGGGCAGGGATTGGGCAGGGGGCATCCTGGGGTGGCAAAAACCCCAGCACCCCAACCAGTCTGTGAAGAAATTGTCTTCCATGAAACCGGTCCCTGGTGCCAAAAAGGTTGGGAGCCACTGCTTTAAAACATCATGGATTAGTCTGCATTTACATTTTAGGAATCCATGATGCCTTGTTCTCTCAGACATTTCTTTCCTTTCAAGCAAATATATAGCAAGCTGTGTTGAAAGTCCAAGAAAGGCATAACCCAGGACTGGAAGGGACTGGATTCAGTTTTGGAGTCATTAATATGGAAGATGTGCATCAGCTGTTTTATTTCAGCCATTCTCATTGCTTGTCCTGCAGGCTAATGTGATCTTGTCAGACCTTGAAAGCAAGATCAGGGTTGTCCCTGGTCAGTATTTGGAAGGGAGACCACTAAGGAGTATCAAGGTCATGCCATGGAGGCAGGCAATGGAAAGCTACTTCTGAACATCTCTTGCCTTGAAAACCTCACAGGTCCGTAAGTCAG